>NC_060139.1:149988494-150613494 GCF_021461385.2 Schistocerca piceifrons
GTCCTGTTGGAACAGCAAGTTCCCTTGCCGGTCTAGGAATGGTAGAACGATGGGTTCGATGACGGTTTGGATGTACCGTGCACTATTCAGTGTCCCCTCGACGATCACCAGTGGTGTACGACCAGTGTAGGAGATCGCTCCCCACACCATGATGCCGGGTGTTGGCCCTGTGTGCCTTGGTCGTATGCAGTCCTGATTGTGGCGCTCACCTGCACGGCGCCAAACACGCATACGACCATCATTGGCACCAAGGCAGAAGCGACTCTCATCGCTGAAGACGACACGTCTCCATTCGTCCCTCCATTCACGCCTGTCGCGACACCACTGGAGGCGGGCTGCACGATGTTGGGGCGTGAGCGGAAGACGGCCTAACGGTGTGCGGGACCGTAGCCCAGCTTCATGGAGACGGTTGCGAATGGTCCTCGCCGATACCTCAGGAGCAACAGTGTCCCTAATTTGCTGGGAAGTGGCGGTGCGGTCCCCTACGGCACTGCGTAGGTCTTGGCGTGCATCCGTGCGTCGCTGCGGTCCGGTCCCAGGTCGACGGGCACGTGCACCTTCCGCCGACCACTGGCGACAACATCGATGTACTGTGGAGACCTCACGCCCCACATGTTGAGCAATTCGGCGGTACGTCCACCCGGCCTCCCGCATGCCCACTATACGCCCTCGCTCAAAGTCCGTCAACTGCACATACGGTTCACGTCCACGCTGTCGCGGCATGCTACCAGTGTTAAAGACTGCGATGGAGCTCCGTATGCCACGGCAAACGGGCTGACACTGACGGCAGCGGTGCACAAATGCTGCGCAGCTAGCGCCATTCGACGGCCAACACCGCGGTTCCTGGTGTGTCCGTTGTGCCGTGCGTGTGATCATTGCTTGTACAGCCCTCTCGCAGTGTCCGGAGCAAGTATGGTGGGTCTGACGCACCGGTGTCAATGTGTTCTTTTTTCCATTTCCAGGAGTGTATTACGACTTTACCTAACGGTTACTTCTGAGTAGTTACTCTGCCTAACAGCATTCTATACGAGCAAACCGGTTGCGACTTTTGTCTCATATTGCTCGTACCTTAGGTATTTAGGCTACCCACGGCTCTGTTTAAAAACTATGACTCGATGTAGTCATACGGTCGAGTCGCCCATGTCTGCTTTCATGCCGCGCAGTTAACTTGCTGCAAACAATAATTTGTAACTGTGATCCTGCAGTCAAATAGTCTGTGTATTAGGTAGAATTCCGAATTAATAAAATATATACAGCCGGCATCGGAGGCCTGGCGGTTCTGGGCGTTACAGTCTGAAACCGCGCGACCGCTACGGTCGCAGGTTCGAATCCTGCCTCGGGCATGGATGTGTGTGAAGTCCTTAGGTTTAAGTAGTTCTAAGTTCTAGGGCACTGACGATCTCAGAAGTTAAGTCCCATAGTGCTCAGAGCCATAAAATATACACAAATACAAAATAGAACTTAATAATTTAATAACAGGGGTCCCATTCTGTCGTATGTAATTGATGTAAAGGGCAGAGAGTTATGTTGACTAATGGTTATTAAAGAAAGAACATCTGAAATAAACCGGAAATTGGCCTTTGATATTCAGTTAATATACAGACAGAAAATACCCGTATCAGGTGGAATAAATTTACGTTGAAAGCGTTACGAGAATGGTAGCAAAATACCCAAACTACATACTCATTAAAGATACCAGAAAGCTATGTCCACTTCGAGATTAGATTACGCGAAAGATTCACCAGCTGAGAACAGCTCAGAGTTCAATATGGTGATTCAGAAATTATCACAAGTGATACGGAGAATAGTAACTCATACTCTGTCTTTTCTCAGTTCCATAAATCAAGAGGCAGAAGTTAGTTCTACACTGGAGCGCATTCAGATCTCTCGAAAAATGTCACTTCAGAAGTTAAAACACTGTAGCGGCCGTTCACCGCCCAGAATCAATCACCTATACGACCAAATTAAGCACGTTACCATAGCCAGATCGGCCTTCTTCTGGAACACGACATAAAGTCCAGAATCTCTCCC
The DNA here is from genome assembly GCF_021461385.2 of Schistocerca piceifrons. Classification (NCBI taxonomy): domain Eukaryota; kingdom Metazoa; phylum Arthropoda; class Insecta; order Orthoptera; family Acrididae; genus Schistocerca; species Schistocerca piceifrons. The sequence continues at coordinate 149,990,526 of NC_060139.1, forward strand.
TTGAGCTCGTCACTCGAAAGTCCCCATCTCGACTCCTGCAGCGTTCCACCACTCTCCAACTCTCATTGGCTGAAGGCCATCCCCACCAAAAACACAACGTTATAGAGCTCCACGGACCTAATTTGATTCAACTTGACCACCTCCCGAACCAAACTAATATATCACAACAATATTTAAATAAAACAAATGTTATAAGAATTCTGTTACATCCAGACCACATACAATAAAAATAAGTAGTAGATGGTCCATAAATAAATATGCCAGCATTCTTGCTTATGTGCGCTCACATTAAATGACAACGAATCGTCGTTAAATATAGTTCAAACAATTATTTGGCCCTGCTTGTCAGAAGTGTCTTTTGGCACTCTTTTACAAAAGTAGTGTCCGTTAACACACGCGACTGATTACTTTTAAATTAGCACAGGTTTTTAATAGCACTTGTAGTAAACATTTAAATGAAGTTATTGCCACAACAGTAAACTATTCATTAAATAAAAACACAAGTAAAACAAAATATGAGATACTCATGCTGTAGTCATTTGCTCTGTGAAGGTGGAGAATACGGTGTTCTGACAAACATTGTCGTAATGTAAAAGATGTAAGGGAATAATAAAATCGATAAAGATTTGTAGCTTTAGGGGTGAGAGCTACAGTGCAACGCTATCGTCTGGGTATCGTTTGTTGGAATCGCATGAAGCGGGAAGGCCGCTGTAGCCGAGCGGTTCTAGACGCTTCAGCCTGGAACCGCACGACCGCTATGATCGCAGGTTAGAATCCTGCCTCGGGCATGGATGTGTGTGATGTCCTTAGGTTAGTTAGGTTTAAGTAGTTCTAAGTTCTAGGGCACTGATGACCTCAGATGTTAAGTCCCATAAGTTGTTTATGCAGTGGTTCGTTGTGTAAATGTGTATTCACTGTGAAATGTTAACTTCTGTAATTTTAAAGATCTTGAGATACTGTTGTATCTGTGGATGCACCCCATTTTATTGAGATGGTAAATATATTCAGATTCCCATTATTATTTGATGTGAGTTATTGTTGAATCTCAAAGAGCTATAACTTGGCCATCCTTAAGAGTGTCTGACTCTCCGACATTTCCTGGAGCGTATTCTGCACAAAGGCAGTTCGAGCATCAGCCGTCCAAATTCCTATTTCTGGGATTTACCGGTTCCGGCGACGCGCTGATTGTCTCTGCACCTACACTATGTGATCAAAAGTATCCGGTCACGTGGCAGAAAATTACTTACAAGTTGGTGGCGCCCTCCATCGGTAATGCTGGAATTCAATATGGTGTTTTCCCACCCTTGGCTTTGATAACAGCTTCCACTCTCGCAGGCATACGATCAATCAGGTGCTGGAAGGTTTCTTGGGGAATGGCAGCCCATCCTTCCCGGAGTGCTGCACTGAGGAGAGGTATCGATGTCGGTTTGTGAGGCCTGGCATGAAGCCGGCGTTCCAAAACATCCAAAAGGTGTTCTGTAGGATTCAGGTCACGACCCTGTCCAGGCCAGATCATTACAGGGACGTTATTGTCTTGTAACCACTCCGACAGAGGCCATGCATTATGAAGAGGTGGTCGATCGTGTTGAAAGATGCAATCGGCATCCCCGAACTTCTCTTCAACAGTAGGAAGCAAGAAGGTTCTTAAAACAGCAATGTAGGCCTGTGCTGTGATAGTGCCACACAAAACAACAAGGGATGCAAGCCCCCTCCATGAAAAACACGACTACACCATAACACCACCGCCTCCGAATTTTACTGTTAGCGCTACATATGCTGGCGCATTCGCCATACCCACAACCTGCCATCGGATCGCCACATTGTGTACCGTGATTCATCACTCCACACAACGTTCTTCCACTGTTCAGTCGTCCAACGTTTACGCTCCTTACACCAAGCGAGGTGTCGTTTGGCATTCACCGGCGTGATGAGTGGCTTATGAGCAGCCGCTCGACGATATCTTCTCACTTCCCGCCTAAGTGTCTTAGTACTTGAAGTGGATCCTGATGCAGTTTGGAATTCCTGGGTGATGGTCTGGATATATGTCTGCCTATTCCAAGTTACGACCCTCTTCAGCTGTCGGCGGTGTCTGTCAGTCAACAGACGAAGTCGGTCTGTGCACTTAGGTGTTCAACGTGTCCCATCACGTCTCCACTCCACTAACACATCGGATACATTGGACTTAGGGATGTTTAGGAGTGTGGAAATCTCGCGTACAGATGTATGGCACAAGTGACACCCAATCACCTGACCACGTTCGGAGTCCGCGAATACCGCGGAGAGCCCCATACTGTCCTCTCACGATGTCTAATGACTACTGAGGTCGCTGATATGGAGTACCTGGCAGTAGGTGGCAGCACAATGCACGTAATATGATTAAACGTATGTTTTTAGGTGTGTCCGGATACTTTTGATCACATGACATCAGATGACCGGAAACGGTTAGTTAGCCAGGCAGACCACGCTGCGTCTTGTGCCCCGGGCCCACCAGCGTTAAACCGTGGAACAAATTTGCTTACGTCGTACAAATTCTAAGCCGTCCATTAGTTCGCCACATAAGCGTAACGTTACACTCCAGGGTACTTCCCGTTGCTCTAGAATCATGAAATTTGGCAAGATAAAAGGCTTCACTGTCGAAGTAAAAAAGAAAAAAAAATCAAATTGTGAATTTGTAGTTACATCAAATGAAAAAAATAATTTTTGCCATTTGTTATCTCACTATCTGTCCATCCGTCTGTTAAGCCCCGTTTTCCTCAGGAAAGGGGAAACGTATCATGCTGAAATTTATGTTCCATAATAAGGTCTATGGCCCTTGGTGGTGTAATAAACAATAGTTACTAACTCAGTGCAATCAAAAGATACTGCCATTCAAGTACACTACTGGCCATTAAAATTGCTACACCACGAAGATGACGTGGTACAAACGCGAAATTTATCCGACAGGAAGAAGATGCTGTGATATGCAAATGATTAGCTTTTCAGAGCATTCACACAAGGTTGGCGCCGGTGGCGACACCTACAACGTGCTGACATGAGGAAAATTTCCAACCGATTTCTCATACACAAACAGCAGTTGACCGACGTTGCCTGGTGAAACGTTGTTGTGATGCCTCGTGTAAGGAGGAGAAATGCGTACCATCACGTTTCCGACTTTGATAAAGGTCGGATTGTAACCTATCGCGATTGCGGTTTATCGTATCGCGACGTTGCTGCTCGCGTTGGTCGAAATCCAATTGTTAGCTGAATATGGAATCGGTGGGTTCAGGAGGGTAATACGGAACGCCGTGCTGGATCCCAACGGCCTCGTATCACTAGCAGTCTAGATGACAGGAATCTTATCCGCATGGCCGTAACGGATCGTGCAGCCACGTCTCGATCCCTGAGTCAACAGATGGGGACGTTCGCAAGATAACAACAATCTGCACGAACAGTTCGACGACGTTTGCAGCAGCATGGACTATCAGCTCGGAGACCATGGCTGCGGTTACCCTTGACTCTGCATCACAGACAGGAGCGCCTGCGATGGTGTACTCAACAACGAACCTGGGTGCACGAATGGAAAAACGCCGTTTTTCCATTATTTCCAGGTTCTGTTTACAGCATCATGATGGTCGCATACGTGTTTGGCGACATCGCGGTGAACGCACATTGGAAGCGTGTGTTCGTCATCGCCATACTGGCGTATCAACAGGCGTGATGGTATGGGGTGCCATTGGTTACGCGTCTCGGTCACCTTTTGTTCGCATTGACGGCACTTTGAACAGTGGACGTTACGTTTCAGATGTGTTACGACCCGTGGCTCTCCTTCATTCGATCCCTGCGAAATCCTACATTTCAGCAGGATAATGCACGACCGCATGTTGCAGGTGCTGTTCGGGCTTTTCTGGATACAGAAAACGTTCGACTGCTGCCCTGGTCAGCACAGTCTCCAGATCTCTCACCAACTGAAAACGTCTGGTCAATGGTGGCCGAGCAACTGGCTCTTCACAATATGTCAGTCACTACTCTTGATGAACCGTGGTACCGTGTTGAAGCTGCATTGGCAGCTGTACCTGTACACGCCATCCAAACTCTGTTCGACTCAAAGCCCGGGCGTATCAAGGCGGTTAATACGGCCAGAGGTGGTTGTTCTGGGTACTGATTTCTCTGGCTCTATGCACCAAAATAGCGTGAAAATGTAATCACATGTCAGTTCTAGTATAATATATTTCTCCAAAGAATACCCGTTTGTCATCTGCTTTTCTTCTTGGTGTAGCAATTTTAATGGGCAGTAGTGTAATATATTTTGATACAAACTCCTATTTACCTGCAACCAAAAAATTTGCCAAAAAGCAAGGTTTCACACAACAAACGAAGGAAAAAAATCCTAACATTGTTAATCTATAACTATATCGCACGAAAAAAAATTCTTTTGTCGTTTGTTATCCGACTTAAAACTTGAAATTAAAACATTTTCGAAAGTTTTGGAACCCCTTCTACCAATATTTTGCCAGAATCAAAGTAGATAACAGGCAAAAATCTTCGAAACACTAGATTGTGCGATGGAGGAACTGTCATCACTTCTGTCTCTATGCCGTTCATTTTTGGAACATAACCTACAAGCAGCTTCGAGACAGAAGTGATGACACTTTCTGCAGGACGTGACCATCATTTTGCAGGACAATGTTCAAGCACGTACAGTGCAAGCTGTTACTGATTTGTTTAACTGTTGTGGCTACTAAGTGCTATACCACCTACTGCGCTCCCCTGACTTAAGTTCAACTCGATTCTTAAACTGAAGGAAACACTTCACGGCATTCTGTTTAGAACTGGTACAAATTTGTCGGACAATAGACCGCGCCGCTCGAACTGTCAACACAACTGACACTGCTAAAGAGTATCCCACGACTCCCACATCGCTGGCAACGGGTTATACACTATGCTGGTGACTACGTTGAAGGTCAGTAAAACTTTGAAACACGTATCTATTTTGTACGAGCTGTAAATAAATATTTGCAATTATTAAAGTTCCAACCCTCGTGTATTACGTTCGAATGTAAGATGCTGTAGACACAACGTAAGCACCCCACCTGCATGGGAAGTAGTTTGACATTTTAATCTTATTTGTTAATAATACATCGTATGTAATGAAACTTGAGAGACGCTTTGAAATGCAATAATTCATGTTTCGATAGCTAAGCCTTGTTTGTCAAGTAGCGCAGGTGCTAATTTCGACCATCTGACAAATGCTCCCCTTTATGTATTTCGGTTTTTAGTTCTTTTCTGGAGATGGCTGGGAACAAATGGAAGAGTTTCGCACGGGAAAATATTAGGAAGGTGACGGAAGCCATTAGAAATGAAGAAACTGGATTCCTAAAGTGTTTAAAGTGCAAAAATCTACACTTTTCGATTACGTAAAGGCAGGTAACTTGGAAGAGAAGCTGAGGCCTAGGATAGGCAGAAAATGTGCTTTAGGAAGAGCTTTCAGCTCAAGACAAGTCAAAAAGCAAGAGAGGGCAATTTTAGGAGAAAACATCGAAGCCGCAAAAGGCCACCAGAAGGACTCAGATAGCTAAAATGAGTAGGCCACAAACAAAATCAAAATATGAGTTACCATCTGCTGTGGATACCGAAAGTTCTGTTTCCCTTGTCTCAACGAATGATAAAGACGACTTACATGAGGAATGCATCTATTATTAAATCTAGAGAAGATTGGATAAGGTTTTTAGAAAGTTTTCGTTGAGAACATGAACTGACTGCTGGGATTGAGAAATGTGGTTGAAAGACGCATGAATGTGAAAACTGCAAATGATAGCGTCAAAGTAGTTGTAAGTGTATCATTATTATAATCGAATCAGAATATTACAACATTACTTTTCGTACTTTTGGTAATAAAACAAGATTCCTATAGGTATGCAGTCTCGAATTTTTCTTATGAGATAAGCCTATTCGAAACTGAGAACCACACTATCTAAAATTTCGCATCCTTTTAGTACACTCTCCAAAATGCAGAACTTTCTTTGACATGTAATATGTTGACTTTCGCTATAAAGGGTCATATACAGGATGAGTCACCTAACGTTACCGCTGGATACATTTCGTAAACCACATCAAATACTGACGAATCGATTCCACAGACCGAACGTGAGGAGAGGGGCTAGTGTAAATGGTTAATACAAATCATAAAAAAATGCACGGAAGCATGTTTTTAACACAAACCGACGTTTTTTTAAATGGAACCCCGTTAGTTTTGTTAGCACATCTGAACATATAAACAAATACGTAATCAGTGCCGTTTGTTGCATTGTAAAATGTTAATTACATCCGGAGATATTGTAACCTAAAGTTGACGCTTGAGTACCACTCCTCCGCTGCTCGATCGTGTGTATCGGAGAGCACCGAATTACGTACGGATCCAAAGGGAACGGTGATGGACCTTAGGTACAGAAGAGACTGGAACAGCACATTACGTCCACATGCTAACACCTTTTTATTGGTCTTTTTTCACTGACGCACATGTACATTTCCATGAGGGGTGAGGTACACGTTCGACGGGCGTTTCATAGGACGTGGAGGACGCATAAATTGGCCAGCCCGTTCTCCTGATCTTACACCTCTGGACTTCTTTCTGTGGGGTACGTTAAAGGAGAATGTGTACCGTGATGTGCCTACAACCCCAGAGGATATGAAACAACGTATTGTGGGAGCCTGCAGCGACATTACACCAGATGTACTGCGGCGTGTACGACATTCATTACGCCAGAGATTGCAATTGTGTGCAGCAAATGATGGCCACCACATTGAACATCAATTGGCCTGACATGTCAGGACACACTCTATTCCACTCCGTAATTGAAAACGGAAACCACGTGTGTACGTGTACCTCACCCCTCATGATAATGTACATGTGCGTCAGTGAAAAAGACCAATAAAAAGGTGTTAGCATGTGGACGTAATGTGTTGTTCCAGTTCTTCTGTACCTAAGGTCCATCACCGTTCCCTTTGGATCCCTACGAAATATATCCAGCGGTAATGTTAGGTGACTCACCCTGTATAACCAAAACCTATCATGTTTTACATCTGTTAGTATTTTCGGGAGGTTTCAGTTGACTTTTAACCAACCATATCCTTTGATTTCTTTACCTGTCCGAAAATAAGGCACTACACCGTAATTCTTTTCCACATTTCATCAGTAAATTTAATCGTTGAACATTTCTTTACTTTCATTCATTGCTTCGTCAATATAAGTGTTAAACTAAAGAGAAGAAAGACAACGTCTCTGTCTTACGTCCTTTCTAATCATAGCCTTTCTCTCTTGGTCTTCCATTTTTATTCCTACGTCTCCATCCTTGTAGGTGTTGTATATTATCTTTGTCTGTATCGTTTATCTATTATTCTTTACAAACATATTCCACAAAATTACGATGACGAAAACTTCTCTACGTCGGTAAATTGCATGAACGTGTCTTGATTTTTCTGAGGTCTTGCTTCCACTACGGATCGTAACATTAGAAATACTAATCTCGTGTCTCTAACTTTCCTCAGTTGAAACCGATCGCCAGGTAATAAATCCTCAAATCTGTTTTCCGTTCTTCTGTACATTACTCCCGTCAGAAATTTCGGTGCATGAGCTGTCAGCCTAATTCTGTGGCTTTGATAGAGTTTACATTCACATCTTCAATCCACAAAGCACCTTAAGGTAGACGGTGGAGGGTACTTTTTGTGCCATTGTTACTTCCCAGGTTTTCCAGTCCAACTGCGACGGATGCATCGGAAGAACGGTTGTTGGTAGGCTTCCGAGTAAACCCTAAAGTCTCTAATTTCACTTTCACGATCTTTTCTCGAGGTATACGTTAGAGGGAGCAACGTATTGGTTCACTTATGGACGCTGAATATGTGAATTAAAATTTGTGAGACGACCGGGACTACAACCCAGGTCTGGATGCTCACTATGCAGGAATGCTGGCCATTACACGACCGCTGCTCTATGACGAACATTGCTGCATGGACTACCCTAGTCTAATGCCTTCCTCAACACAAACTTAAAAAAAAAATGGCTCTGAGCACTATGGGACTTAATATCTGTGGTCATCAGTCCCCTAGGACTTAGAACTACTTAAACCTAACTAACCTAAGGACATCACACACATCCATGCCCGAGGCAGGATTCGAACCTGCGACGTAGCAGTCGCGCGGTTCCGGACTGCGCGCCCAGAACCGCTAGACCACCGCGGCCGACAAACACAAACTTCAATTCATATTTTTTCCCCTAAATCGTCACCATAGCCAGGGCTCTCCGGCATTGGAATACCACCCCAGTGATGGACGTAATGGGGAAATCCTGTAGCTCAGCTGATCGTATGGATCTCATCATCAAATTTTCCACGAGACAGCATCCACCATTATTGTAGGTAAAGATGAGACTTAAATGTCTCTAGGAAAATTTAATTACAAGACCTTCTGGGAAAGTACGCTCTCAGAACTTTCACAGTAAACCACACTGCGATGCAAGAGGCCTTCTGCCACCGTAGTTGGCCGATCATCTCCACAACACTTTCGCGGTTACTAAATGAACCTGTGACGAAACGTGCTGCTCTTTGTTAGATCTTCTTAGTCCGCTAAGGGTCCCGAATTGACGACCAATATTCAAGTACTGCTCGAACGAGTGTTTCTCTAGCTATCTCTTTTATATGTGGACTACACTACCTGAGGATCCTTCCAACGAATTTCAGTTTGGCACCTGGCTTACCTGCGGTTAGTTTTATGCAGTCGTCAGACAATTCCAGAAGAAAGTTTTCATCCTGCAGTGGATGTTGCATTGTAATTAGGCTTCCTAGGCAATTTAATCTGTGTATCGGATCGGTACGCGTTTCCGCAAACATGATTTCACCTGGCGATTCTCAATCCATTTCGTCGAAATAAAAACAGTTATAGAAGTTACTGCGCCAGAAATTGCCATTCGTTTTCAGAAATACACTATCTCACAACAAAGAAAGGAGGAAACAAACTGAAACTCCACTGTTTCAGTGGGTGTCTGATGCTACTGCGCTGATTAGAAAATCAAGTAAAATTTACAAAGCGCTTGTCAAAGCGCTGCACAGTCTATCTTCTGACGTTTGGTATAGACAACTACATCATCTGCGAATAGCGTTAAAGAGCATCCGACGCTTTCTACAAGATATTGAAATGTATTCTAAACAGCAACGGTCTTATCACAATTCCCTGGTGTCTCCGGACAGTATCTTTACATCGGTCGATTTTGTTCCGTTAAGAGTTCTATCTGCAAGGAAGTACTGAATCCAATCGCAAGTCCGTTCGGATACTCCGTAACGCTCTCTCGCCGACTAAACAATCCTGTGACGATATACGCCGCTCTTCGATTGATCTTCGCTAGCTCTTTTCAGGCCTACCTGGTAAGGATACCATATTGATAAACAGTATTCAACAATCGGTCGAGCCAATGACTTATAAGCCACTTCCTTCGTGAATCTGTATGATTTCCTTAAGATTTTTTCTATGAATCTGTCTGGTATCCGCTTTTCCTACTACGTGTTTTATGTGGTCATTCCACTTACGGTTTCTCTGGACAGTTACTCCTAGATATTTTACCGGTAGATATTGATAGCAGTAGTTTCTCATCAAGAGTGTTGTTGTAAGAGAGAGATTTGCTTTTCCTATGTATGCGCAATATGCTACATTTGTTTACGTTCAGTGTCGCTACCAGAGCCTGCACCAGTCATCAGTTTTCTTGATATCATTCTGTGCAAATCGTTATGATCTTCTTCTTCTGGCTTTGCTAAATTGTATAGCAATCACTATATTGTGATAGGACCGTAAATGTCTATATGTATATGTAACTGTTTACAATACATACAGGGTGTTTCAAAAATGACCGGTATATTTGAAACGGCTATAAAAACTAAACGAGCAGCGATAGAAATACACCGTTTGTTGCAATATGCTTGGGACAACAGTACATTTTCAGGCAGACAAACTTTCGAAATTACAGTAGTTACAATTTTCAACAACAGATGGCCCTGCGGTCTGGGAAACACTACAGTACGATATTTTCCACATATCCACCATGCGTAGCAATAATATGGCGTAGTCTCTGAATGAAATTACCCGAAACCTTTGACAACGTGTCTGGCGGAATGGCTTCACATGCAGATGAGATGTACTGCTTCAGCTGTTCAATTGTTTCTGGATTCTGGCGGTACACCTGGTCTTTCAAGTGTCCCCACAGAAAGAAGTCACAGGGGTTCATGTCTGGCGAATAGGGAGGCCAATCCACGCCGCCTCCTATATGTTTCGGATAGCCCAAAGCAATCACACGATCATCGAAATATTCATTCAGGAAATTAAAGACGTCGACCGTGCGATGTGGCCGGGCACCATCTTGCATAAACCACGAGGTGTTCGCAGTGTCGTCTAAGGCAGTTTGTACCGCCACAAATTCACGAAGAATGTCCAGATAGCGTGATGCAGTAATCGTTTCGGATCTGAAAAATGGGCCAATGATTCCTTTGAAAGAAATGGCGGCCCAGACCAGTACTTTTTGAGGATGCAGGGACGATGGGACTGCAACATGGGGCTTTTCGGTTCCCCATATGCGCCAGTTCTGTTTATTGACGAAGCCGTCCAGGTTAAAATAAGCTTCGTCAGTAAACCAAATGCTGCCCACATGCATATCGCCGTCATCAATCCTGTGCACTATATCGTTAGCGAATGTCTCTCGTGCAGCAATGGCAGCGGCGCTGAGGGGTTGCCGCGTTTGAATTTTGTATGGATAGAGGTGTAAACTCTGGCGCATGAGACGATACGTGGAGGTTGGCGTCATTTGGACCGCAGCTGCAACACGGCGAACGGAAACCCGAGGCCGCTGTTGGGTCACCTGCTGCACTAGCTGCGCGTTGCCCTCTGTGGTTGCCGTACGCGGTCGCCCTACCTTTCCAGCACGTTCATCCGTCACGTTCCCAGTCCGTTGAAATTTTTCAAACAGATCCTTTATTGTATCGTTTTTCGGTCCTTTGGTTACTTTAAACCTCCGTTGAAAACTTCGTCTTGTTGCAACAACACTGTGTTCTAGGCGGTGGAATTCCAACACCAGAAAAATCCTCTGTTCTAAGGAATAAACCATGTTGTCTACAGCACACTTGCACGTTGTGAACAGCACACGCTTACAGCAGAAAGACGACGTACAGAATGGCGCACCCACAGACTGCGTTGTCTTCTATATCTTTCACATCACTTGCAGCGCCATCTGTTGTTGAAAATTGTAACTACTGTAATTTCGAAAGTTTGTCCGCCTGAAAATGTACTGTTGTCCCAAGCATATTGCAACAAACGGTGTATTTCTATCGCTGCTCGTTTAGTTTTTATTGTCGTATCAAATATACCGGGCATTTTTGAAACACCCTGTATATTCTCGAATTCTATTTGCAAGGAAGTGTTGAATCCAATCGCAAATCTGGTCCAATATTCGATAAGCACGTATTTTTCCACGAAACGACAGTGAGGGACAACGTCAACTGCCTCCCTGAAGTCGAGGAACACGGCAACAACCTGAGCGTTTAGTCCACTGTGCTGTGGACCTCATGGAGGAACAGAGCGAGCAGAGTTTCGCAGGATCTCTATTTGCGAAATCCATGTTGATTTTTATAGAGGAGATGGACACTTTCCAAAAACATCATAATTCGTGAGCATAAAACATATCCTATAACTTTACAACAGATTGACGCCAACGATATAGGTCTGTAATTGTGTGAATATGTCTTACGGCCTTTCTTAAAACGGGGAATAAGCTGCGCTTTTTTGCCAGTCGTTAGGTACCTTTTATAAGCTACTGTAGCTACTTTTCAATTCCGCGATCGGTTATCTCCGTGTCTGGCATTTTGACGTTCGTACGACCAAATGGCAGACATTTAGATTACGGAGCGCGGAATTGAAAAGCAACTAGAGTTGACTTCCGCACTGCTACCGTACATGCTCTATTGGGGACAAATCTGCGGATCTTGCTGGCCACGAGTGTATCTAAACATCACGCAGACCTTGAGGTAGATACATGTGCAACGTGTGCAAGACCACTGTCCTGTTGAAAAATGGCACCACGATGCTGCCGCATGATATGTAACACAGGAGGGTGCAGGATGTCCGTGGCGTATCGTTGGGCAGTCAGAGTTCCGTCAGTCGCTGCCCGCCGTAGCCCGAAATCATACACGATGGCACCTCTCACTATGGAAATGAAATGAGCGTTCGGCGTCATTGGCCAGTAGGCCCCTTACGGGGCAGGTCCGGCCGCCTTGGTGCAGGTCTTATTACATTCGACGCCACATCGGGCGACCTGCGCCCAAGATGGGGATGAAATGATGATGAAGACAACAGAACACCCAGTCCCTGAGCAGGGAAAACCCCCGACCAGCCGGGAATCGAACCCGGGCCCCTGAGGACGGTAGTCTGTCACGCTGACCATTCAGATATCGGGGTGGACACCTCTCACCATGATGCCAGGAATAATATCGCTGTGACTCTCCGAAACATTGGGAAAATGGGTCCTCTCTACAGGCAGCTAACGATCCGGGATGGTGCAAAACCGAGATTCGTGCCTGAACAAAATGCGACGCCGTTCATCCAAAATGTTTTCTAGTTGCGACATCTGTGGTTGAATGCATTTCACATAACCACTATGAAAACAAATGGATGCTATTTCTCTTTCCACAATGAAGGGATAACTGTTCGCAAAGGATCGAATTAATTGTCTTCTTTCACTGATGATTATATCAATCACCACGTTTCATCTCAGACAGTTTTCGGTTGGATGTGTGGGACAAAATAACTGTCTAGCCCTAACGTACAAGAATTTTGGACAGATCCAACTACTCCTTCCAAGAACTGGTCGCTTATCAGTCGAAGCGTAAGTTGACTATATAGTGGTTGCAGCTAAGAAGAACAGATTTTCTGTAAAAAATGACTCCTCAAATGATATTATTAATTATGGTGAATGGTGGGTGATCTATTATTGGAAAAGTGGGGTGTCTTTAGAAAGTCAAGGCAGAAATATACCTAAATCTGTAAAAGTGTCATTGCAGTACTCGAACTTCATGTATTTAGACCATCGTAACATCAGAGCAGGTCATTTATTGGCACATCCTTATACAGGAAGTTTAACAGAACTCCTATTTGACCTTGGAATTTAAGGAGAACATGAAAAGTTCTCTTTACGTAATGCTTATGGAGGACCGGAATCAATTAAGCTCTAGAAAATGCAGGTCATTCGTAGTCTGATATGTTAAGATTCTTTGGAACATTGTAAATTGTATGAGGCGATCTTACAACTGCCAACGGTACACGATAACAGAAAAGAGAGTTCGATATTGATTTGAAAGGCGACAGTGTAAAAGATAGACTGGTGTTACAGGATACAAAATAAAGCAAAATCTTATTTCTTTGCAACGAGAAAGAAACCTGAAATAGTGTATTAATTCCTATAGTTCACTGCTGAAAGGACACATGTCCATAAACATATATTATAATAAATTTGTCTCTGCAATACATTTATATAATTTTTTATACAGCTTGGTCTTCATACTTTATATTCTTACAGCTAAATTAAAATAATTGCCTTTTATCGCGAAATACACTTCAAAAACTGGTTTTTATCTCCTGAAAAGCTGTATTTTTGGTCTTGTGACCTTTCTAAAACGACTCATACAGTTGTATGCTGACTTCGCACCAGTAGACTTCCATCTGTCAGCCCACTCAGCGAAGCTCATCAGGGCGGAGGAATATTAATTTGAAAGATGGAGAGACCGCGAATATTCTTTGCGCCATGATTTTTGCCTCACAAGTATATCTACTCTTGATTCAAGGTGGAAAAGTGAACAAAGATGGTGGTCATATTGAAATATGACGAATTACGAGGGTGAGTCAAATGAAAAACTTAAATTTGTAATTACGAATCGAAATTTCGCGCCGTTATCCTGTAAGTTGGTAATCGTGCTACAAACATCGTGCAGAATGGTCTGTAGGTGGCAGCATAGTGCAGATGCAAACATACCGTCGCAGTATCAGTATAAAGATGGCTTCCCCACTTGCGACTTGCACCAGGGAAGAATAGCGTTCTGTTATTCGGTTTTTGCATAGTGAAGGTGTGAAACCTATTGAAATTCATCAACGAATGAAGGTTCAGTACGGTTATGCATGTTTGTCACAGCAGCAAGTCTACGAATGGAGTAGGAAGTTCGCAAATGGTGTGACTTCAGTGGAAGATGCTCCTCGTCCAGGTCAGGCACAACGAGTTGTGACTCCACAGAATATTGCAGCAGTTGAAGCCATAGAGAAGGAAAAACGTCGAGTGACACTGAATGACATTGCAGCATGTTCACAGATTAGTCATGGGTCAGCACACCACATTGTGTATGATGTGCTCCAGTTTCACAAAGTGTCTGCAAGATGGGCGCCACGGCAGTTGACTCCTGAAATGAGAGAACGACGTGTAGATGCTTGTGAAGAACTTCTTCGGCGCTTTGAACGAGAAGGTGATGGCTTCCTTGCGAGAATCGTTACTGGGGACGAAACCTGGGTTCACTTCCACCCACCGGAAACGAAGAGAGCGAGCAAGGAATGGCGCCAGTTCTCACCACCAAAACCAAGGTAGTTTCGAACAGAACCATCAGCAGGGAAGGTTATGCTGACTATCTTTTGAGACGAAAAAGGCGTCATTTTGGAGCATTACATGCCTAGAGGGACCACTGTCACCAGTGCATCATACACAGATCTCCTAAAAAATCATCTGCGGCCTGCAATCAAATCACAGCGACGTGGATTTCTGTCAGTAGGCGTCGTTTTGCAACATGACAATGCAAGGCCCCACACTGCCAGTACAACTGCTGCAACAATCACAGACCTGCATTTTGAGTGTCTTCCTCATCGACCATACTCACCAGACTTTGCCCCAAGTGATTTGATCACTCAAAGACGCAATGGGAGGAAAGAAGTTCCGTTCTGATGAAGAGGTACGCCACGCGGTGCATGAGTGGTTGCGCAGACTACCAAAAGAATTTTTTTCTAAGGAAATTTATGCACTTTGTAAGCGCTGGAGGACTTGCATTGAGCGTGGGGGAGATTATGTTGAAAAATGACACAGCTTTGTACCGCTTCTGAACAATAAATAGTATTTAAAAAAATATTTAAGGTTTTCATTTGACTCGTCCTCGTAATAATGGCTGTTTTAGATGTTTTCCTATGTGTACGGTATTTACTTTTATTGCAAAATAAAAAAAAATAGGAGACGTTAATTTCTGACTGAACCTCGCAGATGACGAATAGCGTAGGCGACATCACTGACCCTTGTGGTATGACAGCTTGTACTGTTTTGTCTCGTATTTCTCCCATTTCTTGACACAATTACCTTTCTGCCTTTCCTTTATTAACTGTCTCTTATCGTAGTTCATGGTCGCCTAAGTACACTCACACCCCTTCAGATGTCGCTGCTCAGCTGGTCCTCTTGAAGGCTGCGACGTGCCCCTGGCGTTCTCCCTCTGGAACGGAAGGCAGCAGGGCAAGTCCTCTCGGCTGGAGGCCACAGCCCCACCGCACCGACTCCGGGCCGCTACCGGCTGCGGTGCCGGGAAAGATAAAAGGTGCCGTCGGGCCCGCGAATTACTTTAATGGAGCGCCGATGAGGCCGAAACTGAGTTACTCGCCGAGAATTGGTCGCGAGAAGCGACGCGAGGCGCCGGTGGCGGCGGCGGCGGCGGCGGCGGTCGTGGTACTCATCGACGTTGGCGGAGGCGGCGATGGCCTCCTAATGAAGAGTCCTCTGGTTCCGCTGAGGACCACCGTCCCGCCTCCCCCGCCGCCCCTGCAGCCACCGCCGCCTCCAACTCCTCCCCTCGCCAGACGCGGACACGAAATTAATTAGCGAGACCGCCCACTACCTGCTGCGTCGCCGGAACTGCGAAACATTCTCGTGCTCGAGTGGTACCACATTCAGCACCGGCGCGTTCATCATCAGATCTTTCATCTGCAAGCGGCCGTTTCAGGGGCTACGCTTCTATACAGGATGCTTTATAAGTTTAAAGTCGTTGATGAACGGAATACGCATTGAGACGTTCTCGTGCTTGAGTGCTGTGTTCAGATGTCTCGTCCTCTGTTGTGGTTGGCAGGAGAGCCAACACCGTTTTACTAAAGGAGGTCGAAATGCATGCGTTTCAGCTCACGCAGGCTGGCGTGAGGTCTGGAACAGGACAAGGAAATTAGAATTTAGAAAAAAAGGACGTAGCTGGTGGAATACTTAACTTTAATCCACTAATGCTGAACGTCGGTCTTGACGGTACATGATTCACAATGTCGATAGTAACTGATAATGGCGCCTTGCTAGGTCGTAGCAAATGACGTAGCTGAAGGCTATGCTAAACTATCGTCTCGGCAAATGAGAACGTAAGTAGGCAGTGAACCATCGCTAGCAAAGTCGGCTGTACAACTGGAGCGAGTGCTAGGGAGTCTCCCTAGACTAGACCTGCCGTGTGGCGGCGCTCGGTCTGCAATCACTGATAGTGGCGACACGCGGTTCCGACGTATACTACTGGACCGCGGCCGATTTAAAGGCTACCACCTAGCAAGTGTGGTGTCTGGCGGTGACAACACATCCTCCATCTACTTTTTCACTTTCAAGCAACTTCCGTATCCACTTGAGAAAGAGATTCTGGTCGTATGTTAAGTACGTCAGCGGCAAGAAACAATAGATGCCTTCTCTGCACGATACCAATGGAGATACTATCGATGACAGTGCTGCCAAAGCAGAGTTACTAAGCACAATCTTCCGAAATGCCTTCACAAAAGAAGACGAAGTAAATATTCCAGAATTCGAATCAAAAACAGCTGCCAACGTGGGTAACGTAGAAGTAAATATCCTCGGAGTAGTGAAGCAACTTAAATCACTTAATAAAAGGAAGTCTTCTGGCCCAGACTGTATACCAATTAGGTTTCTTTCGGAGTATGCTGATGCATTTGCTCTGTTACGTCTGCCACAAACGGCCCCTGCCAGGCAGACTACACTCAAGACTCCCCTGTGTACCATATAACATACACGAGCACTTGCAGGCGCAACCAAGAGGAAAACAATTCTTTTAAATAAACAGAACATGCTAGGGACTAATGCGAATCTTTTTCTGCAGAGGTCGCCTCATTGACACAGGGAAGTTGGCGTACTCCGCCGACCTCCGCCGGCTTTATAAGGGCAGCGGAGGAGCAGTACAGCCAGTTCCTCGCCGAGGTAGGACCAGCTCCGACAGACCTCACCGACGCTCTTGATGAATAGTCGTCTACATGTTATTTGTTTTCTTTGTGTGTTTATAGTGATTATTCGAGAAGTATACTTCAGTTTCAATGAACGACATGATACTGAGTGTTCTACAATACTGAGTATTCTTCAAGCTCCATACTTAACAATCATATATAACCGTTCGCTCGACGAAAGATCCGTACTCAAAGACTGGAAAGTTGCACAGGTCACACCAATATTCAAGAAAGGTAGTATCAGTAATCCACGAAATTACAGGGCCATATCGTTAACGTCGATATGTATCCGGATTTCGGAACATATATTGTGTTCGAGCATTATGAACTACCTCGAAGAAAACTGTTTATTGACACACAGTCAACATGGGATTGGAAAACATCGTTCCTGTGAAACACAACTAGCTCTTTATTCACATGAAGTGTTGAGTGCTATTGACAAGGGATTTCAGATCGATCGCGTATTTCTGGATTTCCGGAAATCTTTTGACACTGTACCACACAAGCTTGCAGTGAAATTGTGTGCTTATGGAGAAGAAATAAAAACTTTGAGGTTCGCTGATGACATTGTAATTCTGTCAGAGACAGCAAAGGACTTGGAAGAGCAGTTGAATGGAATGGACAGTGTCTTGAAAGGAGGATATAAGATGAACATCAACAAAAGCAAAACAAGGATAATGGAATGTAGTCTAATTAAGTCGGGTGATGCTGAGGGAATTAGATTAGGAAATGAGGCACTTAAAGTAGTAAAGGAGTTTTGCTATTTGGGGAGCAAAATAACTGATGATGGTCGAAGTAGGGAGGATATAAAATGTAGGCTGGCAATGGCAAGGAAAGCGTTTCTGAAGAAGAGAAATTTGTTAACATCCAGTATTGATTTAAGTGTCAGGAAGTCATTTCTGAAAATATTCGTATGGAGTGTAGCCATGTATGGAAGTGAAACATGGACAATAAATAGTTTGGACAAGAAGAGAATAGAAGCTTTCGAAATGTGGTGCTACAGAAGAATGCTGAAGATTAGATGGGTAGATCACATAACTAATGAGGAAGTATTGAATAGGATTGGGGAGAAGAGAAGTCTGTGGCACAACTTGACCAGAAGAAGGGATCGGTTGGTAGAACATGTTCTGAGGCATCAAGGGATCACCAATTTAGTATTGGAGGGCAGCGTGGAGGGTAAAAATCGTAGAGGGAGACCAAGAGATGAATACACTAAGCAGATTCAGAAGGATGTAGGTTGCAGTAGGTACTGGGAGATGAAGAAGCTTGCACAGGATAGAGTAGCATGGAGAGCTGCATCAAACCAGTCTCAGGACTGAAGACCACAACAACAACAACACATGGAATATCGTCTGTTATGTGACTGAATTTGTGATTTCCTGCCAGAGAGGTTACAGTTCGTAGTAATTGACGGAAAGTCATCGTGTAAAACAGACGTGATTTCTGGCGTTCCCCAAGGTAGTGTTATAGACCCTTTGCTGTTCCTTATCTATATAAACGATTTGGGAGACAATCTGAGCAGCCGTCTTCGGTTGTTTGCAGATGTCGCTGTCGTTTATCGACTAATAAAGTTTTCAGGAGATGAAAACAAACTGCAAAACTATTTAGAAAAAATATCTGAATGGTGCGAAAAGTGGCAGTTGACCCTAAATAATGAAAAGTGTGAGGTCATTCACATAAGTGCTAAAAGGATTTCGTTAAACGTCGGTTACACGATAAATCAGTCTAATCAAAAAGCCATAAATTCAACTAAATACCTAGTTATTACAATTACGAACAACTTAAACTGTAAAGACCACACACAAAATGTTGTGTGGAAGGCTAACCAAAGGCTGCGTTTTATTGGAAGGACACATCGAAAATGTAACAGGCCTACTAAGGAGACTGCCTACACTACGCTTGTCCGTCCTCTTTTCGAATACTGCTGGGCGGTTTGGGATCCTTACCAGATAGGACTGACGGAGTACATCGAAAAAGTTCAAAGAAAGGCAGCACGTCTTGTACTATCCCGAAATATGGGAGAGAGTGTCACAGAAACGATACAGGAATTGGGCTGGAAATCATTAAAATAAAGGCGTTTTTCGTTGCGACAGAATCTTGTCACGAAATTCCAATCACCAACTTTCTCCTCCGAATGCGAAAATATTTTGTTGACAGCGACCTACATAGGGAGGAACGATCACCACGATAGAATAAGGGAAATCAGAGCTCGTACGGAAAAATATAGGTGTTCGTTCCTTCTGCGTGCTACACGAGATTGGAATAATAGAGAATTGTGAAGGTGGATCGATGAACTCTCTGCCAGGCACTTAAATGTGATTTGCTGAGTGTCCATATAGATGTAGATGTACATACACGTGAACTGCGTCGAAGAGGGTTCTATAACTGACATACACTTCCGTTTAATTAGGGGTATTAAACGACACGTGCACAAAATATTCCCTGTTGTTTGGAGAACGTTTCTGTTCAGAAGAATAACGTAAATCCTTATAAGTGCAGATACAGTTATAACCGAATCGTAATCGCGTGATTACTTTCGCACGACAACGATCGTAAGAAAATTTGACAAGAAAAGGTAAAATTAAGAAATAGTTACTGAAATTTGGAGTAAATAAACTGAATATGTTACATTAAGAACGGTCGCCAGCTCACTATGTGAGCAAAAGCTACTGTATCATTATTAATTCTTCATAATTTCGAACTAATCACTGAACTGTAAACAGGCGAGAACGGAACCAAGGAAACTGACTAAAATGGTTCAAATGGCTCTGAGCACTATGGAACTTCACATCTGAGGTCATCAGTCCTCTAGAACCTAGAACTACTCAAACCTAACTAACCTAAGGACATCACACACATCCATGCCCGAGGAATGATTCGAACCTGCGACCATTGCAGTCGCGCGGTTCCAGACTGAAGCGTCTAGAACCTCTTGGCCACATCGGCCGGCGAAACCGATTCGAGTTAATGCCATGACTTAAAGTTAATCAGAAAACTAAGAGAATAATTTGTATTTACCACATGCACGGAAAAGTTAATTGTTTGCAACACGGTTTGCTTAAAGCATAGGTTTCCGTCATTTACTACAATGCTGACTCTTACTCGTTTTTAGAAATGCAAATGTTCATTAATACCTGTTATCTATTGTAGTAAGTTATTTATGGAAAGTTCGAAATGTTTCGTTTAGCGAGGAATAAGGAGCTTATACATAATTTGCAAATGTGAGCAGATTTTGCACACAAAAACCATGAAATGTACTACTCTGAAGCAACATTCATTTAAATTACTCTTTTACTCTTTTAATGTTAGTCATTATTCTTTAACTATTTGTCCTACCAAGCAACAAAGTTCACTGCTGTTAAACGACAGTTTCAGATTGTTCTCAGTTTTGTAAATTATACTTCTTTATCTTAGTTACCGAAGTTAAATAAGATCATCACTTTCAATACTTTTCTATTCTTTCACTTGTGGTATTCTCGGAGTCAATAAAGGTGACAACACAGGACTCTGTTACCTAAATTATTGAGGTAATGTTCATTTACTCTATACTGTTGCTACACTAAACACTCTGTTATTCAATTAAGAAAAACACTGCGCTGGCTATCTTTGTACAATGTAAAGATGAAACTGGTCGTATCTTACATTGATGAGCTTCTACTGGTGCAATGTAAGGCATTATTCGTCGACAATGTTTGGCAGCAGGTTCTTCTTTATCCATACAACAAGTTTGGGACCACAGTATTCTTCTTGAATATTAATTCATGATGTACTGCGGCCATTTACAAGTACATAATATGCCTAGCCATATGTTAAAAGCTTAAAGTTTATTCCATACATTCTCGCTCACTGCGTCTGTACTTACCCACTTGTCGCTAGCAACACCTCTCTGCCCTACTCCTGTCCTACTCCGCGCTTGCGCATTCTGCGACAGTACTCCTTATTTCAAATGTATTGTTTGGCTCTACACAATACAAGACTCCTCTGACTAGGCCAGCGTTTTTACAACATCATAATTACAATACTCTTCTTTAATTAATTTTTTTGAATTAATTCCTTAACATTTAATTACATGAGAGCATTAATACAAGAGCCGTCCGCGGTGGTCTAGCGGTTCTAGGCGCTCAGTCCGGAACCGCACGAGTGCTACGGTCGCAGGTTCGAATCCTGCCTCGGGAATGGATGTGTGTGATGTCCTTAGGTTAGTTACGTTTAAGTAGTTCTAAGTTCTAGGGGACTGATGACCACAGATGTTAAGTCCCATAGTGCTCAGAGCCATTTTGAACGATTTGAATACAAGATTAGAATAACCTCACAGTTACATTATGGTTACAGAATTAATTATGCGAAAAAATAATTAGACACTGTGTTGTTGCCGGCCGGTGTGGCCAAGCGGTTCTAGGCACTTCAGTCTGGAACCGCGCTGCTGCTACGGTCGCAGGTTCGAATTCTGCCTCGGGCATGGATGTGTGTGATTTCCTTAGGTTAGTTAGGTTTGGGTAGTTCTAAGTTGTAGGGGACTGATGACCTCAGGTGTTAAGTCCCCTAGTGCTCAGAGGCATTTGAACTATTTTCAACTCTGTATTGTTGTGTTACAGAACTTTACACTATACGTTTCATTAGGGCTTTTTACCATTTCTGTCGCGTAAGGAACGCGGGAATAATGATTGTTTAAACACCTCTACATGCACTGCAATTAGTCCAAACTTGTCTTTGCTCCTATTGGAGAGATACGTAGTGGGTTGTGATGAACTCCTAGATTCCTCACTTAATTCAGTTTTTGACGTAGTGAGGAGGAAAAAAGAAGTTCCAATTAAATACACTTCAGTTTATTATATCATGATCGATTTTGAGGTTTACAGTATCAGATGTTGCTATCGGAGCTTCTTTTTTATTTTTTGGCCTTCTCATCTACATCAACATACATTTTCCGCAAGCCACCATACGGCGCGTGGCGGAGGGTACCTCATACCATTACTAATCATTTCCTCTTCTGTCTGCAAATAGAGAGAAAAACGACTGCGTATACGCCTCCACTCGATCCCTAATTTCTCTAATCCTATATCGGCGGTCTTACGCGAAATGTATATTAGCGGCAGTAGAATCGTTCTGCAGTCAGTCCCAAATGCTGTTTCTCTAAATTTTCTCAATAGTGCTCCTCGTAAAGAAGTCGCCTTTCCTCCACTGATACCCATTTGAGTTCCCGAAGCATCTCGGTAATACTTACGTTTTATTCGAACCTGTCGGTAACAAATCTAGCAGCCCGCCTCTGAATTGCTTCGATGCCTTCTTTTAATCCGACCTCTAATGTCTTCCCTTGATCCGAGCTGTTGGGGCTCCAAAACATTCGAACAGTACTGAACGATGGCTCGCACTATTGTCCTATACGCGGTCTCCCGTACAAATGAACCACACTTGTCCTCAGCGTGAGTACACTATTTAACCACTAACAGGTAAAAACAATGGAATTTCTTTAACTTAGACATGAACATATTTCGTTAAAATAATTAAACATTGTTTCTTCACTACTAGGCAAACAATGATAAGCTTAATTTCTAAACACTGAAGTTAAAAAGTTTGTTAAATCACAACTCTTTGTGATTTCAAGGACTACTTAACTAATATGATGAATGCATATTGTCTACAGTTCTGTGGTCAGATATTATAATTTATCACTAAAATAAATCTTGTCGAACATGGAAATACTGCTTCATCACTCTTTATTAAAAGACTAATAATGTTGTTGGAGGAGGAATTCTAAGATCCAAAAGTCCTGCGTGGAACTTTCCTCTATATTGATCGTACTTTGTGCAGGTGAAGGCTAAATGATTAATGCCCGCAATATATAAATCGTTGCAATCACAAGTGTCAGAATTCATAAGTTGTAGACGAAATAAACGAGAAGAAAAGCTATCATGATTGAATCTTATCCTCGTGGTTGTAAAAATGGTTCTGTCTTAGGGTTGTATCTAGCTACAATATTTTCCTTTATTTACAGTTGATATTTCCCTTTCTCCTTTCCACTGTTATCTGACTTCCATTTTTACGTGATTCACAAGGCGGTAAAAAGTAACTGGATGTCTAGGAACGCTCCAGATAAAGCAGTTTCCTTCGTTAACTGGTCCACAGTCCCGTTATAAAAAATACCTGCGTGAAGAAGTAAATAAATATATTTCTTTCTTAGAGAGTTATTTCATGAGCTATATCGATAACAAGTTTACTGCAGTATTTACCCCAATTCCTGATCTCTATGGCCGAAGAATGCTTTTTGAATCAGAAGAAACCAAAATCCCTTCGTCATTTTTGGTTAAAGAGTGCTTAATTGCCTTCGTGATTGCTATTGCTTTAACCGTTTAAGAAGAGACTGACGAATGAAGCTTATACTCTTCAAGTGACCCGTTCCTGAACGTAAAATAGCACACTCGACGTTATTTTCTGACTGGATTTTTGAGCCGTCATTGTATATATGGAGATCTTCGTTCTGTTTTTCACAGAGATGTATGCTGGCTGTCACATTAAGGTTGCTGCCAGTACATACACTGAATTCCAAGTAGAAACCTGGAGCAGAGGACATACTAATGCGAAAAGGTCATTCATACATAGAGTATTATTGTTGTTATAATACTTTTGGATCGATGTATTGGCGCCTGAAAGCTTCTTAAGAAGTCTTGAGGTCGATACAACATTCTGTTATCGAGGATATAATGAGGAATTTCGTATATCTTAATTACTGGATGAGTCTTAGCGCTATCATATCCACTGTATGACGAGCACTGGCGTCTAAAATAAAGAGGCATTTCCAGTGCATTCACTATGTGGGCCTTGGTAGAAGTTGGTCACACCGCCGCAAGACAAATGCGTATATATCTATATGGTAAAGTGTCTAATTTAAGGATATATCTGTCGCAGGCATTTCCATATGACGTGCAACCATACTTGATCCTGCTGATAATTAACGCACTATAAATGATCAATAGAACATTGGAGTTCGCACCTCACCGGACTCTAGTTAAAGATCTGATGATGTTCATGATTGAGAGACAAGTCCTAATAATGGACTTGATGAGATGTATCCAACTGAGTCTGAAACCCAACCACGTTCCCAATGATTTGGCTGACGGTTTAACTTGGAATGAAAAACTTCTATCATGAATTTCATTATGATCCTCAGGTCGTCTTAAAAAATGACTGTAGAGTTCGCAGAAGAAATTTCAAGGCCAGTTGCTTGTTACCAAATATCCTCGTCTAGTACTGCCTCAATCAGTTTGCCGACTGCGGTATCCTTCGCGGAATCAGATGAGCATAAGCATATGTCATCAAAGTACTACAGTAAATGAACCTTGTGATGAATAATTTCTTCGAGGTTACTAAAGTAAATTATGTACAACAAGGGGCTAAGCTTCTGCTCCCTGGGGTAAGCCTCTAGATAGAACCAGAGGACCTAGAAATAGTTCCCGATGTCTTACGTAAATCGTTGTCTTCACGAGGGAAGTGGTAATGTCATATATCCAACTGATAGGAAGAGCAATTTGTGGATATTATCGTAAGTTGACGTCACATCTATGAATAATGATATTAAGAACTTTTCTTGGAAAGCCGAAAGAATATCGTTGCACAAAGCTGTTATATTGTCCAATCTTCCTCTGCCCTTAATAAAGCCAAAAGTTTCCAGGTAGTAATTCATCAATTTCCCGTTATATCTCCAGACTATTTTCGAACAGTCTCTCCAGAGGTTTCCCCACACAAGAGGACAAATCAACTGGTCTGGTAGAGATATGATTTTGGAGACTCCCCCACATTTCAGTATAGACGTGGTAATCTGAGTAATCCATTCCTCCATACGTTTCCCCCTTCCCCACTTCACATTGAATATCCAGAGAAATAGTTCCAAAACATCCGCTGGAAGAACTTTTACCGTATCGAAGTATTTTTGATAATACTTTCAACTCACGCCTGGCGAATGGAGCTAGTACAGGATGATTGAAATGCGTTTCCTGTGGCGTAGTCTTGGGGCCGTCAGGGACAGATGGAGAAACAACTTGTGTCACAAATCTCGCTAACCACTCGGGATCCACTACTGGAGTAGCAACTGCAATGGAATGTCTTAGAGATCAAATCATCTTCCAGACCCCTGATATGCTAGACACCTTATTCGAAACGTTGTTGTGGTCTTCAGTCGAAAGACTGTTCTAATAAAGGTGAATGATCACTTAGATTTTATATAGTGTAAACTTTAGGTTTTGTGGAAGCTGTGACAATCTGTTGGTATTATAACTGTTAAATCAGTTGCTTGATACATGTAATTCGCAAATTTTCAGATGAATGTCTTTCGGTTGTTTTATTTCTTCGACTTGAAGTTTCTGGTTTTATTGAAAGTTATGTTAAAGGGATCCAGTAAGCAAAGACGTGAACAATCTATTGTGTGTTGTGTATTACACCAGGGACATAGAAACAATGGAGAGGCTTCGTCCCGCCGTAGCCCTCAGTGGTTCACAACCACACAACTGGCCACAGCAGTCCACCCATACCACCGCCGCCCCACACCGAACCCAGGGTTATTGTGCGGTTCGGCCCTTCTCGACCCTCCGGGAACACCGCATACCAGACAAGTGTAGCCCCGAATGTTTGTGTGGTATAGTAATTATGGTGTAGTCGTACGTGGAGACAGTGTTTGCGCAGCGATCGCCGTCATAGCGTAACTGAAGAGCAATAAAGGGAACGACACCACATTCGCAGAGGTAGATGGAAAACCGCCTTAAAAACCATCCACAGTCTGGCCGACACACCGGACCTCGACACTAATCCTCCGGGCGGATTCGTCCCGGGGACCGGCGCGCCTTCCCGCTCGGAAGCAGCGTGTTAAACCGCCCGGCTAGCCGGGCGGGCGAACAATCTATTTATGTAATTCATGGCTATTAAGACAGCAGGCATCTTTGACAAATTAATGGCAGGGATGACGAAAAATTATAGCGGCATTGAGGGGGGGGGGGATCATAATCAACTATAAGCCCACCGCATCCCTACCCCTAACTCGCCACAAGCTATCAAAGGATCCAGGCCCCCCTGATGATGAGATACTTCAACAAGATACACACACCAAAAACGTTTTGCATCACCTTGGTTCTGAGAGTTCCGAGACGTGTACAGAAAATTGGAATAGAGATCAACATAAATATCATTTCCGCCCTTTTTATTGCTCATTAAAACCACACATTGTATGTTCAACCACCATACAGCGAGACCTGCAGAGATGGTGGTCAAGATTGCTGTACACACTGGTACCTCTAATACCCAGTAACATGCCTGTATTCTTCGTGGCATACTGTCCACAAGTTCATGAAGGCACTGTTGGTCTAGATCGTTCCATTCCTCAAAGGAGTAGCTGATTGGATATGATACGCAGAATGAATCTTTCACTCTGCGTCATAGTCAGCGATGTTTCGGAACTTCCTGGTAGATTAAAACTGTTTGTGGCTCAAAATGTTTCAAATGGCTCTGAGCACTATGGGACTTAACTTCTAAGGTCATCAGTCCCCTAGAACTTAGAACTACTTAAACCTAACTACCGTAAGGACATCACACACATCCATGCCCGAGGCAGGATTCGAACCTGCGTCCGTAGTGGTCGCGCGGTTCCAGACTGTAGCGCCTAGAACCGCTCGGCCACCCCGGCTGGCAGTGTTTCTTTTCTGAAATCTAACCAGGAACGTCCGTCATCTGGGACAATGCTCTTAAGGCAATACCCTTTCTTCTAGCAGAGATAGTCCAACAATCTATGACGAAAACTTCTGTGCAGCTTGCAAGGCAGAACAGAGATAGAGGTGGAAGCAGAGCTGTGACTGCGGACGATGAGTAGTGCACATGAATCTCTGTCGTCAAGAGCATGGCCCACCAGAGGTAAGTTTCCGGTCTCGGTTCACAATCCAGTACGCCATTTTACACACATATACAGATGGTGGTAGTATCGAGTACACAAGGTATAAAATGGCAGTGCATTGTCAGAGCAGTCATCTGTTACTCAGGTGCTTCATGTGAAAAGGTTTCCAAAATTATTATGGCCCCACGATGGTAACTAACAGACTTTCATTGAGGAAGGTAGTTGGAGCTAGAAGCATGAGACATTCCATTTCGGAAATAGTTAGGGAATTCAGCATTCCGAGAGCCACAGTGTCAACAGTGTCGAAATAACCAGATTTCAGGCATTACCTCTCACTACGGACTGGGCACTGATTGACAGTATTCGCTTAACGAAGGAGAGCAGCAGCGTTTACGTCGAGTTGTCAGTGCTAACACCTATGCAACACTGTGTGAATTAACAGCAGATATCAATGTTGGACATATGACGAACAAATACATTGCGACCGTGCGGCGAAATTTTGTCTTAATGGGCTGTGGGAGCAGACGACGATGCCAGTGCCTTTACTAAAGGCACGACATTGGCTGCAGTGCCTCTTCTGGGCTCTTGACCATAGCGGATGGACCCTAGGCGACTGGAAAACCGCGGCCTGATACGACGAGTCCCAATTCCAGTTGGTAAGAGCTGTTGGCAGGTTAAGATTGAGGCGCAGGCCCCACGAATCCATGGATCCAAGTCGTCAACACGGCACTATGCAGGCTGGTGGTGGTTCCATAATGGTGTGGACTGTGTTAAGTTGCAATGGACTGGGTCCTCTGGTCAAACTGAACGGATCGTTGACTGGAAATTGTTATTTTAGGTGACTTCAGACCATTTGCATTCACGGACTTCATGTTCCCAAAAAATGATGGAATTTGTATTGAAGATAATGCGCCCTATCATTGAGGCACAATTGTTCACCACTGGTTCACATTGTCGACAATCTGAGCGAATGATTTGGCCATGCCGATCGCCTGACACGAATCTGATCGAACTCTGAGAGACATTTTCAAGAGGCCAGTTTGTACACAAAATCCTGGACAGGCAACACTTTCGCAGTCATGGACGGCTGCAGAGGCAGCATTGCTCAATATTTGTGCAGGGGAATTCCAACGACTCGTCGAGGCCATGCCACGTTGAGCTGCTGCACTACGCCTACAAAAAGCAGTTCACACAAAATAATGGGAGGTATCCCATGACTTTTGGTCACCTCGTTGTAATTTACATTCTTGAACATGCTGTGTGATGCCTGCAGCTCAGAACACTATACAGAGCATACACTGCCTATTGCCAGTTCATCTTAATTATTTTGATCAAATATTCTTACCGCTCTAGCCTCTCATAGTCAACGCATTTAGTAATACATAGTATTGAAATCTCGTGTGGCTAGGCCTCCCGTCGGGTAGACCGGTCGCCTGGTGCAAGTCTTTTGAGTTGACGCGACTTCGGCGACTTGTACGTCGATGGAGACGAGATGATGATGATGACAACGCAACTCCCAGTCCCTGAGCGGAGAAAATCTCCGACCCCGCCGGGAATCGAACCCGGGCCCCTTTGCATGGGATTCCGTCGCGCTGACCACTTTTTTTAAATTATTATTCGGTGTAACAGTAACAAACATAAACTGCTTCTAGCATTTTTTTTAATATATAAGACGATGACTTTATAAAATAAAATTTTTCTGGGAAACGTAAATAAGTGGACTTTTTTTTACATAATAGTGAAAAAAATAAAATAAAATATCCTGCTTCTGTCAGTACAAAACAATAACGTTCTACGTTCCTCCTTTAGGCGCGTACCTCCCTAATCCCGTCATACCTCGCGTTGGTGTCGGGTACGTCTTCACGTGTGTTTGTGGATCCTCTCCACTGTCCTGGTCCTTTCTTGTTCTGATACCTATAGACAATAATTACATTCTCCTACCCGGGACACCCCAACTGGGTGGGGGATCAAGCAAGGCACTCCCTAAAAAATTTGCGTAATATGTTCGATATCTCGGATGTCTCATAAGCTGTGAATGATGTTCCTGTAGTAAGGCCCAAAAGTCAAGCACATTCTTACTGCCGTCTCGGAAAAGATAACGCACAGTCAAACCTCGAATTCAAGTCACTGCGTTTGTCTTCGTTCGGGGATAATATGTCCTAACTGGGAGAAGTAGTGTGCGTGGTTCTATTGTTTGCGGCCCCACCCGAAGGAGGAAGGCGATCATTTTTTTGACCAAACACCATATGTCCGCCGAAGGACCGCATATCAGGCGATGCTCCTCAGTGTCTATAACATTGCACTGCGGACACAGTGGCTAGTCCGCCATATGAATTGTATGCAACCTCTAACGAGTCACGTATTTCCCATTTACCACCTGATACCACAGTGCGCGCGTTCCCGTATCAAGGTGTGGGTGGTGCACTGTACGCCATACCACCGACCACGTAACTGTTGGTTGGCGGCGCTCTACGGCATTATTCGGCCGTCGTCGAGTCAAGATGTGATATATATCACGTGCCGTCGCCGTCCGGGTAGTCGGTAGTTCCACATGTACGTAACTGTGTTCCACAAAGAAGGTTCACATATGGGCAAGCGATGGTGAGATGTGAGCCACCGCTGCCGGAGCCGAAAGAGAAGGTGGAGCGAGTTCGTCTATCAAGCTGCCCGTCAGACTTGTCTGGTGTCGTGTCCACATCTTTATCATTGTGGTTACATAAATAGCCACTGCTCGGTCGCGTACGTGGACTAGTCCAAGACCTCCACGACTACGAGGAAGGGTGAGGGTTTCGTATCCTACCTTAAAAAGCAGACCTGTGCTCACAAAATATCCTAGTGCCGCCAGGATTCGGCGGGCCAACACCACCGGCATAGGAAGAACTTGTGCCAGGTGGGGGATGCGAGAGGCTAGATAAGTGTTGGCAAAGGTGACCCGTTGTATCATATCCAGTGCCCTTAACCTGTGACTTCGGACACTCGCACGAATTGTTTGCAGCAGATGTCTGTAACTCAGTGCCGCCGTGCGTCGAACGTCTGTAGTGAAGATAATTCCTAGGCATTTCATCTTGTTGATCGGCTGTAATGGTGCTACACTTCCTGTCGGGAGTCCTCTCCCGATGTTCATCGCTCCTGACTTTGCCATGTTCAGGTGACTTCCCGTAGCCATACAATACAAATTAATCCAATGCCAGGCCACTCTTGCCTCGTCGCCTGACCGTGCTAAAAACACTAGGTCATCTGCGTATGTTCGGCATATAAACGTGTTGTGCCTTATCGTCATTCCTTGGAGTCGATTCCGGAGCCCGCAAAGCAGCGCCTCGACAGCGATGGCATACAATATCGTTGACAGCGGGCACCCTTGTCTGACCGATCGTGAGATGGTGATGGGCCCCACCAAGCGTCCATTGATGAGCACTTTGGATGCGGCTCTGTGGAGTAGTCTCATGACGACGGTGACAAAACTTTCCGGAAACTTCATTTTCTTCATCACGTCCGTGAGATAAGCATGACTCAGCCTGTCAAATGCGCGATCGAAGTCTATCGATACTAATACACCCCGGAGACGACATGTTGAAGCCAGTGCGATAACATCGCGGTAGTCGATGAGTGCCGTTTGTATATCGCTAGCTCCTCCTAGCTGGGTTTGGTCGAGTGAAATCACTTGGCGTATCACGCGTTTAAAGCGTGCTGCAAGTATCCTGGCGTAGATCTTGTAGTCGCAATTAAGAAGGGTCAGTGGCCGGTAGGCCTGTATCCCTGTGCCGCCAGATGGTTTGTGGATGGGGATGATCATTCCTTCCACGAAGGAGGGTGGAAGAGTCACGTTGGGAGACATCAATTCGCAGTACATGGCAGTCCATCGTGGAATCATGAGATCTTTAAATGTACGATAGAACTCTAACGGAAACCCGTCGGGCCCCGGCGATTTGTGCGACGCTACCTTATCAATCGCTTCCATTACGTCGGCAACTGTGATTTCACCTGTTAACTCCAGGTTGGCCGACCCGTCGAGACACGCGGAGAGCGTTCGTCGGACCTCATGAAAGGCTGCCTGATCGTGTTCCGCTTCTTGATAAGGATGACCGTAGTGTTCCACGAAAGCGTTGGCAATGTCTTTTTGCGTTGTCATGCGGCGACCATCTGGCAGTACGACCGTCTGTATTAAGGTTCTGCGGCTACGTTGTTTTTCTCTGATAACGTGATACATCGACGGGGATTCTCCACGGACTCGTTCAAAGGCCCTTGCACGGATTGCGACACCCTCCAGTCGGCGGCGCGTTATGGAAATTATTTGGGCCTGTGCTCGTTTTATACCGGCACGACGCTCCTGTGAAGGTGCTTGTACAGAAAGTTCGCGGAGCATCGTGAAATAAAATTCCGTCGTGTATCGCCTCCACATCATCTGCTCTCTTCCGTATGCATGTAACGCTCGGCGCAATGCAGGCTTAACGCATTCCAGCCACCACTGCAACGTCGTCGGATATGTCGGGAGGCGTCGTTCACACACGTGCCAAGTGTCTTCGACTAAGCGTCTGCACTCAGGTTCCCTAAGGTGTGCTGTATTCAGTTTCCAAACACTGCGACTCCTCCACACTTGTTGACGACTCAGGGAGACCGTGCATATATATGCTATGTGATCTGAAAAGGCGACAGGCCACAATTCCGCATCGAGGATCGCAGGTTCGAGACGACGTGTTACGTAAATGCGATCGAGACGACTTGCAGAGTGACTCGTGACGTAGGTGTATCCAGGTCTGTCGCCATGTATCTGCTCCCATGTATCAATGAGATTCATGTCCTGTATGAGTTGCCGCAGCTCCGGGCACGAAGTATAACGTGGGTGTTGATCTTTTGGTGCGAGCACGTAGTTGAAGTCGCCTCCAAATAAGACATGTTCATGCCGACCTAAGAATAGTGTTGCAATCTCCTCTGCGTAAAATCGGGATCGGTCGCGCCGTCTGTCTGACCCCGACGGTGCGTAAATGTTAACTACCCGTACTCCAAGCACTGTGAGCGCAGTCCTCGCGCTGACGGCAGGTACACCACGTCCTCGGCTACTATGCCGCTACGTAGAAGTATCGCTGTTCCGCTGCCGCCGTCGGTAGTAGGTGTAATGTAGGTATCGTACTCATAGAGGTCGGGGAAGCTCTCAACACATACTTCCTGCAGCAGAACGATGTCGACGTCTGACGCATGCAACATGTCTCGTAATAATTGCAATTTGACAGGCGTTCTGATCGTATTAATATTAATAGAGGCTGTTCGATATGCCTGCCGCTGTTCCTCAGTGCGTAAAGCGCACATGAATACTTATGTTAATTAGTGTGCTGCTGCCCGGTGACATGCTGTCCGTGCGTCAGTCTGCATCTTCTGCGCGGTTAACATCCGGTGGACACAGCACTCGCCATGGCGGGTGCGTCGTCGGTGTGGGGGTCAGTACCGGATTCGTCGGCCCAGTTCCTGTGCTGGAGGTCCAGCTCCCTTCGTGTCTCTCCGGCCGGGCTGACCGAAGGCTGTGGCGTTGCTGCGGTGGGTGGAGGGACTCCTTCCGTCGGCTTTCCGTCCGGTGTGTCTGTATTTAACCCCTGTGTAACATGATTCGCGTCGTACTGCTGTGTGGGAGGTAGAACCTCCCGTTGCGCATCCGGATGCACTGTATCGACGTTACACCCAAGTTCGTCTGCCGTGGACTGCAGTAAGCAGGTATCCGACGGCGCTAGCCGTCGTTTCTTGTGGCGCTTCGGCGATCGTTGTTTGCGCGTGTGCGCCTCCGTATCCGAGTGCGGAAGTGAATCCCGGTGCTCAGGGACGAAAGCAGCTGTCGGCACAACAGCAGGATCAATTTCCATTTCTCCCACCGATCCTTTCCGCTCGGTTAAGTGCGTCGTCGGCGCCGGAGCGGCAGAGGTGTGCGTCGTTTCGTCACTGGAGGCGGTCTCTGCCGCAGTCGGTTGCCGTAAACTGTCAGGATTCTGTAGCTGGTCATTCTTCGGGATGGGATCCGTTCGAAACGCGTCCGCATACGTTAGTGGCAGCGGCGTCAACGTGGACGGAGGTACGGGTTCGCCGTTTGGAACTTGCACTATCCTCCGCTGCATACATTCGGAACGGACGTGGCCCTCTTTCCCGCAGCCTGAGCATGTTTTGGGTTGTCCATCGTATATGACTATAGCTCTGCATCCGCCGATGAACAAGTACGAGGGTACATGGTGTGTCAGTTCTATTCTGCTTTGACGCACCCCATTGAGAACGGGGTAAGTCGTGGAGTTGGACCATTTTTCCTCAACGTGGCTAAGCACTCTTCCATATGGGCGTAAGGCTTCAACGACCAAGTCAGACGGAACCTCGAAGGGAAGTTCGAAAATACGTATGTTTCGTAAGCCCAGTCCTGCATGATCAATAGTTACTTCTCCAACATGTCCATCAGAGTGACGAAATTTGAGTCCATGTTTAGTATCTCGGATGATTCTGTCACATACTGCATCGTTAATCAGCTTGACGTAAACGACACTGCTCACTATGAAGAGGTGGATTCCGATAAGTTCGTTGTAGTCAAGTTTAACTTCGTCTCGTAGGAATCTTTCTATTTCGTAGGCTTTCGGTCTCGCATATTCATTCGAAAAACTAATCTTGAGAGTCGACTTTCGGTATGCATGTGCCATTCTACACTCCTGGAAATTGAAATAAGAACACCGTGAATTCATTGTCCCAGGAAGGGGAAACTTTATTAACACATTCCTGGGGTCAGATACATCACATGATCACACTGAAAGAACCATAGGCACATAGACACAGGCAACAGAGCATGCACAATGTCGGCACTAGTACAGTGTATATCCACCTTTCGCAGCAATGCAGGCTGCTATTCTCCCATGGAGACGATCGTAGAGATGCTGGATGTAGTCCTGTGGAATGGCTTGCCATGCCATTTCCACCTGGCGCCTCAGTTGGACCAGCGTTCGTGCTGGACGTGCAGACCGCGTGAGACGACGCTTCATCCAGTCCCAAACATGCTCAATGGGGGACAGATCCGGAGATCTTGCTGGCCAGGGTAATTGACTTACACCTTCTAGAGCACGTTGGGTGGCACGGGATACATGCGGACGTGCATTGTCCTGTTAGAACAGCAAGTTCCCTTGCCGGTCTAGGAATGGTAGAACGATGGGTTCGATGACGGTTTGGATGTACCGTGCACTATTCAGTGTCCCCTCGACGATCACCAATGGTGTACGGCCAGTGTAGGAGATCGCTCCCCACACCATGATGCCGGGTGTTGGCCCTGTGTGCCTCGGTCGTAAGCAGTCCTGATTGTGGCGCTCACCTGCACGGCGCCAAACACGCATACGACCATCATTGGCACCAAGGCAGAAGCGATTCTCATCGCTGAAGACGACACGTCTCCATTCGTCCCTCCATTCACGCCTGTCGCGACACCACTGGAGGCGGGCTGCACGATGTTGGGGCGTGAGCGGAAGACGGCCTAACGGTGTGCGAGACCGTAGCCCAGCTTCATGGAGACGGTTGCGAATGGTCCTCGCCGATACCCCAGGAGCAACAGTGTCCCTAATTTGCTGGGAAGTGGCGGTGCGGTCCCCTACGGCACTGCGTAGGATCCTACGGTCTTGGCGTGCATCCGTGCGTCGCTGCGGTCCGGTCCCAGGTCGACGGGCACGTGCACCTTTCGCTGACCACTGGCGACAACACCGATGTACTGTGGAGACCTCAAGCCCCACGTGTTGAGCAATTCGGCGGTACGTCCACCCGGCCTCCCGCATGCCCACTATACGCCCTTGCTCAAAGTCCGTCACCTGCACATACGGTTCACGTCCACGCTGTCGCGGCATGCTACCAGTGTTAAAGACTGCGACGGAACTCCGTATGCCACGGCAAACTGGCTGACACTGACGGCGGCGGTGCACAAATGCTGCGCAGCTAGCGCCATTCGACGGCCAACACCGCGGTTCCTGGTGTGTCCGCTGTGCCGTGCGTGTGATCATTGCTTGTACAGCCCTCTCGCAGTGTCCGGAGCAAGTATGGTGGGTCTGACACACCGGTGTCAATGCGTTCTTTTTTCCATTTCCAGGAGTGTATATCGAGTCGTCTAAACGCACGAGTATGCCGAAGAGGTAAACAACTGCGCGAGCGCGAACTTCTCCGGCAGGGACGTAAACAGACGTCCGTGCCGTAGCACCGCCGAAGGCAGACTGACCAAGTCGTCAACATGGCACTATGCAGGCTGATGGTGGTTCCATAATGGTGTGGACTGTGTTTAGTTACAATGGACTGGGTCCTCTGGTCAAACTGAACGGATCGTTGACTGGAAATTGTTATTTTAGGTGACTTGAGACCATTTGCATTCATGGACTTCATGTTCCCAAAAAATGATGGAATTTGTATCGAAGATAATGCGCCCTATCATTGAGGCACAATTGTTCACCACTGGTTTGAAGAACATTGTCGACAATCTGAGCGAATGATTTGGCCATCCCGATCGCCTGACACGAATCTGATCGAACTCTGAGGGACATATTCAAGAGGCCAGTTTGTACACAAAATTCTGGACAGGCAACACTTTCGCAGTCATGGACGGCTGCAGAGGCAGCATTGCTCAATATTTGTGCAGGGGAATTCCAACGAATCGTGGAGGCCATGCCACGTTGAACTGCTCCACTACGCCTACAAAAAGCAGGTCAGACAAAATAATGGGAGGTATCCCATGACTTTTGGTCACCTCGTTGTAATTTACATTCTTGAACATGCTGTGTGATGCCTGCAGCTCAGAACACTATACAGAGCATACACTGCCTATTGCCAGTTCATCTTAATTATTTTGATCAAATATTCTTACCGCTCTAGCCTCTCATAGTCAACGCATTTAGTAATATATAGTATTGAAATCTCGTGTGGCTAGGCCTCCCGTCGGGTAGACCGGTCGCCTGGTGCAAGTCTTTTGAATTGACGCGACTTCGGCGACTTGTACGTCGATGGAGATGAGATGATGATGATGACAACGCAACTCCCGGTCCCTAAGCGGAGAAAATCTCCGACCCCGCCGGGAATCGAACCCGGGCCCCTTTGCATGGGATTCCGTCGCGCTAACCACTCAGCTATCGGGGCTAGCCTTTTGCGCTCCCTTTGTATACTTCACTTATTTTTCCCAGAGACTAATAGCTACTTAACTAGTTATAATCGTTCTCTCGTTCTAAATTATTTTAAATTTCTCTACACTCAAAACATTCTCTGCTCAACACTGTAGCGTGATATGCAGTACTCGAAGCAACCTGTTTCCAGTTTCACTGAACACTTTCTTAAAGCCCAAAAATTAAGTGATAAAGCGTTAGCCATTTGTGTGGACAACATGGTTGTTGAGAAACAGCGATTGCTATAAATTAACTTAGTATTAAGAAAACAGTCATAATCGCGATTTTTTGTTTATTTAGTACCGACCCGTTTCAGCCCATCGCAGGGGCCATCTTCAGGGCCACACCTCCGTAGACGTGACGCCACCACCGGTCGACCAGTGGTATGTTCGCCCTGAAGATGGCCCCTGCGATGGGCTGAAACCGGTCGGCACTAAATAAACAAAAAATCGCGGTTAAGACTGTTTTCTCGTTAGCCATCCCGGCAGTGATATCGCCTGCAATCGGTCGTTGGTTTCGATTCCACCACACGTGACCGATTTGTCAAGTTGTTTGAAACAGGACTAACTATGAGGACCCTTACATAAAGTATTCGGACGACGCTTTTACGTGTTTAGGACACACACTTCACAGTATAGCAAATGTTAAAATACAACTATTCGTGCCGTGTACTGTATC
Source organism: Schistocerca piceifrons (assembly GCF_021461385.2). Lineage (NCBI taxonomy): Eukaryota > Metazoa > Arthropoda > Insecta > Orthoptera > Acrididae > Schistocerca > Schistocerca piceifrons. The sequence continues at coordinate 150,027,495 of NC_060139.1, forward strand.
AAGTAGCATTGTGCGGGAGATATATAACATTTAACACACCCATTTAGTCGACTAGAGCTCATTTAAATACAACTGACGGGAAAGGATCTTATTGTATTCATTGTAATTAATTCTGTAATTGTGAGTTATAGAACTTTCTATCATAAACTATTATTTTGATCATTTGGTCAAAATCAGATTGTTATCCAAACTTGGAATTTCTAAACTTATTTCCGCATTATCCAAAACAATCCAAAAAATGTTAGTATCAAAATTTCTATTGTAACTGACGAGATATTAATTATTTTTTGCCAAGCATTGTTAATCGCATTTCTCAAGCAGAATTTCGAAATTAAATTAGAAAAGCAATTTTAGAAATCACATTTGTTATAATCATTCAGTTCTTCAAAACTGCAACTGTAATTTCTTATGAAACAACTGATTTTAATTGTAGCTCAGTTAATGTACTTTGTTGAACAATACTTTCAAAGAATTTGTATTGTTAAGAAACTGTATAAACAGTGAACGTAAGAGCCTGGAGGCTTCAGTGGAGTGGCAGTAGTTTGATTGTAGAGTGGTAGTTGTTTTCAGTTATTTCGCGCACATAATCCATACAGTCAGTTTATTTGAGCTGTGCAGTCTACTAATGTTCTGGAGCAATATAAAAATGAACAAAAAATGCAGACTATGTGTTGGTATAATTTATTTAACGTCATTAACATTTCACATTGGCTCCTGGTATTTCTGCAGTAAAGTAGTTAATATGATGCGCCCAAATTCACACTGAAATGGTGGATAAACGACGTCGAAACCAACAAGAGAAGCACACAATTCTAGCATTTCATTGAACTTAGACGCCTAATCTACGAGTATGTTAATCGAACAACTTTTGCTAGTACAATGGTAAAAAGAGTGTGTTAGAGATTTCTACCAGTTTTTCAAACGCCACTAAGCCGTGGAGTGCTGCTCTGGAAAATGGACTGCAGTGTTTACCAGCAGCTGATCTTCGTATGTCAACTAACTTTTGAAAAACAAATGATTAAGCCTTTTGTGCACATCTTTCCCATCTTTCGCACATACGTCTTAAACTCCTCAGTTCCTTTTTCATTTCTTAGTTGTGTAGTTTAAATGGAGTTATTTACACTACGGCTTCGGAATGTCGAAATCTCATGTTTTCAAAACAGCGCTGCTAGTCTTACAACTCTTATTGTGAACTGTATGAGGGAGAAACAGATTATGTAAAATGGTAAGAGATATTAAGCATAGCACTGGAATATGTAGAACATTTGAATTTAAATCTAAATTCACGCTTCATACTATCACATCCTGTTCATCACCAAAAAACCGTAATAACGCTCCAGATTGTTTCATGAATACGAAAATATTATCAGCCTGTGTATTGTGATTACTACCATTAATGTTCCATGACTCTCCACTTCTATGACACAGAGTGGTTCGTGGTTCTTGAATAATTCCACAGAGTTTAACGTAAAGGCCTTACTCCCTGTGACTGTAGAGAAACGAAACAAAATCGCGCAGCCACACTTAATAGAAAGACAAACAGATATCAAACAGCCAGAAATACTGCCACCAACCTGGCCGGACATTCATCGGATTGTTTGGGAATTGCGATCGACCAACGAACGATCGCTGCCATCTCCATTTTGCGCACGCATGTGCAGTCAATCGACCGCTCCTGCGACCTGATGACAGATCGATGTGATCCTTGGCTCTTGTTTTGAGACCTATAACTCTAACAGTGGCCTCCGCCTTTGTTTAAAAATACATACTTTGCGTCTTCTTAACACGTAATTCTCATTTATGTTTAGATTTCGTGATAATGGAACGTTAAAAGAGTTTCATTACATAACATCATTAAAAAGCAGTCATAACCGCCGTACAAGATTTTTGTTAACTATGATGAAGAGTATAACGATATGTTTACGTAATGTGTATACATAAACATACAGTTATAAATGTCCCCGTTCGTAGCCGCTAATTATAACAATATGTTTACTTTTGTGCTGTAACATATAGCTATAATCAACGGTGGAAACATATTTGCGAACGCCGACCGTGTGCGGCTGTTTCTTGTTGGATCGTCTGATCAGTCGGAAGTTGCATTGCGGAAGAGAGTAAATACCTATTCAATATATAATTATTTTTGGATAGCTCAACATGAATTTCCTAAGGGACCGTAGTTTATCATGCATTTACCAGTAGAATATGGCGCGGAGAAAATATTTCGCCGCATGCAACTTCCGTCCGAACTCGACGAAAGAATTCGTGACTGTGAACTCTCCATTTGGAAGAAACATAAAGAAAATTAAATAACTTCATGAAGGAGTGAGACATAGATTCTATATTTAATAAATAGTCCATACACCAGTTCCATTTCAATCTGAATTTATGGCAATTAATAGACGAACTTACACTGCAATGAAGGATTTAACATGGATGCCGTTTTGACTGGCACTTCTCGTAATGAAAACAATTCCTTTGACGTTTTCACATACACGTCGCACAATAAATCTACTGCTAGGCACTTTTAGTATTACACATTTACTTTACACTAGAACAATATTATTTTTAACGATAATAATACGGCGGCAAGACATGCGCGTCCGACACACGTTACAGGAGACAAGAGAAGAATGAGTAACTGTTCATCGAGAATATCTCGTACATCAAAAAAAAAAAAAAAAGTGTAAAAATGTGTAAAAATGTGTTCTTCTTCTGTCCGTTTTTCGCGCCGCGGTTTTCAAAGTCAATAACTCACTGCATCTCTGACGGCGCTTCAACAATAAACAAGTTACGTCACAGGTCGTTCACCTTTTACATTCTCGCAACATTATTTGCTAACTGTAGCTGTTGCCGAGCGACTGCTCGATTAGTGAATGATTTAAAATGATAAGGCAAGCACATAATGTTACATTGCTTTCCATGGGAATCTTGGAAATCAAGGAGATTACCAAGATTCACATGTCGCCGTTAACATTATGGGATTGTGTACTTTACAGATTTACATTGATCAAACACAGTATTGCTGTCATTTGATTATTAGGATTACACAAATATGGTGATCTCTCATTCATAGACAAAGTCAGTTCTTAAGGTAAAGATACACAAAAAAATTTAAAAACTAAGACAGTAAATCTACGAAGTTTACAATGGACATTATACATTATACTCATTACAGTCCTTTTTTTACAGAGTTCATACCGACCATCTTTGTGGCCTCAAGTTATTGTCCAGAGCTCATAGGCTCTTTGCTCCTGAAAGAAAACACATAGGATTTATCTTTTTATACACACATAATTCTCACACAATTCTCACACATGGAATTTCTCACACGTGTCCATTTTCCATTGCCCACTAGTTGTTATAATTTTTACGCTTTCATTGTTTGTGTATTGACAGGAAAGTTAAAATTTGATTCTTCTCCAGGTGAAGCTTATGCCTTGAGAAGTTGGATCGCTACTTTGCGGTCTCCGAGTAGAAAACTTTTCATCAGCTCTGGCGGGCGAGTCTCACTCGCACGTTACGTACACACGTTACATGTAACAAAAAATATAAATACCCATTAGTCTAAGAACTAAGCTTAAATCTAATTTTAGGACTTGGGATTCATAGGAATTTGACTTTGTCACTACTCGCGTGTGGTTTGGCTGTTCGCATTTCATCCACGGGATATAACATTAGCATAGTATGTGATATGTTGTGAACTCATATAAGAGTCTTTTATTTTGGGATCGGCTTTCATGGAAAGTCCGTTTCGTCGAACTGCAGCGGGAGTGCTGTGCAAGTACATCACTTTAAATTTAACGCGTTTGTTGCGTCGATGGACGTTGACACAGGCTGATTCTTAGAGCTGAATCGCAACTCGAGGCGCTCACCAGCCTCCACGCGGTACTTCAGCTTTTCCGCGTACGGTTCAGTGAACACGTTGCGTCGATGGTGTTGTGGTTTGCTGAGCTGGTGCGGAGGGACGAGGATTACCAGGGACAGAGACTCCATTGAAACCATCCCGGTCTCCACATTTTCCACCCGATTTTGAAGATTTTAAGGTAGGTTAGCGCTCGCACTTTGCAAAGCAGCTAACGCACTTGGTTTCCGATGCACTGCACGTAATCACATCACCGCCTTCGGTTACACAACCGGACTATCATTTTCCGTCGGCCTATCTGCATGTTTAACACTTTTTATCTTCATCGTGTCTGTGGCAGACTTCCAAACCATTTTAAGCCTTCACTTATACACTACTATGTACACAATTTTTTTACAGTTAATAATCAAATAGTTTGTCTCACTTTGAAGCTTGCTAATTGAGAGCTTCGATTATCATGTCCATTTCAATTTCTGTTAATTTGTTGGTAACTATCTTTAACCTTTCGCTTTACATTGTTCATCATCTTTCTCTAAGACTAATTATGCTTTTAGTTCACAGTCACAATACAATAGTTTATCCCATCTGTTAGCAATTATTATTATTTTAATTTATTTCAACCGTTCTTTCTATTTATTAGATTCATTAAAGTTATCACTGTCATTTCAACAAAAATTCTCTTTTTACTAGATGTGAGGATCAATCAGTCACATTTGATCGCCCTCTCACATGAGAACAGAACACCATTCAAGAAAATATTCAAATTCCTTATCGCGATCTTCGTTTCCGTCTCGGATTGACTTTAAAATGAAAAATAAAGACATTTCAAAACTAGCTTTTTCCGATTTCGTTCACGCGTTTCCTTTTGAAAATCGTATGCCAAACCAGCCTTCCACGTCAACCGCATTTCTCAATCTGTGACGTCAAGTCTACGCGACGGGTTTAGGCGGGTTAGAGTATTTAAACAAATTCAGAAGAAAGACATAGGTATAATAATACATAGAAGAAGAAATCTAGCAAACAACTCCTTGTTCCTTATGACTTAGAAATTAATTTCCCTTTGCGCCGTACGTCTGCGTACGCGCTCCAATTAAGAACTAGTTGCGTTGTTTTGCCGGCTGTTTCATTGTCATTTTATTCTCGCCTTGACGCCTGCTTGCGCTACACTGCATTGACCTCTATATATGACCTTAAGTCATCATTGCTTTGTCCTTGCCACTTACGCGCTTATACTTGGTATTTATTTCACTTATGGCTTTGGATGTATCTGTCCTGCGTATTGTAATTACAAATAATGCCACTTTGTTTATCTAGCTGAAGGATAGCGCTTTCGTGGTCATGTTGGTACTTACAAGTAACTCACATGCTTCGTAAACATTACGTTATTTTAATGCAGAGATGAACCTGTTCCAGATTTCTATGTACATTGGAACTTAATCTAGACATAGCTGACTTAGAAACTAGTTACTTGTTTTCCTTCTTAGTGGGATCAGGAATCAATAATTGTCAAGCGACCCTTGTCCTTGACGAAAATAAATTTCGTTTCAGGATCATTGCTCCTTGAACTTAAAAAAAATTCTTACATACTATGTTTTATTTTCACTTCTTTAGCATTTCATATCGCAGAAGCCGGCTTGTTAGGCACATCCTTCGCTTTATATTTCATTTTTCTCTCTTAAATATTATCTCCTTAAAACTAAATCTTAAAACTAGAGTTCTTGGAGTTGATAACTTTCTTTGTTAAACAAGAATTTTTTTTTATTTATCAGCTTGTCTGTACTTAAATTATGGCTCAAGATAACATATTTTAAATTGTCTGCTGTATAGCAAGATAGACTCACTGTCGTGTAATATATTCTAAGCATTTTTTTTAACGAAGTCAAATCAGTTGTCACTTAGTCACTAGCGGCTAACCTTCTCTTGTCATTATAAAGCTTTCCTTTTGACTTATTCTGTAGCATGAAATTTTTTAAGATCAGAGTAATGGTATAACCCTTTTATTTTTCCATTTGCGGGATCAGAAACCAGATAACAACCTGTATGCGGTATACGAAGGATCTCGTAAGGTCCCTCAAAAAGACTTTGCCATTTTCGATTTTTGTGTAAGAGCAACGATCGTTTAAAGTGTGTTTTTAGCAAGACCTTTTCGCCTACTTTATAAGTTAACACCTTATTAATATGTTTGTCATACGCCTTCTTGCGTAAATTGGCTTGGGTGGTCAACGTTGTTAGAGCTTGTCTTATTCTGGCGTCTAAACCAGCACTTGTGTTGTTACACTTAGGAATTGAATTGACCCATTCATTTTTCTCTTGGTCAGAAGACATCAACTCACTCGGAATGAAACCAGTAGACAGGTGTGGTAGATTATTCACAATTTCCTCGAAAGGTGACACAAAGTCAACCCAGCGAGTCTGCTGATTTGGTATATAAGTACGAATAAAACGATTAAACTCCTTGAACACCCGCTTAGTCGGGTTCGACTGCGGTCTAAACTTGGAGATAAGGATTTGCCTAATTTGATGACTAGCAAGGAAAAGTCTCCATCTTTTGCAGACAAAGTTAGACCCATTGTCTGAGAGAATTGATTCAGGTTTTCCGAATCTAGGAAAGTAGTCACGTTCTAAACGATTGATGATTAGTTGAGTATTTGCAGATCTCATAGCGTACCATCTCAAATGTTTGGTAAATAGATCAATGACAGCTACAAGGTACCTTAGTCCTCCACGACCTCATGGGAGGGGTCCTACCAAATCTATGCCTAGGGTTTGTCTAGGTTTCTCTGTGATAATAGGATTCAAAGGCAGTATATTCGAAAGATTAAAAGGTTTTGTCTTTTGACAAACGATACAGTGTTTCAAGAGCTAGTGAATTCTGCTATGAAGGTTAGCGATGTAGCAGTACTTTGCTATTTTACGCTTACACTTTTCTGGACCAAAGTGTCCCCACGAAATATGTGTATACCAGAGTAAGTGTTCTACATATTCCTGCGGAATGCATACTAGCCAATTTTCTGATGACAGTGATGTTCGATGGAAAAGAACTTGATTATGCAATTTGTAATATTTGCACATGCGATGGGTAGGATTAGTTTCGAGGATCTGTTTCACACCTCTCCATTTTGGATCAGTTTCCTGCAATTGGACAATCTGGTCACAAAGATCAAGAAAATATTTCCGATGTATTGGATCCTTCATCAATAGAATTCTGTAATTTGACATTTGTTCCAAAAGTTCAGTACTGTCCGAAGACCCTTCAGGCATGCGACATAGAGCATCCGCAATAATGTTATCTTTGCCTTTTATGTAGATTATTTCGAAGTCATATTCCTGTAAGAAAAGACACCACCTCGTTAAGCGAGGATGTAGGAGTTTACACGTCAGAAGAAAACTAAGAGCTTTATGATCAGAACAGACTTTGATTTTCTTGCCATTGATGTAGTAGTTGAATCTCTTGAAGGCCCAAACTACTGCAAGAGCTTCCAACTCAGTAACAGAATAGGATCGTTCAGTTTCTGTAAGAACCCTACTAGCAAAACTAATTACTCTGATGTCTGGTTTTCCATTGGTTTCATGGATCTGGAAGAGACATGCGCCTAATCCCTGAAAACTTGCGTCAGATGACACACAAAATTCCTTATCCATATCTGGATGATAAAGAATGTTGCTATTTAACAAAGCTTCTTTGATATCGAGGAATGCCTTTTGACAGTCGTCAGTCCAATTCCACTGAGTATTTTTCTTTAACAATTACAATAAACCAGGGTTGTTCATTACTTGCTTTGGTAAAAATCTTCTGAAGAATGAAGCGAGTCCAAGATAACCTTTAAGTTGTCGTTTTGAAGATGGGATAGGAAAATTTTTAATTGCACTTAGCTTAGCTGGATCAGGACGGATTTCATCAGATGAAATGACGTGTCCTAAGAATTTGATTTCGGCTCGGCCAAAGTGTGACTTTTGCAAGTTGGCAGTGACTCCGTATTCCAGGAATCGCTGAAACACTTTCTGTATTAGTTCAACGTGGCCTTCCCAGGTTTTAGTGGCAATTAAAAGATCATCAACGTAGAGAGTGACTTCATCAATAAGATCTGGACCAAGAACATGATCTAAGGCAGAGATGAATACTCCAGAACTAACATTCAATCCAAAAGGCATGACCTGAATTTGATAGGATCTGCCGGCGAAGAAAAATGCCGTATATTTTCGTGAGTTAGGATTTAGTCTCACTTGCCAAAATGACAATTTCAAATCTATGCTACTCAAATATTTAATTCCATAAAATCTCTGGAGGTGTTCTTCAATCGCTTCAGGTCTCGTTCGTACTGGCACAACAATTTTATTTATGTTTCGTGCGTCAAGTACGAGTCGTACGGTGTTATCCTGTTTCAAAATCGTCAACAACGGGCTACTATATGGTGAATTAGACTACTCTATGACTTTCCAGTTCAACATTTTCTTAATTTCATTACGAACTGCTTCCCTTCTTGCATACGGTATGGGATATGTCGTGCGACAGAAAGTTTGGTGCGGCACCACTTCCATAGCATATTCATAGTCTTTTATAATACCGGGTCGTTTTGAAAACACGTTGATATAGTGTGATAACAAATTGAATAATTCCTGTCGCTGAGGTTCGGATAACTCTGTTGATTCTGTAGTCTTATTGGTTATTTCCTGCTGAGAGGGTAAGTCACTGACTGTTATTGTATCATTAAATGTATCACAGTTACCATAAAACAAATTGAAATGATTACGACAAGGAGGTTTTCTGCCTATCCTTTGTAATCTAATGCTATTACAAGTGCCAAAGTTTTTTACTCTTTCTTTCACTAACTCCAGTGCAACTTCTGTTTGCTGTACTAACAGTGTGCAAATGCCTATATAAAGATCTATTCGGGCTCTATATCGTCGTAGAAAATCCATTACCAAGAGACATGGCACTGCCAAATTCTTGACAACGAGGAAAATACATTTTATGAGTATTGATTGAATCTCCAGTGGTACCCAAGCTTGTATACTGACCTTTTGTGTCTGGGAGCCGATGGCTCCTGTTATTGAACATCCTTGGACGGGTAATGTTGGAATTTTAATCAATGTACTAATTTTCTTATAGAAACATAAGGACATAGCATTAATATTTGCACCTGTATCTAGGATTACAGTCGTCAAAATTCCGGCTATAGGAAGTTTTGTCATAGCTTGCACTTGGTCATCTATCGGTTCATCACCGTCAGTCGTCTCTTTCTCTTGTAATAATTCTTGTCTCATGTCAATCCCGTCATTGTATCTCAGTACAAGTACGTCATGGTTAGTCTCTCCGTCGAAGTGGTAGCCCCCATTCTGTCTCACAGCATCACTTAGGGAGCTTTCAGATGCTGAACTTAGTTTTCCTGCTTGTGTGGTTTTGATTGGCCTTCATCATTAGAAAGTTCGAGAAATCTGACATTGTGAGAACACTGAGGAACAAAATTACTGTTATGCACAAACCTCGTGTCAAAATGTTGCTGCGTTTGTTCTGGTGCCCAATACGTGTTACTGTCTTCCGCGTTTGCGAAAAATACAGGGGGATTGTAATGCCTTCGCGGGGTCTGATGATTTTTATTACTATTATGATTTCCGGAATTGTTACTGTGAAATCCACCTTCACACTGTGGTTTGCCGTTAAACTTTGTGTTTCTGTACATTCCCTGCGCTTGATTTTTACTAGGCGCGGAGTTGTATTGGTGTGAGTGGGCGTTATCAGCTGTTTGTTGCTGCCCGTAATCTGAGTGTTGGCTGCGCGAGTACGGTGCATTCCATTGCGATCCGCTCTGCTGTTGCCAACCTTTTTGACTGAAACCGTTTCCAAACTTCTGCTTGTACGATTGATTGCCGTACTGGTTACCAGTCGTGTTATACACGGGATTGAATCGGTTGTGTTGATTATGCCTATTCCTTTTGTGCGGATACCCACTGCCTTTATTTCCGTTTTGCCAATCGTTACTATTTTTTGAATCGTTCCCTGGCTTTTCATAGCCGTTACTGTCGTAATGTTGTGGCCAAGAATTGTGCGGCGTATTCCGCGGTTTGTTAGCTCTCATGTCCTCATAGATCAGGTCTAGGGAATCTAATATCGACAGAAAGGTATCTGGATCATCATCTGGTATGGCTATCAGTTTTTCACGAATCGAAATGGGTAATTTAGACTTGAGAATCATAATTACATCTTTACTATTGATAGGGTTATCCCAATACCTGATTTTGCCAAGATATTTTTCGAAGTACTTTCTCAGGCTACTATTCCTGGGGTCAAATTGTTCTGCATTGTAGACTTCTTTACGAAGGCGCTTCTGAACACCTTCGCTCCAAAATTTGCTGAGGAAACAGTGCTCAAACTCCTCATATGTTCGACACTTATCAACCATTTCGGTTTCCCATATTGCCGATTCGCCACCTATATATCGGGTAACAAATTGGATACGCTGTCTATCTGTCCACGAATTTGGAAAAATGCCAGAGAATCCACGAAGAAAAACAATTGGGTGGATATTTCGTTTTTCCGGGTTAAAGGTTTGAAAAACTCGATGCTTTATCATGCTTTCTTCCTTCATCATTTTTACTACTGAGTCAGATTCTTGGTTTCGGTGACTAACTGGAATATGTGGTGGTGAAGTGTGTTCATTAGATACAACAGGTATTCGGAATTGACGAAATAATTCATCTTCTTCCTCTGAGGCTAAAGAGTTAGGAAAATTCGGTCTCTGTATTCGGGAACTACTACTCACTTGTGCCTTCAGGTTATTTAGCTGTTCCGTTACCTCTTGCTTCCAATTTGGTAATTCTTGCTGAAGGGTACGCCTAATGCTACCGAGTTCAGACATTACGGTATCTCCGGAGCTTCCAGGAGCTGACAAGATACCAAGAGTGGTTGCTTTCACAGTCTCTACTAGGTCTTTGTTAATTTTAGCTTCGACAAATTTGTCCTTTCCAGCAATCCAGTTCTCATACTTTTCTCTAAATTCTCTCTCATGACTATCTAGCCTCTCCTTTACTTTCGTTTCCGTTTCCAGAGTCAAGTTTGACATTCCCTCGGCTAATTTTTCTACCTGCGTAGTTACTCTGTCTAATCGGTGATTAACCGTGGTTACGGTGGAATCAAGATTCTTGGTTGCGTTTCGGATGTCAGCTGTCTCGCTTTGCATGGTAGCTAAAGTGTCATTCAGTTCGATAATTATTCCACTTCGCATTTGAGAAACAGCATCCTTAATTTGCTTTGTTACTTCTTTGGCTACGTTTTCTCTAACAGTTTTTATTTCTTCGCTTACTGTAGGCAGTTTATCTTCAAGCGAGGCTAACATTTGGCGATTTCCGTCCTGCATCATTTGACTTATTTGACTCAGTAGCTGTTTGAATACATCGTCTGTCACTACCCCTGAATTGCTTTCACCTGCCTCCCGGTATATGGCTACGACTACTAGTGGCAGAAACTATGCTGGCATTGTCTAGTTCAGTACCAGTAACATTATGGTGTGAGGCATCAAAGTCCGTAAGATTTCCCACTTCACTTTCTACAATTGTTTCGATTGGTGTCTCAGCCCTACTAATTATTGTGCGGGACCGTAAGCGACGCGACACTTCACTCGTTTCATTCTGTTCATTTGAATCTAGTGATGACATTTTATCGTCTGCCATATCTCACTTATTTATAAACAGTAAGTCAATGAAGTTCGTTTGAGCTACGGCCGTCAGCTGTCGACAGAGATGTAATTTATCGGTTGCGAGTCGGTTGTCACTGCTACGTCCAAGTTCGGAATGTCGGGAGTTGCACGTCACGAGAACAAGAGACTATCCTGGACCGTAAAGAAAGTATGGCTGCACACTGGTCAAAATAAATGAACACTAAGGCTGGTCAGCTCCGTGAACAGGCAGCGGACATTTAAAAACAATTGATATGCAATACACAACAATGTAATTTAAACAATACTTGAAGAAATTTCTACTCTACTAAATGCAATCTACTGAATTCAAAGCAAATTTTTACTGCAACTACTAAAGATCGTCACAAATTGATTAATGTCGGATGAAATTAAGGAAGCTTGGCTATGGCTAACGAAATTTTAACTTACGTTGTTGATGACTGCCTTGGGCGTTGCAACTAGATTTTCGCACAAATTCTGTTCCAAAAAAAAAAAAAATTACTCTTCCGTAATTTTCTCTGAATATCTCGTTTCTTTCGCTCAATGGAAATTTTATTGGATGGCGTTTGATGTCATGTAACAAATAAAAAGCACAAGATTAGCTACAATTATTTATGAATATTTCCACAATGCCTATCTTACATAAATTTTTATTCCTTTAAGTTTTTTTTTTTAATTCGGGTCCCTGTTCGGGCGCCAATTATAACGATATGTTTACGTAATGTGTATACATAAACATACAGTTATAAATGTCCCCGTTCGTAGCCGCTAATTATAACAATATGTTTACTTTTGTGCTGTAACATATAGCTATAATCAGCGGTGGAAACATATTTGCGAACGCCGACCGTGTGCGGCTGTTTCTTGTTGGATCGTCTGATCAGTCGGAAGTTGCATTACGGAAGAGAGTAAATGCCTATTCAAAATATAATTATTTTTGGATAACTCAACATGAATTTCCTAAGGGACCGTAGTTTATCATGCATTTACCAGTAGAATATGGCGCGGAGAAAATATTTCGCCGCATGCAACTTCCGTCCGAACTCGACGAAAGAATTCGTGACTGTGAACTCTCTATTTGGAAGAAACATAAAGAAAATTAAATAACTTCATGAAGGAGTGAGACATAGATTCTATACTAAATAAATAGTCCATACACCAGTTCCATTTCAATCTGAATTTATGGCAATTAATAGACGAACTTACACTGCAATGAAGGATTTAACATGGATGCCGTTTTGACTGGCACTTCTCGTAATGAAAACAATTCCTTTGACGTTTTCACATACACGTCGCACAATAAATCTACTGCTAGGCACTTTTAGTATTACACATTTACTTTACACTAGAACAATATTATTTTTAACAATAATAATACGGCGGCAAGACATGCGTGTCCGACACACGTTACAGGAGACAAGAGAAGAATGAGTAACTGTTCATCGAGAATATCTCGTACATCAAAAAAAAAAAAAATGTGTAAAGATGTGTTCTTCTTCTGTCCGTTTTTCGCGCCGCGGTTTTCAAAGTCAATAACTCACAGCATCTCTGACGGCGCTTCGACAATAAACTAGTTACGTCAGAGGTCGTTCACCTTTTACATTCTCGCAACATTATTTGCCAACTGTAGCTGTTGCCGAGCGACTGCTCGATTAGTGAATGATTTAAAATGATAAGGCAATCACATAATGTTACAAGAGCTGCCGCATTCTTATACGCAGAGAATCCACATAAACCGAAGCGTGTACGACAGAAACCAGACAAAAGATGCAACTCCGTTACGGTGCAAATTAGGACAGGTAACATATTCACGACTTCGTTTTGGAACGTTACTTCTGTCCCTTCAATGAGCTTTCGTGGCGCGGCGCGAAATCGCACACGCGGTCGCGGCCAGAATCGACGCACTGTTGCTGGCTATGTGTGACACGCGAGGCAAATTACGTGACGCACTGTTCTCCGAATTCAGTCTGAAACGTTCATTGACGTCACAGAATTAACTCTATTCACTGCTACACATGTAAAATCAGTCTAAATAACGGTCGTCAGGCTCGCTTTGACCCGAGGAACAGTGTGAAACTCAAAAGTCATTAATTCAAAGCCCTGCAGCTACCTAAATGGTTTCAGTTTAGAATCCCGAGACCTGACAAGTGGACTGGAACATGCTCACTGCTAACAACTCCGAGTACCATGTCCAACTGGCTATTTAAAACTCTCACCGATAATCAACCCTGATATGCCTTACCGTAAATTTAAACGCAGACAGACGGGCTACGCACCGAGCAATCCGTACTGTACTCCGTGGGCGACCCAGGACCCAGCTCAAGGCCTGATTATTGGTTTCCACCAAATAAGGAGCTGGTGTTCGGGATATACGCTAAATTTATCGGTGGAAAACAGTGCTGTTAGCGTTTCCAGTCCATATACTGACTGATTCGCCTTATGGTTTGTAAGCGCCCTCGAGGCATAGGCGATGGGGCGCCGGCAACTGAGATGTTCCCAGAATGAGATTTTCACTCTGCAGCAGAGTGTGCGCTGATATGAAACTTCCTGGCAGATTAAAACTGTGTGCCCGACCGAGACTCGAACTCGGGACCTTTGCCTTTCGCGGGCTAGTGCTCTACCAACTGAGCTACCGAAGCACGACTCACGCCCGGTACTCACAGCTTTACTTCTGCCAGTACCTCGTCTCCTAACTTCCAAACTTTACAGAAGCTCTCCTTCGAACCTGCTTCGCAGGAGAGCTTCTGTAAAGTTTGGAAGGTAGGAGACGAGATACTGGCAGGAGGACACTCCTTGCGCCCCTGACGACCCAGGAAGATGGGGGATGCGTAAGGCGTCTTGGACAGTCTTACTACACCTGCTTCCAGTATCTTATCGATCTCGGCTTTCAAGTTGTCTGATCCGAAGTGGGGATAGTCGACACGGGGACAGCCTCACTCGGATCTTATCACTTACTTCAATTTCAAATTGCTCACCGTGTATCCAAAACATGAATACACTTCCAAGTCAACAGAGGAAAAGCAACAGAAAATACTATTCTCAAATATATTCATTGGCATGAATCAGCCAATGCCATTCCTCTTACCTAACACGCTGGGCTGTGATGTCTGTCCTTTTACTGAGCAAGTCCACTTTCCCTAATTCGTAACACTCACTAAGCAGAAATCAACGCTAGCGCTCCGGAACGCACTTTGTGTTCTCTCAGCCTTGCAATACTGAAGTAACTTGGTTGCGCATGAAGAGTCATCTACCCTTGTCTTCAGAGTTACACAAAAGAAAACAGCACGTACAACCCAGAGGGCAAGTGACATCAACACCGACGAAGGTTTTCCGTCTACTCGTTGGTTTCGCGAGCTCCAAAGACCCCAGAGAAAATATTTAACATTTAGGCCTTTCACCCTAACAGAATCAGGATCAGAAAGTAGGCATTTTCGTTGGTAATTTACTGCTCCCATATATAATACTTTTGTGAGGTGACAGTACCTTTGGAACACACACTGCAGAACACTGACCTTGAGGAAATTGCTCGCCTGTGAAATCTGCCTAGTCCTCTCCAGTCACCGCCATTGTACAAGGCTTAAGGGAAAAGTGGCCTACCATATTCAGGCCGAAGAAAAATGTTTCTCCTGCAGCGAGTAACTTCCTGAGATGACTACAAAAGCGAAAAGGGATAGCACTAGTGGGTGGCCAGGAAACAATATATAGGAGTTCTGTTACTATCAGTGGAGGAAGGCGCCTGCTGCGGTGGCTGGAGATGCTAATATTCGTCAGTGTATATCTGCAGACTGAAGTAAGGACAGAAAATTTGTACCAGGGCCAGGACTCGAACCCAGATCTCCAGCTCGCTAGGCAAATGCGCTAACCACTGCGTAACCTTAAAACAGCGGCTTTGCACCACTACACGGACTAGCCTAGCACGCCAGCCTTCTTAATCCTAATTCCATTTCACACCTCAGCGCACTTGGTATTTTTCCGCTAAAGGAGGGAGGCTTGTTACTGTAGTCGGTGCAGTTATGCAAGGCCTTTTTGCCAGAGTGGCGTAGTCGTTAGCGCATCTATCTAGTGAGCAGGAGACGAGCCTTGGTACAAATTTTCTTTCGTCACTTCAGTCTGCATGTATAAATCCAAAAGGTCTCTGGACCAATATACACACATCAAAAAAAGTTTTCCGTCACCCTGGTTCCCAGAACTCCTGAAGATAGACGTCGACTGTGGATATTCTGTCACAGACACATTCCCTTTGACAGTTCAGAGATGTCACAAAAACCACCAAAAGATGTAAGCAACCATGCATGACCAGCGCCTATTAGACGGAGGGGGTCCGACAGCCGATCAGTTCCACTCATTTCACCAGGAAGCAGGTACACTGCTCGTGTTGTCTGTAGTTCAACCACTCCTAGACGGTCAATACCGCACTTCGATTGCGTCCGCATTGTTACTTTGCGCCGGGAAGGGCTCTCACAAGTGTCCAGGCGTCACGGAGTGAGCCAAAACGATGTTGTTCGGACATGGAGGAGATACAGAGAGATCGGAACTGTCGATGACGTTCCTCGCATAGGCCGCCCAAGGGCTACTATTGCAATGGATGACTGCTACCTATGGATTATGGCTCCGAGGAACCCTGACAGCAACGCCACCATGTTGAATAGTGCTTTTCGTGCCGCCACAGGACGTAGTGTTACGACCCAAACTGTGCCCAATAGGCTGCATGATGCGCAACTTCACTCACAACGTCTATGGCGAGGTCCATCTTTGCAACCACGACACCATGCAGCATGGTACAGATGGGCCCAACAAAATGCCGAATGCACCGCTCAGGATTGACATCATGTTCTCTTCACCGGTGAGTGTCGCATAGGCCCTCAACCAGGCAATCGTCGGAGACGTGTTTGGAGGCAACCCGGTCAAGTTGAACGCCTTAGACACACTGTCCAGCAAGGTGGAGGTTCCCTGCTGTTTTGGGGTGGCGTTATGTGGGGCCGACGTACGCCGCTGTTGGTCATGGAAGGCGCCGTAACGGCTGTACGATACGTGAATGCCATCCTCCGACCGATAGGACAACCATATCGGTAGCATAATGGCGAGACATTCGTCTTCATGGACGAGAATTCGCGCCCCCATCGTGCACATCTTGTGAATGATTTCCTTTAGGATAACGACATCGCTCGACATGAACCCTATCAAACATGACTGGGATAGATTGAAAAGGGCTGTTTATGGACGACGTGACCCACTAACCACTCTGAGGGATCTACGCCGATCGCCGTTGAGGAATGGAACAATCTGGACCAACAGTGCCTTGATGAACTGGTAGACAGTATGCCACGACGAATACAGGTATGCGTCAATGCAAGAGGACGTGCTTCTGGGTATTTGAGGTACCGGTGTGTACAGCAGTCTGGACCACCACCTCTGAAAGTCTCGCTCTATGGTGGTACACATACAATGTGTGGTTTTCATGAGAAATAAAAAGGGCGGAAATGATATTTATGTATGATTCATAGCCTAAATACATTGAATTTATTCGCAGTTGCGTACATGGACAACCATCAGCTGTAGAATGGAGTGATGACAATGAAAATTTGTACTGGATCGGGACTCGAACCCGGATTTACCGTTTATCGCGAGCAGTCGTCTTACCATTTGGCTACCCGAGCACGACTAACGCAGAAATCCAAACTTCCATATGTCCTCAACCATGTTCTTACATCCTGTACTCATACTTTCACTATGTATACTCCCGTCCAGTGTACACATTTTACTCGAAAGTTGCTACTAGGTGTCAGCGGATACATATGATATTACAGTGTCTGTGTTATTCAGAAATACGATGCAGAGTACATGTCTCCCCTGTATGGGAATATACATAATGGATGGACGTCTACACGATGGAAATAGATGGTTGATGACATGTGGAAGTTTGGATTCAGCCGCGACTCCTGCACGGGTAGCCAAATGGTAAGGCGACCGCTGGGGATAGCGAGAAATCCGGGTTCGTGTCTCGGAATGACACAAATATCATTGTTTTCATTCCATTCCACAGCTGATGAACGTCCATACTCGCAACTGCGAACACATTTAATGTATTTCATAACGGCTGAGGTCGCTGCATGGCCTTCATGCATGCAAGGAGCTTTGCATCGTGTTTCTAAATATGCTTGCATATCTTAGAGTAAACACGGTATTAAAGAGTCTTTTGAGTGAACAGCATCTGAAAGAAAATTTCCCATATTTATTAGCCACTCTGTAATCAGTTAGGGCTTTTAAGAGAAGAGGTCTATGTGTGATTGAATTCATGTGCAAAGTAATGTGTTTTAACTCTTTGGCATAGTTATTTTGCTATGCTTCAATCAGTATATTCTCAGATTGAATAAGTGAAGCCTGTTTTAAATAACTAAGGGGCCTCTGATAAAATGCTAGGTTATGGCCACCATACAAACTGTTAGCTTACTGTATTTCTTAATCAACTGAAGGAAGCCATAGTGGATCTAGAGGATGACAAGGAGCCCACCCTATCTAGTTCTACAGCAGTTCCATGCTTTAAAAGCACATTGTATGCTGCAGGACAACGATGATGACGTTTGCAATTTTATTTCATCTGGACTTCATATTACCTCTTGTGAAGTTCGAGCGTAGGTAAAAATGTATTTGGAAAATGCTGCTGGTGCTGTTCTAAGTTAGAAAATGGATGTCAGTATGTTGCATACAATTGCAACGTGTGTTGCGCAAAAATTTCTCACATTAAGGAAGCACACTGATGAAAAAATATGTTTTTAGCAATGTGCCGAAGGTAATTTTCTGAGGTTGTTGTAGTCTTCAATCCGAAGACTGGTTTGATGCAACTCTCCATGCTACTTTATCCTGTGCAACTCTCTTGGTTCCCGAATAACTACAGCAACCTACATCCTTCTGAATCAATTTACTGTATTCATCTCTTGGCCTCCCTCTACGATTTTTACCCCTTTCTCTCCCCTCCCCTCCCTCCCGACACACAGACACACTTCCCTCCACTACTAAACTGGCGCTCTCTTTATGTCTCAGAATGAGTCCTATCAATCGATCCCTTCTTTTAGTCAAGTTGCGCCACAAATTTCTTGTCTTCCCAGTTCTGTTTAGTACCTCATTAATTATGTGATCTACTCATTTAATGTTCAATAGTGTTCTGTAGCATCACATTTCAAAAACTTCTATTCACTTCTTGTCCAAACTGTTTATCCTCCATGAGTCACTTCCATACGTGGCTAAACTCTAGACAAATACCTTGAAGGTAGACTTCCTAACACTTAAGTCTATATTCGATATTAAAAGCTCTCTCTTCTTCTTGCTATTGCCAGTTTACACCTTATGTTATATCTGGTTCGGCCATCGTTAGTTATTTTGCTGCTCAAAGAGCAAAACTCGTAATTTCAGTTTCTCGTTTACTAAACCAATTCCGTCAGCATCACCTGATTTAATTCAACTACACTCCATTATCTTTGTTTTGCTATTGTTGATGTTCATCTTGTATCCGCTTGTCAAGACACTGTCCATTCCGTTCAAAAGCTCTTCCAAGTCCTTTGTTACCTCTAGGAGAATTACAGTGTCATCGACACCCCTCAGACTTTTTATTTCTTCTCCCTGAACTTTAATTCCTAATCAAATTTTTTCTTTGGCCCCTTTATAGATTGCTTAGAGTACAGGTTGAATAACTTTCTGGATAGGCTACAATGCTGTTTCATTCCCTTCTCAACCACTGCTTCACTTTCGTGCTCCTCCACTCTTATTACTGCTGCATGGTTTCTGCACAAATTGTAAAAAACCTTTCACTGTCTAATTTTACACCTGCTACGTTCAGCATTTTATAGACTATTTCAGTCAACATTGTCAAAAGCTTTGACTGAGTCTGTAAATATTATAAACGTAGGTTTGTCTTTTCTTAACCTATCTTCTAAGATAAGTCGTAGGGTCAGTATTGCCTCGCGTGTTCCTACATTTTCAGAAATCTAAAAGGATCTCCCCCAAAGAGGGTCTCTACCACTTTCTCCATCCTTCTGTGAAGAATTTGTGTTAGTATTTTGCAAACATGACTTATTAAACTGATAGTTCGGTAGTTTTCGCATCTGTCGTCAACAACATTCTTTGAAATTGGAGTTATTCCATTGTTCTGGAAGTCTGAAGGTATTTCGACTGTCTTATACATCTTGCACATCAGATGGAAAAATTTTATTATGGCTGGCACTCCCAAGACTATCAGTAACTCTGACGGAATGTCGTCTAATTCCAGGGCATTGTTCCGAGTTAAGGTGTTCCGTGCTCTGTCAAACATTTCTAATACTAGCTCCTTCTCTTTTCCCCAAGGGCCTATTTAATTTTTCTGTAGGCGGTAACTGTCTCTGTCCTAGTGAAATATGCTTCTGTATCCCTAAATTTGTCCTCTACCCACTCCTTTTGAGCGAATTTGCACTTCGTATCAATCTCGTTTCTTAGAAGTTTTTATTCCCTTTCACCTTCTTAATTTGCTGCATTTTTATATTTTCCCCTTTCGTCGGCCGACCGGAGTGGCCGAAAGGTTCTAGGCGTTACAGTCTGGAACCGCGCGACCGCTACGGTCGCGGGTTCGAATCCTGCCTCGCGCATGGATGTGTGTGATGTGCTTAGGTTAGTTAGGTTTAAGTAATTCTAAATTCTAGGGGCCTGATGACCTCAGAAGTTAAGTCCCATTGTGCTCAGAGCCATTTGAACCATCTCTTTTCATCAGTTAAAGCCTTTTTATCCGTTTTATCCTCTGCTGCCTTCACTATTTCATCTCTTAAAGCTACCCATACGTCTTCTACTGCATTCCTGTCCCCTGTTATAGTCAACCGTTGCTTATTGCTACCTCTGAAACTCTGAACAACCTCTGGTTCTGTCAACGTATCCACATTCCACAGCCTTAATTTCCTACGTTTTTTTATTTCTTCACGTTTAATCCACAGTTCATACCCAATACATTTGTGGTCAGGGTCCACATCTGCCCACAGAGAATGTTTTACAATTTAAAATCTGTTTCGGAAATCACTGACTTGCCATGAATCTGAAACCTCTCAATGTCCTCAAGTCTCTTCCAAGCATAAAACCTTCTTTCATGAATTTTTCTAAGGTTATGTAGATATTATTTTAGTTTTGTGTAGGTTAATTTATGGCTGGGTCCAAACATTATAATGAACATATTAATTTAAGCATATACATTTACAGTGAAAGTGCCAAATAACAGCAGCCAAGTAACAAATCAAGACGTTGTAGAAGACGATATTTGAGGTCTGGACTGAAGATTGTCCTCTCCTACATGATAAAGTCAGTATTTACTTAAAAGAAACTTATATGAGCGACGAATATACTCAGAAAGGTTTACTCGGCTTGCTTGTGTGGCAAGAAAAATATTAAACATACCTGCCACGAGTACCTCCAACGAAATAGTCTCTAGCTGCGCGGGAAATACAATTAGCGAAAAACGATCATGTCTTGATGCAGACAGACTTAACGAATTCGTTGTAATTCAAACTGTAGTCAGGACACACATTAAGAATACAGTTATATATACAATGCATCAGAATTAAAAGGCATAAACAGTAAATAGGAAAATGTGAGTTGCAAATTCACATTTAAGTGTGCCTTTCGCGCTGATAAGGCTCTTTTTTTTAACAGATTAAATGTTTTGATTTTAATCCTCTTAAATGACATTTTTATTGTTTGTAAACCATTTTCAGTGAGTTACGTTTGCTAATTTAGGAAAATGCTTATAGGAGGTTCTGGCTTGGCTCAAATAACACGTTTAATGTCACTGAAGGATATTTTGTAAATATATAAATCAGTTCTCCAACACCACCTATTTATTTGCAATGGATTAAGGCAACTGAGAATATATGTTGCTTAAACAAACAATATTTTGTGTTGAGTCCCACATACATTCTGGAAAGCAATTTCTTCCTGCGCTTCTGTATTAATGGGAGTTTCATAACTAAGTTCAGAGGCTGAGGCCCTATACAAACCCTAAAAACAATAAATGAACTAAAACACTCCTATAAGGATCTAAAGCCTCGAAAATAGAGCTAAAAATATAAACCAGATTGAAAATACCAAATTCTGGTGGTATGTAGCCTAGAGCAAAGAAAGCATAATGTGAATAAAAAGCTTCTTCTTAAAGACATAACATGTGTGAGATTAATATAATATGCAAAACGAACGTCGTATTTTCTAAAGAGCATATGGGGAATTTAGAAAAAACTGTTTTGCCAACTTAGAATTAATTTAGCAAATCTGCAATACACCTCCTGAAAAAAGTAATTAAAATTGGTATAACTGGGGGAATATTTGGCTGAAACACACTAAGTTTACAGAAAGTAGGCTGTAAAAACCTTACTTTAGTTGGGGGTAATGATGATATTCAGGTTCGTAGGAGCGAAGGCTCTCATTTTCCAGAGATGGTTCTTCTTACTGCAGACAACAGGTATTTCAGGCGCCCTGATGATGGTTCGAATTAAGAATCGACATCATCAGTAGAAGGAGGGTGAAGTTGCAGAGAAAACCATTCATTTGCACAATAACTAAATAGATAAGCCCGAGAAAAACCGAAAAGGAAAGAAATGATAAATAAAATCCTCCATTTTCCGGCCTACAACGACTCAAAATGAATATATTTTGTAATAATGAACCTGTCAATGTTTCGTAATTTCTAAAACGTATTTTTTATACGTCCTGATACCTTCTTCCCCTCGCTTTGTGCATCTCCCCCTCCTCATCCGTTCTCTGTTCATCTCCTCCTACTCCTTCTCTCTGTCTCTTTGTCCGTCTCCTCTTCCCCCTCTCGATTTCCTTCTCTTCCCTCTCTCGTTATCCGTCTCCTTCTTATCTCTCTCACTGTTGATTTCCTCCTCCCTCTGCCCATCTCCTCTTCCCGCCTCTCTCTGACCTTGAACCCTGTTTATCGTTACCGCAAACGAAACCTTAACCAAGAAGTAAGGTCGCTTAAAGTGGGTGAGGAAACTGATTGGGGTCATTGGTGTACAGGATATAAGAGAGACCACACCTGCTGCTCGATCTGTAAGGATAATAGCTTTAATAACAGTGTTTCAAGTAGTTTTAATCCGGTAACTGACAGGATTACAAAGTTCCGGACGATTCAGAACCGTAATAGTATTCTAACCGTAAGTCGATGAGCCATAAATACAGCTTTCCTGTTTTCTATTAAAACCGATTGCAAGGAAGACAACAAAGCAGAAAGTTACTTTGTTTACAGTTTTTGCTTAAAATTAAATATAACAAAGAAGGATATATATGGGGTAAACAACTCGTCTAATTTTTTAAATTCACTGGTATCACAGTTAAAAAAGGAAACTAGAACGCACATCTTCACATGAAGCACAAAATTTTCTTTCTGGCAATCGGTTTTAACTGAAAACGAGTACTTTGTTTCCAGAAAGTTTGGAAGGTAGGAGACGATGTACTGGCAGCAGTAAAGCTGTGAGGACGGGTAGTGAGTCGTGCTTGGGTAGCTAAGAAGGTAGAGCACTTGCCAGAGAAAGGCTTAGGTCCCGAGTTCGAGTCTCGGTCCGCACACAGTTTTAATCTGCCAGGAAGTTTCAGTACTTTGTTGCTTTTAAAAAAATTAATTCTATGTACGTCTGAAACTTTATCAAAATGTTCTGTAAAAATTAGAAGTAAATCCGTCAAGAACATGTCGAGAGTTTTGGTAGCAACGTTTCCCCTTATGCAAAAGGGTTAAAAGCGGAATATGTATACCTCTCGACAATCTCATGTACGGACGGACAGGGACCGTCGAGCAATGCGGAACATGGTTGTAAAAAAACCGCGTGATCTCAGCGGAAAGAATCACTCGCCAAAGTGCTAGTTATGTGAGCACAGTGTCTATGCGTAAGGATTTTATTGTTTACTTATTTATAGCAAATTTAAGGACCTGTTACTTGATGTTTTTAAAACAGGTCGTACAACTGACAGTTTTCATTTGCCATCTTCTTTGTAATTTTTTTTATCTGCAGCATTTGCCAAGGAATAACACTTTTTTAAAATAACGATAGTTTGAGACTGAAATACAAATAAAATGTTGTTGTTGAAAGTAAAAAGATGATAGGACAGAGGAGAGATTTATTAGTGCCATCACTGGTTGTGACTGTCGGTGAATACATCGGAATGGTTTCTTCGAGCTGATGATCGCCAGTGACAACAAAATCGTTTAATTAGCGTTGCTAATCATATACATTAACATTAGGTGCTCATCTGTGTACAACATTGGGTGCTTTCTTGGACAGGTCGCCAGCACCTTACTCCTACACTCCTGGAAATTGAAATAAGAACACCGTGAATTCATTGTCCCAGGAAGGGGAAACTTTATTGACACATTCCTGGGGTCAGATACATCACATGATCACACTGACAGAACCACAGGCACATAGACACAGGCAACAGAGCATGCACGATGTCGGCACTAGTACAGTGTATATCCACCTTTCGCAGCAATGCAGGCTGCTATTCTCCCATGGAGACGATCGTAGAGATGCTGGATGTAGTCCTGTGGAACGGCTTGCCATGCCATTTCCACCTGGCGCCTCAGTTGGACCAGCGTTCGTGCTGGACGTGCAGACCGCGTGAGACGACGCTTCATCCAGTCCCAAACATGCTCAATGGGGGACAGATCCGGAGATCTTGCTGGACAGGGTAGTTGACTTACACCTTCTAGAGCACGTTGGGTGGCACGGGATACATGCGGACGTGCATTGTCCTGTTGGAACAGCAAGTTCCCTTGCCGGTCTAGGAATGGTAGAACGATGGGTTCGATGACGGTTTGGATGTACCGTGCACTATTCAGTGTCCCCTCGACGATCACCAGTGGTGTACGGCCAGTGTAGGAGATCGCTCCCCACACCATGATGCCGGGTGTTGGCCCTGTGTGCCTCGGTCGTATGCAGTCCTGATTGTGGCGCTCACCTGCACGGCGCCAAACACGCATACGACCATCATTGGCACCAAGGCAGAAGCGACTCTCATCGCTGAAGACGACACGTCTCCATTCGTCCCTCCATTCACGCCTGTCGCGACACCACTGGAGGCGGGCTGCACGATGTTGGGGCGTGAGCGGAAGACGGCCTAACGGTGTGCGGGACCGTAGCCCAGCTTCATGGAGACGGTTTCGAATGGTCCTCGCCGACACCCCAGGAGCAACAGTGTCCCTAATTTGCTGGGAAGTGGCGGTGCGGTCCCCTACGGCACTGCGTAGGATCCTACGGTCTTGGCGTGCATCCGTGCGTCGCTGCAGTCCGGTCCCAGGTCGACGGGAACGTGCACCTTCCGCCGACCACTGGCGACAACATCGATGTACCGTGGAGGCCTCACGCCCCACGTGTTGAGCAATTCGGCGGTACGTCCACCCGGCCTCCCACATGCCCACTATACGCCCTCGCTCAAAGTCCGTCAACTGCACATACAGTTCACGTCCACGCTGTCGCGGCATGCTACAAGTGCTAAAGACTGCGATGGAGCTCCGTATGCCACGGCAAACTGGCTGACACTGACGGCGGCAGTGCACAAATGCTGCGCAGCTAGCGCCATTCGACGGCCAACACCGCGGTTCCTGGTGTGTCCGCTGTGCCGTGCGTGTGATCATTGCTTGTACAGCCCTCTCGCAGTGTCCGGAGCAAGTATGGTGGGTCTGACACACCGGTGTCAATGTGTTCTTTTTTCCATTTCCAGGAGTGTATTTACTGTTAGACCGTGTATTCCTCCTCCTTCAGTTTCTCTTCAGCTCACTGTTTTCTCTGTCACTGTGAGTGTCGCTGTCCAACCTTTAGAGATCATTGTTACGTTGCATTTAGGTATATCTGTTATGTCATGTCCGCAGATACTCCTCATACGTTGGTTATGAAATAATGTTTGTCAAAAATGTTCAGATGTGTGTGAAATCGTATAGGACTTAACTGCTAAGGTCATCAGTCTCTAAGCTTACACACTACTTAACCAAAATTATCCTAAGGACAAACACACACATCCATGCCCGAGGGAGGACTCGAACCTCCGCCGGGACCAGCCGCTCAGTTCGTGACTGCAGCGCCTTAGACTAATGTTTGTCAACGCAATGAGCAACGCCCGTCGTTTTCGTCTCATATTGCTATGTATATATGCGTGTCTGTTTCTGCGTAGTCTAAGGTTAGTGTATGTCTACTGTTCGCATGTCGCCCGCAAAAGAAGACAGTGTGTTCTGGGGAACCTTTTTCCCCCTCAAGTGGATGTAGGTGTCTGTCTCAGACTCACGCGGTTTTAGTGCGTGGGATAAGGTCCGTGTCCAGTTAAGAAATGTGCCGTACTGCTCCCTTACCTCAGGAAGGAATTCGTACATTCTACGGAGCTTATCACTAATATCCCACCCATCTTGCCATGTATCCGAACGTCAACTTTTCAGGTGTCGAAACGTCTGTTTCGGTACACCAGTTATTTTGTGTACCTTATCTAGTCTCCAAGTCTTTAACCAGTACCTTGCAGCTCTGTGTTGGATCGTGATGTCTATGGGGCATACTCCGAGCATCACCTACAGTGCATCCACTGAGATGGTACCGAAGACTGCTGATAGCCTAAGTAGGACACGTCTGACTGATGCTTTGTTGGTGACCAGGTTCAGTCTATGTGCCCACACGGTGGTATGTCAATACCGGTTTGAATTTAGCTTCACCGGTTTATGTAGAATTTTTTTCTGTTTTGTCCGTTGTTAGCTTATGTCTTCGTGGAAATTCAATTTCTCATCTATGTGTACACGGAGATAGCGCATAGCGTGTACACGTTTGATGTCTGCTTCCCAAGTTTTAAGAGGAGGATTCCTTTGGAGTAATCCTTTCTGTAATGCACATGTTGCTTTGTTTTCGGTTATCCTGAGTTTGTTGTTGTGACAGCATTGTGTGATTGTTTGTACTGTTCCACTGGATTTCTCTTCTAGCTGGGCTATGTTGTTTGCACTGACAACAACTAACAGCTTATCTGCTTAGGTGACAACTCCGTCTGACCTGTCAGTCACATCTAGAAATAGTAGGAGCGGTTGAGTTGTTACTTCCCAGAAGATGGCGCCGCAGATCAACTCTTGAGGACACCCTTTAGTAATTCTTTTAATTACTTTCCACCTTTCCTTGTGCCATTTCGACTATTCGGCCTTTACAGTAGTCTAGGAAACTGTTTTACAGTGATTGTGGTACCTCCAGATACTTTTGAAACATTCCGGGCCACCAGAGGTTATCGAATACTGCGGCAATCTCAATCATTACCGCTCTGGTGTATTTCTTTGTTGTAGTGTTAACTGAGTGTAGGGCATGGTTGAGGGCATCATTTACGGATTTGCGGGTCTCGAAACCGAACTGGTTTGAGAACTCTGTGGGTTTGCAAGCGCGTGCACCGTAGCTTCTCCCGAATTTTTGCTAGGGTGTTTATTGGGCATACTGGCCTATAAGCCTTTGGATGTGAACATTCCTGTGTGCTGATTTCTTAACAGTGACTTCTTTGGAGGTTTTACATATTGTAGGCACACTGCCCAGCCTTGACATCGTTCAGTAACTTTATTAGGAAAGGGGTGATCTGTGTGCTAGGTTTTTCATAGTTTCCGGGTATATATCATCTGCTCCAGGAGTTTATTTGGGCTCTGAGTTTTCTTGCGCAAAAGGACAGGTGACAGTTGCAGCGCTGTAGCATTGTGTTGTGTGGCTAGGTCTTCTCTTGGCGTTATATGATATCGTGTGTGTGCGTCGATGACGTCGTCAGGGAGCAGTTTATACAGCAGAAACTGCGCCGTATTCCTTCATCCTCTACTCATAGTGCCCTCATCCTGTCTCAGCTTTCCCAAGTGTAGGAGTAAGGAGTTAAAAAAAATAGAATGCGGTGGTCAGGAAACTCCTCATAACCCACACATTTCTGCGGTGAGTGTGTGAGGTGGTGCTAAGCGCGAAGCCTCTGGATGCTGGATGACTGTAAACAGCGATTTGGAGTGATGAATGGAACTACACTCCTGGAAATGGAAAAAAGAACACATTGACACCGGTGTGTCAGACCCACCATACTTGCTCCGGACACTGCGAGAGGGCTGTACAAGCAATGATCACACGCACGGCACAGCGGACACACCAGGAACCGCGGTGTTGGCCGTCGAATGGCGCTAGCTGCGCAGCATTTGTGCACCGCCGCCGTCAGTGTCAGCCAGTTTGCCGTGGCATACGGAGCTCCATCGCAGTCTTTAACAGTGGTAGCATGCCGCGACAGCGTGGACGTGAACCGTATGTGCAGTTGACGGACTTTGAGCGAGGGCGTATAGTGGGCATGCGGGAGGCCGGGTGGACGTACCGCCGAATTGCTCAACACGTGGGGCGTGAGGTCTCCACAGTACATCGATGTTGTCGCCAGTGGTCGGCGGAAGGTGCACGTGCCCGTCGACCTGGGACTGGACCGCAGCGACGCACGGATGCACGCCAAGACCGTAGGATCCTACGCAGTGCCGTAGGGGACCGCACCGCCACTTCCCAGCAAATTAGGGACACTGTTGCTCCTGGGGTATCGGCGAGGACCATTCGCAACCGTCTCCATGAAGCTGGGCTACGGTCCCGCACACCGTTAGGCCGTCTTCCGCTCACGCCCCAACATCGTGCAGCCCGCCTCCAGTGGTGTCGCGACAGGCGTGAATGGAGGGACGAATGGAGACGTGTCGTCTTCAGCGATGAGAGTCGCTTCTGCCTTGGTGCCAATGATGGTCGTATGCGTGTTTGGCGCCGTGCAGGTGAGCGCCACAATCAGGACTGCATACGACCGAGGCACACAGGGCCAACACCCGGCATCATGGTGTGGGGATCGATCTCCTACACTGGCCGTACACCACTGGTGATCGTCGAGGGGACACTGAATAGTGCACGGTACATCCAAACCGTCATCGAACCCATCGTTCTACCATTCCTAGACCGGCAAGGGAACTTGCTGTTCCAACAGGACAATGCACGTCCGCATGTACCCCGTGCCACCCAACGTGCTCTAGAAGGTGTAAGTCAACTACCCTGGCCAACAAGATCTCCGGATCTGTCCCCAATTGAGCATGTTTGGGACTGGATGAAGCGTCGTCTCACGCGGTCTGCACGTCCAGCACGAACGCTGGTCCAACTGAGGCGCCAGGTGGAAATGGCATGGCAAGCCGTTCTACAGGACTACATCCAGCATCTCTACGATCGTCTCCATGGGAGAATAGCAGCCTGCATTGCTGCGAAAGGTGGATATACACTGTACTAGTGCCGACATTGTGCATGCTTTGTTGCCTGTGTCTATGTGCCTGTGGTTCTGTCAGTGTGATCATGTGATGTATCTGACCCCAGGAATGTGTCAATAAAGTTTCCCCTTCCTGGGACAATGAATTCACGGTGTTCTTATTTCAATTTCCAGGAGTGTATATTCCGGGGCAATCCGATGGAAGTGTTTAAGTTTGACGACTGTTTGGAGAACGTTGCTGTTGTCATGTGTAGCGCCAGCACTGGGATGCTGGTAATACGGTACGGGGATGTTTTTCGAGGTAAGCATGTGACCTTCTTACTGCGCACAAGGAAACGCTAAATGCGAGAGGCTGTAAATTTGTAAATTTGTGGTAAGATCTTACGGGACCAAACTGCTTTGGTCATCGCTCCCTAAGCTTACGCACTACTTAATCTAACTTAAACTAACATACGCTATGGACAACACAAACATCCATGCCCGAGGGAGGATTCGAACCACCTACGGGGGGAGCCGCGCGGACCGTGACAAGACGGCTAGGCCACGCGCCTACCCCGACAGGCTAAGAGGATGTGAACACATCTTACAGCGCTGTATTCTGGGTACAGCAGAGGAACAGTTGGGAGGCGATGTTTCTTTGTGTCAGCCTTAGAATTCACTCCGTTGTAAGGCAGCATCTGTGAGGCAACGGTTAGTGGACAATAACATTTATGAAATGGGGTGGGCTGCCCATAGTGTCGACCTGAAACCAACGGAACGACAACGCTTAATTTCAGTGTCCACCATCACTAACTTCCCTGGTTTCTGCTCTTAAAGACGAATGGGCTGACTTTCCTCCAAAGTCATTCAGACACTTAGTTGAAGATGTCCACAGCAAAGTTCAAGTCGTCATAAACGTGAACCGTGGCCACACCTCATATTAATGTCCACTAATACACTACGTGATCAAAAGTATCCGGATACCCGGCTGAAGATGATTTACAGGTTCGTGGTGCCCTCCATAGGGCCTCCTCTCGCAGGCATACGCTCAATCAGGTCCTGGAAGGTTTCTTGGCGAATGGCAGCCCATTCACGGAGTACTGCACTGAGGAGAGGTATCGATGTCGGTCAGTGAGACCTGGCACGAAGTCTGCGTTCCAAAACATCCCAAAGGTGTCCTATAGTATTCAGGTGAGGACTCTGTGCAGGAGAATCCATTAAAGGGATGTTATTGTCGTGTAAGCACTCCCCCACAGGTCGTGCATTATGAACAGCTGCGCGTTCGTGTTGAAAGATGCAATCCCTATTCCCGAATTGCAAGAAGATGCTTAAAACATCAATGTAGGACTCTGCTGTGATAGTGACACGCGAAACAAAAAAGGGTGAAAGCCCCCTCCATGAAAAACACGACTACACTGTAACACCACCGCCCTCGAATTTTACTGTTGGCGCTACACACGCTGGCAGATGAGGTTGACCGGGCTTTCGCCATACCCACACCATGCCATCGGATCTTCACATTGTGTACCGTGATTCGTCACTCCACACAGAGTTTTTACATTGAACAACCGTCCAAGATTTGCGCTTCTTACACCAGGCGAGGCGTCGTTTGGCATTTACCGGCGTGATGTGTGACTTACGAGCAGCCGGTAGACCATGAAATCCACGTTTTCTCACCTCCCGCCTCACTATCATAGTACTTGCAGTGGATCCTGATGCAATCTGGGATTCCTGTGTGATGATCTGGACAGATGTCTGTCTATTACACATTACGACCCTCTTCAACTGTCGGCTGTCTCTGTCAGTCAACAGACGAGGTAGCCCTGTACCCTTTTGTGCTGTACGTGTCCCTTCACGTTTCCACTCATTATCACATCGGAAAAAGTGGACCTAGGGATGTTTAGGAGCGTGGAAATCTCGCTACAGACGTATGACACAAGTGACACCCAATCACCTGACCGCGTTCGAAGTCCGTGAGGTCCGCAGAACGCCCCATTCTGCTCTCTCACGATGTCTAACGACTAGTAAGGTCGCTGATATGGAGTACCTGGCAGTAGGTGGCAGCACAATGCACCTAATATGAAAAACGTATGTTTTTGGGGGTATCCGGATACTTTTGATCACATAGTGTAGGTCTCTGTATATTTTTAATCGGATAATTTACATCACTCCTAGCTCCTAGCTCTTAATATCATCGCACTACCGCATATTAATGTTATCGACCACACATCCTATCCGTCCTCAAAATTATTTTAGTTCAGCTAATGCTGGAACAATGCGCACTCCTTATTTATGAATGGCAGCACTTTTTAGTATTCTGAATGCCACAAATCATGTGATTCTCTTTTTAGGTGGAAAGACAAACATTTCATAGGTAGTGTGACAGAAATAGCAGCTGGATTCATATTACACAAAGGCCACAATGAGTGATGGGGAATCCTAACGTATTAGCGCTGGCTGTAACAACTGACGCTCTGAGGCCTGTGAATAAATTATACTACAATGGACATTACCAAGTCCACCCGCATCAATAAAACGCCGAATGGGGCGTGTTCGTTATCACACGACAGCTGTAATATTAAATACCAGCGAATACATTATCAGAAGATGGGCTCTATTTCATTTAACTCGATTTAACTCATTGTGTCACTTCACTAAGTTCACAAACAAGTTTAAAACTTAAACCTTTTTGTGCGCACTGAAGATAGCAAGCGTGATACTCACCTACTGAATAAATGTTCGATTAACCGGCATCTATTAAGTCACCAACCTAATATTCAAAGATTGAACTTTTTGAAGAACTCTCACTTCATGACGTTTGGAAACACACCAGCTATGTTCTTTCCAGTAGCATACGAAGACCTAGAAGTACGGAAAGTATTTTCTCTTCTCCAGGCGTCGTACATTCTCTCGGTGTCGTAAACTGCCGAAAGTATGTCTTCAGATGGTCGATAACACTTATCGGTATAAATTCCTTTGGGAAGGTCAGGTACAACGACTGATACACAAGGAACAAACATCTCATATTGTAGCTCTCGGTTGACCTGCTTGTGTTTTTCGATTGTACAATCAGAGTATCTGGTGCCAAAGATACTGTAGGTCACTTTCGTGAATCTGCCAGGTTTTCGAAGAAGGCCGTCAGCTACCGTTTCACATTCATTACAATTACAGACAACTGAAGACTTCGACTGTAAACAATGGGGAGGGATAGTTGATGAGAAGAGCTATTGCATATAAAACATAGTAGGTGATGTGTTTTCTTTATAATACTTGATAGAAGCTCTGTCTCTAATTTCAGATTCACAATGTTGGCAATTATGTCAGAATATGTGCATGTAAACAGTGGTAAGTGCAAAAAAACATGGTTGCCAGTAGTAGTATCGGGTGCAGGGTACCAGAAAAATGGTTTTCAGCGAAAATTAGTAGAAATCGTAGAATGATGTGGATAACTACGACTCAGATAAAAATCTTGAATATGATTCTGAACGCAAATGTGATTCAAAAGTTTTTTGCTAATCATATAAACCTTAATAATTATTTAAGCAAGTAAATAAAGTTGCGTGCCTTACCATTGCTTACGTGACAGTGTAAGGGCAGGAGCATTAAGGCCATTCTTCGCATTGTTTACGTGCTGAAGTAAGGCGACAATAACATTAATTTTATATTGTGCTGAATCGCAGATTAACATTTGAGGCTGTTATGCTTCATTGCTGCAGAAATTGGTAATAGAAATGTTAGTATCAGAAATTGGAACTTTTCGGACTTTTAAATTAGTATTTTTGTAAAGTTTCACAGAAATGTTTCGTTTCCTCACCCAGAAAGTAAATAGTGGTAAGTCGATGCTAACTCATGCACTCAGTTTACAAACAAACAAAGGTAAGTACCCGCTGACGTTTTTTTTATGGATAAAACTCTGTATGGAATAAACGTATGTCGTTACTCACTAAATATCTGAAAACAGTGACTCATCTGAATAGAAGAATTACGCAGGATGTTCTTGAAATTTATTATATATTAGATTTTATTGAAACTTTACTAAGCAATTTCTCAACACAACCAACTTGTTCTTTACCATTGTTTATAATTGAGGTTTCCAACTGAGTTTGATGACTAGAAGCGGTTCTGGCTCTCATAATCTTTCTTCTTGTGATAATTTTCAGACCAAGACATTGCTTCGTATGACTGATGTCTAGATCGCTAGTCGTTCTTCTGTTTCGGGGCCATAAATAAATGCTGCACCAGCTAACATTTATTTTAAGACATCGAAAAGTTAACTGATGGCTTATAGTTCTGCATATTGCAAAAATAGCCAGACCATTCAACATTTTCTCGTAAAGAAAATTGTAGATACTAAAATGCACCCCGCAATGAGTGGCCATGCGGTTTGAGGCGCCATGTTACGGATTGCGTGTCCACTCCCGCCGGAGTTTCGAGTCCTCCCTCGGACATGGATGTGTGTGTTTTTCTCAGCATAAGTTAGTTTAAGTAGTGTGTAAGTCTAGGGACCGATGACTTCAGCAATTTGGTCCCTTAGGAATTCAAATGCATCTGAACATTTTTTTTTAAAATGTACAAACAAAACACCTTTCACGGCTATAGATAGGACGTTCATATTCACGGGAAACATACATCAGTATGTTCTACAGAAATGATTGGCATTTCACTCACTCGGTTCAGCATGTGTCTTGTTGCCTAGTAGGCACAGGGGCCGCCATTGGTCCTGCTAACTTGTTCCTTGCGTGATGGCATCGACACGCATAAGGTGCGAACGGCGTCCTGTGGTATAGCCATCCACGCTGCATTCACTTGGTTCCAAATTTCATCTGTGGTGGTTGGCACTGGGTCACAACCGTCATTTCACCATATCCCACACATTTTCGATTGGGGACAAGTCTGTAATCTGGGGGCCAGGGCTAAACACACCAAGAAGGCACGTGTTCGTGTAGCAAAATGTGGTCGTGCATTGTCTTGCTGAAAAATTGCAACAGGTCGCAGGATGCCATTCATTAGGTCACACTGGTCAATGTCCAGGACACACATCAACTGTGATTTGCGATTGTTGAAGGGGCAACAGTCTGACTGATCTGGTCCTGTAACACTAACCAAAACGGCCTTGCTGTTGTGGTACTGCGAACGGCTGAAAGCAAGGGGAAACTACAGCCGTAATTTTTCCCGAGGGCATGCAGCTTTACTGTAAGATTAAATGATGATGGCGTCCTCTTGGGTAAAATATAGCGGAGGTAAAATAGTCCACCATTCGGATCTCCGCGCGGGGACATCTCAAGACGATGTCGTTATTAGGAGAAAGAAAACAGGCGTTCTACGGATCGGAGCGTGGAGTGTCAGATCCCTTAATCGGGCAGGTAGGTTAGAAAATTTGAAAAGGGAAATGGATAGGTTAAAGTTAGATATAGTGGGAATTAGTGAAGTTCGGTGGCAGGAGGAACAAGGCTTTTGGTCAGGTGAATACGGGGTTATAAATATAAAATCAAATAGGGGTAATGCAGGAGTAGGTTTAATAATTAATAAAAAAATTGGAGTACGGGTAAGCTACTGCAAACAGCATAGTGAACGCATTATTATGACCAAGATAGACACGAAGCCACGCCTACTACAGTAGTAGGTCTGAAGATGACGTAGAAATTGATGAAATGTATGATGAAATAAAAGAAATTATTCAGGTAGTGAAGGGAGACGAAAATTTAATAGTCATGGGTGGCTGTAATTGGAGAGTAGGAAAAGGGAGAGAAGGAAACATAGTAGGTGAATATGGATTGGGGCTAAGAAATGAAAGAGGAAGCCGCCATGTAGAATTTTGCGCAGAGCATAACTTAATCATAGCTAACACTTGGTTCAAGAATCATGAAAGAAGGTTGTATACCTGGAAGAACGCTGGAGATACTAAAAGGTATCAGATAGATTATATAATGGTAAGACAGATTTAGGAACCAGGTTTTAAATTGTAAGACATTTACAGGGGCAGATGTGGACTCTGATCACGATATATTGGTTATGAACTGTAGATTAAAACTGAAGAAACTGCAAATGGTGGGAATTTAAGGAGATGGGACCTGGATAAACTGAAAGAACCAGAGGTTGTAGAGAGTTTCAGGGAATGCATAAGGGAACAAATGACAGGAATGGGGGAAAGAAATACAGTAGAAGATGAATGGGTAGCTTTGAGGGATGAAGTAGCGAAAGCAGCAGAGGATCAAGTCGGTAAAAAGACGAGGGCTAGTAGAAATCCTTGGGTGACAGAAGAAATATTGAATTTAATTGATGAAAGGAGAAAATATAAAAATGCAGTAAATTAAGCAGGCAAAAAGGAATACAAACGTCTGAAAAACGAGATCGACAGGAAGTGCAAAATGGCTAAGCAGGGATGGCTAGAGGATAAATGTAAGGATGTAGAGGCTTATCTCACTAGGGGTAAGATAGATACTGCCTACAGGAAAATTAAAGAGACCTTTGGAGAAAAGAGAGCCACTTGTATGAATATAAAGAGCTCAGATGGAAACCCAGTTCTAAGCAAAGAAGGGAAAGCAGAAAGATGGAAGGAGTATATAGAGGGGGGTCTATACAAGGGCGATCTTATTGAGGACGATATTATGGAAATGGAAGAGGATGTAGATGAAGATGAAATGGGAGATATGATACTGCGTGAAGAGTTTGACAGAGCACTGAAAGACCTGAGTCGAAACAAGGCCCCAGGAGTAGACAACATTCCATTAGAACTACTGACGGCCTTGGGAGAGCCAGTCCTGACAAAACTCTACTACCTGGTGAGCAAGATGTAAGAGACAGGCGAAATTCCCTCGGACTTCAAGAAGAAAATAATAATTCCAATCCCAAAGAAAGCAGGTGTTGACAGATGTGAAAATTACGGAAGTATCAGTTTAATAAGTCACAGCTGCAAAATACTAACGCGAATTATTTATAGACGAATGGAAAAACTGGTAGAAGCCGACCTCGGGGAAGATCAGTTTGGATTCCGTAGAAATGTTGGAACACGTGAGGCAATACTGACCCTACGACTTATCTTAGAAGGAAGATTAAGGAAAGGCAAACCTACGTTTATAGCATTTGTAGACTTAGAGAAAGCTCTTGATAATGTTGACTGGAATACTCTCTTTCCAATTCTGAAGGTGGCAGGGGTAAAATACAGAGAGCGAAAGGCTATTTACAATTTGTACAGAAAGCAGATAGCAGATGAAGGGGAAGCAGTGGTTGGGAAGAGAGTGAGTCAGGGTTGTAGCCTCTCCCCGATGCTATTCAATCTGTTTATTGAGCAAGCAGTAAAGCAAACAAAAGAAAAGTTCGGGGTAGGTATTAAAATCCATGGAGAAGAAATAAAAACTTTGAGGTTCACCGATGACTTTGTAATTCTGTCAGAGACAGCAAAGGCCCGCATCTCGTGGTCGTGCGGTAGCGTTCTCGCTTCCCACGCCCGGGTTCCCGGGTTCGATTCCCGGCGGGGTCAGGGATTTTCTCTGCCTCGTGATGGCTGGGTGTTGTGTGCTGTCCTTAGATTAGTTAGGTTTAAGTAGTTCTAAGTTCTAGGGGCTGATGACCATAGATGTTAAGTCCCATAGTGCTCAGAGCCATTTTTTTAGAGACAGCAAAGGACTTGGAAGAGCAGTTGAACGGAATGGACAGTGTCTTGAAAGGAGGGTATAAGATGAACATCAACAAAAGCAAAACGAGGATAATGGAATGTAGTCGAATTAAATCAGGTGATGCTGAGGGGATTAGATTAGGAAATGAGACACTTAAAGTAGTTAAGGAGTTTTGCTATTCGGGGAGCAAAATAACTGATGAACGTCGGAGTAGAGAGGGTATAAAATGTAGACTGGCAATGGCAAGGAAAGCGTTTCTGAAGAAGAGAAATTTGTTAACATCGAGTATAGATTTAAGTGTCAGGAAGTCGTTTCTGAAAGTATTTGTATGGAGTGTAGCCATGTATGGAAGTGGAACATGGACGATAAATAGTTTAGAAAAGAAGAGAATAGAAGCTTTCGAAATGTGGTGCTACAGAAGAATGCTGAATATTAGGTGGGTAGACCACATAATTAATGAGGAGGTGTTGAATAGGATTGGGGAAAGTTTGTGGCACAACTTGACTAGAAGAATGGATCGGTTGGTAGGATATGGTCTGAGGCATCAACGGATCGCCAATTTGGTACTAGAGGGCAGCGTGGAGGGTAAAAATCGTAGAAGGGGACCAAGAGATGAATGCGCTAAGCAGATTCAGAAGGATGTAGGCTGCAGTAGGTACTGGGAGATGAAGAAACTTGCACAGGATAGAGTAGCATGGAGAGCTGCATCAAACCAGTCTCAGGACGGAAGACCACAACAACAACAACATCAACAACAACAACATATGTATGTAGTGGGGCTGTGACAGTTCTGTTACAATGTATATTTTTGCTGGCTTCCACCTTCACCATCCATCTCTTCCTATCACGTTACTGTTAACGTCATGCAACGTAGTCAGACCTTTGATATAGGTCAATTATCTTATGTATAACATGGTGCTAAATTTATAAACTGGTGGGAAATTGAAAACACCCCCTCCTACGACATCACTGTGGAAACAAGATAGTTACCCTAAGTGTAAAATGGTGAGAACTGGTGCATAGTCAAATAGAAAATATTCAACCTGGCGATCGAAAATGACCTACCCTATGACACTGGTGTATCCATACAGCATCAGAATTCAAGATGTCGATCCAAGATGGCTGACGCTGAGATGCTGGTGCAGCCCACATGGTTGCCTGATCCCTTGTGTTGTAAGTACAGAAAATATTCAAAATGACAGGCAACTGAAAGAAAAATATTTCTTTTCTGCACTCTTATCATGTTGCAACTCACCCTATGTTTAAAATATAGGTATCCCAGCTGTCATAAGTTTAAGAGATTCCCCCATCCCTCTCATGCCACAATTTAAACAATTTAACCCACCCTGGTTACCAAAAGTTCGATACCAAGAGCTCACTTCTCCTAAGTTTAGAATGGTGGGTGAATGCAAACAATGCACTTGCCCTGTGCTTAAAATGGCAAGATATTCTACGTTTAAAACGATAGGAACCCCGCTAGATGTCTGAGTAGAGCACTTGGCATAAGTATATAGATGTACAGCTCAATTGTGCAGTGTGTGTTGTTGTCAAACGTTTGTCATCGTCATGTGTGTGCATAGTGGGATAAGAACAGACCAGATATGTTCTTGTGCTGTAGTTGCTTAAACGCAAATCTTGTGCTGCTCCCACTGACTCCCACAAATTTTACAGGTGATGCTCGTGTGTCAACAGAATTTGAGTTGTGGCTCCACACAGCACCGTACTTCACCTGATGTCACAGCTAAGTGCTCTCCTGGTGGCGTTCCAACCCATCAGCTAGCACAGCTTCATGTGTCATCAAGCAGTGCCTGCACTTGTGTTTCTGTACCTGTAGCTTGGAAAGTAGATAAATGTTCATCAGTCGCCTACAGTACTAGTGCACCCCACCACATTGTGCTACATGACATGCTTTAAAACTGTATGTCATCATATTTTCCTATGTAATGGGTTTCCTGAAGTGCTGCGACTGCTACTCATGCTCTACACCCTCCTGCTCCCTCATCCCCCTATCTCAGACGTGTTAAGGCAGGCAGTATATTCCACCATAGGACTCCACTTAACAGATGTTTACACAGACACAAACGTAAGGCCTTAACTGCACCTCAGGTTTAAACCCGAGTAGTGCGTTACTGTACTGCATGAACTGATATACCTGTTACAGCTGTGTACCAAGAGGTAGCTGGCCACTGCACCATTTTACAGAAAGAAAAGTTGTGACACGCAGTAAAACATTGCACACCTCATATAAGAATCTCGAAGATATGAGAAATAAGGCCCCATATGGAAGTGTACACCGATTTCCCCCTTGCTACAGAATCATTACTTGATGGCTAGGACCATTGATCAAAGAGCTTTATCACTTGTTCTGAATTCTGGAAACATGTGAGATTTACTTCAAAATAGAATGATTGCTCATAGCATGTTGCTATGCTACATAAGACGAGAGTGTTGCTGGTGACACACATATGTCTCTAAATTGGCACAAAATGTAGAATGTACCTTGTAACACATGGCACTTTCCAATAAGAATTGTAATTTACAGAATAAAAGAACAGTTCCGCTGTAACAGGGAAAGGTTTTCATGACTGTAATATTTTGATGCCATGTAGGACTTCTGTTTCTTGGCAAGGAATATTTTTGATGAGTTTACCTGGCAGATACTAATGTAAAGATATTACCAAAAACAGCAGTGTGTCTCCATGGAAAAAATAACACATCATTTCAAGGAAAAAAAAATTTGCACATGTGAATGTTGTCAATGACTCTCATAGACACAAGCAGTTCAGATGGCAGTGCACTTGGGGCTTTAGAACTAGCAACCATTACTGCTTCTGAAGTTCAGTATTAGTGGAACATGTTGCTGTAATTAATACATCTTTGTTTTGACACATAATACCTTTAAAATATGTTTTTCATGAAATATCTTCAACATATAACTTCAATGAAAGTATCCAGTAAAAGTAACCAAATTTTCCGCACGTCTTCGATAGGTCTATGAAAACGTCTGTGCTCGTGGACTGTCTTTTCCCATGGGCTCATAGATGCGAGACAATAGGCAAAATTCCATGCAGTTATTTTG
Source organism: Schistocerca piceifrons (assembly GCF_021461385.2). Taxonomy (NCBI): domain Eukaryota; kingdom Metazoa; phylum Arthropoda; class Insecta; order Orthoptera; family Acrididae; genus Schistocerca; species Schistocerca piceifrons. The sequence continues at coordinate 150,066,957 of NC_060139.1, forward strand.
TAAACTGACTCAAGGTTTTTCTGTATACTACACTTTATTCTTTTTATTAGACAGAGTAGTATATATGGTTGATCGTATATATCCTCTCGCAGTGTATGCCTCCCACACCTGCAGGTCCACAGCCCAGCACATAAATTTTTCAATTTCTGGCTATATTTCAGCTTTTGTACAGAGTAGTAGCTGCGTACCTGGCATTGTCTGGGTATGTATTCACTCCAGTCTTCTATTAGTCCATCGCCTCCTTCCTTCTGTTTCTATCCATCGGCTTCTTTCTCCCCATCAATTGACCTCCTACTCTCCTCTTTCTCTGTGCACCCCCTCATATCCCTACTCTCTGCCCATCTCCTCCACTTCTTCTCTCTGTCCATCTGCTTCACTTCTATGTTGTTTCATCTGCTTCTCCCCTTCTATCCATCTGCCCCTTCCCACTCTGTCCATCTCATCTTACACATCTAAATCCATCTCCTCCCTCCCTCTGTATCCTCTTCACCAAGTCCATCTCATCCTCACACATCTCTCTCTATTCATATACTCCTTCTCCCTTTCCCTGCTCATCACCTCTTCCCCTGTCTCTTTATCACCATCACCCCTTTCCCTGTAAATCTCCTCCTCCACCTCTGTCAGTCATCTGCTGCTCGTCCCTCTCTCTCTGTCCTCCTTCCCCTCTCTCTTCCTCCATTTCCTGCTCATTCATTTCTCTGTCCAACTCCACCTCTTCCCCTTCTCTGTACATATCCTCCTCTCCCTCTATCTGCCCATCTATTCCTCTCCCTCTCTCTATACATCTCCTCCTCCCCTTCTCTATGACCATTGCCTCGTCACCTTTCTCTGTTAATTTCCTCCTGCCCTTCTCTGTCCATATCCTCATCTTTCTGTCTATCTATCTCTCTCTCTCTCTCTCTCTCTCTCTCTCTCTCTCTCTCTCTCTCTCTCTCTCTCTCTCTCTCCCTATCCATCTCCTCCTCCTCCTCCATTCTTTCCTCATTCCCTCTCCATCTCCTCCATATTTCAGCTGCTGCTCCCCTCTGTATACATGTGCTTTCTTCCATTCCGTCCATCTTTTCCTGCCCATTTAAACCTCTTTCCCTTCTTTCTCTTTGTATCTTCCGCATACCCTCCAATGTCCCTCTCTTTCCCCCTCTTCATCTCCTCAAGCCTTTCTTCGCTCTGATCTCCTCCTACCCCCTACCTCTGTATATTTTATCCCCCCCCCCCTCTCTCTGTGTAAAGCTGCTTCCCAACCTCTTTCTGTCCATATCATCCTCTTTCCTTCCTGTCTACCTTCTCCTACCCTCTCACACAATTCAGCCCCTCCACCTTATTCTCTGTCTGAAACTCTTCCTCTGTCTTTTATCTGTCTATTCTGCCTTCTCCCCTTTCCCTTTTTCTATACTGTCTTTTCTCTTTCCATTTCCCCCTCCCACTTTCTTAGTAAATCTCCCCCTTCACCCTCTCTGTCTGTGCATCTCCTACTTTCCCTTCTCACTCCACATTAACCCCACAGTATTTTTTTTTTCCAGATTGTAATTCATGTGTGTGTCAAGTGTGGTTGAAATACATCCAGGTATTTAGAAGGAGCTATCTAGCCATGACTTTGTCTGCACAGAACGTCACATATAGCAATTTAATGTATTTCATTCATAAGTGTATGCATATTTTCCGTGTATCTCTAATGAATTTCGTTTCACACAGCTCACTGACTGTGATAAAACATGTAACGTTAAAAACACCTTCAGCGGTCTATATTTTGAATGTAACTTATTTATGCGACCAGTTACGGCGTACTGTGCGATTTTTCAGGCACCCTGACCAGTGCGTGGGAGGATCCAGTCACCCACACGTTGCTGAGGGGTCTGTAGATGGTGTAGTGAAACGCTGAAAGTGGTCGTATAAATACATTACATTGAAAACTAAGATGGCTAAACGTGTTTTTCATTTGAAACTTTGTACTGAACGTTTGAAGCCCATCAGTCTTGTGATACAATGATCGGCCAATGATGACATATCTCCTGACCTATATGTTGTAGAATAATAAAATTTTGCAGGCACATCCAGTGGTATATGGAGGTACTGCCTGAAAAATGTGTTGCAAATAGAATTACTAATAAAAAAGTAGTAAATTAAAAATTCATGCATGGTGTGACAGTTTTTACACATCTCACTGCTTATGACATCATGTCAGGTCAACTATGTGCCAGTGACAGAAAGTCGTGAGAGTCTGTGAACATTATGCACTAATTTCTATGGCCAACATTAGTGGAATTGATATGTTACATTCTTGCATAGTCATGCCCGAGCACGATGAAATTAGCATCTTGCGTGCTCATCAAACGGCCCTGGAAGTTTTTACATACGTTGAGCTGGGCGGAGGCGACGTCCTTCGCCTTTAGTAATCGAGTATCCTTTCCTGTGTATGTCTCTGCTCCGTTACTACATCTGCAGCTACATGGATACTCTGCAAATCACATTTAAGAGCCTGGAAGAGGGTTCATCGAACCACCTTCACAATAGTTCCCTATAATTTCATGAGAAGATTCCGCCGCAACGAAAAACGCCTTTGTTTTAATTACCTCCACCCAGAACCCGGTATAATTTCAGTGACTCTCTCTCCCCTATTCGGAGATGATACAAAACATACTTTCTCGACGTGCTCCGTCAATCCTATCTGGTAAGAATTCCACACCGCGCAGCAGTATTCTAAAAGAGGACGGACAAGCATAGTGTAGACAGTTCCTGTAATAGATCTGTTACATTTTCTAAGTGTCCTACTAGTAAAACGAAGTCCTTGGGTAGCCTTCCCCACAACATTTTCTGTATGTTCCTTCCAATTTAAGATGTTGGTAATTGTAATTCCTAGGTATTTAGTTTAACTTACGGCTTTTAGATTTGGCTGATTTATCGTGGAACCGAAGATGAACGAATTCCTTTTAGCACACATGTCGATGACCTCATATTTTTCGTTATTTAGGGTCAATTGCCAATTTTCGCACCATATAGTTATCTTTCCTAAGTCTTTTGCAGTTTGTTTTGCTCCTCTGATCACTTAACTAGTCGATAAACGACAGCGTCACCTGCAAATAACCTTGGGAGGCCGCTCAGAGAGTCTCGTAAATTGTTTATATAGAGAAAGGACGGCAAGGAGCTTGTAACACTACCTAGGGGAACGCCAGAAATCACTTCTGTTTTACTCGATGACCTTCCGTCCGTTACTACGAACTGTAACATCTCTGACAGGAAACCACGAATCCAATCAAATAACTGAGACGAGTTCGAATCTCGGTCCGGCACACAGTCTTAATCTGCCAGGAAGTTTCAACTAAGACGATATTTCCTAACCACACAATTTCACTACCAGTCGCTTGTGTGGTACAATGTCAAAGGCCTTCTGAAAATCTGGAAATACGGAATAAATTTCAAATCGCTTCTCTATAGCACTCAGTACTTCGTGTGAGTAAAGAGCTAGTAGTTTTACACAAGAGCGATGTTGACTGTGTGTCAATAGACTGTTCTCTTCGAGCTAATTCATGATGTTCGAATGGAGCTATTGTATCAGCATACTCTTACGGAACCTGGTATACAACTAGACAGGAAGACTTGCTTTTGTTAAGTGATTTACGTTGCTTCACAATTCCGAGGATATCTACTTCTATGTTACTTATGTTGCCAGGTTTTCGTAATTCGAATTGTGGAATATACTTCGTCTTCTTTGGTGAAGGAATTTCGGAAGGCTGTGTTTAGTAACTCTGCTTTAGCAGCACTGAATCGATGACATTTCCGTTGCTACCGCGCAGAGAAGGCATTGATTGTGTCTTGCCACTAGAATACTTCACAGACGACCAGGACCTCTTTGGATTTACTGCCAGGATTCGAGATAAAGTTTCTTTGTAGAAACAACTATAAGCATCACGCATTGAAATCCGCGTTAAATGTCGAGCTTCTATAAAAGATCGCCAATCTTGGAAATTTTATGTCGTTTTCAATTATGCATGTTATTTTCGTTGTTTCTGCTACAGTGTTCTGACACGTTTTGTGTACTAAGGAGGAACAGCTCCATCGTTTGTTAATTTATTTGGTATAAATCTATCAACTGCTGTCAATACTATTTCCTTGAGTTCAGGACATATCTGGTCTACACATACACTGTTAATTTGGAAGAAGTAGAGATTGTCTCACAGGAGGGTGCCAAGTGAATTTTTATCTGCTTTTTCGTTTATTTTTGGAGCACTTGGGGGTTACAATATTCAGTCTCGCTACGACAACCCTGTATTCACTAATCCGTGTATCCGATTTGATGCTCGTTACTAGCTCAGGATTAACTGTTGCTAAGAGGTCAAGTGTGTTTCCGCAACCGTTAACTACTCGCGTGGGCTCATGAAATAACTGCTCGTAATAATTTTCAGATAATGCGTTTAGCACAATTTCGGATGATGTTTCATGAGTACCTCCGGAATGAAACATGTATTTTCAGCAACATATCGAGGGAAAATTAAAGTAACCACCAAATATAATCACATGAGTCGGTTACTTGTTTTTTAAAACCTTTCAGCAACTGTATCACCAGAATTGGGAGATCGGTAAAAGCATCCAGTTATTGTTTTACTCCGGTTGCCAAGAATGACCTCTGCCCATACTAACACACAGAAACTATCTACTTCAATTTCGCGACAAGCTAAACTACTTCTGATAGCAACAAACACACCACAGCCAACTGCATTGCACCTAGCACAGTTAGGTTCTTCGCAAAGATTTCTGTTAAACTTATCTCCGGCTTAGACAGCTTTCAGTGCCTATAGCGATTTGAGCATCAGTGCTTTCTATTAGCGCTTGGAGCTCTGGTACTTTCCCAACACTGCACGACAATTTACAACTTTTATTCCGATAGTTCCCGTATCCACATTCTTCCTGTGTTCAGCCTACTTCCTTTGTGACTGAAGACCTTTTTGTGTTTTTCCCAGACCCTCCAACCTAAAAAACTGCCCAGTACACGCCACATAGCCCTTGCTACCCGTGTACCCGCCTCCTGCGTGTAGTGGACTCCTCTTCTATACAGCGGAACCCGAAACCCAACCACCCTATGACGCAAGTCGAGGAATCTGCAGCCTACACGGTCGCAAAACAGTCTGTCTCTGATTCAGACCCTCCACTCAGCTCTGTACCAGAAGTCTGCAATCGATTCTGTCGAGTATGCTGCAAATCGTGTACTCTACTTTCATCCCGCAAGCAATACTGGGCCGCGCGGGATTAGCCGAGCGGTCTAAGTGCTGCAGTCACGGACTGTGCTGCTGATCCCGGCGGAGGTTCGAGTCCTCCCTCGGGCATGGGTGTGTGTGTTTGTCCTTAGGATAATTTAGGTTAAGTAGTGTGTAAGCTTAGGGACTGATGACCTTAGCAGTTAAGTCCCGTACGATTTCACACACATTTGAGCATTTGAGCAATACTGGCTGCCATTACCACTTTTGTTAGCCGTTCGAAACCGGGGAAAACCTCTTCCAGTCCAAAGCGACACCCATCACTTGTTCTGACGTGTGCCACCACACGCAGTTCATTGTCCCCTGTGCTCTTCATGGCATCCGGAAGACCCCGTTTCACGTCTAGAGTGACTCCACCCAGTATGCACACGGAGTGCACATTGGCTTTCTTCCCTTACCTGGCTGTCATGTCTCTAAGGGGCCTCATAACGCGCCTAACATTGCAGCTCCCAACTACCAATAATCCCACCCTCTGTGATTGCCCGGATCTTGCTAGCTGAATGGTTTCCTCTGAAGCAGAACAGGCCAATGCATCTTGCTGAGCGACATTGTCACTAAGACACAGAGTACCTACGATACCAGACGCCAGCCCGCAACTGGGTGCGTATGCAGCAATGAACGGCGATATAGGGACATGTTCAATAAGAAATGACTTGCTGGCAGCAGCGTGAACGATTGGTTGGTGGCCCAGGTTTATCTAAGAGGGGTGAGTGCTCTGTTGGGTAGAACATAAATGAAAGACAGTGGCCTGGTTTGTCGATAGTTACTGGTGCAATCACCCTGGCTGGAATAGAACTGTCAACTACTCCACTGTTGGAGACTGCGAGTCGACTCAGAGAACCCATGTTGTGGAGTATATGCTGAGGCAATTGCTAAAGATCAGTAATTCGATTCTTAACTGATGTACAAGTCACTGGATAAGATTACTTTCGGGTGTAGCCAGTATTTGTGGTCCATCCTCTGATTTTATATTTTGAGCTAAGGTGCTTATTTTCTTTTTGCTGCTAGGTTGTGTTTAACCAATTTTCTGCTGACTGTCAGAACTAGAGGACTTGGCCTGAATTTAAAACTTTATTGCTCGCATGATGTGTAGTTTTCAAATATTAACATCTTCGTAAATGTGAGTAGCAAGATAGGAATGGGAGATGTATACATCTGTGTTTTATTTGTTTAAACATGCCAAAATGGAACTTCCTGGCAGATTAAAACTGTGTTCCGGGCCGAGACACGAATTCGGGACCTTTGCATATCGCAGGCAAGTGGTCCATCAACTGAGCTACCCAAACACGACTCACACCCCGTCCTGACAGCTTTACTTCTGCTGCAGAGTGAAAATCTCATTCTGGAAACATTCCCAGGTTGTGACCAAGCCATGTCTCCGCAATATCCTTTCTTCCAGGAGTGCTAGTTCTTCAAGGTTCGCAGGAGAGCTTCTGTGAATCTTGGAAGTAGGAGGCGAGGTACTGGCAGAAGTAAAGCCATGAGGACGAGGCGTGAGTCGTGCTTCGGTATTTCAGTTGGTAGAGCACTTGCCCGAGAAAGGCGAAGGTCCCGAGTTCGAGTCTCGGTGCGGCACACTGTTTTAATCTGCCAGGAAGTTTCATATCAGCGCACACTCCGCTGCCGAATGAAAATCTCACTCTATGCCAAAATGGTCGGCCTCCATGAGTCCAGTCAAAGCACTTTATCGTTTGCACTGTAATACGAAAATGTATGAAATTGCTAACAGTTCTTGAAAATAGGAGTTGTTGTTGTTGTTGTTGTTGTTGTGGTCTTCAGTCCTGAGACTGGTTTGATGCAACTCTCCATGCTAATCAATCCTGTGCAAGCTCCTTCATCTCCCAGTACCTACTGCAACCTACATCCTTCTGAATCAGCTTAATGTATTCATCTCTTGGTCTCCCTCTACGATTTTACCCTCCCCACTGCCCTCCAATGCTAAATTTGTGATCCCTTGATGCCTCAGGACATGTCCTACCAACCGATCCCTTCTTCTAGTCAAGTTGTGCCACAAACTTCTCTTCTCCTCAATCCTATTCAATACCTCCTCATTAGTTACGTGGTCTACCCACCCAATCTTCAACAATCTTCTGTAGCACCACATTTCCATAGCTTCTGTTCTCGTCTTGTCCAAACAATTTATTGTCCATGTTTCACTTCCATACATTGCTACACTCCATACAAATACTTTCAGAAACGACTTCCTGACACTTACATCTACACTCGATGTTAGCAAATTTCTCTTCTTCAGAAACGCTTTACTTGCCATTGCCAGTCTACATTATACACTCCTGGAAATGGGAAAAAGAACACATTGACACCGGTGTGTCAGACCCACCATACTTGCTCCGGACACTGCGAGAGGGCTGTACAAGCAATGATCACACGCACGGCACAGCGGACACACCAGGAACCGCGGTGTTGGCCGTCGAATGGCGCTAGCTGCGCAGCATTTGTGCACCGCCGCCGTCAGTGTCAGCCAGTTTGCCGTGGCATACGGAGCTCCATTGTAGTCTTTAACACTGTTAGCATGCCGCGACAGCGTGGACGTGAACCGTATGTGCAGTTGACGGACTTTGAGCGAGGGCGTATAGTGGGCATGCGGGAGGCCGGGTGGGCGTACCGCCGAATTGCTCAACACGTGGGGCGTGAGGTCTCCACAGTACATCGATGTTGTCGCCAGTGGTCGGCGGAAGGTGCACGTGCCCGTCGACCTGGGACCGGACCGCAGCGACGCACGGATGCACGCCAAGACCGTAGGATCCTACGCAGTGCCGTAGGGGACCGCACCGCCACTTCCCAGCAAATTAGGGACACTTTTGCTCCTGGGGTATCGGTGAGGACCATTCGCAACCGTCTCCATAAAGCTGGGCTACGGTCCCGCACACCGTTACGCCCTCTTCCGCTCACGCCGCAACATCGTGCAGCCCGCCTCCAGTGGTGTCGCGACAGGCGTGAGTGGAGGGACGAATGGAGACGTGTCGTCTTCAGCGATGAGACTCGCTTCTGCCTTGGTGCCAATGATGGTCGTATGCGTGTTTGGCGCCGTGCAGGTGAGCGCCACAATCAGGACTGCATACGACCGAGGCACACAGGGCCAACACCCGGCATCATGGTGTGGGGAGCGATCTCCTACACTGGCGGTTCACCACTGGCGATCGTCGAGGGGACACTGAATAGTGCACGGTACATCCAAACCGTCATCGAACCCATCGTTCTACCATTCCTAGACCGGCAAGGAACTTGCTGTTCCAACAGGACAATGCACGTCCGCATGTATCCCGTGCCACCCAACGTGCTCTAGAAGGTGTAAGTCAACTACCCTGGCCAGCAAGATCTCCGGATCTGCCCCCATTGAGCATGTTTGGGACTGGATGAAGCGTCATCTCACGCGGTCTGCACGTCCAGCACGAACGCTGGTCCAACTGAGGCGCCAGGTGGAAATGGCATGGCAAGCCGTTCCACAGGACTACATCCAGCATCTCTACGATCGTCTCCATGGGACAATAGCAGCCTGCATTGCTGCGAAAGGTGGATATACACTGTACTAGTGCCGACATTGTGCATGCTCTGTTGCCTGTGTCTATGTGCCTGTGGTTCTGTCAGTGTGATCATGTGATGTATCTGACCCCAGGAATGTGTCAATAAAGTTTCCCCTTCCTGGGACAATGAATTCACGGTGTTCTTATTTCAATTTCCAGGAGTGTATATCTTCTCTACTTCGCCCATCATCAGTTATTTTGTTCCCAAAATAGCAAAACTCCTTTACTACTTTAAGTGTCTCATTTCCTAATCTAATTCCCTCAGCATCACCCGACTTAATTCGACTCCATTCCATTATCCTCGTTTTGCTTTTGTTGATGTTCATCTTATATTTTCCTTTCAAGACACTGTCCATTACGTTCAACTGCTCTTTCAAGTCCTTTGCTGTCTCTGACAGAATTACAATGTCATCGGCGAACCTCAAAGTTTTTATTTCCTCTCCATGGATTTTAATACCTACTCCAAATTTTTCTTTTGTTTCCTTTACTGCTTGCTCAATATACAGATTGAATAACATCGGGGAGAGGTTACAACCCTGTCTCACTCCCTTCCCAACCTCTGCTTCCCTTTCATGCCCCTCGACTCTTATAACTGCCAACTGGTTTCCGTACAAATTGTAAATAGCTTTTCGCTCCCTGTATTTTACCCCTGGCAACTTCAGAATTTGAAAGAGAGTATTCCAGTCAACATTGTCAAAAGCTTTCTCTAACTCTACAAATCCTAGAAACGTAGGTTTGCCTTTCCTTAATCTTCCTTCTAAGGTAAGTCGTAAGGTCAGTATTGCCTCACGTGTTCCAACATTTCTACGGAATCCAAACTGATCTTCCCCGAGGTCGGCTTCTACCAGTTTTTCCATTCGTCTGTAAATAATTCGCGTTAGTATTTTGCAGCTGTGACTTATTAAACTGATACTTCGGTAATTTTCACATGTCAACACCTGCTTTCTTTGGGATTGGAATTACTATATTCTTCTTGAAGTCTGAGGGTATTTCGCCTGTCTCGTACATCTTGCTCACCAGGTAGTAGAGTTTTGTCAAGACTGGCTCTCCCAAGGCCGTCAGTAGTTCTAATGGAATGTTGTCTACTCCCGGGGCCTTGTTTCGACTCAGGTCTTTCAGTGCTCTGTCAAACTCTTCACGCAGTATCGCATCTCCCATTTCATCTTCATCCTCTTCCATTTCCATAATATTGACCTCAAGTACATCGCCCTTGTATAGGTCCTCTATATACTCCTTCCACCTTTCTGCATTCCCCTCTTTGCTTAGAACTGGGTTTCCATCTGAACCCTTGATATTCATACAAGTGGCTCTCTTTTCTCCAATGGTCTCTTTAATTTTCCTGTAGGCTGTATCTATCTTACACCTAGTGAGATAAGACTCTACATCCTCACATTTGTCCTCTAGCCATCCCTGCTTAGCCATTTTGCACTTCCTGTCGATCTCATTTTTGAGACGTTTGTATTCCTTTTTGCCTGCTTCATTTACTGCATTTTCATATTTTCTCCTTTCATCAATTAAATTCAATTTTTCTTCTGTTACCCAAGGATTTCTACTAGCCCTCGTCTTTTTACCTACTTGATCCTCTGCCGCCTTCACTACTTCATCCCTCTGAGCTACCCATTCGTCTTCTACTGTATTTCTTTCCGCCATTCATGTCAGTTGTTCCCTTACGCTCTCCTTGAAACTCTGTACAACCTCTGGTTCTTTCAGTTTATCCAGGTCCCATCTCCTTAAATTCCCACCTTTTTGCAGTTTCTTCAGTTTTAATCTACAGTTCATAACCAATAGATTGTGGTCAGAGTCCACATCTGCCCCTGGAAATGTGTTACAATTTAAAACCTGGTTCCTAAATCTCTGTCTTACCATTATATAATCTATCTGATACCTTTTAATATCTCCAGGATTCTTCCATGTATACAACCTTCTTTTAGAGGAGTGACATTGTAATATCATGTGGGGATACATTACAAAGCCAGTTCTGTGCAACATTAGACGGGAATATTGCTTATGACACTGAAAAATCTCGAATTTGGCACAAAATATAGAAACCATCCCATAATGCACAGTACTTTCCAATAAGAACTTTACCTTACGAATTCAAAGAATGATGCCACTGTCAATACAAAAAGGTTTTCGTGGTAATAATCGTTTGACAGGGTGTGAGAGTTATATTCGATGGGAAACAGTAGGGAGCACGTTGGGGAGTAGTATGTTACTAGGACCACAAAATAAAGTACACTTGAACAGCAGTGTGTGTAAGACTTAAGTACTTCAAGTTATTTTGGCCTCACTATAGTAGGCTTTAATCACTGGGCCCTAAGGAATTTGTGCAGTTACTAAGTGTAGTTCTTTAAGTCTTACACTTGAACGAACAGTGATAAAATGCACAATGTAATAATGTGAAAACTGAAAACTAATGAATAAGGCAGTAAAGCCAGGGCTCATCACATCACCATGCGTTCAAGATGACAATTGGAGAAGACAACAACGATCACACGGTGGAGGACAAAAAACACGTTACCAAAATAAATTAGATTAGTTAGCAAGTGCAGTAAATTTGGCAACTGCGATATAGAATTGCTCGTTAGCAGACAACTGCAGGTCAAGGAAATCAAATGATCAAGCAAGTAACTATACTTATCAACAGCACAAATAGCTTAATGAACAGTCATAAACGCCTACCGCGATGAAGTCAAAATAATTTAAAACACTAAGCAGCTGAAGCGAGCGTATAAACGGACAATTAGATCTGAGAGCCAACAGATGAAAACAAGAACTACACTTAGTAACTGCACAAATTCCTTAGGGCCCAGTGATTAAAGCCTACCACAGTGAGGCCAAAATAACTTAAAGTACTTAAGTCTTACACACAGATTCCATTTAGGAACATGGTGCTTCAGCCATGAAGGTAATTTTACAACACTGACCAATCTTAAGTGAACAGAATTTCACTACAAGCTTTTTTTCCTATGACTGTCGTAGCGTTTGTGTTTTATGTTCTACCTATCTTCCTTCCACACAAAATTGTAAGGTGACTATGATTTCGCACCTTACAAGCACTAATCTTCATACTTTTCCGTGATTTACAACTGGAATTAGGCATCATTTGGGAGTTTGTACATCGTATATATGAATATTTAAAGAAAATTGACAGTGTCACATACACCTTGCAAATAGTTGTTAACACTTATTGCATGAAAGGTGATGGATTGTCATTATTATCAAAACGGCGTAATGAATGATTGCCTATACTAGCAGAGGTTGGAACACCAGCGAAAATGAAACGGTAGGCGTAACTCTGACCGTGGATGGAAAATCCCGCACAGGTGTGTTGGTCCAAGACGGACGGTCAGGAAACATGAGCGCCGAAGCACAATACAGCGGTGGGGACATAATAGAGAGGTCAGTTCGTGCACAAAACACTTCACAGGCAACACTTTCGCAATTACGGATGGCTGCAGAGGCAGCTTGACTCACTATTCCTGTAGGGGACTTCCAACGACTTGTTGAGTCCCGGTCACGTCGAGTTGCTGCACTACGCGCGACGAAAGGAGTCCCGAGACGATATTAGTATACGATGCCTTTTGTCATCTCAGTGTAAAGAGCTCACTCACAACATACAGAACTAAGAGGAATTACACCGTTAGCCACTTACTTCGTCATTCATCCCAGTTCACTACACTGATGATGGAATGTTGAGGAAAGAAAAGAAAGAGGACGATAGCGATAGGAGTTAATAAATGGAATTAAAGTTGACAGAAAATATGAAAGCATCAAGAGAGCAGCATCAGAGTGAGGAGGCTGTGAAGGAAAAGAAGACGGAGGCTGTCCTCTGACGTGAAGACAGTTCATTTTTCACTCAGATTTAGTGGTAACGTTATACGTTGAGGGTTCTGATTTACTTGCTAGCGCTGTAGCGGTACTCCAATGAGCTAACGATTATTCTCAGAACAGAACCACGGACAGAGTCGCGTGTGTGCCAGCAGCAAACTCAGGAGGGGTCGAGCAAGGAAGAGGGACGCGAGGGAGAAGGTACGAAATCTGCTGGTTCGTATTCCCGTTCCTGGAACTGCTCCCACAAATAAGTAATATGGGAGGGAGCAGAGAGATGTCCGACACGAACACGGTTAAGTTAGGGGCGATGCTGTCGGTGGTGGGCGCGCATGACAGAGAAGGGAGTGTGGGATGGGGAATGGTGGGAGTGAGGGGAGGGGGGGGGGGAAGTACAGTTGCTGGCTCTCGCAAAGATGCTGCGATCCGTACTTCTCGGCCCTCCCCGTGCGATCCGCCCCCACCCCTCGACAGGCCTCTCCCGACAGCTCTCGCGAGGCGAACAGCCACCTAGTTACCCCTTTCCATTATTGGACCCCACTGCGAGCGAGGGCGGCCTGTAATTAAAGTAACTGTAGTCGGCGCGGCGCAGGCGTCAGCACACTTAGCCGCGGACGCCCCTCGCCTGCCAACCGGTTGCTAGGCACCGCGCTTGACTCACCGTCCCGCCACGTGTCCGAGCGGGACAACTCGCATTTCAGAGCACTCGCTGCTGCTATGAGCTAAGGGCGTACCCATCGAGAGCCAGGACCTGGCAGCTGCCCTACTACCCTGTCCCTCCAACCCCATAGAAAAAGAAAATCTTTATAAACCTGATCACACTAACATCGCAATTATATGATTTGGCCAACCAGATCTCCCGACATGAATCTCATCAAACATTTATGGGACATGATAGAGAGGTCAGTTCGTGCAAGTAGTGTTACTCCTGGTGAAAAAATTCTCTTCGGTGATGACAGCTATATTATATCAGGTTACCTTCCATTCAGAGACTGTTGCACGCAGCAACTGTTATATTGACTTGTAAATAATAGATTTCATCTATCAGTCGTCCTCTTGAAATTTTATTGGCAGATGTAGATTTTAGCTAGAAACTAGCCATTCTCAATGTATTATCATTTTTGATCAATGCATGTAATGCCTGTTGTCGGCCTTCCTCCACAGTTCATTGAATAGTATTCAAGTTAATTGAATACTATGTATATACGCCTCTACATCCTTACATTTGTCCTCTAGCCATCCCTGCTTAGCCATTTTCCACTTCCTGTCGATCTCATTTTTGAGAAGTTTGTATTCCTCTGCCTACTTCATTTACTGCATTATTATATTTTCTCCCTTCATCAATTAAATTCAATATTTCTTCAATTACCCAAGGATTTCTACTAGCTTTCTTTTTACCTGCTTGATCCTCTGCTGCCTTCTGTATTTCATCCCTCAAAGCTACCCATTCTTCTTCCACTGTATTTCTTTCCCCCATTCTTGTCAATCGTTGCTATCCCTGAAACTTTCTACAACCTCTGGTTCTTTTAATTTATCCCGGTCCCATCTCCTTAAATTCCCACCTTTTTTCAGTTTCTACAATTTTAATCTACGGTTCCTAACCAATAGATTGTGGTCAGAGTCCACATCTGCCCCTGGAAATGTCTTACAATTTAAAACCTGATTCCAAAATCTCTGTGTTACCATTATATAATCTATCTGAAACCTTCCAGTGTCTCCAGGCCTCTTCCACGTATACAACCTTCTTTCATGATTCCTAAACCAAGTGTTAGCTATGATTAAGTTATGCTCTGTGCAAAATTCTACCAGGCGGCTTCCTCTTTCATTTCTGACTGCCATTCCATATTCACAAACTACTTTTTCTTCTCTTTCTTTTCCTACTGACTAATTTTCGTCTTCTTTCACTATTTGAATAATTTCTTTTATCTCATCGTACAATGCATCAATCTCTTCGACATCTGTGGAGCTAGTTGGCATATAAACTTATACTACTGTGTTAGGCTTGGGCTTCGTGTCTATCTTGGCCACAATGATGCGTCCACCATGCTGTTTGTAGTAGCTTACCCGCACTCCTATTCTTTTTTATTCATTATTAAACCTACTCCTGAATTACCTCTATTTGATTTTCTCTCTGTAACCCTGTATTCACCTGACCCGAAGTCTTGTTCCTCCTGCCACCGAACTTCACGAATTCCCGCTATATCTAACTTTAACCTATCCCTTTCCCTTCTTAAATTTTCTAACCTAGCTGCCCAGTTAAGGGAACTGACATTCCACGCTCCGATCCGTAGAACGCCAGTTTTCTTTCTCCTGGTAATGACTTTCTCCTGAATAGTCCCCGCCCGGAGATCTGAATGTGGGACTATTTTACCTCCATAATATTTTACCCAAGACGACACCATCATCATTTAACCATACAGTAAAGCTGCATGCCCTCGGGAAAAATTAGCGCTATAGTGTCCCCTTGCTTCAGCCGTTCGCAATACCAGCAGAGCAAGGCCAGATCAATCATCCAGACTGTTGCCCCTCCAACTACTGAAAAGTCTGCTGTCCCTCTGGGGGCGGGGGGGACACAGAATTTATGATAGAGTATTTTGGCCTCAAGGTCTACTTGAGAGCATTCTAGTACCTTACCCTAAAAAGTACACCTTAAAAGAATGCAGAGACCATACCACAATTAATTTTATCAGTCATATTTGGAAGGCTGTAAAGAGTGTCATAGTGAGAACTGAAAAGAAAATCGAGGAAAATACTGAAGAAGACTAGATCGAGTTCAGAAAGAGTGAAGGATCGAGAGATTTTATAGGTTGTCTGAAGATGATTGGAGAAACAACGATACAAATGAACAAGGATGCATATATTTGTTTTATTGGCTGGGAGAAGGCTTTCGGTAAAATCACCTGGAGTATACTGTTGTGATTTTTAAAAGATATTGGTATGGACTAGAGAGATAGACGGCTAAGATAGATGTATACAAAGCGAAAAATGACAGAGTGGGAAGCGAACAGACAGAAGAGCATTTGAACGGGTGTAAGGCATTTTTGCTCACTCTCTCCGAAGCTATTCATCTAGTTAAGGACTGGTAAGTAAGGCCATATGAGATGCTGAAAGTAGTTAGAGAAGAAAGGATAGTGACTAAGAGATACGACTATGATCATGGAATGCTGGTGGAGTAAGTAGTTACAGAAGATGATAAAAGGTATTGCAAGAAAATGTGAGGAAATGGAGTGAAGATACCTATAGGAAAGATCAAAGCCGTGATAATAATCAAGAAGGAAGCTCCCGTTAACATAATTCCTTGCCGTAAAAAAGATAGAACAAATTCAGTTGTGTACCTGGGAAGTTTATTGACATGTAGCGGAAACTGTACAGAAGAAATGGGGAATAAATTATCTATGGGGTGGACAGCGTCTGAAAAGGTGAAACAGTTACTAACTTTTAGAAGAATCCCAGTGGAGCAGAGGAAAAGATTTGCTAAATGTTATGTCTGGAGCGTAGTGTTAGACAGCAGCGAATCGTGGACAGTTAAAAAGAAAGAAGAAGGATATTGAGAAAGTTTTGAAATGTGGCTACGGTGAAAAACGTTTAAGGTGAAGTGGACTGACAGACATAACGGGCTCTGCACAAGTTTAAATCCTGAAATTTTCAGTTCTTCTTTCTTTTCATTGATGTTAATCGACGTAATATCCCCTTCTCGGTAGCAAACTTCGTATAAATTATTGCTTTATTTCGCACACCAGCGAGATTATTACATTAGCTGCACAACAGATGTGTCTGTAAGAACAAGACTACCTTTTGATCTTCATTTGTTTATATTGTTTAGGTTTTGTTTATGGTTTTGAATGAGTCAGCTTGAAAGTATTAGTGTTTTATGTATAGCTAAACTCTCTTTCAATATACAGTCAATCTATTACTGTCGTTAGTATAAATTTAGTTCATCTCGGATGTAAATATAATGTCAGTAGTACAAAAGATATAAGAAACGTTGTATGGGCAGTTTTGTTTCACCTCTCTTCAACTAACGAGAAACGCATTCATAGCCTATCGAAATACAACAGTGAGCAGCAAAATGGTGCGGACTGTATTCACAGACCAGCTCTAACTCTTGCCATAATGGAGGTCTTGAAAGCAACTTTCAGAGATTTGTATGATGATAGATATTGAAGAAATGTCGTCATGGTCTCACCCATAATCCATTAACAGGGTAATCTTGGCTAGAATTCCCACCAGAATGTTTATAACAATTAGTAGACTACATTTTGGTGCCTTTGATGCAGTGACAACGTTCACTGAAGGAAATGTTGGAGAGTATGAAGTCTTGAAAAGAGTATTACTAACTGTTGGTCGTTTCGCAGTGAAACAAATGTTAAATTTAGATAAAGTAAGAGTTGCGGCATCAGAGAGAACTATTACAGACCTAGAAACAAGAGCAAGACAACTCAATCTACCAGCGAAAAGGAGATGGAGGAGAATGTAGACAACTCATCTTATGGAGCTGGAATGGACTGAAATCTTTAATGGCTGTTTCCCATAAGTTCTGTTTTTTAAGAACAAAGAGTACTTTTTGTCAGCTTCAACTTGCCGTAATTTGTTGGGATTACAGGATACACTACTCTAAGTACTGTGCACGTTTTAACGTAGGGGTTTTCCAAATTTGTAAAAGTCAATGAAGTTAGAGCCTTACGTACATAGGAAAATGCAGGTAGTTCCTTATTTGTCTACTTTTGACAAAAATAATTATTATTTGACAACTAATCATTATTTTTAGAAATCATTCTTCTGAAGCGGTTAGAAATATGTGACCAACAAGAAATATTTGTAACACATTTTTCTACCAATAGTTTACGATAAAAGGTACCTTTCATATGAAAAGTTTACATTATTCAAGATAGGAATTACTAACGTATCCAAACAGACTTAGGAAAGAAAAAAGTAATGTAAAAAATAGAGCTGTGGTAGTGACCAGAAAGAGGAAAAAATCTTGGCTAGGATATATACTGCGTAGGAATTGTTTTCAAACACAGAATTATACAGGGAAGTGTGGGAGGAATGAGAGGAAGAGATAGGAAGAGAATTGGAATGATGGTTGACATTAGGAGAGTTCGATCACACACCTGAGGGAAGATGCTCAGAACAATACACGATGGAGAGCCTCCTGCTGAAACCTGTCTCAAGACAGGTAAACTGAAGGATAACAAGTAAGGAGACAATATTAATTAAAGGAAAAGAAAATCTGTATGTAAATGAACAAGTGAGGAAAAATATCGTCTGAGTCAGTAAGCGATATTATGGCGGGGTAGCAATATTAAACCAAAGAGGTTAATTACATTTTTAATTTAATTTTCGAAATGGAAGTTGTAATCTTCATATCTAACTTAAGCATGAAGTTAAATTGTTTAAGGAAAACAAAGGAACGTATCTAATAACGAGCTTCGATTGCAAGTACTTTCATTCGCACGATATTTTTGAGGTAATGATACCATTTAAGCTTTCTCTGGAACGCATTTCTATAAGTTCTGCCTGTCCGTTTCACCTTTTTGTCATTATATAGTTTTGCCCTGGCTGAAAGCTTGTCTTTATACGGTTTATTGTCTGTATTTGGTACGAAACCTACTTCGACACTGTTTAATCTAATCCAAGTGTGTTTGTGTTCATCTCAAGTTACTCAAAAAAATTAAAACCGTGGGATGAGCCTTTTCAGACAGAGTTAAAACGAGCGTGAAAGCTCTCGACACGTTTGTCACTCTCCGAAGTGCAGAGGACTCGTCAGCCCAAGTATACATACGCGCTCTTTTACCCGAAACGCTATTTCCTAAATTCCAGTAGGACTACTAGCAAACCATTCCTCGACGTTTTACGTCCCCTTTGAACAATTTATACACGACTGTCTTTAAACTGACACACAATATTTTTAGCGCAACGCAATCTGACTTTCAAAAATCCCTACATAAGAATGGCCCTGACTAACATTAACCTATACGTTTCACAAATCACTTACCTCACCAAAAATCTTCGTTACTCGAACTACTGCAAAACAGCGAGCGCCACTACTGCCAGCTAAATAAAAGATTCAAACTACAGAATGCACTAACTACTGATAGGCATAGTTAGCAAATGAAATATTTTGATAGAGATCAAACAATGTATTTACCTTAATAGTCATAATATATATAGCAGTTCATGACAAATTACAAAACTCCGCCATCTCTCTCCCCACATCCACCACTGCTGGCGGCTCACCTCCAACTGCGCAACGCTACGCGCTGTTAACATCCAGCTGCCGCTGCCCAACACTACAATGGCGGACAACAATGCAAACTAGCCACAGACTGCACACAGCACAGCCAGTGATTTTCATACAGAGCGCTACGTAACGTTGCCAATAAGAAAACATAAACAGCCTACTTACAGCTATTTCCTAAATTCCAGTAGGACTACTAGCAAACCATTCCTCGACGTTTTACTGAATTAGAGCGTTTGTGGGTGCCTCCCCAAATAGTCTCATTTCCAAGAACTTATAATGGATACTGACTAGTAACAAATGCGCCAGAGTCAGGTACGATGAAATCTCAAAACTACTTCGTCATTTATGGCGAATCTGATGTGAGTCGTCTAGCTCAACTGCTCAGCACGCTTTTGATTGCTGCTCTTGTATTGATTTTCCGGTGTTGAAATCTTTTGCAGGAATGATCTTACTCTGTACAGAGGAACCTACAAGCGCGAAGAATCTACAGAATAAATGTCTGGTAACAGGACACTTTAACATAAAGGATAGCTTCTATTATGCTTTCAGGCTGAAGCTTACAGGAGTTAATGTTTAAAAAATAGTGTGCCAGAACGTAACTGTGTAAGTATATTCCTGACTAAAGAACAATTCGCATGAGTATCATGCATTCAATCCGGGGAGATGATGCAAGGAGCAAACATTCTTTTACATGTTAATAGAAAAATGGAAGCAACAAACGGAAGTCTTCAAAGCCTGTGCTATGAAAACTGAAAAGATTAATGAACCTCTCAAATGACATGTTACGGAAGGGCATACGTTAGGAGATGCTATGAAAATGGTAGCTGTAAAAGTCCATGAAAGTTAAGCAATGTTATAAGATGCAAAAATAAGTCCTCCTCTAAATACTAAGCAAATAAATGCTTCTGGTGCCAATAAGTGTAGTAAAGGCAAAACTGAAGATACTGAAAATGCTTCCGACATATGAGGACAAAACATCGTACAAGCTTAGGAAAACTGTACAAGATGTGCTCTATCTCGATTGCAGTTTAGTACGCAACAGCATGCTGAAAAAATGTAAGGTAACTGAGGCGTAAAAGACTGTTGTTGTTGTTGTGGTCTTCAGTCCTGAGACTGGTTTGATGCAGCTCTCCATGCTACTCTATCCTGTGCAAGCTTTTTCATCTCCCAGTACCTACTGCAACCTACATCCTTCTGAATCTGCTTAGTGTATTCATCTCTTGGTCTCCCTCTACGATTTTTACCCTCCACGCTGCCCTCCAATACTAAATTGGTGATCCCTTGATGCCTCAGAACATGTCCTACCAACCGATCCCTTCCTCTGGTCACGTTGTGCCACAAACTTCTCTTCTGCCCAATCCTATTCAATACTTCCTCATTAGTTATGTGATATACCCATCTAATCTTCAGCATTCTTCTGTAGCACCACATTTCGAAAGCTTCTATTCTCCTCTTGTCCAAACTATTTATCGTCCATGTTTCACTTCCATACATGGCTACACTCCATACGAATGCTTTCAGAAATGACTTCCTGACACTTAAATCAATACTGGATGTTAACAAATTTCTCTTCTTCAGAAACGCTTTCCTTGCCATTGCCAGCCTACATTTTATATCCTCTCTACTTCGACCATCATCAGTTATTTTGCTCCCCAAATAGCAAAACTCCTTTACTACTTTAAGTGCCTCATTTCCTAATCTAATTCCCTCAGCATCACCCGACTTAATTAGACTACATTCCATTATCCTTGTTTTGCTTTTGTTGATGTTCATCTTATACCCTCCTTTCAAGACACTGTCCATTCCGTTCAACTGCTCTTCCAAGTCCTTTGCTGTCTCTCACAGAATTACAAAGTCATCGGCGAACCTCAAAGTTTTTATTTCTTCTCCATGAATTTCAATACCTACTCCAAATTTTTCTTTTGTTTCCTTTACTGCTTGCTCAATATACAGATTGAACAACATCGGGGAGAGGCTACAACCCTGTCTTACTCCTTTCCCAACCACTGCTTCCCTTTCATGTCCCTCGACTCTTATAACTGCCATCTGGTTTCTGTACAAATTGTAAATAGCCTTTCGCTCCCTGTATTTTACCCCTGCCACCTTTAGAATTAGAAAGAGAGTATTCCAGTCAACATTGTCAAAAGCTTTCTCTAAGTCTACAAATGCTAGAAACTTGGGTTTGCCTTTCCTTAATCTTTCTTCTAAGATAAGTCGTAAGGTCAGTATTGCCTCACGTGTTCCAGTGTTTCTACGGAATCCAAACTGATCTCCCGCGAGGTTGGCTTCTAGTAGTTTTTCCATTCGTCTGTAAAGAATTCGTGTTAGTATTTTGCAGCTGTGACTTATTAAGCTGATAGTTCGGTAATTTTCACATCTGTCAACACCTGCTTTCTTTGGGATTGGAATTATTATATTCTTCTTGAAGTCTGAGGGTATTTCGCCTGTTTTATACATCTTGCTCACCAGATGGTAGAGTTTTGTCAGGACTGGCTCTCCCACGGCCGTCAGTAGTTCCAATGGAATATTGTCTACTCCGGGGGCCTTGTTTCGACTCAGGTCTTTCAGTGCTCTGTCAAATTCTTCACGCAGTATCATATCTCCCATTTCATCTTCATCTACATCCTCTTCCATTTCCCTAATATTGTCCTCAAGTACATCGCCCTTGTATAGACCCTCTATATACTCCTTCCACCTTTCTGATTTTCCTTCTTTGCTTAGAACTGGGTTTCCATCTAAGCTCTTGATATTCATACCAATCGTTCTCTTATCTCCAAAGGTCTCTTTAATTTTCCCGTAGGCGGTATCTATCTTACTCCTAGTGAGATAGGCCTCTACATCCTTACATTTGTCCTCTAGCCATCCCTGCTTAGCCATTTTGCACTTCCTGTCGATCTCATTTTTGAGACGTTTGTATTCGTTTTTGCCTGTTTCACTTACTGCATTTTTATATTTTCTCCTTTCATCAATTAAATTCAATTTTTCTTCTGTTACCCAAGGATTTCTACTAGCCCTCGTCTTTTTACCTACTTGATCCTCTGCTGCCTTCACTACTTCATCCCTCAAAGCTACCCATTCTTCTTCTACTGTATTTCTATCCCCCATTCCTGTCAATTGCTCCCTTATGCTCTCCCTGAATCTCTGTACAACCTCTGGTTCTTTTAGTTTATCCAGGTCCCATCTCCTTAAATTCCCACCTTTTTGCAGTTTCTTCAGTTTTAATCTACAGGTCATAAGCAATAGATTGTGGTCAGAGTCCACATCTGCCCCTGGAAATGTCTTACAATTTAAAACCTGGTTCCTGAATCTCTGTCTTACCATTATATAATCTATCTGATACCTTCTAGTATCTGCAGGGTTCTTCCATGTATATAACCTTCTTTCATGATTCTTAAACCAAGTGTTAGCTATGATTATGTTGTGCTCTGTGCAAAATTCTACCAGGCGGCTTCCTCTTTCATTTCTGTCCCCCAATCCATATTCACCTACTATGTTTCCTTCTCTCCCTTTTCCTACACTCGAATTCCAGTCACCCATGACTATTAAATTTTCGTCTCCCTTCACAATCTGAATAATTTCTTTTATTTCATCATACATTTCTTCAATTTCTTCGTCATCTGCAGTGCTAGTTGGCATATAAACTTGTACTACTGTAGTAGGTGTGGGCTTCGTGTCTATCTTGGCCACAATAATGCGTTCACTATGCTGTTTGTAGTAGCTTACCCGCATTCCTATTTTCCTATTCATTATTAAACCTACTCCTGCATTACCCCTATTTGATTTTGTGTTTATAACCCTGTAGTCACCTGACCAGAAGTCTTGTTCCTCCTGCCACTGAACTTCACTAATTCCCACTATATCTAACTTCAACCTATCCATTTCCCTTTTTAAATTTTCTAACCTACCTGCCCGATTAAGGGATCTGACATTCCACGCTGCGATCCGTAGAACGCCAGTTTTCTTTCTCTTGATAACGACATCCTCTTGAGTAGTCCCCGCCCGGAGATCCGAATGGGGGACTATTTTACCTCCGGAATATTTTACCCAAGAGGACGCCATCATCATGTAATCATACAGTAAAGCTGCATGCCCTCGGGAAAAATTACGGCTGTAGTTTCACCCTGCTTTCAGCCGTTCGCAGTACCAGCACAGCAAGGCCGTTTTGGTTATTGTTACAAGGCCAGATCAGTCAATCATCCAGACTGTTGCCCTTGCAACTACTGAAAAGGCTGCTGCCCCTCTTCAGGAACCACACGTTTGTCTGGCCTCTCAACAGATACCCCTCCGTTGCGGTTGCACCTACGGTACGGCTATCTGTATCGCTGAGGCACGCAAGCCTCCCCACCAACGGCAAGGTCCATGGTTCATGGGGGGCGTAAAAGACTATTCTTTGGAAATTCCGACTGCTAAAATTAGGACAACAGGAGCGATATCATCCTTTTTGAGAACTGTTTGAGACAGTAACATAAATTATGAAATGACTCTCACACACTACACATGGAGGCATAAGAGAAGTGAAGGAGGAAGAAAAGGCGACTCTCACCCACAACAGATGGTGGCACAAGAGGAGGGGAGAAAGATGAGAAACAAGAACATGAATATACTATTACGGATTACATTAACAATCACAGTGTTAGCGAAATAGCTTTAACATATGGCGTCAGGAGGGATCAATTGTGTATGTTGGGAAAGCATCTTATACATTTAACCAACCAGTACAGGTTGTGGATAAGGAATTTGAATGAACACCTATTTTAGTGGACATAATAATCTTGAAAACTTTGAACCTTTAAAAGGTTTCGCCAAAAGAGATACATAAATACGCTGAAATATTATGTAAGACTAATGTAAATAGACAAAACAACACCCTAAATGTATGAATAAAAAGCCCAAACATTGGAAAATAGAGAAATATTTTTAGGTTTGCGTTGGCCAGTGTACACTGTGTGGGTGAAAGCATTGACGTTCACCATAAAAGAATGAACACTCTACCCAGTCTGAAGTATATGTACACTCCTGGAAATGGAAAGAAGAACACATTGCCACCGGTGTGTCAGACCCACCATACTTGCTCCGGACACTGCGAGAGGGCTGTACAAGCAATGATCACACGCACGGCACAGCGGACACACCAGGAACCGCGGTGTTGGCCGTCGAATGGCGCTAGCTGCGCAGAATTTGTGCACCGCCGCCGTCAGTGTCAGCCAGTTTGCCATGGCATACGGAGCTCCATCGCAGTCTTTAACACTGGTAGCATGCCGCGACAGCGTGGACGTGAACCGTATGTGCAGTTGACGGACTTTGAGCGAGGGCGTATAGTGGGCATGCGGGAGGCCGGGTGGGCGTACCGCCGAATTGCTCAACACGTGGGGCGTGAGGTCTCCACAGTACATCGATGTTGTCGCCAGTGGTCGGCGGAAGGTGCACGTGCCCGTCGACCTGGGACCGGACCGCAGCGACGCACGGATGCACGCCAAGACCGTAGGATCCTACGCAGTGCCGTAGGGGACCGCACCGCCACTTCCCAGCAAATTAGGGACACTGTTGCTCCTGGGGTATCGGCGAGGACCATTCGCAACCGTCTCCATGAAGCTGGGCTACGGTCCCGCACACCGTTAGGCCGTCTTCCGCTCACGCCCCAACATCGTGCAGCCCGCCTCCAGTGGTGTCGCGACAGGCGTGAATGGAGGGACGAATGGAGACGTGTCGTCTTCAGCGATGAGAGTCGCTTCTGCCTTGGTGCCAATGATGGTCGTATGCGTGTTTGGCGCCGTGCAGGTGAGCGCCACAATCAGGACTGCATACGACCGAGGCACACAGGGCCAACACCCGGCATCATGGTGTGGGGAGCGATCTCCTACACTGGCCGTACACCACTGGTGATCGTCGAGGGGACACTGAATAGTGCACGGTACATCCAAACCGTCATCGAACCCATCGTTCTACCATTCCTAGACCGGCAGGGGAACTTGCTGTTCCAACAGGACAATGCACGTCCGCATGTATCCCGTGCCACCCAACGTGCTCTAGAAGGTGTAAGTCAACTACCCTGGCCAGCAAGATCTCCGGATCTGTCCCCCATTGAGCATGTTTGGGACTGGATGAAGCGTCGTCTCACGCGGTCTGCACGTCCAGCACGAACGCTGGTCCAACTGAGGCGCCAGGTGGAAATGGCATGGCAAGCCGTTCCACAGGACTACATCCAGCATCTCTACGATCATCTCCTTGGGAGAATAGCAGCCTGCATTGCTGCGAAAGGTGGATATACACTGTACTAGTGCCGACATTGTGCATGCTCTGTTGCCTGTGTCTATGTGCCTGTGGTTCTGTCAGTGTGATCATGTGATGTATCTGACCCCAGGAATGTGTCAATAAAGTTTCCCCTTCCTGGGACAATGAATTCACGGTGTTCTTATTTCAATTTCCAGGAGTGTATTTTGGTGATCCCAACAAAATAATAAAACGGCTACAACTGCTCACAGCATCATCTGCCACAGGGAATAAAGTTCAGATGAATGAAATCATTTCATTAATTTCAGGGCTTCGAGAAAGATCCCCTATCAAATGATAATTATTGAGATAATTACGGAGATGGTGGTCCCAGAATACCACGAACTAGCTTCCAAAATTTTCCAACATAGACGTATCATAATACAAAGTTTGGATGACTTACAGCAAGCAAATCTCGTAGATATGAGAGAATATACAGGGTTCAAATACAGGGTTCAAATATATTTTAATGGTTATAGATGTTGTTGTTGTCGTCTTCAGTCCTGAGACTGGTTGGATGCAGCTCTCCATGCTAATCTATCCTGTGCAAGCCCCTTCATCTCCCAGTACCTACTGCAACCTGCATCCTTCTGAATCTGCTTAGTGTATTCATCTCTTGGTCTCCTTGTACGATTTTTACCCTCCACGCGCCCCTCCAATGCTAAATTTGTGATGCCTTGACGCGTCAGGACATGTTATACCAACCGATCCCTTCTTCTAGTCAAGATGTGCCACAAACTTCTCTTCTCCCCAATCCTATTCAATACCTCCTCATTAGTTACGTCATCTACCCATCTAATCTTCAACATTCTTCTGGAGCACCACATTTCGAAAGCTTCTATTCTCTTCTTGTCCAAACTATTTATTGTCCATGTTTCACTTCCATACATGGCTACACACCTAACAAATGCTTTCAGAAACGACTTAGTGACACTTAAATCTACACTCGATGTTAAGAAATTTCTCTTCTTCAGAAACGCTTTCCTTGCCACTGCCAGTCTACATTTAATATCCTCTCTACTTCAACCATCATCAGTTATTATGCTCCCCAAATAGCAAAACTCCTTAACTACTTTAAGTGTCTCATTTCCTAATCTAATTCCCTCAGCATCACCCGACTAAATTGGACTACATTCCATTATCCTCGTTTTGCTTTTGTTGATGTTTATCTTATATCCTCCTTTCGAGACACTGTCCCTTCTGTTCAACTGCTCTTCCAAGTCCTCTGCTGTCTCTGACAGAATTACAATGTCATCGGCGAACCTCAAAGTATTTATTTCTTCTCCCTGGATTTTAATACCTACTCCAAATTTTCCTTTTGTTTCCTTTACTGCTTGCTCAATATACAGATTGAATAACATCGGGGAGAGGCTACAACCCTGTCTTACTCCCTTCCCAACCACTGATTCCCTTTCATGCCCTCAACTCTTATTACTGCGGTCTGGTTTCTGTACAAATTGTAAATAGCCTTTCGCTCCCTGTATTTTACCCCTGCCACCTTTACAATTTAAAAGAGAGTATTCCAGTCAACATTGTCAAAAGCTTTCTCTAAGTCTACAAATGCTAGAAACTTAGGTTTGCCTTTCCTTAATCTTTCTGCTAAGATAAGTCGTAAGGTCAGTATTGCTTCACGTGTTCCAACATTTCTACGGAATCCAAACTGATCTTCCCCGAGGTCGGCTTCTACCAGCTTTTCCATTCGTCTGTAAATAATTCGCGTTAGCATTTTGCAGCTGTGACTTATTAAACTGATACTTCGGTAATTTTCACATCTGTCAACACCTGCTTTCTTTGGGATTGGAATTATTATTTTCTTCTTGAAGTCTGAGGGCATTTCGCCTGTCTCGTACATCTTGCTCACCAGACGGTAGAGTTTTGTCAGGACTGGCTCTCCCAAGGCCGTCAGTAGTTCTAATGGAATGTTGTCTACTCCCGGGGCCTTGTTTCGACTCAGGTCTTTCAGTGCTCTGTCAAACTCTTCACGCAATATCGTATCTCCCATTTCATCTTCATCTACATTTTCTTCCATTCCCATAATATTGTCCTCTAGTACATCGCCCTTGTAACGACCCTCTATATACTCCTTCCACCTTTCTGCTTTCCCCTCTTTGCTTAGAACTGGGTTTCCATCTAAGCTCTTTATATTCATACAAGTGGCTCTTTTCTCTGAAGGTCCCTTTACTTTTCCTGTGGGCTGTATCTATCTTACCCCTAGTGAGATAAACCTCTACATCCTTACACTTGTCCTCTAGCCTTCCCTGCTTAGCCATGTTGCACTTCCTGTCGATCTCATTTTTTAGACGTTTGTATTCCTTTTTGCCTGCTTCATTTACTTAATTTTTATATTTTCTCCTTTCATCAATTAAATTCAATATTTCTTCTGTTACCCAAGGATTTCTACTAGCCCTCGTCTTTTTACCTAATTGATCCTCTGCCGCCTTCACTACTTCATCCCTCACAGCTACCCATGCGTCTTCCACTGTATTTCTTTCCCCCAATCCTGTCAATTGTTCCCTTATGCTGTCCCTGAAACTCTGTACAACCTCTGGTTTAGTCAGTTTATCCAGGTCCCATCTCCTTAAATTCCCACCTTTTTACAATTTCTTCAGTTTTAATCTACAGTTCATAACCAATAGATTGTGGTCAGAGTCCACATCTGCCCCTGGAAATGTCCAATAATTTAAAACCTGGTTCCTAAATCTCTGTCTTACCATTATATAGTCTATCTGATACCTTTTAGTATCTCCAGGATTCTTCCATGTATACAACCTTCTTTTATGATTTTTGAACTAAGTGGTAGCTATGATTAAGTTATGCTCTGTGCAAAATTCTACCAGACGGCTTCCTCTATCATTTCTTAGCCCCAATCCATATTCACCTACTATGTTTCCTTCTCTCCCTTTTCCTACTGTCGAATTCCAGTCACCCTTGACTATTAAATTTTCGTGTCCCTTCACTACCTGAATAATTTCTTTTATCTCATCATACATTTCTTCAATTTCTACGTCATCTGCAGAGCTAGTTGGCATATAAACTTGTACTACTTTAGTAGGCATGGGCTTCGCGTTTATCTTGGCCACTATAATACGTTCACTATGCTGTTTGTAGTAGCTTACCCGCACTCCAATTTTTTTATTCATTATTAAACGTACTCCTGCATTACCCCTATTTGATGTTGTATTTATAACCCTGTATTCACCTGACCAAACCCTGTATTCACCTGACCCAAAGTATTGTTCTTCCTGCCACCGAACTTCACTAATTCCCACTATATCTAACCTTAACCTATCTATTTCCCTTTTTAAATTTTCTAACCTACCTGCTCGATTAAGGGATCTGACATTCCACGCTCCGATCCGTAGAATGCCAGTTTTCTTTCTCTTGATAATGACGTCCTCCTGAGCAGGCCCCACCCGGAGATCCGAATGGAGGACTATTTTACCTCCCGAATATTTTACCCAAGGGGACTCCATCATCATTTAACCATACAGTAAAGCTGCATGCCCTCGGGAAAAATTACGGTTATAGTTTCCCATTGCTTTCAGCCGTTCGCAGTACCACAACAGCAAGACTGTTTTGGTTAGTGTTACAAGGCCAGATCAGTCAATCATCCAGATTGCCCATGCGACTTGTGAAAAGGCTGCTGCCCCTCGTCAGGAACCACACGTTTGTCTGGCCTCTCAACAGATGCCCCTCCGTTGTGGTTGCACCTACGGTACGGCTATCTGTATCGTTGAGGCACGCAAGCCTCCCCATCAACTGCAAGGCCCATGGTTCATGGGGGGGGGGGGGGGGGGAGGATGGTTATAGATACATATCGCAAATTCATCTAATTCATCTCAGCCCTACATGCAAAAATAGAGACTGGGATGGAAGTTGTTCAGGTGTCTGAGCAACCGTTGCAGAGAGGGATGAATCGCTGCTCAGAAAACCTTCAAGCAGGCCATGGAGGCGAATTTTGTGGTAGGTATTTCAAGATGGCAAGGAAGTAATACAGTTTACACGAATACGCAACATATTCTGACATGAAAGTATGTATTGTGGAGTGTTTGAACAGAGTGATAAAAAAATAAATGTGGATGTGATTTAATCTTCAGGAAATATACAGAGGGTTAGATATTCTCCCACAAATAACTGGAGAGTATAACTGAACTAAACATAATATGAGAAGAATGAGACTAATTGATTCTCACCCCTAATGAGTTTCAAAATGCAGTACGTAATAGTGTTAAATGACGGGTCCCCGCAAGCACTAATTCAGTGTAGTTGATTTGTGGCACATTTTATAACATTAGGAGAACAAGAAAGTAACGTCGTTGCTGTGGACGCCTATATTCATTACTCGTTTATCAGTACATTGTGAACTTCAGAGTCATGCCAAAGACATTTTATGGTCAGAGTGATTTATTAATTCATCAATAACTAAATCAAAATTGCTAAGGTTTTCGTGGCCACTTGTTGACAAACTGTCTGCTGGCTTCTGTCTTAGGTTCTTCAGCTGACGTTCGTCTGATGATTTTTCTGGCGTTTCGCCAGCACGAGTGGTTGGCGTTGTCAAAGTCTCACCCGTCATTGCGGATGGTGGACTGGAGCCGAAGTCACGGCCGCAGACTATATGTACATGACACGCCATCATCTAAGAACTTCTGCGGGATCATTTCCGGTACGGTTCTCTTGTTACCTGCGACGGTCGTTCACTGCAGAATGGGAAGCCAGGACCCGTTTACCTTGAGGCTTTCCTCTTTCTTGTTGTCAATGATTAAATCCTATTTTGTTTTTCTAATTTATGATGAAATTGCCAGCCAGAGCTTTATGAGTTTCGCAAGAGAGATAACGCTATAATTGCTACCAAAAACATGAGCGATGTTTATCCAAGTACATTAGACGTTTGTAAATGCCAAAGTCAGTTTTCTAAATTCCACCTCGTGGAAGACCTACAACTTTAGACAATGACATGTTAAGGACAGAAGTGGAGCACATCCATATCAGGCAATGTAGTAACTGTCAGACACTCTTACAAAGTCTTGTTCGACCATACAAGATCACCTGGTAAAGACAAAAAAAGCTAGCTAAAAAATCAAAGCATATTTAGCTTCAGCAGTACAGCACAGAAGCGTTTTTTGATCAATTGATCACTGGAAATAACAATGGGTCCCCTATGACAGTCAAAAACGCAGAAAGCAGTGACCCTCTCTGAATGAATCACCACTTGGTACATTTAAGAGAGGTTTACAAACCAGAAATGTGCTTTTGCGTGTTTAGTGGAGTATTCGCAGTGTCACTCATTTTGAAGTATTTAAACCTGGACAAACTGTAAATGCAGACTTTTATCATGAACAACTATATCGTGTAAATCAATCTATAATTGAAAAGGGCCCAGCAACTGTCATCGGAAAAGGCATTATTCTCCAGCACGTTCATGCAAGATCGCCCTGCACAAAACAAAGCTTGGAAAAATGTAATGAATTGGGTTGGGAGTTATTGCCTCACCCATTAATCTTGCCCGGTATTGCGCTATTGGACTGGCATTTAGTCCGATCGTTGCCACATTTTCTCATTGGTAAAACATTCGAAAATGTCCAAAATGCCATCTCCAGGTATTTTGCTGAAAAACCAATTGATTTTTATCGATCTGTCATTGAAAATTCGCACATTAGATGACAAAAGGTGACATCGAGGGTGATTACATCATACTTTAATAATAAAAATTTGTAAAGAGTCTGTCTGTTCGACTCTAACGTGAAAGAAGATATTGCTATCCGCTCCTTCTAATGCCAGACTGCGCTTGAAAAAAAAATCCTACCTCCCGAACCGGACACGTTTCTCTTAGAGCATAATATACGACGTCGAAGGAACAAGGTTTCAGTTAAATGACTTAGCTATGCATCATCACACAACAGGTTGGTTTTTAACCTACTCCCACTATTCGCTCTTCGATAATTACGAGAGGTAATGCAACAGATTATCTTCTCCTAAGAGTAGGTTGATTTTATTCCGTATTCCAATACACCATGTTATTCCCCGCTCTTTTGGCTACAAAACCTCGGTTTTCAACGTAATCTCCCTTCAGTGCGACGGTCTTACTCCACCTTACTTGGAGGGCCTGTATGCTCGCGTCGTACCTAACTGCTGGTCGATGTCGAAGCCAGTGTCTTGCTACATCAATAATCTCCCCATCATCCACGTACTGCTTCTCGCGGAGTTCATCATTCATTGGAGTAGACAGATGGAAGTAGAAAAGTGCGAGATCTGGGCTGTAGGGCGGATGAGGAATTGCCTTCTTGTTTCCAGTTGGAGTGATGAACCCATGTTTCAACACCTGTGACGATGTTTGGCAAAAAATTGTTAAGATGAGCCTCGAGGAGAGGAGTCTAGCAGGCACACAACTTTGAGTACCCCAACGGATGTACGAGTATGTCAGGGTGTAAGTGTATCGTCATATCGCTGGCTTAGTTGTGGAGTATCTTTGCGGGCAGCCGCGTCTGCAGAGTCGAGCGCGGGACATGGAACTATTATGCTATTTAGTGAGTAGCTCTGCATGTGAGAAGCATTGTTAGTATGGAAGTTGAAGTGTTTCTACAAGTGCTATTATAGTAAAGTGATAAAATAAGTAAATGATTCAGAGGAAAGTGCGTCAAGAAGTAATTTAAAAATGTACAGTGCTGCTGATAACGTATTTGTGAATCCGCTCGTTGCGTGTCGTACCGTACTGTATCAGTCATCCGCGCCGTGTTCGGTCCCCCAGAATGAACCGATGTGAGTCAGTAGAAATTAGTTACCATAAAAGAGTGCAGTCGAGTACCAGTGTCTTGTAGCGAGCGTGAGGACGTGCGTTCGGTCATCACGGTTCCGCATTATCAACAATCAGCCGCGCCGCACGGTTACGCGCACGCTCGTAGAAGTGAGAACTGAGAACTGAAAAACTAAGTTTACGAACAGTGTGAAAATATCATTACTAGTGTCAAGGAGGACTGGTACCAAATATCTGTGTATGCGTGACAAGCGTAAGGACTTTCGTGCGATCAATCGGCTTCTGCATCATCAACAATCACATGCGTCGTGTCGGTGACACGTACGCTCGTCCGATTGATATTGTGGACTGTTAATCATCCATTAATTGGGATAACACTTCTGAATTAGAATGTAAACAGTGCAACCTGAGATTTTCCTTTAATCGTCTCAGAATATAGTTGCTCATACCAGACGTCGAACAGTGTTGTGTTTTAACTTTGAGTGGCTCCCCTAAACCCGCTTGCATAATCCGATAGATAGTTTCAGGCAAGCCAACAGCAGTGTGGAGCAGAACAGTACTACCGCCGCGGGATTATCAGGTACGTGGTGTGGACAGGGCGCACGGTCGAAACGACAACCAGTTAAAGGTACCACCCCACCCATTTGTACTCCCGGGCGTGTTACATGGGCTACCAACAGAGACGTCCAGTCGAGCAGCAAGATTTTATGATTTTGATCCAGAGCTCATCTCGAATGAGAGTGTCCGCACCCTCTAACGTTGCAAATGGTCACTGCTGTGTGCGCCCAGCCAGCACGTGGGAGGTCTAACAGGTTTGTGCTAGTTTGTTGCAATGACGAGAGACGCCACGGCCAACGACTTACCGTGGTTTTGTTCACTGCCAGTTTTCCGGAGCCATCATGCAAGCACCTATGAGTATACGCTATGCTCTGGTTTTCCACCAAAAGAAACTCAATAATAGCTCTCTGCTTGCACCGTACTTCCGTTACACATGCCATTTCGAAAGCTACAATATAGCATATGGACCTATCGCCATTTCATCAAACTATAGAGGCTGAAGCGGAAATGTTGTACTATGTCCCACAACGATTTCCTCACTTGTTCAAACGAAATTGGCGAAGAAAAAAAGTGTTGCACTGCCTATCAAAAGCCCCTCCTACATTATTTAATTTTCCATAATTTACGAAAATGTCATCGATTATGAAGAATAAAGCTAATGAAAGATGCAATATTATAACCTCATCACTATGACATAGATGCTTACCTTGTACGACTACGACTGGAAAGAATTTTTGTATTGATTTAAATTACGCAGTGTAGTTATCTAGAATTTTGTATATGTAATTGAAACTGTATGAAATTTAAAAACGGAATGATCAGTTACGGCCACCACCACAGTAGTGAGCAAAGTTAATAACTGTTAATTATTAAACTGAAACTGAAGTAACATAAGTGAAACTGATATCATGTAAATATTCACCATTGTGTAGATAAGCCGTAGCTGAAATGAAAATGCAGACTTGCAGAGTTAAATGGAGAAGCCATGTAGGATAAAATGAATTTATGTTCGTTATTACCCCAACAAAATTCTTTATAATTAATAAAGCACAATGCTGGTTACCGACTACCAGCACATAATACAAAATGTACTGAGTAACAATGCTCACTGTAAAGCTGTTGGTCGTCAGGTTTTGGCGAAGCAAATGCCTAAAACTAATGCCTAATTTATAGTAGCTACTACAGATTGTTTGTAATAATTTTTAAAAATGCCATACTCTGATCCAAAGCAAATCTGATACTTTCACTGCGGTGAACAGACCACAAATGATGAGACTCACGCAGTTGAACTAGAGAGAAAGGTGGGAGGGGTAAACTTCATTCAAATGGTTCAAATGGCTCTGAGCACTATGGGACTTAACATCTGTGGTCATCAGTCCCCTAGAACTTAGAACTACTTAAACCTAACTAACCTAAGGACATCACACACATCCATGCCCGAGGCAGGATTCGAACCAGCGACCGTAGCAGTCGCGCGGTTCCGGACTGCGCGCCTAGAACCGTTAGACCACCGCGGCCGGCTAAACTTCATTCCTACTGGTCTAGAAGGAAAAGGCAAGAAGGGAGGAGAAGGTGCTTCTTGCCTTTTTAAAGCCATCTTATTGGCTTAGGTCAAAGGGGGTGAGTGTCCAAGAGCCATGGGCGGGGTATCAGGTTACATCTTGACCTTCACTGTACCACATATAATTGCCCTACAGCCAGGAGTGGTGGAGGTTAGGGACACTTGACATGTGTCGAGTTATATCCTGACTTTGATTGTACCGTATGCTAATGTCATAGAGGCTTGGGTGGTGTATAAGTTTATATTGTGACCTTGAAATAATACGTTATCTGGTGTGGAATGTCCACTCATCCCCCACTGTGGTGAATCTTACACGCACAACATGCATATGTTTTTTTTTTTTACCAGAAAATAAAATAATTCGTTATCCACTCTTTTATCGTTATTCTCACTATTAGAATCGAGGTTTTTCTCGTAAACTTTCGAAGAACGAGAAAATACCACTAAATACTGAGTTACTGTCTACAATACAGTTTAAAAGATAATTGTCTTTTCACAAATACGGCATTGCCGAGAAGCCATTTCACAACCGGAAAACGAAAGTTGGAAACTATTAAACATACATCTCAGATTCAGCACCAAAGAGAGAATTCCACGTGCTTGTATTATACCCTAAAGCACAAGCAAGAACCATCTGCGGCTATACAATCGTTCTATATGAGCTATGTTGACTAATACAGGTTCAAATACTAAAGAGTCTCTATTTCTTGTAAAATTACATGAAAATTCTATTCGCATACACAATATGGATTTAGGACAAGAAATAAGCAGTCCCCAGGCTCCATGGTAGCAACAAAACAAGTGTCCTGGAGGGCAGCGAGTCGTAGCCATCCATCAACACCAGGGTTAGCTTTCAACCGGGTAGCAGTGGCTTATAACCGTGAACTGTTTTGTAGGAAATAGCCACCCAGACAGGTGTTGGCTGCTACCTGGCACATCACATAATGGAGACTTGTACGGTATGGAAGTACTTCGTAGGCTAGTTCAGTTTCATGACCTTTCTGCACTATTGCAGGGCACGGCTAGCCGCTTTGTGGTGTATAAGCAGGCTCCCTTGTGAAACTACATATCAGTGCATCTGAATATGCCTGCTTGCAAAAGGCGTACTTCTCACCCAGTAATGCCCGAAGTTAGTGACGACAAGACATACCTCCCCTCTTTGAAAAGATCCGTGACATTCAGCCACAGGAGACAGTTCCGACATAGATTATTTACGATTTTCCTCTTACCAACGATTTCCTTCCTACACTTCAGTTATCTTTGACATATGAAAAATTACATCGAACAGAATGTCATCTTTCCGTTTCTATTCCTTAACAGAGTGAGGTAGTGGACCGTCTTACTAAAAATAGCTCTTAATTTATCAGTGATACTCACTTTTACGAATAGTTGCAAGATTCTGCAAGTCCTCAGTGTGCTCACAGCTTCCGAGTTATGAAGAGTTCTATTGGGTCAGTTCTAAACTGCAGCAAAAAAACACCTAACTGCTCTGTTAGAAATCACAAATCTGATGCCTCTTTACTTGTGGTTAACGAGGTTATGAAAACATGATATCCATTGCCTTATGAACCGCTTGAGACAACTCATTGAAGTTAAAGTATATTGTAAATATGTGTATTATATATATTCAACACATCAAAAGATGATTACGGTAAAGACGTTCACCAATTCACTGTGAATTTTGGATAGGATCAAAAAAGAAGGTAGACTATTTGCTGTTAATTATTTTCACATTTCTCAAATGAAGAACAGGAAGATAATCCATTATTGTGTTTCAGACCAGCTGTTCACTGTTGCCGGCCGTGGTGGCCGTGCGGTTCTAGGCGCTACAGTCTGGAGCCGAGCGACCGCTACGGTCGCAGGTTCGAATCCTGCCTCGGGCATGCATGTGTGTGCTGTCCTTAGGTTAGTTAGGTTTAATTAGTTCTAAGTTCTAGGCGACTGATGACCCCAGAAGTTAAGTCGCATAGTGCTCAGAGCCATTTTGTTCACTGCTGAAAATATGATGGGTTACAGGATTCCGCCAAAAGTGCAGCTCAGTTGGTGATGTTTGGTGATTTAGTTTTGTCTGAAACGTTAACCTTTTCCCATTTGAAGAACCAGAATTCGTAATGGTTCAAATGGTTCAAATGGCTCTAAGCACTATGGGACTTAACATTTGAGGTCATCAGTCCCCTAGACTTAGAAACTACTTAAACCTAACTAACCTAAGGACATCACACACATCCATGCCCGAGGCAGGATTCGAACCTGCGACCGTAGCAGCAGCGCAGTTCCGGACTGAAGCGCCTAGAACCGCTCGGCTACAGCGGCCGGCAAATTCGTAATGAGTAGCGGCTGCATTTCTCTTGCTGACAGGTTTAATTTTGTTTCTTTTGCCAAAACACCGAATAATTTGCACAAACTCACCTTTCAGTAGCTATAGCTACAGATTCCTGTGACAGAATATCTTATTAAATAAGCAGTTGCCGTCCAGCGAGAGCAATAGCTTATGAGAAACCTCACTGTGTCGCCTTCAAGTAACATAAGAGAAGAAATTTCGTTACAGTACTGGTTTGAAGAAATTAAAAACTATAGCTTCTGCTATATCGCCATTGATACGAAAGTTCCATACGTTAACCGTACGGCAAAATACTCTCTTCTTTGAGTGCTACAATTTGCCCAAATCTAGATCCGCACGGTTTACAAGATATGAGGGAAGTTAATACTACTTTACTCTCGCAAGTGTGCGATCGGAAGTGAACATGTTAATTAAAATTCATTTTGCCCCGACTGATGATGACCCCATCCAAAATTTAAAGAAAAATTCATAATGTTAGCCACATTTTATACACGGCAGTATATAGACCAATATCCACCAAGTGCAAATTCACAGTGACCCCTATGAAAATGGTATATAGGTAACATGTTTGACTATTAATCAAAACGTCCTGGGTCACACGTTCCAACCTCGCCAATGGTAAAATTTTGCAAAAAAATCGTCAGCAATGGCGCCCGAAGCCTTCCGGTACAAGACGTCACCCTTTGTAGGATGTGTGATCCGCCAGTCATGCAAAATACCGTTTTCTCTCAGTACCCAAACATGTTTCAGCACCACTGTGTCATCATCAGTGGGTTTCCTGTAACCTACTGAGAAAAAATGGCGTTTTGAATAACTGGCAGACCTCACATCCTACAGTTTTAACTGCAGACACGGTCAACACAAGGTGCTGCAAATCCAAATGATGAAGTCATCCTTGTTCTGACAACGGCCATGTCAATGAAGGTGGAAGAGCGGACAGAGGTTTCTCTTGTCATTGGGGTGAGAAACTCCCACTAAAAGGTCGATGAACTGACGAAGATCAGCTGCATAAGGACGCAGAAGGCAAGGGAAAACAGTGCATTAAAAATCACGCAAATGTTTATCTGTAGGTCATGTGGCCTCTGAAAAGTAATGATGATCTCTTACTTGGCAAAAGATTCAGGACAAATCTCCAATTCAGATCTCCTAGTGGGGACTGTCAAGGGAGTGGGGTGGGGTGGGGGTGGGGGGAAGGTAATCACGAGAAAAAGACCGAATAAAGTTGTATGATTCGGGGCATGGAATGTCAGAAGTTGGATCATGGTAGAGAAGCTAGAAAATCTGAAAATTGAAATATTAAGGCTGAATCTAGACATAGTGGTTGCCAGCGAAGTGAAATGGAAAGAACACTACAATTTCTAGTTAGAAGAGGAATATCAACGGCTGTAGAAAATGGTGTAAGGGAAGTAGCATTCGTTATGAATAGGGAAGTAGAGCAGAGATTTAGTTACTATGAGCAGTTCACTGATCAGATTGTTCTCATCAGAATCGATGGTAAACCAAGACCGACAACAGTAGTTCTGGTATACGTACCGACTTCATAAGCAGAAGTTGAAGACAAAGAGAATGTGCATGACGACATCGAAACGGTAGTTCAGTACTCAAAAGGAAATTAAATTTAATAGTAATGGTAGACAGGAATGAGGTTGTAAGGGAAGGTGTAGGAAGAAGAGTTGTAGGAAAATGTAGACTTGGTAGCAGGAGTGAGAGAGGTGAAAGACTAATTGAGATCTGCAAGTCTATGAGATAAAGGAAGATTCCAGTAAGATTACATCACGATCAGGCAGAGATTCCTAAATTAGATATTGGATTGTAATGCGTACCCAGGAGCAGATATAGACTAATAATGATGAGTAGGCTGACGTTTAAGGGACCAGTGAGGAAGAATCAGAGCACAAGCAGAGGTATACGTTTCTACTTAGGAATGAAGAGATATACTTGAAGTTCTCTGATGCTATAGATAGTACTGCGATAATGAAGAGCTCGGTAGGCAGTTCAGTGGAAGAGAAATTGACATCTCTAAAAAGAGCAGTCACCGAAGTTGGAAAGAAAAACACAGACACAGGGAAGTTAACTGCAAAGAATCCGTGGTTAACAGAAGAAGTACTTCGGTTGATCGAGGAAAGAAGAAAGTACAAAAACATTCAGGGAAATTCAAGAACACAGAAATACAAGTCACTTAGGAACGAAATAAACAGAAAGTGCAGGCCAGTGCAGGCGACATGTTCGCATGAAAAATGTGAAGAAATCAAAATAGAAATGATTGTCGAAAGGACTGACGCACTATACAGACAAGTCAAAATAACCTTCACTGAAATTAAAAACAAGAGTGGTAGCGTTACTAATGCAATAGGAATTTCTCTGATTAATGTAGCAGAGAGAGAGAGAGA
This sequence comes from Schistocerca piceifrons, assembly GCF_021461385.2. Lineage (NCBI taxonomy): Eukaryota > Metazoa > Arthropoda > Insecta > Orthoptera > Acrididae > Schistocerca > Schistocerca piceifrons. The sequence continues at coordinate 150,105,694 of NC_060139.1, forward strand.
GAGAGAGAGAGAGAGAGAGAGAGCAGATAGGTGGAAACAGTATTCTGATGAAAGGGACGACTTGTCTGATGACGTGCAGCAGAAACGGGAGTCGACAGGGAAGAAGCCGCCAGCGGTGGCCGAGCGGTTCTAGGCGCTTCAGTCCGGAACCGCGCAACTGATACGGTCGCAGGTTCGAATCCTGATTCGGGCATGGATGCGTGTGATCTCCTTAGGTTAGTTAGGTTTAAGTAGTTCTAAGTTCTAGGGGACGGATAACCTCAGATTTTAAGTCCCATAGTGCTCAGAGCCATTTGAACCATTTTTTCGACGGGGAAGAGACAGGGGATCCAGTATTCAAATCAAAATTTCAAAGAGCTTTGGGTGACTTAAGATCAAATAAGTCAGAAGAGACTGATCTTCTATTAGAATTTCTAAAACCGCAGGGGGAAATGGCAACAAAACGACTATTTACGTAGGTGTGTAGAATTTATGAGACTGGGCAATATCTTTCGGGGTAATACCATCTACGAAATTCAGCAGATAACATGAGCCGACAGATTTATCGCACGATCAGCTTAAAAGTTCATCCGCCCAATTTTCTGACAAGGATAATATACAGTAGAGTGGAAAATAAAACTGAGGATCTCTGTTATGACAATCAGTTGGCTTTAGGAAAGGTGAAGGCACCAGGGTGGCACTTCTGATGTTACGGTTGATAATGGAAGTAAGACTGAAGAAAAATCAACACACATTCGTAGGACCTGTCGATCTGTAAAATGCGTTGGACAATGTAAAATGTAACAAGATTTTCAAAATTCTGAGAAAAAATGGTTCAAATGGCTCTGAGCACTATGGGACTTAACATCTGAGGTCATCAGTCCCCTAGAACTTACAACTACTTAAACCTAACTAACCTAAGGACATCACACACATTCATGCTCGAGGCAGGATTCGAACCTGAGACAGTAACGGTCGCGCGGTTCCAGACTGTAGCGCCTAGAACCACTCGGCCACTCCGGCCGGCAAAATTCTGAGAAAAACAGGGACAAATTATAGGGAAAGACGGACAATATACGAGGGTTGGAACTTAAATAGTGGCAAGGCTGCTGTGGAGACGCTATGCAGTTGAATCTACTATTGTCGCTGATAGCACCTTTGTTGACATACCTACCTTACCTCTGAGCAAATGGACTCGCCCGTCCCACGTCACCAGCGTGTGCACAATCGAGGGAAACACAGTCAATTGTGAGCGAGCGGTCTAGCGTAACGGTGTCACTATATTTTCGAAACAGGAACAACGGAGTTGGATCAAGATTGAATGCGCCAGAGGTCGTACAGCACGACAGTGTCATCAAGGTCTTCAAGAGGCGTGCGGGGACTCGGCATTGACGTACAGAACAGTGGCACGTTGGGTAAAGGCCTTCAACGAAGGTCGGCAAACTGTAGCAGACAGGCATCCGGTAGGTCGTCCTAGCGTCTCTGAAGAAGTAGTGCATGCTGTTGCCGCGTTAGTGGACAGTGATCGACGCCATACGATTCGTGAGCTCGCCCACGTAACCGGATTAGCGCGTACGACCGTGCTTCGCATCCTGTTGCAATGCCTGGGCAAGCGAGAAATTACATCACGATGCGTTGCGCATGACTTGACGGAAATGCAGAAATGGACGCCTTACGACGCTGCTCAGACTCACTTGGAGCGCTATGAGCGCAAAGGAGAGGCTTTCTTACGCCGTATCGCAACACTGTATTAGACATGGGCCACATCTAAAGCCAAAACTGAAACGCAATCCAACGAATGGCGTCATATGGGTCGCCGCGCAAGTCGAAAGTGCGTCAGAGCCACAGTATGGTGAAAGTTATGGTGATTCTCGTGTATGACTGTGATGGTGTTATTCTAACGCATTACGTTCCTCCACGGCAGACCGTCAATGCACAGTATTATTACTGTTCGTTTTTGGAGCATCACCTGCAACCAAGTTTGCGAAAGAAGCGGCGACACTTTCTGCGCAACCCACCCATCATTTTGCACAACAACGCGCGGGCGCATACAGCGCAAGCTGTGGCTGCTCTGTTCGGTCGATGGGACTGTGAAGTGCTGTACCATCCACTAAACTCCACGGACTTAAGCCCTTGTGACTCTGATTTGATTCCGAAGATGATGGAAACAAAAAAATGTTCAAATGTGTATGAAACCTTATGGGACTTAACTGCTAAGGTCATCAGTCCCTAAGCTTACACACTACTTAACCTAAATTATCCTAAGGACAAACGGACACACCCATGCCCGAGGGAGGACTCGAACCTAAGCCGAGGCCAGCTGCACAGCCCATGACTGCAGCGCCTTAGACCGATTCAGGAAACACTTCGTGGCATTCGCTTCAGAACCATTACAGGGATTCGACAGACAGTAGACGATTTGATAGACTCCAAACGAGTCCATATAATTGTTTTTGCCAGGCGGTGTGACCTAGCGGTTCTAGGCGCTTCAGTCTGGAACCGCACGACCACTATGGTCGCAGGTCCGAATCCTGCCTCGGGCATGGATGTGTGTGATGTGCTTAGGTTAGTTAGGTTTAAGTAGCTCTAAGTTCTAGGAGACTGATGACATCAGATGTTAAGTCCTATAGTGCTCAGAGCCATTTGAACAATTTTTTGAGATCGCTCCATTCGAACCATCAACGGAACAGGCTCTGCTAACGGTATACTACGCCTTCCACATCGCTGGCAACGCACAACGCTGGTGACTACTTTGAAGGGCAGTAACAGGCGCAAACATGTAACTCTTTTGTATCGGTTGTGAATAAATAGTTGCCATTATTTAAGTTCCAACCCTCGTACAATATGTAAAAGAACCAAGAGGGAACAGTTTCGAGGAGCCCTCTAGTGAGTGATTTGCGAGTCATACATCCCAGGGAGTGAAACTCTGATTGGGAAGCTGGAGCGAGCAGTGTTAACACAGGGGATCGATGATGAGAGGATTAAAACAGTCGTGAGAAGAAGTGAGCAGGGTTTAACCTTAGCCCGAGCAGTGTACCTAGAATTAGCAGAAGAAGCGTCGATCGTCTCTTGTAAAGAAAAGGGTTGGTGAATCCAGTCGCCTGAGAGATTACTGGTGTGAATGTAAGAGAGGAGGCCATCATGCAAAGAACTGTACTACAGATAGACATGCCAGGAAAACAGACGTCGTGCAGCGGACTTGTAGTGGAGCAGAAAAACAAGGACACCATCCGCCGACAACGCTGAAGAGTATAGATGAAACACTGTTGAGAGGTCATCACAGGGAAATAGCAAGCGTACAACAGATGACGTGTCATCGATGGCATCTCCAACGGTTTTTAGGGTCTTGTGATATTTCAAGAACGAGTATATGTTCTGTTTGTAAAGAATCATGGCACTTAGCCTATCAGTGCTAGAATAGGAAATACGAGGTTCAGAAACCGCAAAATGAAAGAATGACGTGAGTATTCAGTCGCCGCTTGCCGTATTGTCGTATTCCGTAAGCTGTAAGGGCAAGAATGACTTCACAAACATAAGCTGCTCGCGGGAAGTGCGGGAACCACAAAGTTTCTTAGTGGGTACTACCACACAAGTTAGAGTAATAAGCACTGAAGCGTACGACGGGCAGTAATGCCGATGGAAGAATAAAACTTGCAGGGATCACAAAATAAGTAACAGAGATGGTCGAACCTGCGACGTTAACGGTGAGAATAGATGACGATACGTGTGCGGAACACAAGTATCATATTGTAGAGAACGAGTTAGATGTTTTGTGTGACAGATGCTTCTGCAAGACTTTAAGAGCAATCATAGATTACGCAACAAAGGCGTTATAGATCAAGGGTAGACCAGTACTGTTACAGATGGAACAGAAGCCGAACCGTCAAATTTTGCTGGTTGGGATAGAGCCGCGTAGAAAGAATTGTCCCATGGAATGGGCACTGGGCATCTGACAGTAATGGGTTACGAGGGCAATCGCAACACCGAACGCATCTGTATGAATTCAAGTAGAAACGGAAATAAATGTGCGGGACAAGATGGATCGCCGGTGCAAGGAATCAAACGAAATAAGAAGCAGTAGGCTGCCACGTCTAAGGGAAACAAGGAAGAAAGTCGAGCACCAGACACAAAGAAAAAGAGCGTGGGAGACTTTATACGAACAAGCCAATGAGAGGAACAGTTTTTATGGATTTAGATGCAAACCATAGATCTGACCGAAGTACTACTACAGAAGTAGCAGTTGTAAACGGGAGGGTGTATTTGCCAGCAGCACATACCAAGCTATACTGGAATGTTCTAGGGTGAAGATAAAAGCAATACCCGTCATACGAGATCGCGACGAAAGGAAACAGTTCCAGTGGATCACATAGAAGATAGGACTACTATTATTGAACTATGTATTGCATATCATAATGTATTTCACTTGTCCGGAGCCAGGTTAACATACCGTGGGACGGTGAAATTGAATTTAAGCCAGATGTGCAAGTAAAAGAGATAAAGATCCGGACATACTGACTTCGAAATATGGGAAAGGGAGCTGTGGAAAAGGAAGTTCTCTGAAACGATATAGATTCAATGTTCAAGAAATATATCACTACACCGTGCACAAGTTGGTGGAATTTCCCGTTACTTATGATTCCAAAGAAGATGGATTCCTCAGGGAAGGGAAAGCTGAGGATAGTCATAGACTGTCAGAAGTTAAAGTACAACCATATTAGCAGTATATTTCCACTACCCGAAATTGATGGGATTTTAGAAAGCTTAGGAAAAGCCAAATACTTCACCTCATTAGACTGTCCGAAGGACTACCATTAGATACTGTTGAATGGGGATGGTAGGGAGAAAACAGTCTCCTCTACTCCAGAAGAGCATTACAAGAGGTGACCAATGAGAACACTGGCTAGTGGAAACACTTTTCAGAGACTGACGAACACAGTATTAACTGGGTTTCAAGGACACAAGAGGTTCGTATATTTAGATGTCGTGGCTGAGTTCAGAGCTATGTTGGATGAGCATAATGGCAGACTGGGAGAAGCGTGTAACAGGTTCCGACTGCATAATTCGAAACTGAAAATTGACAAGTGTAAGTTCCTGAGGAAAGAACTAACTTATTTAGGGCACATAATTACAACAGATGGGTTAAAACCCAGTTAAGCACGATAAAATAATATCCAAGACGCAAGCAGTTAAAGAGCGTTTTAGCGACCATGTCATTTTACCGACGTTTTATCAAGGACTTCAGTTGGATATTGAAGTACGAATTACTGAAAAAGGGAGCAGACTATGAGTGGCCGACACAGCAGGAAGCAGCGTTCCACGATTTAAATAAAAAAATAGTTAGCTCTCTTACACTGTCGTGATTGCACGGCGGAGTTCTTAATCACAACAGATTCCAGTAAGGAATCGATTGGTGCCTTACTGTGATTCATGGAGAATCAGGACAGGATTTACCAGCAGCTTTAGCATACAGAACGCTGAGCTGCGCCAAGAGAAGATACAGTATAACACAGAGTGCTCCTAACCACAGTGTGGGCAGTGAATCACTATCGACCGTGCATGTGTGGACTTACGTGTAGGGAAGAAAATTTCTCGTGTATTCCGATAACCATCACTTGGAAACCGGTTGGTGCATACAAGTGATGCTTCATCACGATTAAGGAAATTCAGAATTAAATAGGCGTAATACGATTTTAAGATTATACACAAAAAGAGATTTCAAAACACAATAGCAGATGAATTGTGACGCATAACAGAAGACCCAGCTGCAGTCATAAGGAAAGGAAGAACAAGACGAACAGCGACCATTGATTAGTACAGAAGTAAAACGAGTTCTGAAGCAGTTTCATGATTTGCCAGTAGGTGGTCACCATGGAAAGAGCTGCAAATATGACCCATCTTAAAATGTAGAGATCATGAAGAGCTACGAAGAAACATATAAAAGAATATATTCGAAGTTGCAAGAGTAATGAGAAGAACAAGATAACGTAGAATAATGCCCGAATGCCCTTTGCTGACTGAAATACGTAACCAGATATTCACTTGCTGTGATGTCGACTTGCTCGGTCCGCTTCAGATAACAGAGTAAGGGAATAAATGCATCTCAATGTTACGGGATACCCTCAACAACAAAAAAATATCGTTGTAGCTGACCCTACAGCACTGCAGGACGCCGACACAATACGCGAGTCTTGGTACATAGAGTAATTTGCAATTACGGAAAAACATCAGTATTATTGAGTGACCAAGGAACAAACTTCGCAAGTGACATCGTAAATAGAGTTTGTCGTTTACTGAAGACAGAGAAGATTCAGTCTTGTGATTAGCATCCGCAAACGAATGGAGCACTCAAAAGACTGCATCTAACACAGAGTATACATGTTTTATTTGGGAATGGAGCAGGAAAACTAGGACGAATGAGTACATTTTCCTCTGTTTGTATATAGCAAGACGCCGCATTCTTCTACTAGCTTAATCCCATTCGAGCTGTTTTTCGCGAGAGTATTTTGTATTACCAGGGTTCTACAACTGAATCGATTCAACACACGATACAACTACGAAGATTATATAAAAGTTCTTAAGGAGACGACGCACCATATGATAAGGAGTTTTAGTAAGGAATGTAAGGAATGGAATGAGGAATATTGTGATCTCACACGGAACGACAGGGAATTCAAGCCAGGAGACAGATTATTTTCACAAGACGAAAGTGCGAAAAGAGGGTGGTCAAAGAAGTTAAGAAGCGCTCGGAGAGAACCTTTTGATGTTATAAGAACGCGTGGATTAAATCTAGTACTCCACTTAAGGAATAAGAAGTTCAGAACTGTGTTGCAAACATTTTAAAAGAGTCCTTTTAACTTCAGACATGTGAAGTTGTCATATAAACAGGTTGGTGAGTTCCAAAACGCAAGGAGGGAGGCGCTTACGTATAGGAACTGTAAAGATATAGTTGATCATCTTCGGAGACAGAGCAACCCCCAGTCACTTTACCTCTGTTAGCCTAGTCCTGGCAGGATAAATGCAGCATCCAGTGCAGGAAGTGGAAAGAAGAGACGTGTTACGTCCATGTGCGTGTGTACTGCGATCCAGATCGTGCTGAAATCTCACAAGAGGTACACCCCCTAAGTGAATTCTTCGTCACCGGACACACAGGATTCCAGATGAAGGATGGAAAAATTGTGAATATATGCTGTACATATTTGTGGTTCAGGGACGTGTTACTTGAATCAATGGTAAAACCTATGTATATATGTTTCTATATTGAAAGAAAAAGGAAACACAAGTATTTACGTATGTATATGTACACAACTGTGTCGCTTGTAGAAGAAAGACGCTTAGAACTGAGAAAAAAATCTTCTGCCGGTATGTGAAGTGAAATGACCGAATCACGAAGCCCTGCTGGAAAAAAAGAAAAACTGCTGTATGTATATTAGCAGTAAGCCTTGCAACTTACATGGAGACATACAGTGCTGTTTTCACCAGTTTATTACTATTATTTTCGATTATTCCCATTTAAGAAAGCGTTTGAACTTGAATTCCTTTATGATGATTGTTTATGTTTTTTCTGAGCCCATAGTTTCTTCATGTGTTCACTGTGTTGTTTCTTTCGCTGTGTTGTTTCTTTCGCTCCGCTGTCCATTTGCATCCTGGTCTCTTCTGTGTTGTGGTGTCAAATTTATGTTTTTTGATGATGTTCCTGAATTCAGTTCTATTTTATGCATCGTTTACTGTTATTTGTGCTTGTCTGAGGCCCTCTTCAACTTCTTTTATCAATTTTGTTTTTCCCCTGCCTGAGTTGATGACTTTAAGAATTCGCTTTGAAAATCTGTTTTCATTCATACTGTGGATATGTCCGTAGAACTGCATTCTTCTTTTCCTTATTGTATCCGTAATCTTGTCTGTGTATTTATATAATTCTGTTGTTGGTCTCTTCTTCCAGATTCCTTGCTCTTGTATCGGGCCAGAAATTTTCCTGAGAATTTTCCTTTCTTGTTTCTCTATTTCTTTGATTTTAGTTTGTCCACCTATTTGTGTTGTTTCAGATGCATACAGTGCCTCCGGAAGTACAACAGTGTTGTAGTGCCTCAATTTTGCGTTAATGGATATGGACTTTTTGTTATAATAGTTCCACGTGAGTTTATACGCTTTCTGTAGTTTTTTTATTCTTTCCCCATTGGCCTTTAGGTTGATCCCTGATGGCTGGATGATTTCTCCCAGGTACATAAAATGTGGTACTTGTACGATTTTCCCATGTGTTGTCACAATAGGCAATTTGTCTTGTGGCACACTTTCTATGTACTGGGTTTTCTCGTATGAGATTTGCAGGCCAGTTCTTTGTGCAATTTCGTGTAACTTTTCTATGGCGTTAGTGGCTTCTTTTATATTATTTGTGAGGATTACAATGTCATCTGCAAAAGCTAAACAATTCACATTGAAACTATATTTTTTCTAATGCCAATTTGGATTCCCTTGACTTCTTTTTCACCAGTTTATTATTATTATTATTATTGTGTGTGTGAAATCTTATGGGACTTAACTGCTAAGGTCATCAGTCCCTAAGCTTACGCACTACTTAACCTAAACTATCCTAAGGACAAACACACACACACCCATGCCCGAGGGAGGACTCGAACCCCCGCCGGCACCTGCCGCACAGTCCATGACTGCGGCGCCTGAAACCGTTCGGCTAATCCCGCGGGGTGCCAGTTTATTAGGAGGTCGTACACATTGAGAAACCACTGATTACACTCTCACTGATTGCAAAAATGGAATTAAAAGGTGATGCAGTCTCTTACTATCCACAAGCGAACAGAGTTCCAGACAGAAAGGACTTCCAGCAAGCAGCCTCGGGTGAGCAACAGCTAACAGCAGAAGCTTTGTGAGTTGAGCATTATGCTCAATTAAGCTTGTACATTAAGAAGGACTTGTAAAACATGTCTGTATTTACCTCTGGTTTATGGTTATTGATTTCCTCCTTACATTTGTCTACACGTAGCTGTATCTGTTCGTCACTTCCGTTGCGATATGCAACTGAACCTAAGCGCTCTATCATAGAAATGGCACTACCATTGTCTTTAGTACCATACGCAACTTTGTGCACCTGAATACTAATAAAGCTATAGAGTAGTGTGACAACTGATCGTAACTGACTGGAGAATTTACTTAACCTTATCTATGTTTTATACTCACTGAAGTTATAAACCAGTGCCTGTGCTACTCTGCATGTTCGTTGTAAATACGTGAAGAAGCATAAAAAGCAGACCAGTAAGCCAGCACAGAATCTCATATCCTTATCATAATCATCTATTTCGCCTTGGGCTAACATCCGAGTCACTTTGTATTGTCTCCAACCTCAGAGATGAGAAAAATTTCAGCTTGACCCCGCCGCCGTCTCGCTGCTCGATGTAGTCGCTCGCGTGTCAGAGGTGGATGCACTGAGATCCTGCATTCCCTCTGATCTCAGAGTGAGCTTCTGAGTGAGTATGTTGCAACCTAAGTCGTGTTACGACTATCTGTACCTCCGCTACTGTTATGATCTTATGTAATTAGCAGGATCAGCACGTTCCGTATAATTAGAGTCGTATATCAAGTGATATTAAATTACTGTTCTCGCTCTCAGACATCTTCTGGCGTCGGAGCCCAGGTAAGTGGCAGAGATAGAAGCTTTTGGAGTCCCTAGGACGTCTGTGATTATTGAAAAGGACTAACACAATTAATTTCTCACCTTACTGCAGATACAGGTGAGAGCAGGATGATACCGTGCACTTAAACACTTCGTATTGTCTGAACTTAAATCAAATGGTGAATCATTTTGTCAAGCAGTTAACTCCCTACAAATTTTTGGTTCGTTATTTGGAATACATAATCTATGTATTTTGCTCCGATATACGTATAACAAAAGTTTTGCATCACCTCGGTTCCGAGAGTTTCGGAACCTGTACAGAAAATTGGAACAGAGAGCAACATAAATATCATTAACGGCCTTTTTGCTGCTCATGAAAACTACACATTGCATGTTGTACCACCATATAGCTAGAACTTCATAGGTAGTGGTCCAGACTGCTGTACACACTGGTACCTCTAATACTGAGTAGCACGTCCTCTTGCATTGATGCATGCCTGTATTGGTCGTGGCATAATATCCCCAAGTTCATCAAGGCACTGTTGGTCCAGATTTTCCCAATCCTCAACGGCAATTCGGCGTAGATCCCACAGAGGGGTTGGTGGGTCACGTCGTCCACAAACAGCCCTTTTCAATCTATCCCAGGCATGTTCGATAGGGTTCATGTCTGGATAACATGCTGGCCACTCTAGTCGAGCGATGTCGTTATCCTGAAGGGAGTCATTTACAAGATGTGCACGATGGGGGTGCAAATTGTCGTCCATTAAAACGACTACCTCTCCAATATGCTGCCGATATGGTTGCACTATCGGTCGGAGGGTGCATTCATGTATCGTACAGCCATTATGGCGCGTTCAGTGACAACCAGCGGCCTACGTCGGCCTCACATAATGTCACTCAAAAACAGCAGGGAACCTCCACCTTGCTCCACTCGCTGGATAGTGTGTCTAAGGTGTTCAGCCTAACCAGGGTGCCTCCAAACACGTCTCCGACGATTGTCTGGTTGAAGGCATATGTGACACTCACCGATGAACAGAACGTAACGCCAAACCTGAGCGCTCTATTTGGCATGTAGTTGGGCCTATCTGTACCTCGCTGCATTGTGTCGTGGTTGCAAAGATGGACCATGCCATGGATGTCGGGAGTGAAGATGCGCATCATGCAGCCTACTGCGCACACTTTGAGTCGTAACACGACGTCCTGTGGCTACACGAAAAGTATTATTCAACATGGTGGCTGACGCGCCCTGCTATACCCGCAGGAAAGGGCAGGTAGTTTAAATTGTGGAAAGGGGCCAAAATAGGCAGTTGTCAGCTACACTCGAACATACAAGTTTATTTGTTTGTCCAAACATTACAACAGAAAAGAAAATTAAAAGAAAAAGAAACATAGCATTAATTTACCGGCTGAATGCGCCATACAGTCTCATGTCTTAAGAGCAAGACCACTTTAATTTAAAATCGGCTGAAAGCCAATAACTTAAGACTCAAACCAAAATCAGAAATTTAAAAGGCAGAATGCCTTATCTTAAATCAGTTCTTTCAATTAGGCTGAAGGCTCAAACAATCTCACACCTTAAGAGCAAAACAACTTTAATTTTTAAAAAAATCGTTGAAGGCCCATCTCTTAAGACTCAAACGAAAATTTAATTTTTAAAAGGCAGAAGGCCTTATCTTAAAACAGTTCTTTAACTACTCTGAAGGCCCAAACAATATGACACCTTAAGGGCAAAACAACTTCAATTTAACAATCGGCTGAAGGCCCATCACTTAAAACTCAAAATAAAATAAATTTTTAAAAGGCCAAGGCCTTACCTTAAAACACTTCTTTACATTGGGGTGAAGGCCCAGACAATCTTACGCCTTAAGGGCAAACAACCTTAATTTAAAAATCGGCTAGAAGCCATACAAATACAAACAACAAGAACAAATAAGAGAAGGCAGTACACCCAACGGCGCTCAGAAGTTCCCGAGGGTGGGCCTGGAATTCAAAGACTAACGCTCGCTCAGGTGAGACAGGCAGTCGGCCCCACCATTCTCGATCCGATGACAACCCAACCGACAGACAGTCAACGGACCTACCGACAAGGTAGCTTTCGCTCCACCCGACCATAAAACAACAGGGACATCAATGGAACAACGTAGAAGGTATTGGCGCCACAACCAATTATACATTGAGCTGTCAAACTACACACTGTGCTGGACAGCGCAACACGATGAGGAAAACACACCACGTGAATTTACGTCAACGGCCAGGGCAGGTAACCAAAACGTTAACGGCCACAAGGCAGAAGATTCCACTGGTGCACTTCAATTCAAGATAACCAAGCACAACTAAACTCCACCGGACGGTGGCTAAAATTTGCGAACGTGAAAAAACACGTTGTTGCTCACGGGAAGGTACCAACAGCCGACAACAAAATACAAACGACACAATGTGAACAGTTGTGACTTGGTGGTAGATTAAGTCAAAACTCAACTTTCGTCTCCAAGATCGGTGAGCCACGGACCTCGTAGCAATGAGAACAGCACCACACACTCCGACCACACGTGGATGCCGCCAGCGGTCCCGTCCGAACCACGCGCCGCAGAGATTTCCTCGCTGTTCCACGCCAACTGACCAACTGGTCGCACACAGCACCCCCGAAAATATAAACGACAGGCCAAAGATAGTACAAGGTGCGAATATCGATACACACCGCTGCTGCCACTCGCGGAGAGGATAACAGCATAACCGCGACAACCGCGGGAGACTAAACACAAAACGGAAATAAAGTTTTATTCCAACGCATAACATGAGCCAGCCACAGCTCAGTGGCGTTGCAGTCAGGGTTCCTCCGAGCCATAATCCCTAGATAGCGGTCATCCATTGTAGTAGTCCCCCTTGGGCGGCCTGAGCGAGGCATGTCATCGACAGTTCCTGTCTCTATGTATCTCCTCCACGTCCGAATTACATCGCTTTGTTTCACTCCAAGACGCCTGGACACTTCCCTCGTTGAGAGCCATTCCTGGCACAAAGTAACAATGAGGACTCAATCGAACCGCGGTGTTGATAGTCTAGGCATGGTTGAACTACAGACAATATGAGCCGCGTACCTCCTTCCTGGTGGAATAACCGGAAATGATGGGCAGATTGCACACGTGAACTAAGAAAGTATTACTCAGATCATGGCAAAACACTGTGAGGTTCTGTAAGCTGATCATGAGCCATAAAGCGATAAAGATGATAGTCCAAAAATATGCAAAAACCTCGATACAGGCATGATTGACAAGAAATGCAGGTGCTAGTGAGCCTTGCTGGATACGCTGTTGTAGTTGACCATAAACGGCATATGTGCAACGTCCTTAAGTGTCAGTCACGGCCAGAATAGAGTTCTGCGTAGTTCTGAGTGCATTACGTCCGAGCTGCCCCGCCATGAACCATGGACTTTGCTGTTGGTGGGTAGCATTGCGTGCCTCAGCGATACTGATCGCCTCACCGTAGGTGCAACCACAACGGAGGGGTATCTGTTGAGAGGCCAGACAAACGTGTGGTTCCTGAAGAGGGGCAGCAGCCTTTTCAGTAGTTGGAGGGGCCACAGTTTGGATGATTGACTGATCTGGCCTTGTAACATCAATTAAAACGGCCTTGCTGTGCTGGTATTGCGAACGGCTGAAAGCAAGGGGGAACCACCGCCGAAATTTTTCCCGAGGGCATGCAGCTTTACTGTATGGTTAAATGATGATGGCGTCCTCTTGGGTAAAATATTCCGGAGGTAAACTAGTCCCCCTTTCGAATCTTCAGGCAGGGACTGCTCAGGAGAAAGTCATTATCAGGAGAGAGAAAACTGGCGTTCTACAGATCGGAGCGTGGAATATCAAATCCCTTAATAGGGCAGGTAGGTTAGAAAATTTGAAAAGGAAAATGGGTAGGTAAAAAGTTAGATATAGTGGCAATTAGTGAAGTTCAGTGGCAGGAGGAAAAAGATTTCTGGTCAGGTGTACACAGAGCTATAAATACAAAATCAAATAACGGTAATCTAGGAATGGGTTTAATAATGAATAAAAAATGGAACTCGGATAAGCTATTACGAACAGAATAGTGAACGCATTCTTGTAGCCAAGATAGACATGATGCCCACGCCTACGATAGTAGTACAAGTTCATATGCCAACTAGCTCCGCAGATGAGCAGGAGATTGAAGAAATGCATCATGCGATAAAAGAAATTATTCAGATAGTCAAGGGAGACGAAAATTTAGTAGTCAAGGGGGACTGAAACGCGACTGAAGGAAAAGGAAGAGAAGAAAAAGTAGTATGTGAATATGGACGGGGGCTAAGGATGAAAGGGGAAACCGCCTGTTAGAACGTAGCACAGAGCATAATTTAATAAGAGGTAACATGAAAGAGGGTTGTATACTTGGAAGAGGCGTGGAGACACTGGAAGGTTTCAGATAGATTATATAATGGTAAGACAGAGATTTAGGAACCAGGTTTTAAATTTTAAGACGTTTCCAGGATCAGATGTGGTCTCTGACGATGATCTATTGGTTATCAGCTGTAGATTACAACTGAAGAAACAGCATAAAGCCGGCCGCGGTGGTCTAGCGGTTCTGGCGCTGCAGTCCGGAACCGCGGGACTGCTACGGTCGTAGGCTCGAATCCTGCCTCGGGCATGGGTGTGTGTGATGTCATTAGGTTAGTTAGGTTTAAGGGTTTAAGTAGTTCTAAGTTCTAGGGGACGTATGACCTAAGATGTTGAGTCCCATAGTGCTCAGAGCCATTTGAACCATTTGAAACAGCATAAAGGTAGGAATTTAAGGAGATAGGACCTGGATAAACTAAAAGAACCAGAGGTTATAGAGACTTTCAGAGAGAGTATTAGGAATACAGAGGAAGAAGAATGGATAGCTTTGAGAGATGAAATAGTGAAGGCACCAGAGCATCAAGTAGGTAAGAAGACGAGGGCTAGTAGAAATCCTGGGGTAAAAGAAGAGATATTGAATTTAATTGATGAAGGGAGAAAATATAAAAACGCAGTAACTGAAGAAGGAATACAAACTTATAAAAATGAGATCGACAGCAAGTGCAAAATGGCTAGAGGAAAAACGTAACGATGTAGAAGCATGTATCATTAGGGGTAAAGTAGACACTGCCTAAAGGAAAATTAAAGAGACCTTTGGAGAAAATAGATCCAACTTGTATGAACATCAAGTGTTCAGAGAGAAAACCGTCCTAAGCAAAGAAGGGAAGACAGAAAGGTGGAACGAGTATATAGAGGGTTGCGACCGAACCTCCGAATCTTTCCATCAGTAAATGGGGTATGTTCTCAACTGACTCGGTTGTTTTAACCCCTCCACTGACGGAATGACCCGCTTCCTACTTCCGTATGTATAAAGCCAATACGGACTTGTAGCTGTCACGCCTTTGCGATTACTGCTACGTATTTTAACCGTAAATAGCTCAGCCCTAATGGTAAGAGGTAGTAGTGAATTCACGTTATTAATCTTTGAAGACAGCACAGCTGCCACAAGCTCAGCTCACTTTTACTCCACTCCTACCCTCGCCATTGCACCACATTAATTAGGTGCTACATGGACCTTGCTAAATTCACTTGCATATACATTTTTGACCGTTACTCGCCAGTATTTACCTAATGATTAGTACACTCCTAACCGGACTATTTCCCAAAGAGCTGTGATGATTGAACGGGTTCGATCCACGGCCTACAGTGCCCTACAGTTCACACGGTAACACTGCCTACCTGACCCACTTAACTTGGTAGTGAGCTTATGTATCCAATCACCACTGCTAGCAGCAGTGGATAATCCTATCAGCACGACGAGAGCAGCAGACTTACCGTCGAATCCTCCTGAAAATACTTATAACTACGGTCGCCAGCTCTGAAGGAGCAAAAGAATAAATCAGTTTTTTGGCTCGTTTCAAAGTGAAACGGCTTGAGTTGATTTTAAACTTAATTCTGAATATTACTATTTCTGATCATTCTAGGTGATTCTACAAAGCAAATACTCTCTCAATTTCTGTGAGTCGGCTTGGTAATTACCACCAAGACAACTTATGCAACTTAGGTTAACAAAATCCTATCCTTCAACTTATTTAATGATTTTGGATATTACTCTTTGGACAATTGATATAGAATTAGTTAAGTGACTTTACTTGAAAGGTTACTCAGAAAAATTTAAGTAACTATAAATAGGCGACTCATTCTGGTGTGACCATTGCTCTTTCCAACATTCTTATACGCTAAAGTATTCTACACCCAAAAGAATTGTAAATGAAAGAGGTGATGGTGGCCTCAGTCTGATTTCACTACACTATGTTTCAGGTTACTACACTTTACAATGAACAACATGCGTCGTAATTTTACTCATTACTATATTCTGTCCTCTGCACTTGCACAAAAGAAAACTGGTATTCTCCTTTTACATGTATACAAAGTTCGACTTAACAATTGCAAGCAGTCTTGCCTTGGGTAGACGTGTCGGTGCTGGTGGTGAGATGTATGTGGCTAATGCAGCTCTTCACGCCTCATGCCCTCAATGGCGGCTGGAACTACGAGCTGTAGCACTCGTATAAGCTACTGCACGTCCGCCATAAAATCTGGGCGCAGGAACTCTTACAATCAGCCCCAGTGGCATAGAGATGGCTTCGACAACCATTCGTCGCGTTCTACTCCACAAACGGCGACGATATTCTCCTCTTCGCTGTTGCCCAATCACTTTTGCGTGAGCACAGTTACGCACGTCCGATCACGTCAACACTCCCCAGGCCATTCCATTGTTCCGTCCCTGTGTCGTCTCCAGCTACCTCTAGCTACGCTCGTATCACCAAGAGTGGGGGCGTTCCCCTATCACCTTTTCACCGAAATCATTTAGTATTTAAGAATATTTATATTTATTACCCTGGAGTCCATACTAGTCATAATAATTTACTACTAGCGCTTTATAACATTAAATCATACAGTAATAGCTTATAATTACCAAGAAAAAGAATACATTTGACTCCGAGAGCTTAGTGCATTGTCTGACAGGCAGCGCTAATTCCCAGTTTCGCCAATAGATGGCATCAGGGTGCACTCCCTGGCAGTCTCACACCAGCGCGCCCGTTTCCGACGCGCGGGCTCCAAATTACTGTCAGCCCACCATCATTTCAGTTCCGTTACAGGGTCCATACAAGGGCGATGTACTTGAGTGTAATACTCGTATTATGGAAATGGAAGAGGATGTAGATGAAGATCAAATTGCGTGAAGCATTTGACACAGCTCTAAAAGACCTAAGTCCATACAAGGCCCCGGGAGTAGACAACGTTTCAGTAGAGCTACTGATAGCCTTGGAAGAGCCTGCCTGACAAAACTCTTACATATGATGAACAAGATGTATGAGACGGGCGAAATACCCTCAGACTTCAAGAAAAATGTAATAAATCCAATCCCAAAGAAAGCAGGTGTTGACAGTTGTGAAAATTATCGAGCTATCAGTTTAATAAGTCACGGTAGCCAAATACTAACACGAATTCTTTACAGACGAATGGAAAAACTGGTAGAAGTCGACTTCGCGGAGGATCAGTTTGGATTCCATAGAAATGTTGGAACACGAGAGGCAATAATGACCCTACGACTTGTCTTAGAAGATAGTTTACGGAAAGGCAAACCTACGTATTTAGCGTTTGTAGACTTAGAGAAAGCTTTTGACAATGTTGATTGGACTACTCTCTTCCAAATTCTGAAGGTGGCAGGGGTCAACTACAGGGAGCGAAAGGCAATTGACAATTTGTACAGAAACCAGATGGCAGTAATAAGAGTCGAGGGGCTTGAAAGGGAAGCAGTGGTTGGGAAGGGAGTGAGACAAGGCTGTAGCCTATCCCCGATGTTATTCAATCTGCATATTGAGCAGGCAATAAAGGAAACAAAAGAAATATTAGGAGCAGGAATCAAAATCTAGGAAGAAGAAATACAAACTATGAGGTTTGCGTTTATATTGTAAAACAGCTAAGGACCTGGAAGAGCAGTTGAACGGGATGGACCCTGTTTTGAAATGAGGATATAAGATGAACATCAATAAAAGCAAAACGAGGATAATGGAATGTAGTCGAATGAAATCAGGTGATACTGAGGGTATTACATTAGGAAATGAGACACTTAAAGTAATAAAGGAGTTTTGCTGTTTCAGAAGCAAAGTAATTGATGATGATCGGAATAGAGAGGATACAAAATGTAGACTGGCAATGACAAGGAAAGAGTTTCTGAAGAAGAGAAGTTTGTTACCACCGAGTATAGATTTAAGTGTCAGGAAGTCTTCTGTGAAAGTATTTATATGGAGTGTAGCTGGTTCAAATGGTTCAAATGGCTCTGAGCACTATGGGACTTAACTGCTGTGGTTATCAGTCCCCTAGAACTTAGAACTACTTAAACCTAACTAACCTAAGGGCATCACACACATCCATGCCCGAGGCAGGATTCGAACCTGCGACCGTAGCGGTCACGCGGTTCCAGACTGAAGCGCCTTTAACCGCACGGCCACACCGGCTGCCTGGAGTGTAGCCATGTATGGAAGTGGTACATGGACGGTAAACAGTTTAGACAAGAAGAGAACAGAAGCTTTAGAAATGTGGTGCTACAGAAGAATGCTGAATATAAGATGGGCAGATCACGTAACTAATGAGAAGGTACTGAATAGAATTGGAGAGAAGAGGAATTTGTGGCACAACTTGACTAGAAGAAGGGCTCGGTTGGTAGGACACGTTCTGAGGCATCAGGCGATCACCAATTCAGTACTGGAGAGAAGCGTGGAGGGTGAAAGTCGTAGAGGGAGACCAAGTGATGAATCAGATTCAGAAGGATGTAGGTTGCAGTAGTTATTCGGTGAAGAAGAGGCTTGCACAGGATAGAATAACATGGAGAGCTGCATCAAACCAATCCCTGGACTGAAGACCACAACAACCATGCCGGAACTAAGCGAAAGTGTATAGATTGTGAATATTCGTGTAGTCGGTGCTTCTGTAACCAAGGTAACCGAAGCTTTTATTGTTTCAAGACGTACCGTATCGAAGCTTAATACCGCATACTGGGAAAGCGAAAAAACATCATTAGCTAATTCAGTGCTAGTGACAGACGGTCACTGAAGAGGATTGAGACAAGAATAAAAGAACGACAGCTCCAAAAGTCATTGCGAAAAACGTATGCCGTACTCGCGACTGCTGTCAATACGTACGGAGCTTCATAAGCTAGACACTGCAGTCCGATTGTTCTAAAACTATACACCAATCATGCAGATGCCCTTAGCAGGTAAACGTGATCTCGAAGCTATAAAGCCCCGACTACAGAACAACGGAAGAAAGCCATTTCGTTGGATATACCTTGTTTCACACCGTTTTCAACTTCTGCCCAAATGTACATCTGTTGTATACCGCCCCAAGCCTACGATGCAGGCAGCTTTCTACCAAGAACTAAACAGGGAGAGGGGTCTGTAATAATATGGGCAGCTACATCGTGGCATTCCACGAGCCACATGGTTACACTGCGAGTTCACATCAATGCCGAAGATGGCGTGAGTATTCTGGTTGATCAGTACCGTCCAGCGGTAGAATGTATGTTTCCCAGTGGTGATGCTGTGTTTCAAGAAGAGAGATCCCTGTTCATACGGCTTGCTTTTGTGAGCGAGATGATGAATTTTCACTTCTCCTCTGGCGACCACAGTCACCTTATCTCAGTATTAGTGAACCTTTGGATTTACTTTGGAGACAAGGGTGGAAGATCACTATCCACGTCCATTATCGTTACCCGAACGTGCTATTATTTTGCAGGAAGAACGGTGTAAGGTTTCCCGGAAAACCATACAAGCCATGTATTTATCCATTCCAAAGCGACTGGAAGCTGTTTTGAATGCCAGCGTGTTTCACACACCTTAACAGTGCTGTATTGTGCTGTGTTTTCTTGTTTCCATATTTTTGTCCACTCCGTTATTAGTTTCTAAATGTTGGGCCGGCTAATTGCCATAGTTGGCATTTAAGACGAAGACTATGGTCACGCCGTTGGAGACGGATGAGAAACGTATCGTAGATATTGTGTCTTAGTCGAAAAAAGAGGATGCATTGCCGTCGAATAGTGAGGCGGAGTGTTCCGGCGTAACATCAAGCGCCAGTACGTCGGCCTTGAACCTTACAGCAGAGAGGGCTGTGAGAAGACGCCAGTCAATAGTACGCTGACTATGACGCCGTCACGACAGGAGCGGCCCCTATACGAAGAGAATATAAACACCGCTCCACCTAGCCGCGGTGGCACTACAAAACAAGCCGTTATCCAACCGCTTTAGCAGTGACTTATGAACAGTTGTGTTTTGCTTGTATTGAAATTGTATGTACCAAAGGACATTGATTATTTGCATGTCACCAGTCGCTTGCGACACCTCTTTGTGGAAACGCAAAGTTGAGTATTGTGAAGTTAACCTACTGTAATAAACTCCATTAGAATTGCTGTCTAGCTATCTGAGAATACAGCTTCCTAGGCATCCTATACTGCACGAATGGGCAGGATACGACAAGGAGAATGGTATGCCGTACGTGTATAGCTTCATCCATGCCGCGATTTGAACATGTAGCGAAGCTGATTAGTAAATTTAACAATAAATTTAAACTTAATTCCGAATACGATGATAAAAATGCGCTTCAGTAGGTATGCATTAAATTTTCCTACACTCTTATATTACAGGCTTAACAGTGAAATGCAGTTTTGTTAGAAATGTGTACAAAAATGTTATAACAGTAAGCAGCAATCAAAAATTTTCCTTCGAAGGCCTTACAGTCCAGATCGGTGCGCCAACAGGTCTAAATCGCGTCGACGCACCAGGTTGAAGACAACCGTTTGGTAAAACTCAGTGTTCTGCTGCGTAAAGAAATCCGTAAACGCCCGCGGCACTTCCTCGTCCTACATAAATGATCGTCCCTTCAAGTCCTTTTTAAAGGGATGGAATGTGTGATATTCGCCTGGGGAGAGATGAGGACTACAGGGCGGAAGCTTGAGTGTCTGCAGCTTGAGTTGGCGTAACTTCAGCAGTTCGACATTTGCGACATGGGGACGCGCGTTATCATGTAGCTAGCACGGAACTTGACGCACCGTTCCAGCACGGTGGATTTCGACAGACATACTGCTCCGTACACTTTTTAATTCTCCGATGAATGCCTATCGGTGTTTGTCCTTAGGCAGCCATGGAACGAATAAAGGCACGTTGGTCCTGTATGGACGCCTTTGGTAACAAAGTCTCCACAGTTCACGTTTCCGCGTTTCCCCCACGCACATTGGAAAGACACGAATGCCACACTAGTACCTTGCCCATACGTCGGCGCATATACAGGGTGGTCCATTGATCGTGACCGGGCCAAATATCATACGAAATAAGCATCAAACGAAAAAACTACAAAGAACGAAACTTGTCTAACTTGAAGGGGGAAACCAGATGGAGCTATGGTTGGCCTGCTAGATGGCGCTGCCATAGGTCAAACGGATATCAACTGCGTTGTTTTCAAATAGGAACCCCCATTTTTTATTACATATTCGTGTAGTACGTAAAGAAATATGAATGTTTTGGTTGGACCACTTATTTAGTTTTGTGATAGATGGCGCTGTAATTGTCACAAACGTATAAGTACGTTGTATCACGTAACATTTCGCCAGTGCGGACGGTATTTGCTTCGTGATACGTTACACGTGCTAAAATGGACCGTTTACCAATTGCGGAGAAGGTCGATATCGTGCTAATTTATGGCTATTGCGATCAAAATGCCCAAGGGTGTGTTCTACGTATGCTGCTCGGTTCCTGGAAGAATTCATCCGATTGTCCGGACCGTTCGCCGCATAGTTACGTTATTTAAGGAAACAGGAATTGTTCAACCACATGTGAAAGTCAATCACGACCTGCAACAAATGATGATGCCGAAGTAGGTATTTTAGCTGCTGTCGCGGCTAATCCGCACATCGGTAGCAGACAAATTGAGCGAGAATCTGGAACCTCAAAAACGTTGGTGTTGAGAATGCTACATCAACATCGATTGCACCCGTACCATATTTCTATGCACCAGGAACTGCATGGCGACGACTTTGAACGTCGTACACAGTTCTGCCACTGGGCACAAGGGAGATTACGGGACGATGGCAGATTTTTTTGCACGCGTTCTATTCAGCGACGAAGCGTCATTCACCAACAGCGGAACGCAAGCGAGCATAATATGCACTATTGGGCAACGGAAAATCAACGATGGCAGCGACAACTGGAACATCAGCGACCTTGGCGGGTTAATGTATGATGCAGCATTATGGGAGGAAGGATAATTGGCCCCCATGTTATCGATGGCAATCTAAATGGTGCAATGTATGCTGATTTCCTACGTAATGTTCTACCGATGTTACTACAACATGTTTCACTGCATGACAGCATAGCGATGTACTTCCAACATGATGGATGTCCGGCACATAGCTCGCGTGCGGTTGAAGCGGTATGGAATAGCATATTTCATGACAGGTGAATTGGTCGTCGAAGCACCATACCATGGTCCGCACGTTCACCGGATCTGACGTCCCCGGATTTCTTTCTGTGGGGAAAGTTGAAGGATATTTGCTGTTGTGATCCACCGACAACGCCTGACAACATGCGTCAGAGCATTGTCAATGCATGTGCGAACATTACCGAAGGCGAACTACTCGCTGTTGAGAGGACTGTTATTACACGTATTGCCAAATGCATTGGGGTTGACGGACATCATTTTGAACATTCATTGCGTTAATGTGGTATTTACAGGTAATCACGCTGTAGCAGCATGCGTTCTCAGAAATGATAAGCTCACAAAGGTACATGTACCACATTGGAACTACCGAAATAAAATGTTCAAACGTACCTCCATTCTGTATTTTAATTTAAGAAACCTACCTGTTACCAACTGTTCGTCTAAAATTGTGAGCCATATGTTTGTGACTATTACAGCGCCATCTGTCACAAAGTGAAGAAAGTGGTCCAAATAAAACATTCATATTTCTTTACGTATTACACGAATATGTAATAAAAATGGGGGTTCCTATTTTAAAAAAAACGTACTTGATATCCGTTTGACCTATGGCAGCGCCATCTAGCGGGCCAACCATAGCGCCATCTGGTTTCCCCCTTCAAGCTAGGCAAGTTTCGTTCTTTGTAGTTTTTTCGTTAGATGCTTATTTCGTGAGATATTTGGCCCGGTCACGATCAATGGACCAACCTCTACACCCGCAGCAGTGTCCCGCTCGGTTGCATATACGTTGCAAAATGCTCTGAAACGGAAACCTTTCGATCGCCCCTTGTAATAAAGTAGAGCAGTATGTATATTGAATTCACCTCGGTATGGAAGGGTCTCCGAGAACATTCTTAGAGCAACAGGGTACTGTAGAGAATTCTAAAATTACTTTTAATAGTAACCTGAGAGCCTTCTCTTTGCAAGGATATAAGGATATAATTCAAATGGTGTTCCTTTGGTGCTCGGTGGTGCATGTTTCTGTAACCAATGGAGCCGAAATGTTTGGTCTTTCCAGAAACACAGTATCGATTAAAACACACGGACTATCGAACAAGGAAGAAAGTCATTTCAGTCGGATGAGTCTAGTTCCACTGGTAGCAGTTACTTCTGTAAAATATCTGGGAGAATGCGTGCGGAACGATTTGAAGTGGAATGATCATATAAAATTAATTGTTGGTAAGGTGGGTGCCAGGTTGAGATTCATTGCGATAGTCCTTAGAAAATGTAGTCCATCAACAAAGGAGGCGGCTTACAAAACATTCGTTCGACCTATACTTGAGTATTGCTCATCAGTGTGTGACAGATCCGGAATCGAACCCGGGATCTCTTGCTTACTACGCAAGTGCCTTAAACAACTGCGTCACCCAAAAGCAAAAAAAAAAAAAAAAACAAAAAAACGCTGTTGCAACGGCGCGGAATATCTCTGCACGCCTCTCGACTGGTCCACGCTATCATCGAGCACCACCTATCCACAGTCCCTGTCCATTTCTCCATGCTCGCTACTCTCAGATTCCCGCAGGCGGTCGGACGTAGCTGTGCATCCGCACTGAAGAAGGTGGCTCCTTTGCCTACCTACGCCAATCGATTATATGAATGCGCAGTGTGTGTTGGTTAAGAACGGTGTCCCAGATGGCGCAGCGGTTAACCTGCCTACCTAGTAAGTAGGAATCCCCTGTTCGAATCCTGGTCGCCACACATTTTCACTCGTCGCCGCCGATGCCGTGTAATGTCCCGAGGCAGCTGACATCAGTAATTCCTTGCCTCCCCCACTCCCCACCCCCTCCTTCCATCAACCTCCAGTTAACATGTAATGTATGACAACTGCGAATTCTGCATGTTCATTCGAAACATACAGGATGCGTAAAAAAAATGTATACACGCTTTGAAGCGTCATAGAAAATTTATTTCCAGTTCTACAATGTTAAATTTCTGGAAATGGAAAGCTTAAAGTCCAATTGGAAAGATAAATGTACTATGCAAATGTGATTAATGTTCAAACTGGTGGCCCTCAGCATCAATACATTTCTGAGTACAAGTCACCACTGATTCCGTACATCGTACCAAAGTGTCCAATGAGATTTCTGCACACACCGCGTGAATCCCATTCCAAAGTGTGTCCAGGTTACGTGGTTTACGTTTGTACATCTCATCTTTTACTGTGCCCCATAAGAAGAAATCCAGCGGTGTGAGGTCTGGAGAGCGTGCTGGAAACTCGATTGGTCTCCTGCGTCCTATCCACTGGCCTGGCACACTGTGATTCAGGTATCCGCGTACGTCCCTATGATAGTGCGGCGGGGCGCCATCTTGTTGGAAATAGAACTCATCATTACCGTACAACGCACGAATGGCAGGGAATATGGAGTCAGCAAGCATTGTTAGGTACGTTTCTCCAGTAACAGTACCTTCAAAGCGGAAAGGCCCAATGAGTCCCCTTGCAGACAAACCACACCACACATTTCCACCAGGCAATTTCACAGCCTTTTCAACTGTAATGTGAGAATTATCTTCAGCCCAGTACACACAATTGTGCCAATTGACAGTTCCACTGAGTTAGAATTGGGCTTCATCCGACCAAATTATGGTACCCATAAATTCCAGGTCTTCTGACCGATTTAGCGTCCCTCGAGTGAAACAAGGCAGGGTTTTGTGACCATTGGGGCTGCCATATTGTAGTATTGTGAGGACAGAATGGTTACTCTGCAAGGTCGCATTACTGTCAAGTATTATGTGTCCATCTCGGCTGATCAGGTTCATCCGATGGTATAATGCTTGCTCCTCAGTGGCGATGCTGTTTTCCAAGACGGCGGTGACCCTGTTCGCATAGTTCGCATCGTCCAGCACTGGTTTTGTGAGCCAGAGGATGAATTGTCGCATCTGCTCTAGCCATCACAGTCGCCAGATCTACTTTGTAGCGAAGATTACTTGATCGCTATCCACTTCCATCATCCTTACCTGAACTTGGCACTATTTTGAAGGGAGAATGGTATAAGATGCCCTTAAAGACCATGCTAAACCTATATTATCCATTCAGAGACAACAGGAAGCTGTTTCCCATGCAGACGAGTTTCCTGCGCGGTGCGAGGCACAGTAATATGATGCGTTTGGGGCGTTTCCATAGTTTCGTCCACCCCCTGCAGTGTGCTGCTTTGGTGCTTCCAGCCATTTGTGGTGCGCTAGTACACTAGTTTTTAGAAGATTTTATGTACTGTGGCTTCCAAGCGGATATTGCACTAAGTGCAGCCAACTAAAAGTTGTGTATGTGAAATCATACGGGACTTAACTGCTAAGGTCATCAGTCCCTAAGCTTACACACTACTTAACCTAAATCATCCTAGGGCCAAACACACACACCCATGCCGGAGGGAGGACTCGAACCTCGGCCAGGACCAGCCGCACAGTCCATGACTGCAGCCCTCAGACCGCTCGCCTAATCCTGCGCGGTTACTAAACGCTAACGCAGGAAATTAAGTATGTTTAGCCTGACACATAGTCAATAGTCAGAAATATTTCAGTATTGTGTTTCAGAGTTTGGCACCTTGGAATTACCTACATTTACATCTTCATCTGTACTCTGCATACATAAGCCTACAATTGAGGGGCGGAGAGTACAAGTGGCACAAGTGACATTTCACAAGAAAATGATATAAATGCACATTTGGAAAGCTTAGGTGTGTCGCTCTTCTAAGTAAAAGAATTACAAGTGATTTCTGCATAGTCTCGCAATCTGTGATGATAAAGTTTAAGCTCTAAGCCAGTGCCTGGACTGTATTTACAGTACAACAAATACAAGTAAATGGCAGACGGAAGGTGCTGGTTTTAATAAAAGTTCAGGTACGTATTTTGTGAAAGTACGACAGTGGCCTATTGTGTGAACTTTTAAGAGTACTTACAGTAATATTTAATGTATGTTTAAATAAATCATGTTTCAAAGTACTGCTTGAACACCTTGATACAAAATCAGCATATTGACACAATAGATCGTTACATCTTGAACCTGGTCGTACACATATGGAATGTGGTAAAGATTTTGATCTCTATCAAAAGGCAAAGTAAAAATTCAGACATGTATTGGTCCCCAAGACAGGATGGTAGCAGCGAAGCAGGTCAGTAAAAAGTTTTCTGTACTGAAAATGAAGACAGAAAACTTCCTTTCGATTAAACTATGGATACTATAGCAAAGGTTAATGTGGCTGTAGACACAGAACGAAACAAAACACAGTGCAGGAATACCATGTGGATCTGAATCAGCAAAGATGCAATGAGTTTCAGTATCTGTAATACATTATAAAAAATAATGCAGGGGCACTACAGTCTCTAGCCGTACTTACAACTATACAGAGACTAGCTGACAATTAGGAAACAATCTCTGATGTTTTGACAGCAACTCACATAATTTATAAATTGCCATATAACTTTGGCAGTCATTTACTCAGATCAGTTCAGTGTCACTTGTATCTCAGCCCCTAAACTATGTGCGTCTGTCCTACACTTCTTCTTGATGACGGGAATGAACTCCGCTTTTTTCGAGTCTACAGATGCCCTTCGTTGTTCCAGCGACCTATGACATGCTGCTCCCTTCGTTGTTCCAGCTATCTGTGACAAGCTGCTGCTTGTAGGGGCACAAGTTCTTTCACAAAACCTCTGCAGGTTATGATTCCTTTCCACTGCTAAACGATTGTAACCGCTTTTCTATTCCGCGATCACTTATCTCAGTATCTGCCATTTCGGTGTTCGTACGATCGCTGAAAGATGGTATTACTCCTTTTCATCACCCGCTACACCGACTGACACAAACATTCACTACTTGCAGCGTTAAGCGTTGCGTTAGTAGTGAAATTTGAATGAGTGACACTAAACGATTGCAGAAGAAAAAACGTGGGAGTAAACACGCAGAAAGGAAGTAGACGTTTGCGAAATAAGTAGAGGTGTATGGTTAGCAAGCGCTGTTCACTCACAAGGAACCCATGGAGAGCGAGGTCGCAAGCGTTTCATAATTAGTAGTGAAATTTGAATCAGTGACAGTAAACGATAAAGCACTGCGTTATCAGGCCACAAGTGGCCCATCGGGGCCATCCGACCGCCGTGTCATTCTTAGCTGAGGATGCGGATAGGAGGGGCGTGTGGGCAGCACACCGCTCTCCCGGTCGTTACGATGGTTTTCTTTGACCGGAGCTGCTACTATTCGGTCGAGTAGCTCCTCAATTGGCATCACGAGGCTGAGTGCACCCCGAAAAATGGAAATAGCGCAGGGCGGCCAGGATGGTCACCCATCCAAGTGTCGGCCACGCCCGAGAGCGCTTAACTTCGGTGATCTGACGGGAACCGGTGTAGCCACTGCAGCAAGGCCGTTGCCTGACAGTAAACGATACCAAAAGAAAAAATGTGGGAGTAACCAAGCGTCAAGAAAGAATTCATGTGAAACTTTCAATGCGGAATGGTAGTTGGAGCTACACGCATGGGACATTCTGTTTCGGAAATTCAATATCCCGAGATCCAGAAGACTGTGCCGAGAATACGAAATTTTCAAGCATTACCTCTCACCATGTACTATGCAATGGGCGACGGCTGTCATTCAACGACGATGACCAGCGGCGTTTGCGTAGAGGTTTCAATGCTAACAGACAAACAAAATTGCGTGAAATGACCGCAGAAATCAAGGTGGGACGCACGACGAACGTATCAGTTAGGGCAGTGCGATGAAATTTGAAGTTGATGGGATGTGGCAGCAGACGACCGAGGCGAGTGCCTTTGCTAACAGCACGACATCGCCTGCAGCGCGTCTCCTAGGCTCGCGACCATATCGGTTGGACCCCAGACGACTGGAAAACAGTGGTCTGGTCAGATGAGTCCCGCTGTCAGTTGGTAAGAGCTGATGGTAGGATTCGACTGTGGCTCAGACTCCATGAAGCTATGGGCCCAACTTGTCAACAAGGCACTGCGAATGCTGGTAGTGCCTCCATAATGATGTGGACCATGTTGATATGGAATGAACTGGGTCTTCTGGTTCAACTGAACCGATTATCAACTGGAAATGGTTATGGTTGCCTACTTGGAGACCATTTGCAGCGATTCATGGACTTCATGTGAGACCTGAGTTTCTCCTGGCGTATACAACTTTCAAATAACTTCCGGGAATTCAGCCAGGTAACACTTTCAGCGACCGCCGATATTTCGGCGGGAGAACACCCCGCCATTTTCAAGGCAAACTGCAACGGACAGGCGGCGTACACGCAAATTTAATACCTCGGTCCTCGGACCCAAGCAGGAAAGATAACACACACACACTGAACACTAGTGCCACCAAAGATGGCCAAAGTCAGAGCTATCGATAGTGAGACTATGAATTCGCCGGTGAGGTAGCATTGAGTCTGTCCCTCTGTTTCTTGACAAGGGAGAGAGCCGGATTCCAAACAGAGTTTAAACAGAAACCTCCATCCCTGTTAACAAGGTTGCTCGCTAATTTAATCTCAACTGCCTCCCGAATCACACTGTCCCAATAGCTGGACGTGCATGCCAATATCTCGGTCTTATTATATAACATGGGGTGACCAGTATCCAAGCAATGTTCGGCAATAGCAGATCTATTAGGCTGCTGTAATCGTGTGTGCCGTTTATGCTCAGTACATCTGTCCTCCACGGTCCTGATAGTTTGACCAATATATGCCATGCCGCAGCTACAAGGGACACGATATACACCCGCCTTACGCAGTCCAAGATCATCTTTAACGGAACCCAAAAGTGCTCTAATTTTAGATGGAGGTCGGAAAACGCATTTCACATCGTATTTCTGTAAAATACGACCGATCTTATTGGACGTGTTTCCTACGTAAGGCAAGAAAGCAGTAGACTTAGGTGTTGACTCAGAATTATCATCAATCACCTGATGTACAGTTGGTCGATAGCGCAACGCACGTTCAATCTGTCTATCACTGTAACCATTTTGACGAAATGTAACTTCAAGATGGGACAGCTCAGCTGGCAAAGTCTCAGCGTCAGAAACGATATGTGCCCTGTGTACCAAGGTACGAAGTACCCCTTCACGCTGAGCCGAATGGTGACAACTATTAGCTTGTAAGTACAAGTCGGTGTGAGTACGTTTCCTGTAGACTGCATGTCCCAATGATCCATCATCCTTCCTCCTAACCAACACGTCGAGAAAGGGAAGGCAACCATCCTTTTCCACCTCCATCGTGAAACGAATGTTCGGGTGGATCGAGTTCAGATGTTCTAGAAAGACATTCAAATTCTCCCTACCGTGAGGCCAAACAACGAAGGTATCGTCAACGTATCTATAGAAACAGGCGGGTTTTAAAGGCGCCGACTCCAATGCACGTTCCTCGAAGTCTTCCATAAACAAATTTGCGATCACAGGAGACAACGGACTACCCATCGCAACTCCATCTGTCTGCTCGTAATACTGGTCATTAAATAAGAAATAAGTGGATGTCAACACATGCCTAAAGAGATTAGTTAAATCAGCACCAAACCTGGCTTCAATTAACCGCAACGAATCAGACAGAGGAACACGAGTGAAGAGAGAGACCACATCGAAACTCACTAAAATATCAGAGTCATTCAGCCTCAGTCCCTCCAAACGACGTAAAAAAATCAGCTGAGTTCCTGATATGATGTTCACACCGTCCTACTTGTGGACTCAACAGAGAAGCAAGATGCTTGGATACACAATATGTCGGGGCGCCGATGTTACTCACTCCGAAGAATTTGCCGGTAGTTGATTTTATTAGTTCAATTGAACAGGCAGTTTGCAAACTACCTCCTGACGCTGCAGAGGAAGTTAGGAGGGAGGCATGCCGTGTTTTGACTAGGGCTCGTCCACCCAAGAGTAATGTAACAGCAGCAGAGAGGGCTGCTTTACGCTCTCTCAAAGTTGATCCTAGTATTGTTATGTTACCTGCTGACAAGGGCAATGCCACCGTTGTTTTAAATAAACATGATTATGTACAAAAGATGCAACGTTTACTATCTGATTCAACGTATCGCAGAATCGATGCTGACCCCACGAAAAGTGTTGAGAGAAAGACCAACAGCCTCCTGAAGAAAAGTGGTTTGTCGCAGGACACAATCAAGAGGCTTAACACCTATAGTGCGGTTCCCCCTAGGTTATATGGCCTTCCAAAGGTTCATAAGGAAGGGGTTCCTTTCCGTCCTATAGTGAGTAACATCGGCGCCCCGACATATTGTGTATCCAAGCATCTTGCTTCTCTGTTGAGTCCACAAGTAGGACGGTGTGAACATCATATCAGGAACTCAACTGATTTTTTTACGTCGTTTGGAGGGACTGAGGCTGAATGACTCTGATATTTTAGTGAGTTTCGATGTGGTCTCTCTCTTCACTCGTGTTCCTCTGTCTGATTCGTTGCGGTTAATTGAAGCCAGGTTTGGTGCTGATTTAACTAATCTCTTTAGGCATGTGTTGACATCCACTTATTTCTTATTTAATGACCAGTATTACGAGCAGACAGATGGAGTTGCGATGGGTAGTCCGTTGTCTCCTGTGATCGCAAATTTGTTTATGGAAGACTTCGAGGAACGTGCATTGGAGTCGGCGCCTTTAAAACCCGCCTGTTTCTATAGATACGTTGACGATACCTTCGTTGTTTGGCCTCACGGTAGGGAGAATTTGAATGTCTTTCTAGAACATCTGAACTCGATCCACCCGAACATTCGTTTCACGATGGAGGTGGAAAAGGATGGTTGCCATCCCTTTCTCGACGTGTTGGTTAGGAGGAAGGATGATGGATCATTGGGACATGCAGTCTACAGGAAACGTACTCACACCGACTTGTACTTACAAGCTAATAGTTGTCACCATTCGGCTCAGCGTGAAGGGGTACTTCGTACCTTGGTACACAGGGCACATATCGTTTCTGACGCTGAGACTTTGCCAGCTGAGCTGTCCCATCTTGAAGTTACATTTCGTCAAAATGGTTACAGTGATAGACAGATTGAACGTGCGTTGCGCTATCGACCAACTGTACATCAGGTGATTGATGATAATTCTGAGTCAACACCTAAGTCTACTGCTTTCTTGCCTTACGTAGGAAACACGTCCAATAAGATCGGTCGTATTTTACGGAAATACGATGTGAAATGCGTTTTCCGACCTCCATCTAAAATTAGAGCACTTTTGGGTTCCGTTAAAGATGATCTTGGACTGCGTAAGGCGGGTGTATATCGTGTCCCTTGTAGCTGCGGCATGGCATATATTGGTCAAACTATCAGGACCGTGGAGGACAGATGTACTGAGCATAAACGGCACACACGATTACAGCAGCCTAATAGATCTGCTATTGCCGAACATTGCTTGGATACTGGTCACCCCATGTTATATAATAAGACCGAGATATTGGCATGCACGTCCAGCTATTGGGACAGTGTGATTCGGGAGGCAGTTGAGATTAAATTAGCGAGCAACCTTGTTAACAGGGATGGAGGTTTCTGTTTAAACTCTGTTTGGAATCCGGCTCTCTCCCTTGTCAAGAAACAGAGGGACAGACTCAATGCTACCTCACCGGCGAATTCATAGTCTCACTATCGATAGCTCTGACTTTGGCCATCTTTGGTGGCACTAGTGTTCAGTGTGTGTGTGTTATCTTTCCTGCTTGGGTCCGAGGACCGAGGTATTAAATTTGCGTGTACGCCGCCTGTCCGTTGCAGTTTGCCTTGAAAATGGCGGGGTGTTCTCCCGCCGAAATATCGGCGGTCGCTGAAAGTGTTACCTGGCTGAATTCCCGGAAGTTATTTGAAACATGGACTTCATGTTCGCAAACAACGACGAAATTTTTATGGATTATGGTGGCGCCATGTCAGCGCACCACAGTTGTTCGTGATTGGTTTGAAGAATATTCTGGACAGTTAGAGAGAATGATTTGGCCACCCATCCAACTTTTATGGGACAATCGAGAGGTCAGTTCGTGAACAAAGTCCTGCACCGGCAACACTTTCGCAATTATGGATATCTTTAGACGCAGTAAGGCTCAATATTTCAGCAGGAGACTTCCAACGATATGTTAGTCTATGCTACGTTCAGCTGCTGCACTACAAGGCGGTATTTGGCTTTTGTCACTTCAATGTATATTTAATGTTCTGATGCCCGTTGGCTTCTTTGTGATATCTGCAACAATAAAAGGGTACAATAAATTGCCAGATCAGATTAAAGTGGTTATCAAAACACATTTATTTTAAAAGGTCTCTAATAAATACGTTTTGAGCAACAATTTTATACACTGAAAGATTACATAGGATACACAAGGTAGGGGTCTGGTAAAAAAGATGCAATACAAGTAACTAATAACCATCATCATCTCTGTCAGTACACATCAGACTTTCCAACATAACATTTGTTTCCCTTTTTTCTGAAAAAAAAACGTATGTCGAAGCTCTACAATGGATAATACGAACATTTCGTTTTTCTTTCTGAGGTAGACACTTGTTTTGTTGTGAAGAAGGGATAGTAACTCAGTTTCTGAGGCAAGCTAACAGGCGCTTGCTTCTGATATCAGCTGATAGTTTGTGTAATGTTACATTAAATATGAAGTGTGAGTCCTGTGTGTGTGTGTGGGAGGGGGGGGGGGGGGGGTGCGGCGACTGCTATTGATAAATTAACAAACAGCAAACAGAGTAGTTCCAGTTTATCACGTTGTTAAATAACTTGTTTGTAAAACAATGGTGTTCACAGTTTTTAATATACTGCCGTTGTATTAAGGAGGATGAAGGTTACATTTTGTATCCAGCAATTATAATTTAAGTTTCCCGTCGTGTTCCTAAACTACTTCAGGCAAAGGCTGGAGTTGCTATTAACATGCACTGGATCGATATGTACCTAGAAGACCGGTTCATACCGTGAAAGAACCTGCATGGTACGTGTCACTATAAAAATACATCTAAATAAAATGACTATTGTATAATAGATGGCGAGATGCTGAATGACACGTGTTTGGCCGTCAAAAAGGCAGTGCGGGAAGTTTTCTGTGATTACAGCAGCAGAATATTATCGAAATGTCGCTTAAAAAAGGTAAAGAAACGCCGGTGACATAGAAAAACTGTTAATGCCACTGAAGTTTATATCCAGACACTGATGGATGACACAGCATACGAAAATGAAGATATAAAAGCAAAAGCGGAAACGCCGAACTTCATTTACAAATGTTCCTTTACAAATGAGAAACTGGGAGTCTAGTCACGAATTAATTCTCTCAACACTTTAAAGATGAGTGTCCGAGGCGTCGAGAAAGAACTGAAATCGGTAAATTTTAACGAAGCTTCAGGGTGCAACGAAAGCACAAGTGATTCACTAGACTACCGACTAATAGCACATACATTCATCAGTTGCACACCCCTAGAACGTATTTTCACCACAGACCTAATGAGATATCTCGAACGGTGTGGTATCGATAGCTACGATGCCGCGGCGTAGGCAAAAGTTCTTAAGTTGGCACTGCGACACCGACACCGACGACAGCGCCGTCTAGCCGGCGCTGTGCAGCTCTACGAGCGCCGCTCCAGATTCAGCCCATTTGAACCGAGTAGACGACCAAGCAACATTTTTTTCTATTTCACAGTGAGCGAGCCATTACAGAGTTTGCCTGTGTAACTTTTATGAGCTTGGATACATCCGGCTTCGCACCTACGTGCTCCTCAGTTCAAAGATAGTTATTCACGTTATTATGTGTTCATATTCTTCCTAAAGTAAAGGTGATTTAAATTCAAATGTAGTAGCGAAGCATTTCACCTTTTCCTACACCTACTCACTTCCTAGATTCGGCCTACCCTTCAGTTTACAGGAACAGTCCCACGCGCCGCCTTCCAGGCGGGATACTTCATATTCTTCCTAAAGTAAAGGTGATTTAAATTCAAATGTAGTAGCGAAGCATTTCACCTTTTCCTACACCTACTCACTTCCTAGATTCGGCCTACCCTTCAGTTTACAGGAACAGTCCCACGCGCCGCCTTCCAGGCGGGATACAAAAAACGGAATGATCTCCTTAATGCCATCAGCATGGGTTCCAAAAACATCGCTCATATATTACCCAACTCACGCTTTTATTTCGTAATATTCTGAAAGCCATGGATCAAAGCAGTTAGCTAAATTCTCTGTTCATTGGCTTCCGAAAAGCATTTGACTGAATACCATACTTACACCTATTATCTGAGGTGTGATAGTATGGAGTATCAAGAGAAAGTTGGATTGGATTTCTCGTTTGGGAGGACATAGCATTTTATCTTGGACTGTGAGTCATCGACAAATGTAGAAGTAACTTCAGGCGTTGCCGCGTGCTCTTCATGTCGCATACGAATGACCTCGCAGATAATGTTAACAGTAGCCTCATACATTTTGTAGACGATGTAGTTATCTATAACGAAGTATTGTATGAAAAAAGTACACAGATATCCAGCCAGATCATTACAAGGTTTTATAGTAATACCAATATTTCAATCGTAGGTAAAGCACGTTGCAGACTTGTTAGAATACTAGGGTAACGAAAACCGTCTACAAATGAAGTTTCGTATAAAACATTTGTGGTACCCATCTTAGAGCAGTCATCATTTGTGTTTCTCCCGCACCAAGGAGGACTAACAGATGATGTTGAACCTATCCAAAAAAGAGCAGTCCGAACGCTCACAGGTTTGTTTGACCTAGGGTAGAATTTCACGGAGATGCTGAAATGACTGAAGAGAAACAAACTAACCTGCGGAAACCTACTCACAAAGTTTCAACAAACTTTTTGAGTGAGGAACCCGAGAATATGCCGTGTGGGCCATGAATGGCGGAATAGGAAGTGTCTGTGCCACGTGAGGGATACGTGACGCCAAATATACACTTATATATTGCGTCCGTTGCGGACGTTAAGGCAGCTACCGGAAGCCTCGCCATAAGTTGTGACCCATGCCAGTGACTCCCTGGCCTCAGACTCCTACGAAGAGCGATAACGAAAAAAATGGCTCTGAGCACTATGGGACTCAACTGCTGAGGTCATTAGTCCCCTAGAACTTAGAACTAGTTAAACCTAACTAACCTAAGGACGTCACAAACATCCATGCCCGAGGCAGGATTCGAACCTGCGATCGTAGCGGTCTTGCGGTTCCAGACTGCAGCGCCTTTAACTGCACGGCCACTTCGGCCGGCTAGAGCGATAACGAGATCGTCTACATAAGCAGTGCAGCAGATTACATGGTCACCGAGAGACATCCCAGAGAGGCATTGACGGAGGCCGCACAGCAACGTTTCCACGGCGAATGCATACAACAGTGCAGAGACCGGGCAGCCTTGACCCACTGATCGGCAGTCCGGGATGGGAGGAGTGAGACGGCCATTGTGGAGTACACGAGACGTACCACCACGAAGGAGATGCATTACGACGTCGACGGTTGTCTCAGGGTAGTCGTGGTCTACGTGATCGAACGCCAGGATAAAGTCAAGAGCTGCTAAAAGTCGAAGCACATGACGAGCGCGAGTATGAGCGATTATGTCCCTAGAGCGACAGAGGGCAGTGCGGATGTTACTGGCGTCTCCCAAAAAAGTATGATCGGGGGAAACCAAGTACCGAGCTGCCGGGTAAAGATCTTTATGTAGCTGCTGAGTAACTTCAAGGTCGGCAATCGCATGTCCGTGAGGTACCCCGAGGCTTAAAGATATCAGAAAACCATTGAGGAATCCGTCTGGCACGAAAGGTGACATAAGGTTGTTGTTGGGAAGGAGATCAGAGAGCGAGGTCATCGGTCTCATCGGATAAGGGAAGGATGGGGAAGGAAGTCAGCCGTGCCCTTTCAAAGGAACCATCCCGGCATTTGCCTGGAGTGATTTAGGGAAATCACGGAAAACCTAAATCAGGATAGCCGGACGCGGGATTGAACCGTCGTCCTCCTGAATGCGAGTCCAGTATCTAACCACTGCGCCACCTCGCTCGGTGACATAAGGTCCTGAGAAATTTTCGTCCACATTGGCGCCAGAAGGGGACGAAATGTCCGATAAAATCCAGTCGGAAGCCGTCAGGGACAGGCGACCTGTTCGTTCGTATAGCCCTCCTGGGTAGTATCATGGACTTCGTCCTCTGTGGTGTTAGCAAGCAGATCCATCGTCACATGCCCGGAAACCGAGCCAAGACAGAAGCAGAACCATCGTCGCATGCATGGAAACCGAGCCAAAGGAGAGTCTGGAGACCGCCATAATGTTGTCAGGGTGGTGACGTCGTTCAGAGTACAGCATAACATAATTTGCATGGAGGGCAGACCTGATATCCAGTTGGATATCAAAACGCCGTCCATCATCGGTCGTAAGAACATTAAACAGAGTCCCCCGACGGTGGCGTCGTTCTGCTACGACATGATACCTAGATGGCCGCTCCTGCATTAACCTGTCGTGTGTGCGCTCCCTGGCGGCGGTGATAAAGGGATGTGAGCTATGCCTTGGCACGATTCACAATCATTCATTATATATGTAAGGCTTGTCGATTATCCTTTCATTGCACAGATTCACACCACGCTCGAAATATTACGGGAATCGGCGCAACGTCGCGAGTAATAATGATAATTGGCAGGGTCACTACATCAGTAGAGTGTGGTAAGTTGAGAAGCTGGGTCAGACGGGAAGCGTGCTGATCCATTTCCGTGTACTTTCGATGACAATCGGCTGCGTCAGGATTCTGCTGTGACATAAAGTTGTCCTACCGGAATATGGCATCGTTCTTGCAGAAGACATCAATAGTAATGCCAATATAATCCAACAGAAGTCATATGTCAACCAATAATGTTTACGTAGTCGAATAGTTGTCATTGTGGCCTCGATTAATACTAAAGGTCTAATATCCGAGGCCACAATGACAACTATTCGGCTAAGTAAACATTATTGGTTGGCTTATGACAGCTGTTCGAATTATGTGGACATCACTACTTGATGTCTTCTCCAAGAGCAATGCCATATTCCGGAAGGACACCTTTATGTCACAGCAGAATCCTGATGCAGCCGGCTGGATAGTAACTTACGTTGATGTCTTGGCCATCCAATTCGCCTCATCTGACCCGCGATGGAACACATGTAAGACGCCAGCGCGTGTCAACTTTTTGCGAAAAACCAACGACTCTTAATTTACAGGAAGACCTTTGGTGCCATATATCTCAACCAAACACTTGTCGAGTCTACGCCACGCAATATTGTTTTTGTACCGCGATCCAAAGGTGGACCAACTCGCCGCTAAGTAGGTCATAATATTTTGCCTTCTCAAAAAATGGTTCAAATGGCTCTGAGCACTATGGGACTTAACATCTGTGCTCATCAGTCCCCTAGAACTTAGAACTACGTAAACCTAACTAACCTAAGGACATCACACACATGCAGGCCCGAGGCAGGATTCGAACCTGCGACCGTAGCGGTCACGCGGTTCCAGACTGAAGCGCCTAAAACCGCACGGCCACACCGGCCGGCTTGGCTTCTCAGAATAAGTGAATAATGTTATCTTTTATTCTTAAATTTTAACACTTTGACATGTCCAAAACCATTGCTAAAGTGATCCAAGATGAGAAAGTACTACTGCACTAGAAATCGAGCCCCGCATAACACTTGCTTCGAAGCTCTAGATCCCCGGCTGCTCGATAGGGGCGCAGGACGAGCAATTTCGTGAGCGAACCAGGCGACACATGTCCCTTTATGACGGCGCGCCTTTCCTGATTAATCAGAGAACCAAACAGCCGAGATTACACGGCCTTAGAGCTCGCAGCTGCGTGAGAGGTCGGGCGCCCGCCGTCTTTTGGTCTAATTTGTTGTCGGCGTGCCCGCTGCCGAGCAGGCGTAAGCTGCTATAACAAAGCCTCGGTAATAAGCTCTTTGGCGGCACAGCAAGTGCGGAGGTGCCGTCTGAATGAGAGCGAGATCTCGCCGTGGAGCGGGGGCGCTGAATACGGCCGAACAAAGGCAGTTGCCGCCCTCGTCGAAATGGTTGTACCGGCCGACGCGCCTCCACAGCGGCGTTCTAAAGACGCCTGCGAAACGCTTTCAGCAATCTGTGAACTTCTGTCTTTTTTCGTTTTGTTTTATTTTTGTCAACGGTTCTGAACGACAAATATCACAGAAACATCTGGCGTGATTTTTTTTATAGGAATGATTTC
Source organism: Schistocerca piceifrons (assembly GCF_021461385.2). Lineage (NCBI taxonomy): Eukaryota > Metazoa > Arthropoda > Insecta > Orthoptera > Acrididae > Schistocerca > Schistocerca piceifrons. The sequence goes on from NC_060139.1 coordinate 150,143,947, forward strand.
CGGCGATGTCTCCATTACGAAATTTAGCAAATTGTATAAAGGGAAATACGTTCTCTGTCTTAATAAATTCCGTCTCTTCCATCCGTATGAAATTACACTTTATTTGTATCGTGAACATAAAACAATTGAGGATTTACATAAATCTTGTACAGACGCGACGTCCATCTTGACAACATAAATACAGCATTAGTAATACTTAACATTGTCAATTAACGAGACATTCAATCTATAAAGTTTCACCACAAATTCGTCTTGATGTGCAACGAATCTTTTCCTTTTGAGGGAAACGATCATACCTGGTTGGGTGACAGGTTTGGAGCGTACTGATCAGGACCCCGCACGCAAATGTCTCCCGATGGAAACATAGAAAGCGAATTTTTTCGTCATCGAACCCAGCAAAAAAGTCGCATTTCGTTGAGTGAACTCTAAGGCGCTACCTCCTAAAATACTGTGACGATTTCTGATTGACGACAAATTGCTCTTCAAAAATAAAGCCAAATACTTTCGACCTGAACTTTAGTTTGCACTAAAAAACAGAAATAAAAGTGTTTTAAATATTGCTACTTGAAAGATATCTCTTTGTGTTATTCTGAACGGTCTACTATAAATTATTTTGACCTGATTGTAGTATAAAGAAGCATTTGGATGACTGGTTTCGGTTTTTGAATTACCGTATACGAAAACTAAATGGAAACGGTTATCAATAAGGGAAAAGACATTGGTGAAAGCTCAACATGTAACAAACTGCGTTAAAAAAAGCTATTAATTCAAACAGTAATGCAGCTGGTATCAAAAATCACACTGTGGGTCATAATCAATAAGGATACTCCTCAAAAAGCGGATATTAAATGTGCTCAAAATATGACCGACGTTCAAACAGCCGTCACAAGACAGACCACCGAAAGTCCAGGTGGGCCACTACAGCAAGAGTTTCAAAACTGCTTTGAGTTCCATACTCACAAAGTAAGTACAATATGAGAAAGTGTAGCTAACGTTCTAATTAAAACACTATTTAAAAGATGCACCAGGTACATAATTTTGAAGATTCGACCGTGATATTTTGTACCACATTTACTGTTAAGTTCTTTGGACTACATAAATGTACTATTTTTATATAATTTAAAAGTTTTGTTTAAAAAAAAACAATATACCGTACTTACCTTTTTCTCAGAAACAATTGATGAGATTTTTACACAATTTTCTCTGTTTAATCTCTTTGCATATAGTAAGCTTCTCTCATGAGAATTTTATATTTTTGATTATAATTCTGTAAGTATAATACAAAATTCATGGAAAATTGTAAGCACTTTACTCATATCGCAGCTTGCACTCACTTTTTCAAAATTTATGCTTGAGACCAGATTTATTGGGTTGATAAAAGTAGTTTACAACTTTTCGTAATCCTATCCGTAATAGATTCTGAGAAGTTCAATCTAACTTCTTTTTTTTTTCAGAAGGCCCCATATCCCTCTCAAGAATTCTCTTCTGGTTTCTTGTTTTTTCCCTTATTTCTTTTAACAGGTTTTTAATTAACTTTTCAGCTGCAGACAGGTCTGTAAACCTACTGTTTCATGGTATCTTAAGTGAAATTTCGTTTCTTAAAGTCTATTCTCTCTAATACCTTCCACCTCACGATGTTCCCCTCATTTGACACAAGAACTACTTCATAAGTTGCAGTTCCGACAATTGTAGCAGGTGTGGTTTTAGGACATGGTTGCATACGAATGCATTTAGAGGCACACTTGGATTCTGGATTTTGCCATGAACATACTTTTTTAGAAGTTCAGTAACGGCCAGAAAACTGTAAGTGGGCTTAACAACATCCAGGATACAATTAGGAAGCCTCTCCTTGTGAATGTAATCCACGAAATCATTGTTGACAGAGCTGATACTCACGTGTTGCTTCAAAAAGCGTGCGTGGCAGAAAGGTAGCGTCACACATCTGATTATATTTCAGGCACTTCGGATGCGATTCAGCATGGAAAATTTGAGTTCTACTTATAAATAAAAAACAAGTTGGAAGTTAATATTTTTGGTCAAGTTCGTGAACATCCCCCCCTTAAAACCCTAATGAAACCAAGCTAGTAGAAAACATTTATCCTTCCTTCCTCTATATTGAGCATTGGTAAGCGATGGTTAACAGAGAGAACATGCTTCGTATAAATCCTGACCGTGTTACCTAAAAGGGAAATTTCTTCAGTTTGAAATGAGAAAGGCGGCTCTGAAATAATAACAGTTCATACCATTTACATCGTATACTTAGTTCTTAACACATTTTCTAATAATGCTTAGACCCAGCTATGTTCGTAATAGCAGCTAAATTTAATTCTCATTTCACACTAAAGTTTGCTATTGCTTTATTGTTTATCGAGATTAAAGTATCACGCAGCACTAGTTTACGGTAGCCTTCATAATTGTTCAGATAATTACAGAACTCGTCAATCAATGTTACTAACTAAGAATGACGTCACTGGTGTGTCCACTGGTTTTTAGTTTGTAAATACACGGGAATTAACCGATTAACAACTAACTGTTACCCTAAAAATATTTGGAAAACTTCCAGACTCATATTTTATCAGCATCTACAACTTTACATACATGTTTGGTGCGACTCGACTGCATATGATCCATTCACGCGAAGCATGAACAATGAATCCACTTACGTCGCACAAAGGCGCGTGACCGAAAGCGCTTGAGCATGAGACAATGACTACTGACGGAAAGGTGCTAAATCTAAATGTTCGTATCAACCAGCGATTTGCAACGAGTACGACTAATTAAATCAAAACTCTATTGATAGTCGTACCCGATGAAACTGGATGGCTTTTCTTACAGATTTGGCTTTTTCCAATTACATTTCGCTTACTAATCAACGTTTCTGTTTCCTTTACGTAGATCTGAAGATGGTTGCTCAATAGCTGATACCGATTATCTAAACGTTTATTTATATTCTGATCAAGACAAATACATATATAGCGTATTAAATTTCTCTCTTACTTTGTGATGATTTATAGTGATCATTCGTATATTACAGCGAAAAAGTATTTCAAAGTGAGATTATCACATTTATTGTATCACATGACCTTCTGTGACTTGATGTTTCAATGGGGAGTACTGTACAACATTGAAAATCTGTTTAGTGGAGAATTTAAAAATACTGTGGAGAATGTGTTTCTATTCTGCAGTGAGATGGTTATTCACTCAATCTACTACACACAGGAGGAAATTTTATAAATATATTTGCAAGCGATGAATAATTAGATAAATTACAGGTATTTCAAGATAACTGAATTTTTGGCATAAGCAACAGAGTGTACAAACTAATTAAATAACAAACTGTATCAGTTTACTGCTATGTCAAATGTGGTGTAGATACACACTGGAAATTTAGGAGGTAGATGTTAAATAACGTGGAGATACACAACTAATTTGCTGCATCTGTATAATAAAAAGGTTAATGTAGTAGCTTAGAAATACCATATTGTGAACTTAAATGTGCAATATGTGTTCTCCAAAATTCCCTATGCAGAGTTGGTTTCGATCCCAGCGGCCGCTAAAAAACAATGTACAGCAGCGCAGGACTGTATATATCCAGGTATGCAAAATAATTTAGACCATCTATGGATGACTGAGATGTTCAACTGCTATAATCGAAATTCCTCATAACAGATGAGACCACATTATGAAGCACAACGGGATCACGGAAAACAGTTAATTAGAAATACGAAAAATACGTCACAAAATACTAGGGCAGATCTGAATCAAGAAAGTCAGCAATTCTGAATTGAGTGATTGGTTCAAATGGTTCAAATGGCTCTGAGCACTATGGGACTTAACTTCTAAGGTCATCAGTCCCCTAGAACTTAGAACTACTTAAACCTAACTAACCTAAGGACATCACACACATTCATGCCCGAGGGAGGATTCGAACCTGCGACCGTAGCGGTCGCGCGGTTCCAGACTGTAGCGTCTAGAACCGCTCGGCCACCTCGGCCGGCAATTGAGTGATTAAGTAATAAGAAAACTCACTGAATTGTGTTAATTAAAACGTGCCTCTAAATGGTTAAAATACTTGGTAACATTGAAAACTCGTTTCATTTAATAATGCGTTTTTCTTGATTCCGGCAAATAGCGGAGTTATAGAGAGTAGTCGTCACATCTACAGTTATTCTCCTACTAAATTCCATGTTCCATTGTTTCTTGTAAAACTGGTAAATTCCTTGCTTCGATAATTGGCCGGTGGAAACTAACGTATTACCAAAAAGTTGAACATAGTTCTCAAGAGCAGTAACTTACGTAGGGAAACGAAAATAATTAAAAATAACGAAATCTAGTAGCTGATGATAGTTTAGTACTATTATAATACTTTCTCTCAAGAATAGAAAAAGTAAGTTCATCAATAATACTACGGTAGTATAAGTATTATTTATGTACAACATCGCCAACATTTGCTTCATTTTCTGCAGAAAGGAGGGGTGAAATTCTTGCAAGAGGTACAGGTAATGGTAATATAATTTTCAAGATGAAAGAATACTAAGCGATACAAAATCTCAAAATACTACCGCAGCATATTATCAGCGACAGACACGAACTAATTAACACAGACTATAAAACACACGGCCTCAGGGATACACAGTGCGTGTCTTGTAAATATTTTGTACTACGTGTTTCAACGTCTGGTCAAACGAGGTTGTATCATTCATTACCCGTTTGGACTTATTATTACCAGGTGAAAATCAAATGATGTGAGTACGTGACAGGTACCTCGTCAGTAACTACATTCAGCAGTTTCACATGCATGTAGGAAGCAGTGGTACACTGAGATGAAGAGACCTGCGCAGAAAAGTTTAGCGTGGAGAGCTACTTTAAACAACTCTGCAGAGGACCACAACAGTAACAACAGCAATTCCTGAATTGAACAGGGCCGGAAAGCGAACATATCTGTGATGTAATTGTTGGTATTACCTGGCGATCACTTGGTAATTAGTTGCAACGGGCAATGATACCATTTGTGTGACTGGAAAGGGCCTTGCCAGGTCAATACAAATGCACGATAATATTGAGCAGTATTACTGAAGATCTCTCTAGACTGCTCAGCAAACATGTGCAATAACATTGTGAAATATTGAATATGTTTGGAAACGTTGGACCATCAAGACGCTGCAGCTATTACAATTGTTCTGCTTCCAAGCTATAAAAAAAGATGAATAACAAATTGCTATAAGATGTTTTTAAAATTCACTGACGAAATCTTGTTCAGAGATTTGGGGGTGAACGTCATAAATTATTCTCCGAACTTTTTAGGTGTTGATAGTGGGGTAGGGCCTATTATCAAACTATAAAATATTGTAATGGGAGATGCAGTTCCATCAAGCCAGCTCTTAAGTTTGCAAGTGCAGCCTCTTCTCGAAGTTAGGGAATATATCATGCTATGAGTAGTGCACTGAAAGATTATATTCGCATAAATAGTGTACACTCACTCACCCACACACACACACATTCTATTTATTTAAATTTCGAGAAGTGAGTACAAAGTGCGCATTAAACTCCACAGGTGGTAAATGGTTCTCAGGTAATGCAATATATTTCATAAGATTTTGATTTAGTCATTGTTACTACACACGCTCTCAAGCTAAACCACACACGTTCAACATTAATGAACATTCGACAAGACCGAATAATAATTCTGACGGTCTACGGGCTGTTTGAGGATGGAGTAAATATTTGATGGTAGCAACAGTTGCTATTCTTGTCAAAATCGAGACGCTGCCATAAACGGGAAACTTAATAACAAAAATCGGGTAATGTTTCTTCAATTGTGTTTTTACTACGCCAATAAGCATTCCGAAGTCATAGCTTGATCATCAGGGTTTCAGTTATGTAAGAAACTTCACTGCGACGACACTACGCCAGAGGCGCGTATTTGTTGCAATTGTAGTACGATCTTAACTGTCATTTGCGAGACTGTGGTGGAGTAAATATTGATGGGCAGAAGAACACACGTAGATTTCGTGAAAACTTGCAGTATACCTAATAACAGGTTTTAGTAAAATCGGCACATTCTTCTCGAAGAAATAATAAGCAGCCAGAAATTTACAAAGTGGAAGGTTTATTTAAACCCCTTGAGAGTGGTTTCAAAGTTTACAAAAACGTCTTCTTCAGAACCCAGTTGTCACTATTTCTTTCTGAATAAAGCGTTTTTATTACGTTGAAACCATGGTCAAGTGGTTTAAATAAACCATTCATTTTGCAACTGATCGGTTGTTTATTATTCATTCAAGAAGATTTCATCCGACAGTTGCTGCTCCAGCCATGAACAAAATTTTAAATCTACATACATTTCTTCGTAATTCTATATATATTCCACCATAATTTGGCAAATGGCAATTAACAATGCACTTTAACTCACATTGACACGATTTCCTATCGTTTTGGCATGGCAGTGAACTTCTTCATTAAAGAAGTACCGGCCTTCATAACAGAGGTCTCTGATACACTGTTTTCCAGTGGCGCTCGACACGGAGGCAATCCGATTCGAATTAAGATAGTAGAAGAAATTTTCACCGCTGGTCTTTGGTCGAAAAAGGGATAGGTGGATAGGGGTGCTAGCGTCAGTCCTTACGCTAGTGTCCTGGATTAAACTCTTTATTTCTCGTTAGTGTCTCATGGAGTACGGGCACGTGACGCTGTTGAAAGTGATACATTCGTCGGATTGGGAGGACAATTTCGGCGGCCCCCGCGGTGCTGGTCAATAGAAGTAAGGTACGCCCCTCTTCCTTCTCTCATCACGCAACACAAATATGACACTACACAACTCAATCCCATCAAAACCACCTGCACTCAACACATACACTTAACACACAACTATCACATTTCGCAAAGGAAAGGTCCGATGACGAGAGAAGGAAAGAAATAAAAGCCGTTTCGAATCAGGCTGCCGACCTCATCCCTCGAGGCCTCATTGTCAACTATGACATACGATACCCAATCCGTCACTTAACAACTGAAACCTTGATGATGAGACTGGGAAACGTCTGGAGTGTTATCAAATGTATTTATTCACTACAGTCGTGATTTCCGTCTGTTTGCCGGTTTAGAGTGAAAACCTACCATGCCCGGTTTTACGGAACTGTTCTTTTTAAGACGACACTCTCCTCGTGTCAACCTTGTTTGTATATTCCGTGCGTATATGTAGCGAGAACTCTTCGTCATTTATGTTAAGGAATGTAAATGATGAAGACTCCTGCCTTTTTACACCAGTGGAATGTATAAACATGCTTGGCACGAGAACAATGCCCTTTAAAAAGAAACATGTAATGAGACTCTTTATAGAGAAAAACAACACTTCGGTGTTGTTTCATTGTGCAACGAGTTTCGACGTTGCAATCACGTCATTTTCAGGCCCGTCATATGAATTGCACCAAGTACCACATGTGCGTAGATTAAACAAGGCACTTCATAGAGAGTTATCAATGGCAAATATCATAACAGGCCGATCGTGGTGAATAAATACCTTTGTTAACACTCCAGTAAGAAAATATTGTCCTTGCACAAATACTGCAGGATTGCGGAGACTAACAAAATTGTGAGACACTACTTGTAGGCCTACTGATGATAATGAGTAACCAAACCATTCACAGGTAGTATCCGATCTTAACGAACGCTAGACACATCGTACACAGTCCTCGTGTCTGACACGTGGTCTGGCGACCGACCAGTGATGCGAACAGGTCAGATGGAAGAGAACAGCCGTAGAGGGGCACGCAGAATGTTTCAAACGAGGCGCCTGGCTGTTATGCAGCCAGCGCTGCGCGGCGGTCGTGAGGTCTGCAGCCGCCCATGTGCAGGCGAGTCCGACTGGTAATCAGCCGCGTGGCCGCAGCGACGGCAGCCGGCGCGCGCCGCCGCCCCCGGTGCCGGCACTGCCCCCGCTCGGCTGGCGTCGGCGGCGCTCGGGCGCGCTCGGGCCGGCGGTGCCGTGGTACACAGATAATGCGGCCGGGCCGCTCCCCCCCCCGCCCCTCGGATGTGTGTCCACGTTAGTTTGGAGCCTGCGTCGTTTACCCCCGGCGAGCGGCGAGCCCGCCCCCCGCCCCGCCGGCGGTGGGAGAGCGGGGAGAGAGGGGGGCGGGGCGGGAGAGGCGGCGGGGAGGGCCAGGGGCGGCGGCGGTGGTGGCGGCGGACGCGCCCCCTCCTACCGTATTACACTACAGTTAACGCACGCCCAAGCTCGGAAACATGCATGCGATTGTGCGTGCGAGAAGAGGCGTTTGTTTTGTGTTTTGTTGTTTGTCGGCGGCGGTGGCGGCGGTGGCAGTAGTGCAGACGGGGGAGCAGCGGCTCGGCGTCGCGTGCCCCTCCTCGGCGTGTTGAGGCGCACCTCAAACTCCATTGAGTGCAGGCGGTCAAGCCGGGGCGGCCAGTCAGTCGGCCGCCTGCCTCATTGATAACAAGACGCCGGCGGCGAGCGCGAGAGCCGAGCGCGACCCGCGCCCTCATTCATAAACAATCTGACGACTGACGGCCACGGCCGGAGGGAGGGGAGGACGTAAAAAAAAAAAGAGTGGGTGTGCGTGTGTGGGGCGCGAGTGATTCGTCCATTCCCGAGCAACTTGTTCGATTGCGTGCAGTGCCTAGCAACAGTTGTTTTATTTTGTTGTGGTTGTTGTTAGCGCCGCCGGCTGTCTCTGTCTCTCTTTTTCGGTTTTTCGCTCCATCTGCGCGAGGAGGGAGTCCCGGCGGTTTGCTGTAGTGGCGGCGTGTGGACCCTGCGGCGTGTCGACTGCTGAGGATGTGACAGGCGGGCCGGACGCGTTGGCGCCCGCAGAGGCGCTCGGCTGGCACGCTGCGCGACTTTCCTCGCCACCCGCGCTCTCTCGCCGCAAAAGTGCTGCTGCCGTGCTTACCCGGAGGGGGGCAGGCGCCCTCCTCCAACTTCGGCGCCGCCGCCGCCGAGATCGCGTCGGACGTGACCATATGGGGCACCAAGGCGGGAGGCGGCGCCGGCGACTGCAAGGGGCTAGTCGAGGCGTCCTCATGCGGCGGCGGCGCGACCGGTGGCGTCGGGGGCGGCGTCTACGGCAGGAGGCCCAGCATCAGCGTCGTCGACCCGATGCACCTGACGGCAGCGACGGCGCCCGCCGCAGCGGCCTCCGGCAACGCCGGCGTTGGCGGCGTCGGGGGCGGAGGAACGGCGTCTTCGGCGACCGGCGGCGGCGGTGCGGCGGCGTCTTCGTCCTCGCCGGCGGACGGCGGCCTCGCCGACACCTACACCAAGATGACGTCCGACATTCTGGCGGAGAGGACGCTCGGCGACTTCCTGTCGGAGCACCCGGGCGAGCTGGTGCGAACGGGGAGCCCGCACTTCGTGTGCACCGTGCTGCCGCCGCACTGGCGCTCCAACAAGACGCTGCCCGTCGCCTTCAAGGTGGTGGCGCTCGGCGACGTCCTGGACGGCACCCTGGTGACGGTGCGCGCCGGCAACGACGAGAACTACTGCGCCGAGCTGCGCAACTGCACCGCCGTCATGAAGAACCAGGTGGCCAAGTTCAACGACCTGCGCTTCGTCGGCCGCAGTGGCAGGGGTGAGTCTCTGCCCACGTTCCACACTTCCGTACCACCACTGACTTTCGTTCATCTCCTTGGAGATTTCACTTCTGTGTGACTTCATAACTCCGCAACATCCTCAATTCTTGTTCAGTGCCTACATCACATTTCTCAGAGACGTCTGTTGCATTTTATACTAATGCGTAGTTCTCTTCCTCGTACTACCCACTACCTACTGCCACGAATGATTTGCTTTGTTTCACTCGCCCGTCAGACCAGACAAACATCCTCACGTACTCAATGACGCGGTAGCAATACGTTACAGGTTTGATGCACTGCTCGGCATCCAGCTCACCACAAAGTGGTATCATATATTATTCGTTTACAACGAAGCATATTTATTGGTGCTTTTTCCACATCCCGGCAATCCATACTACTTAAACGGCCTTACGCCGCTCTGCGATGGTGTAAGTGCATTGAAAAACTCTTAAATTTGGTCGTTTTTATTTGTTCAATACGTACAGAAATTGTCAAAAATCAGAAGTAGTGTGGTCCGCCACCCTACACTTACCTTCCCGTCTTTGTTTTTAATATCCTGTATAATATTAGACCAGCTTAACACAAGTGGCCTGGGAAGGATTAAGCTGACATTGAAAATGCAACGTTTAAACGAAAATGATCTTCAAAGCAACGTTAACCTGACGACTATTATTTTAAGATTTGCATTAATCATTCTCTGGAGAGGTGCTGGCTTTTGCAGAGCCAAGACTGCATCACAAACGCCATTAGTTTATTTGTTGTTTATAACGTTACGCACGTCTGTGCATATTTCCCGTCAAAATTTTTATAAATGCAAAAATGTGGAATATTTTATGCAAGTGATGTCCAATAGATAAGCTGCTGGAGTTGCGAAATAAACAGTGTAAACACTGATACATCCAGCGCCACCAAAATCGAGGTCTGTAATATTTGTTATTTCAACGTGACATAATGAGTATTATGTACAAGTCACCTGCATAGTCAGTATTTCCTTTCGTGCAAGTTATGCAAGTGATAACTAATATCGAAACTACCAATGTTTCGAATTAACCAGTTAAAATAAAGACACGTCCAGTTTCACTAAAATCACGCACTGTAACAGTGAATAAGGACACGTCTTGAGTCACCAAAATCACGTACCGTAACAGTAAGAATGAGTGTTTATTACCTGTGCTGACATAGTTATTACTAAGTACAAGTTAGCTTAACAGTCAGTACTTCCCCAAAGGGTGACATTAACAGGACAGCCATTAACTTTGATACAAGCGATAAACGTTAGTATTCATCTGACGTACTGTAATGAATTCACTACGAATGAAGTCGCTGCCCTCAACCGCGAAACAATTCACAAAACGAGCGCAGCGCAGTGCCTAACAGTTACAACTACAGTGTGACTTGTGAGCTGAATATTAAAAGTGACATATATTCGTAATTTGGCGGCGTGGCTTTCGAAGAACTCGTCATTGTGAAGGGTTAAGGGAAAGACGAGCGCAGAAAGGGGTGAAGTCCTCCTGGGGCAGCGTGGCGCCGCGCGTCCCCGAGGCAACACGCGGTCGCCGCGTCCGCCCCCGAACACCCCCGCCAATCCGCGCCCTCCAGGAAACTTTTTTGCGCATGTCGGGGGAAAAAATTGGCCGCGCCACGCGGTAGCTGGGGGCGGGACACAGGACGCAGAGCGCACGCCGCGCCACTTTGCGGCGCCTCGCGCGATCCTCATTCAATTAGGAAGACAGCTGCCGGACGCGGCTTCCGTCAGGGAAGGCGTGCCTCCTAAGAAGTTGGGGGAGTCCCCGAGTGCGGGGGGTTCCCCTAGAACGCCCGGCTCACACCGCCGGCGAGAGACGACTGTCCTTAATAGTCTCACGGCGGGGCTACAAAGAGGTCAAATCTTAGGAAACGCTTACGTCTTGGCGTCAGCTATCAAAAAGTTTTTTCATATTATGCCCTACTCTACGAAATTTTTCAGCGTTATTCTCTAAGATAACTCAACTATACGTGGTGAACGCGAAAACCGTTGACAACATGTCAAAGGTTGTCCAGAGATATTTTCTAATTATTCTGTTTAAAGGCACCCTTGGTCGCCCGCGGCTCGTTACAGACTATTACTGTAATTATAAATTTTTATTTGTATCAGTTACGGACCACGGTGTTTTACGTCAGGTGATTAATGTCGGTTTGTCGTCAATAGCTTCGAGACTCGACTACAAACAATAACAGGCATAAATTAATTATCTGAAGGAAAATATCGTGGATAACAACTGGAATAAACAAAAAAAAAATCTTGGCTCATTGCGAAGTTTGCTGCGATTTATACAGTTTGTTACCCTGCTTACCTCCGCTTCTGTGAAAATACCTGGACAATAGAGGAAAATCCTGAATTATTCAATCACTAAATCGTGCAACACAAAACAAAAGGTAAGACAAAAACCTTCAGGTGCAAAAGCCAGTGCTGTGGCATCAGCTCAGCATTGCGTCGTGGCGCCAGTCTTGCATCACATTCAGTGAATCTATACACGCGGTTAGTATCGGTCATCTCTTCACCAGTAAACCGTACAGATACGTCCTGTAGTGTGTCGTTGTTAACGTGAATCTAACACCGCCGGTACAGCAAAGCCGAGACATAACTGAGTTGTACTGAATACAAGCTTGAAGATGAAGAGAAAAGTGCAAATTGCTGTGGTCAACAACAAATACAGCGAGTGAATTGAACAAATTTTTTTCCAACCAAGACGCAGAGTGCATGCCGTCGACATTTGCACTATTTTGTAAATATTTTCACTGCACTACGGTTACCAACAAATCGAGATAAATAGAACAAAATGTTATTACTCTGTAGTGAGCCATCAGAGACCAAAGGTCCCGTACAGCTAAATAGTTATTGAATCCCAGACGAACTTCCGAAATTTCATCGGTGAAGCTCGTGTTCACTCTGTATAACCATCTCTCTCTCTCTCTCTACCGGAATTCCAAAACCTATTGTGTCTCTAAAACATAATGACATGAGCAAAATGACGTTTCCTTGCGAATGGATTATGAAAACGTAGGAGCGATGTACAGAACTGTCTACACAGATTCGGTGTCCTGCTGCCACTTATTTTTTAGAATCAACAGGGACATCTTTGGGGACCGCAATAGCACTGAATCGTTTCTCCTGGTGGAACACGAAACATCGTTCTCGATGATTAGTAATCCACAGACACAGAAGTCTACCCCAGAGAACTGTGATAAGACTGGTACTGATCATGTTATCAGATGCCAATTGTTGAAAGTTCAGATTTTTCACAAATGACAATTTTTTCTAAAAAAGCAAACAGGTGTCCACTCCAAAATTACAACAAAATATAAGGAGATCTTGATAAATTGATGTGCATTTACAAACTAGCCATTAAACTACATAATGTTTTTCACGACACGTAAAAGAAAACTATCATAAGATAACACGATTTAAAATTCATAGCTTATATCTCATTTAATATAAACGCTGGAGAAGAACAATACCCTTGTGGAATGGAATGATTACCTACACTCAGTTATACATAAAGCGAATGAAAAAGGTAGGTTACCAGCCGCAGTTCGTCTAGGGAGAAGATTGCTTGCAATACAATTTCATGTCTTATACTGGAACACGGCTCAAAAATGTGTGAATCATATTAGAGTGCGCTAAGGCGAGTATCCACAGAGACAACGAAGACGACAGGTCGAATGGTACAAACTTCTTTGACTTGCTGAAGATTGTACTAAAAATCTCCAGAAACATTATTGACAGTTGCACCAAAAAAGCCGCCAAATATGTAGCAAAATCCCAATTAAAAAAGTCCGACAACCCGTTTTTGGACCCATCTGGTCAATTCTGCAGATATTTTAAGTGCACTACAGGTACGAAGATGAATGGAACTAAGAAACAGAACAAGTTACGGATACGTACAAATATAGCCATAAGTGACAAATTATTCCATCAATATTTTATTCCGATTGCCAAATACTGGAATCTTCATAATGCTGTGTTCATTTGTCTGCTAATCTGCATTATTATGCGAATCTTCTTATTTGTATGTTCTTATTAACACCACGAATGAGCAAATCATCTCAGTAACAGACAGCAAATAAATTCTTAAAACCCACCGCACTTCCCAAAAATATCTAACTTGTTACTTTTGTTTCGTTTTGGATCTACGGAATAACTTAGCAACGTAGATTTTTGATTATACGCAAACGTTTATGTTGCAAATCACTTTTCGTCTTAGTTTTAAATGATTGTTTTAGCGCAAGAGAATAATTATGTTGTGTTTCCCGACAACTATTGAAATATAATTTGATGTAAAAGAAAAACAAATATTTATTCATAAAAGGAGACTGCTTCCCATCAGTCCATAATATATTCAGTATCACTAAAAGAGGATGATATTTACGGTAGACAGTAAATTGTCATGGTACGTTAGCAAGAAGGTATAAGCGGCACTCGGACGTCCTCTTACTTCCGGTCCCAGCTAAAGGAGCCATGTTTCAACACTAGCGTTCAACCGAATCCGTTGCCAATCATAACATCGTAAAAATCTCTCCGCATTCCGTCAACTTAAATTTTTAATTGTAAGAGAGATAAACTGCGGTCTAATAGTACTATTTCGCAAACCTGCGTCATAAAATGGTATAAAATAGAAATATGTGCAGATTCTCAAGTTGGTCTTATTTTAACACGTTCGTCATTGAGTCATATTTGATTGCAATCACGCCTAGGGTGCAAATGTCTCCGCAAAAGTGATACTATTGTTGTAAAGGCGCTAGCAGTGGTTTAATGAAACTGCTATGACATGGCAAGATAGTTGGTTCTGCAAGAAACCGTATAAAACTGTAATTACTACGATTTTACAAAGATTCTTAAGCTAATAATAAAGGCTATATTGCTTCGCTTTGTCATCGAAAGCTTTTTGTCCCTTCGTTGAAATCATTGTCTTGTACTATTAAATTTATTTCTGGTTGTATTACACGTTAATGTAAAGGTAAGATATTTTATCTGCTCGAACTCTCTTCCCTTATACATAATTTTCTCTGGTAACTTTATTTTATCGAGGATATTTGTTCCTCCTTGCATTTCTAAGTTTCTGTAGTAATAGATATTTTTTTTATCTTAGAATACACTCTCCAACCAAACTTCCGTATCATTAGAACTTAAGCAAACTTCTCTTCCCGAAGTAGTTGTCATGGGCTTTGAAACAGCCAGTGAACGACAGAGAACGTCCTTCCCTTCAGTCAGATAAAACACGAATCTTTCCTCTAATATCTTAATATGTTTACACACAGTTTTCCCTTTATTCACGAGAATATTTTTAGACGCCGCGAAGCAATTGTGACGTTGCAAGTTTGGTCCAAAACAACCTTTGAACGACAGCTGTTTCAAATTTTTCTGTGTCCTTTTTTTCGTCATTTTCAGCAAGACTCCACGATCACTATTTAAATGACAGTTCCACGTTTTCTGATCAGTGTTCAGTACTTTCTCATATGAAAATACTTCAAGAGTGTAAAAAGAGCTCACTGCAGTTCAGAAAAACATCCCATTTAACTTGGATATTTCCTGGCACATCCGTGACGCTAGACCAAAATAACAATTTTTATAGTTCATTCAACATGTTTTGTGCAGGTGATGCCCCAAGGCTTGTAAATACCAGTAAAAAGTCATATTTACGAGCCAAAAAGACTTGCTCATGAAATAAACTTTCATTCACTACAATTTTCAGTAACCTGATTGTCATAACATAACGGGAAACCATTGACACAAGCCTGTATGGTATTGTACTTATGGAAGAGCCAAAAATAATGTATAAAAGCATCCTACATCACTGAAACTGCCATCAGTGGTGACTCTATTAATGTATTTTACTGCTGACGGTGGTTTCATGGCCGCAATATAATTTTTTATTTTACTTTTCACACTACAGTAAGAACGATGCCATACAGGCTGAAGTAAATAATTTTATATTGTTATCTGAAGATGCTCTGTCAGCCGATATTGACGGTGCATAAATGTTTACATCAGTGGCTCTTGGAGATTATGAAATAATACTGTGTTTAGCAACTTCGAGTTGTCCCTTTCCAGACGTTTTTCTCAGCTGCCCTTCTAACCAAGGAAAATGTTGTGGGTTTGACGGCACAATTAAAATCCAGAAAAGAAACTTCAGAAGTGAATACGACATTCAGCAAGGCGTAGTGCTGGAAGTACAGGCATTCAGCTCACGACACGAAGCAGATGTTGGCCGTACGAACATCTGGTGAATACGTGGCGTTACCTTGCCGGTGGTAACTCTGCCACATAATAATGAAAGAGATTACACACGTGACGGCTCTTCCGCGGCGTTCCTAATACAGCTAATAATTTACTCCCGTCTAATAATACACGGCACGTAATTGAGATAATTGCAATATGCGCACAGAGCGGTATCGATCGATAAATCGTATCGTACGTGGTCGGTGCACACCGCAATGACATAGGCAGTACTCCGGACTCAGGTACAACGAAAGGTTCCCTATTGACTGAGTAATGCAATATTATATGACTGAGTCGTACTTTAAAAACCTTTGCGAGAGTGATGTTTGACGTTTAAATGGATAACGAGATTACGTGTACAAAATAACCAAATTAAACCCTTCGGCTATACGACCACGTCACGCAAGAGTTGCAGGCTGAGCCACATATATGCAACGGATCGTCGATAACAAAATTCAGCTACAATTGAACTTCAATTTCTAGCTCAAAAGTTATATTTTTTCTAGTTTGTGCCTCACAGGTCGTAGATGTTTGAAAAGAAATCATATTTCAGATCCGTCAAGAGCTGCTGATAAACTAAAGGCTGTTAACTGCTGATAGAAGTCACCCGATAATCTTCAGATATCATATTTACAATAGCCTGTATGGCAACGTATTTACTGCAGCATAAAATGACTTCGCAATAAACAATGCTGCTACATAGACTGTAGGAAATGAGGTACCTCTCTGAAGGATAGGAATCTGATTAAGATAGTCACATAGGACGGTTTTTATTTTACCTGACTCGGCTGATAAGTGTGTTGCCATACAGGCTGCTGTCAATATTTTTATTAAAAGTGAAAACGATCAGAAGATAGAAACCAGTAGCTAATGAAGGTTTATTTATCAGCAGCTCTTGGCACCTCCGAACTACGACTTTTTTTAATCAACAATTATTGTGTACTGTGAAACGAGCAGCTCATGTTGCAAGCATAGTTGCAAGCCTAGTGACGTTAAATTTTCTGCCACCAACATTCAAGTTCGACTGTGTTCGGAAAAACTCAGTTCTTTATGTGATTCAGATATTTTGTGTCATTTAAAAACTGATGGGAATCTCATTCACTACGTATGCATTCCTTAGGGAAAAAGGAGTAGCAAGATACTTCCATACAATATAATGTTGCGCTTCCTGCCTCATAAGAAAAAAAAAAAAGGATACAGAATAACTTGTATGCGAAAATTTTCAGTTAGATTTGAGCTTGATCATTATGAATATAAATTGAAAAAAAGAAATTACTGTGGTCAATCACACTTATTGTCGTTTCCGTTACGCATGTCGGAAGATTATACCTCAATAATAAGGCTGCTTTATGTCAGTGGTGAAGTCATAGAGCATTTGTATATACGACGTTCGGGAAGCCCTTGGCGTTGTGGTCTCGAGATCAAAAGTTCTTTTCCAGTCGTGTTTACCTTTGACACATTTTCTACTACTTATACGCTATCTTTACGTAATTCTGTTGATACATGATGTAAAAAAGCTGAAAAAAACAGCTTGTGACCACTGAGCGTCAGTGCCACAATCAACCAAGCTCATACATACATGAGCCAAAAACTGACATAAATCCACCTCATGGTTAATGCATAACCTTCAGAAACACGTAGTGGGGAGAACAATAAATTGGACAGAATAACACATGGGACCGGTGACTCTAATTTCTTTTTTCTTTCAGGTACTAAGAAACTGAACAATATCATAAAGTAATCCACCTACTGCCTTTTAAATAGCGTTTTTACTCAGCCAATATACATTTCGAAGTCACAGCTTCAGCATGAAGGCTCCAGTTGATATGAATGAACCTTCGAGTCCACGGCAACACTCTAGAAACGTGATGTGAGAATGTTGTCACTTTTAGTAGTTTACATTATCCAAGTAAAAAATTTACGTATGTTATTTACACGGTCCTCGATGAAAAACGTGTCCATTCATTGTAAAATACCAGTTTAACAAGTATAAGCACTATGGATGCAACGAAATAAGAAAAACCTATTAGGACGATAAACAGGTCAATAGATATTTGTCTTAAAATTTAATTCACTTGCTTTGACGTTCGTAAACGGATAAGGTATTGCTTAGCGACTTCTCCATTTTGCTACCAACTTCAATCTTTTGCGTTACATATTATGTCAAAGAACACTAATGTGGTCTGAAGGGATCCAGAAATGAGAAATCGAATTACGATTTTCGAAACACAGAAAATTACCATGCGTCTGCGTGCCATTTTTCTGAGTGTTCTTTGTATACTACTGTCACTGTAACTCTGAAACTCTGTAATTTTGTTTTGCTGCCTGATCTATATTCCTGTTAATGATACTCTACCGTTACGCATCTTTGCACAACGCTGGCAATTGCTGTATAGAAAGTGTACTGAAAGAACGTATTTTATACTTCCCGACATAAGGCTAGTGTCTGACTTCTGCAAAATTTTTATTTCATGGTTTTAATGAAAAATTAATGACAGTTGGTTATTTAGTTGGATATTAACACTCAAGCGTAAGCCAACAGGAAAGTCACTATTTTGAGAGTGACGCGACATTCGTTTCTCGCCTTTACCGATCGTGAAGAACAAAGCTTCTTTTTGGAAATCGGATGTGGAATAATGTATTTCTTATCAGGGACTCGTGCGTGTTCAGCATTGCGCTCTTTATCGAAAAAGTAGTGGGTCAGTTTGATCCAGAATGCATTACTGAATCGGTATTCTACTTTGTTATGGAAGACGCTTCACGGTTAGCCCGATGCGGCCTTAGACAATCATTAAGAAGTAATCAAAACGATGAGGAAGCGACTTCAGTTCGAGCTGTGTTGACTACGAGAACTGCATGTGGTTCGGATAAATACACTTACAATAGCCTTCCTCCTGTATTCATCATTTGGATTTGCAGCTCCTTGTGTTTACCGTGTTTCCAGTTAAAATTGTCGGATGTAAGGTCCGCCAGTTATGCAAAACACCGTTTCATCCAAGTTCCCAAACATGTTTCAGCACCACTGTTCCATCATCAGTGGGTTTCCGTTTTATTTAATCTTTACACTTGGTGTGCATGATTTTTCAGGACCACTTGTGTATTATTTATTACAGGTAGCTTGTCATGTTTTCATGTGGCAAGCCCTTTTATTCTCAGCATCATGGTGAGGTGTCGTGATGCACACGTAAATATAACACGTACTTTCACAGATAAGGTCGTATAAGCACATTGCACTTAACCAAAACAGTGTGATTGTGGTTGTTGTGTTTTGGTTAAAGGACACAGAAAACGGCAGATGGAAGTTTGTCATTGTAGTGCATGATTGAATTTTAACTTTGTGTAACGATAATTAGGACTCTTATTCATTAACAGAAGCTAAATAACTAGAAGCAAAGAGAGTCCGAGCTCAAAAATGTCAAAATTTCTTATCCTTTTAGAAGGCTCGCTTAATTCTCTGCAGAAGAGACTCTCTACGCTTCTTCAGCAAAATTCCAAATAAGCTGTTCTGCTGCGTCAAATAAATTATAAAATGCATTTCAGTAGTGAATATGTAAAATATCACAATAAACAGAACAGGACGAGAAACGAATTTGTGTATCCTGCAAAATGTACAAATATTTACACATAGGAAAAGTATGAAAAATCACATTGTTCAATTTATTATTTGCCTATAGAAGATATTACGACACAGTCACTAAAGTGTGCTTATAGTGCACAGAACTAATCTGCCGATTGTCCAGCGTAATTTACAAAGTGTTCCAGCACACTTTTCCTTAACCTAAGCTTCTTTTGTGAATGTACCGCTAGTAAGAATTTTCCTACAGGGTTAAACGGAATGAGCAACTAGAATCAAGGCTACTGGCAACTTAAAAAAGACCTCAGTGGTGTTAAATCACTTTTGATGTCATCCTCTATGCTAACAAGACCCTTCATTAACGGATTAAAATGTAAGTTAATATTAAGCTATGGAGTGCTAGTGAATGGATATCTGCAAATGACATTTTAAAAAACGGTCAGGAATAACGCTTCAGGGTGATGCTTCTGTTTGTTTTCATTAAACGTTACCACAGACTCTGGGGCATTGCTATATTCACAACACTCCTAATAATTATGCATGAAGCATTGGAAACTGTACATAAGGAATCAATTTGCACAACCTCGTTATATTGTTCATGTTATGGTATCTCGGAGATTAACAACGTTTATTTGAGGACATTCTGTTAACCTCTTAAGCCTCAGTGTCAGTCATAGACTTACAAATCACTATCCATGAAACTGAGTATTTATCCACAGAACTGTCTGTATCAACACTTGGTGCGAAGCGTGTTTCAAGAGGAAACAGACTGATATTAATAGTTGAGTATCTGGATCATTCTAAAGGATATCTGGAACATTCTTAAGGAAGCAATTGTACTTTTCAACGGTTATCGTTGTACAGTTGCTTGAGACAAGCGGCGTTTCCCACGTTGGCCATCTGAGCTTTCTTAATTCTGTTACAGTTTATGCTGTTTGTTGAAGGAAGGGTCTGCATGCAAACAACGTAAAAAAAGAGAAATTTCTCATCCGCATTCTGAATCCTTGTCCTTACGTGAAGGGAGAATATAGTTCCGATTAGCACTTATCATATGTCTTCAAGAGTGAAGATACGTTGAGACGTTGCTGTGGAAATTTTCATCGTCCATGTTAAATGGAAACTGACAATACAACACCAAAAGTAACCCATTCATGTACTATCTCATGGAGTATTATCATCCTTTGTTCCAAAAGCTGCATCTTAGAAACTCGAGCAATGGAAGACATTTTCAGATTACGTTTTCTGTACCATCTCTACATAAAGGCCTGTTGACTGTGGTAGCACACTGTACTTAGATGTCTTGTCCTGCTTTGCACATTCAGTGCCAGACTTTCTGTGACAGTAAAAGTGTAGGAGGCTGAAGTAACAGCCCCAGTTTTACAGTCTGTTTAGTAGGATGGTACTTTCTATTAACGCACAATTATCTTCAGGAGCTGTACATGGCATGCTTTACTTCAAGGAAAAAGCTGAAAATTTTTAAGTCAACAGGTTTTTCTCTCGTTGCTAAATGAAATTGTAGCCGAAAAATCTTCGTTTCGTTTTCACCCATCGCGCTGCTTTCGGCTTTTAGAAACCTGAACAGTGAAAAACGAAAGCAAAATCAAGCTTTCCGACTACACACTGTGCAAACAACGAGGGGAAAAAATCATAAATTACATCACCAACCTTAACCCTGTTTCCTATATTTTGATGTACTTAATTTCTTCAATCAGCTCTTCGTGTTGGATGGTCTATTTTTTGAAAAATAATAACTGCTAACACGCGCGGATACGATAAATGAGAAACACAATAATGCCAACTTGTACAGCAAACGAAGAGATCACAAGTATGTTGTGATTGGACCCAAGGGCATAGAAAATTGCTCTGCAACTGAATTCAACACTGAATCTAATGCTGCTTCAGCGACAGTTCTGCTGTCTGCTGTGTTGCCTTTCGTGTTTACAAATTACGTACTTTTCCTTCTCCATTTTGTGACCAAATGTACCGAAAATACAAGCGCTGATCTCGTAGCACTTCCTTTCCTTTAGGCGCCATAGGTTCGGGACTACGTGGCCTGTGAGTAAATCCGGTACTGATTTCGTAATTTCTGTAGTAATTTAGTACCAGTAATCACCCAGGCTTGTAATGTCTCTTCCTGAGATCACATAGTATGCACAATTGGCCAGCAACAAGTAGTATATTTTTTCTCGATGCTGTTTGACCGCGTGAGATCGTAATGCGATCTCTCCTGTCACTCCTCGTGTGAACGCCAAAATGGCAGATATGGCTTTAACTGAGAACGAAGTAGAAAATCAACTGAAATCTTTCGCCAGTGGAAATGTATCTAGACTGTATGAGGTAATGGTGAGATTCTGCAAAGAATATGGGAATGATCTTATTTCCCTTCTACCAGTAGATTACGGTAGGTGCCTACCGATTGGAAGAAAGTGCAGGTCATTCCGCATCTCAAGAAGGGTCGTAAGACTGATGTACATAATTATAGGCCTACATCTCGACGTCAGTCTTTTGAAGAATTATGGGACACGCTTTATGCTCACGTATTACGACGTTTTAGGAGAAAGAAAACTTCTTTCATAAAAGGCAATATGGATTCCGTAAACAGATATCTTGTGATACTCAGTTCGTTGTGTTCGTCCTTAAGATCCACATCGCCGTGACATCGGAGCCCAGATTGATGCATTATTGCTTGATGTCAGGAAGGCATTTACTGCGTAACCACACAGTAACTTAGAGAGAAAAATACGAACTTACCGGGTATCAGGTTACATTTGTGATATTCAGGACTCCCATTCAGGACTCCACATCAGGTCACTCTTAACAAATCAAAATTGACAGGTGTAAAGATAACCTCAGGAGTACCTCAAAGGAGTATTATATGGCCGTTAGAGTCTACAATTTATATTAATGTTCTAGTTCATGGGGTAGTGTACCTTTTTTACCTACCGCCAAGTTTTGTATCTCCCTTAGTAGTAAAATGTTATTACCGCCCATTGCTTCAACAGTAATGGTGATTTATAAAATGGGAGGGTACTTTAATGTTAAGAAAATTATAAAGCAGAGTTACTGCACGTTAAAGCATGAAATAATAGTTATTTACAAAATACTTAATGTCGAAATTTTATGAAAACCTAATGAAAATATTTTTAAAACGCTTACTACCTACCGTTCACCAAGAATGCAGGAATGTTCACTACCGCTGTTCTAGTGGATAACGTACGAGAAACTCCGTCAGTCTATTCATGGACTATTCTACTTTCTACGACAGCTGCATCGGCAGTAGACTGTAACGAAATGCAGGAAGAACTTCGGAGGATCGACAACTGTTGCACGGTAACGTAAATATGACGTAACGCGGATAAATAAGCGAAGAGATCCCTAGTACTCGGTTGCACTATTGACGAAACAGTTACCACCTTAAAATACATAAGAGCAACCACGCGGATCGATTTAAAACGAAATGGATACACAAAACAAATAACGGGGAAGAGCAAATGACCAGTTGAGATTCATTGATAGAATCCTCCGAAAATGAAAATAATTCCACGTAGAGAGTCATTTAGAAAACACTTGTTTTGGATTCTTGAGTATTGCTCACAAATCTGGGACACCAATCAGGCTGAGTTAATAGAAGAGAGAGAGATAGATAGAGAGAGAGAGAGAGAGAGAGAGAGAGAGAGAGCGTTTTGTCATGAGCTCGTTTTTGTCGACGCTAGAGCTTTGCAGAGGTACTCGAAAAACCTCAGTGCAGGACTTGCAAGTGAGGAGCTGTGTATCACGGACAGATTTAGAACTGAAATTCCGGGAGAGTAGGCTCACGTCCCGTGAAAAGTAGGACAACATATTATCTGTTCCCACATGCCTCTCGCGGTTTGACCACGACAAGAGACGAGACAGACTTAATACGGTTTGCCGGTAATCGTCGTTGCCACGCCCCCAGAGCGGTTTTAAGGCCCAAGAGACACAAGCGGGCAGTTGTAGCGCCAACTTGAGAAAGGTGCCAGAGATGGCCAAGTGCAAAAATTTCTTACAGGGTGTATCATAATTAACAGAGAAAACTGACACGGTTGAAAGTATATGATAGTAGAAGCAAAAATGTTCCAGTAAACACTCGTCCGCAAACGAGCATCACTGTAAATACGTGCGTACGACCCGCCAGTGAGTTTAGTGTCAAATGTTGTCCCAATTAACATAAATGTACTTGAAATGTGAGCTATTCGATTATCCATCTGCCATCAAATTTCACCCAAGTCCTACCTTAACCTGAAGTACAGTACTGCTACTGCACATTGCATGTGGTAGAAAGAGTTTTTGAAAACTCAACTCAATATAGTTTAGGTCAACACTTTCTCAAGAAGGATTTTGTTGACTGTCAGCTGTAGCTACTGAAAGCGATACCTTTAAGTTAATACTTTCGGACTGTATTTTGAAAGATTTAGCTAGAAAAATTCAATGCAAGGTTTTTTTGCAAGAAAATACTGGCCAGTACATATACTGAACAACTGTAGGAATTAGATAAGACTTTATTAATAGAATATCTCTTTCGTTTCATAAACAAATAAGTGATACCCCTTTCGGTTGTTTAAATGAAAATTTTGACAATGTTTACAAATTTTCAACAACTTCACGGCAAAATGTAAAACATTCGACTAGTTACTGCTCAGTCTTCTTCACATGTAACTTATGCAATTAAACAGTGCCTTATGTCAAAGACATCAGTTTAAAATTAGATGACTTTCTTATCCACTTTCTCCAACAGAAAATGAAATAATCTTAAAATTATAGAATTAAAAGTTTCATTACTTAATCTAACTAAATATTAAAAAGTTAATATTTTCATGCTTACCACTTATTTTAAAGAAAACAGCACTTTTTGCTGATCTTACAACAATACAATATGTCCAGATAGATTCTGTTTCTTTCGCCAAGGCTTTTAAAGAAATCAGGAATTACGTGAAACAGAAATGAGCAGTTTCCCATTTTTTAATATTTAGCACTGGAATAATTTTCAGAAATTTATTTTTGACACTAAGGAACGTTGGTGTAGTAGCAGAGAGTGCTGTAAGTAGAGGACTGTATACCTGGGAACACGCGATTTATTATGTGTTGGTACTCGGTCTGCTGACTGATTTTAGAATGACATGAAGTAAAGAGTTCCAGAGACCGCCATAGGTAATTTCCGCCATTTTCTAGAGTTTTTGTTGTTGTTATATTTGAAGTTGTGCTTTGCGGAGCATTTGCAAATATGTATAATAAATGAAAGAAATTTGGAATATATTGTTATTGAAGTGTTGGCAGAAGAGCCAACACTGTGTTTCTAGAGGAGGCCGAAATGCATGCGTTTAATTACACGCTGACTGGCGTGAGGTTTGGAACAGGACAATATCTTGAGAATTGCAAATAAAGTACGTAGATGATGTAATACTTAACTTTAATCCACACTTGTAGAACATCTCTCGTTACGGTACATGCTTCATAATATTAATTATCAATTGAATACGGCGCCTTGCTAGGTCGTAGCAAATGTAGCTGAAGGCTATGCTAACTATCGTCTCGGCAAATGAGAGCGTATTTGTCACTGAACCATTGCTATGAACGTCGGCTGTCCAACTGGGGCGAGTGCCAGTACGTCTCTCTAGACCTGCCGTGTGGTGGCGCTCGGTCTGCTATCACTGACAGTGGCGACACGCGGGTCCAATGTATACTAATGGACCGCGGCCGATTTAAAGGCTACCACCTAGCAAGTGTGGTGTCTGACGGTGACACCACAGTTATTTCTTCAGGTACGGTATTTTATGGTGAGAAAAATGCTGTATGTTTTAGAACTACTTATATAACATGCAGAAAGTTAAGCCATTCTTCGTAGGTCTTCCAACATCTTGTATCCTTAAAGAGAAGAAGGTCTTTTACCATGGAACACACGACAGTTACAAATTAACTGAGTTTCTTTAATGTCCTATTTTACCTGTCTTGATAATGGAAACTTGTTTTAGTTTACAATGGTTTTTATTTCAAAATCGTATTTAACTCGTACCTGGGTTTTGATAATGTTTCAGCTTAATTTCAAATGGTTCAAATGGCTCTGAGCACTATGGGACTTAACTTCTAAGGTCATCAGTCCCCTAGAACTTAGAACTACCTGAACCTAACCAACCTAAGGACATCACACACATCCATGCCCGACGCTGGATTCGAACCTGCGACCGTAGTGGTCGCACGTATCTAGACTGTAGCGCCTAGAACCGCTAGGCCACCCCGGCCGGCTTGCTTAATTTGATTTGACTTACAGGTTATTGGATTGTGATCATCATCATCGTCATCCTTTATTGCATTAACGGCCCTTTAAGTCCTACAGCAGTAAAGAAAAGGATGAAAAACTACACACTTTAGAAAATTATAACACAACACATCACAAAAGCAAAACGTACAGTACAAATAAATCAGTCAGTAACGAAGAGGAGATGTCTACTATAGATATGATACTGCAGTACTTGTGTTATTCCGAATACGAAGCAAAGTTCATTCGGACGCGCATGCATGTCCAAACGAACAGCAACTGCGACGACTACGACAGTTATTAAAGACATGAAATGTATTGGAAATAGCAAATATGGAATATCTTCAGTTATATAATGAAATGACGACAGTGAAAATTTGTGCCGCACCGGGACTCGAACTCTGTTCTCCCGCTTATCGCGAGCGACCATTTTTTTTCTGTTCGGGGTGGACGTCCCATGACGCCTGTTGAAGGTCATTGTTTATCCATTAACTCAGTTCTTTATGACAGAGGACAGCTAATCCTATGGCGCCAGCAGCCATTTGGCTACTCTGCTCGACTCACGGCTGGACCCACTCTTCCATATGTCATCAGCCAAGTGCCTTTGTCCCGTACTCGTACATCAGTTATGTATATTCCTGTACAGGGAAAACCTTTTACTTGTAAGACGTTTGCGTGGTGTTGGCGGATATATACGTTACGCATATATGTCCGAAGGAACTTTGCATCTTAATTCGAAATAAGACAGGCACTGCAAAATCGTATTTATCTGCGTGCATGTCCGAGGACTCGATATGGGAGGGAACTATCAGCTGGAAAGATGTAGCCAAACAATTGTAGCCTCTTATGCCTTAATATTAGGCTAATGTGAGGCTTTCCAAACCGCTGGTACAGGTCCTGTTTAGCTCTTCGTTCTCATTTCCCTTCCGTAATACAGTAGACTGGCCCACAAGTTTTTCGAAGTACATTCTCTTGAAGCCACAGGTTGCTTCTTCAGTTGTTGCTGATAATGCCCAAGTTTCATAACCATATAAACGTACCGGTCATACTAGTGCAAAGTACAGCTGGATCATTCTTCTGTGAGATCAGCAGTGGCTTCAATGAATTATAATAGAGTAAAAATGGCAATGATACACGATTAATTCCAATATTGACATGGTTTACTTGATTGCAACCGGTTTTAAATTTCAGTAGAGTAGTTGTTCATAGCTATGTGACAATGTCGTACATAGGAACAAGTTTTCACGTTTGGAAAGACCTTAATTCCCCATAGTAATTTTATGTAATTTCAGAAAAAAAGAAACAACACGCATAAAGGGTATGCTATCATTTCCAAATGGAATAAGAAAATATATTAAACTTGTATTAGATGGCTGGTTAGCGGCGCAAGTCTGAAATGTGTACCAAGGGGCATCTCTTTTCACTAGTTCCTCTACTGCGTCAAGCTCTTCATTTCAGAGTAGCACTTGCACCCTACATGTCATCAACTGTTGGCTTGATGTGTTACGATATCTGTCTTCCCCAACAGTCCTACAGTGTTTACTCTCTGCAGTTCTTCCTAGCACTACAGAGTCTACTCCATGATGCATTAAGACAAGTCCTATCATCATGCCCTTCTTCTTGTGTTTTCCATATTTTTATTTCTTCGCTGATTACGTGGAGAACATCTTCTTTCCCTGTCTAATCAGTCCATTTGGTTTTTAGAATTCTTCTATACCACCACATTTGAATCGCTTCGATTCCCTTCTGTTCTGGTGTTACTACTGTCTATGATTCGCTACCATAAAATCCTGTGCTCCAAATGTACATTCTAAACACTTTCTTCCTGAAATTAAGACCTATGTTTGATACCAGGAGACTTCTCTTGGCCAGGAATGCTCCTTTTTCCTGCTACTGACGTCCTCCTTCTCCGCCGGTCATGGGTTAGTTTTCATCGAGGTAACATAATTCGTTAACTTCGTCTACTTAGTGATAATCAATTTTGATGTTGAGTTTCTCACTGCTCTCACTTCTGCTATTTCTCATTACGTTTGTCTTCTTCCGGCTTACTCTCAGTCCATATCTTGCACTCATTAGACTGCTCATTCCATTCAGCACATCCCGTAATTCTTCTTCGATATCCCTGACGATGTTGTTGTTGTTGTGGTCTTCAGTCCTGAGACTGGTTTGATGCAGCTCTCCATGCTACTCTATCCTGTGCAAGCTTCTTCATCTCCCAGTACTTACTGCAACCTACATCGTTCTGAATCTGCTTAGTGTATTCATCCCTTGGTCTCCCTATACGATTTTTACCCTCCACGCTGCCCTCCAGTGCTAAATTGGTGATCCCTTGATGCCTCCGAACATGTCCTACCAACCGATCCCTTCTTCTTGTCAAGTTGTGCCACAAACTCCTCTTCTCCCCATTTCTGTTCAGTACATCCTCACTAGTTATGTGATCTACCCATCTAATCTTCAGCATTCTTCTGTAGCATCACATTTCGAAAGCTTCTATTCTCTTCTTGTACAAACTATTTACCGTCCATGTTTCACTTCCATACATGGCTACACGCCACACAAATACTTTCAGACAGCAATGTTATTAACGAATCTTATTATTTATATCCTTTCATCCTGAAGCTTAATCACAATCTTGAACCAACCTTTATTTCTGTGTTTGCTTAATAGACGTATACATTGAACAGTGGAGGCGAAACAGTGCATCACTGTATCACACTCTTTTTAATCCGAGCACTTCGTTGTCTCACGGTCTTATTACTCCCTATTCGTTCTTGTCCATATTGTGTGTCACTCCTCTTCCCTTGTAGCTTACTCCCACTTTTCTCAGAATTTAGAATATCTTGCTTTCTGTAGATGGAGAAATTCTATTGGTGATTCTTCTTCAGTCTTCCTTCCATTACCAATTGGTAATGGTGCCTTTACGTTTCCTTAAGGAAACTTACTATGAGAGAAAAAACAAGAGCCCAGAGGAAGGAAACTAATGCTGAAGGACTGCAGGGGGATGGTAGCTTCAAATGTTATTTCACTTGTGTTGAAAATGTTCTTGTATTGGCCATGCACGGCGTTTTTTCGAATGGAATCAGGAGGGTGGGGGTGGGGTGAATGAAGCGGTGGGTGGGGGGGGGGGGAGGGAAGGGGGGAAGCACGTTAGAGGTAACAGAAGTATCCTGCGGCCCACACTGTAATGTGTCGAGCGGAGTATCGATGCAGATGTAGACCCATCGACGGCTGTGCGCCGATCAGCACGCCCCGTGGATCCCTGGGAATCCCTCGGCTGGCCGCAATCTGCTGTCGCGCGCGGGGGGGCGAACGAAGTCCTCACCTGAGGCGGGCGGCGGCGCTGGCTGACGGATAGGCCGCCGGGGACGGCGAGCGCCCATTAGGGCCGCTAATGCGTGCAGCCCCCACGTCGAGGGTGCCTCTGCCCTGCCCTGTCCGACAGCCAAGCGCGCACGCACGCACCAACTGCGTGGCCCGACAGGCGGACACGCGCCTGCGTCCCCACGCGTGGGAGCGCGACGTTCGCAGCCGTACGGCGCTGGCTCTAGCGTGCAGCTGGAAATCTCCACAGGAACCCTCTTCAGGACATTCCAGACAACCAGTAGATCTGGTGCGAGACGCTGTGACCAAAGTGCGTGACATATATACTGAACGTGCACTGTTGTCATTTAGGTATTGGAGGTTGTTATCCTTTTAAATCTACATACATACACCGCAAGTATCTATACAGTGCTTGCCTGAGGGTACTTCGTCCAAATATATATCGAATTTATTTAATATACCATTCGCGTATTAGGCGAGGGAAAAATTTTCATAGAGACGGATTGGACTAAAGTACGGAAACATCGCAAGAAATGCGTACTTGAACTTAATTGCAGACGCTAGCTGAGCCTCCAGGTTGCGCTGTTGTATTTGACCATCAACGGCACGTGTGCAATGTCCTCAATACACAACAAGTGTCGCTTGTCGTCAGAACGGTGTTCTATATAGTTATGAATGCATCGTGTCGGAGCTATGTGACTTCTGACGTGAGCAAATTCTTGGTGCTCATAGGGAGGGTACCGCTCTCGAAAACCGCCAGCTGGAAGAGCGGCGTGCTGACCACGTGCCCCTCCGTATCCGCAGCCGGTGACGCTTAAGGACTGAGGATGACACGGCGGTCGGACGGTGTTTCTTTGTTCGTATGGCGGTTGCTTCCGTAACCAAGGCAAGCGAAATGTTTGGTGGTGCGAGAGGCACCGTAACGAAATTTTTACTGCAAGCGGTCGAAGCGTAAAAACATCATTCGCTAAATTACAACGCGCACGAAAGTGTGTTGAGTGATCGTGACAGTGGTCTTTGAAGAGAATTATGACGAAGAACAGGGGACGAAAGCTGCAAAAATCACTACAGAACTGAATGTCTCACTCGCGAAGCCTGTCGGCACCAAAACAAGAGGAAGGGAGCTCCATAAACAGTGAACTGAGGGTGAGCTAGAATTCTGAAATCACTCGACTGTGATTCAGATTCCCGCAAAGGAAACGTGGGGCCGAGGCCAAGTAACCTAGACTCTGGAACAATGCAAGAAAGCTGTTTGTTCGGATGAGTCTTGTTTCACATTGTTTCCAACGTCTGGACGTGTTTGCGTCCCAGGAGTAAAACATGGCGAGGGAGGGTTCGGTGACGGTTTGGGCAGCCATGAGCCCCTTGATTATTCTGCAAGCTCGCATTACTAGCGATGATTATGCGACCAGTTTGGCTGATCACGTTTATCCCACGACAGAATGTTTGCCCACCAATTATGATGCTGTGCTCCAAGATGAGAGGACCGCTGTTCACGGAGCTAGCGTCTTCCAGGAGCACGAGGATCAACTATCGCATCTGTCCAGGCCACCACAGTCTCCAGATCTTAGTAATATTGAGAATTTGTGGTCTACTTTGGAGGAAAGATCTGCGATAGCTGTCGACGTCCGTCATCGTTATCTGAACTTGCTTCTATTGTACAGAAAGAAGAGTGTAAGACACCTTTGGAGACCATACAGGACCGGTATTTATCCATTCAGAGACAATTGGGCGCTGTATTGAATGCCAACGGATTTTCTAAACCATATTAGGCATGGTATTATGCTGTGTTTCTGGTGATTCCATATTTTTGTCCACTCCATGCACAGAGTACCCTTCTTCTCACATTTAAGTACTTGGTAGAGAGTTTGTACAACCACTTTCAGACTTTTTTTCCGACCGTACCACTCTCGAATAGCACGTCGGATATATGATCAGCTCAATCGTTTCATGCGAGCTCTCATTTTATTTATCACGATGGTTATTTATTCCTAAGTAGGTGAGAGTCACCAAAATATTTTCGTATTCGGAGAAGAAAGTTGTTGACTGAAATTTCGTGAAAATATCTCAGGACAATATAAATTTGGTTTTGATGATTGATACCCCTTTCGCCTACCGATAACACTCTCGCCCCTATTTCGCGATAATACAAAACGGGCTGCGCTTCTTTGAGCTTATTCGGTGTGATCCATCAATCCCATCTGGCAAGGATGCCATACGGTCCAGCAGTAACAAATAAGAGAGCGGACAAGCTTAGTGCATATGGTATCTTTAGTACATTTGTTGCATTTTGTAATGAAATGCAGTATTTGGGTAGCTTTCCCCATAATTTCTATGTGATAGTTCGAATTTAAGTAATTTGTAATAGTACTGGATAGGTATTTAGTCGAACGGTCATTTTGTGTTACTGTCTAGAAGCTTACTAACCCAACGGGTTTTTGCCAGAAGTACGTTACATTTCTTCCAGTGGTTCACTTTTATATTCCCCGAGTATTTCTGTCACACTTTCGTATGGGCCATACCAGCCTGTTACCATCCTATCAGCACGTGTAGATGGTTGATTTTCTATCGTCGTGCATACTTAGTAAGGATTTTAAACATTGGAACCATACCCTGTAGCTGGTACCACTAGCGTCTTGTACGCAGTTTCCTTTACATATGCATCACATTTTTCTGTATCCGTTCCAAAAAATATAATTCTTTCATTCTCTTTTCCTAACAGTGATTTGATGAGAAGGTCCTATTTCATAACGCTTCTTAGTACTGTCTCTAAATCCTGTTAGCCAACAATGTAACACGCTGAAGAAGTTCACCATTAATCTTGCAGTCAGATACAATGAGGTTCTTTCTCTTCATTACCCACATTAAAATAGCGCTGTAATTCATTAAACCGAATGCAGAATTCATCCAAATCTTTATGTAATGCATTACAATAATCCAACCACGATACTTTCCCGTAGAAAACAGCTTCACCAGCGAACGGTCTTCCAGTGCTGCTGATCCAACCTGACAAATCGTTTATGTTCACTCAGAACCTTAGAGACTCTATTCTGCATCCGCTGGGAACATCCAAAGTCACTTTCAATAAATATTACTCATGCAAGTCACATATTTTGGAAGCTAATCCATATGACAGTGTATTGGTTAGTAGTCGACGATAGGGCACAGTGTCCAACGCCTTTCCGAAATCTTGAAAGTCAGAACCTACATGTTAGCTTGCATCTGTTTTTTTGCAAAACGGCGTGTTTGTATAAGGCAAGCTGTGTTTCTCACTAATGGAGAGGCCTGTCTTCCTCAAGTTACGGCTTGAAAATAGACAATGTGAGATAGCGTATCTTCATCCATATCTTCAAGTATGTTTCCCGTGGTCTCCCTTAAACGTTTTTCCATCTGTAAGTATGATTCACTTAGCAAAATTTGGCTGGACCCTTATCCCTTCCTTGAACCCCATCCTGGCGACGTCAAGAAATAACTTTTCTTTCTTCCCACTTGTCAGCTGTTACATCCCATGCCATCGTCAACAATATTATACAAGCAGGCACTGTTCTGTTAGAACAACTCTATAGTTCACACTTGGCCGCATTTGCGAGACAAAGGCGTTCCTGACATGAACATAGGATGTGTACTAATGAGAATGAGAGTCCAAATTCCTCTAGCATTATTTTTCTTCCATGGCGGTGAAAGGTACAGAAACGTCAACTGCTCAAGAATTTTTTTCCTCACTTTTCCCTCAGCTCTATTTATTATTTTCAGTTCTATATGATATCGATCTATAAAGGCCCCTTTAGAAGGTACCTTGGCTGGACTCATGGATCACCAGAGATCCGCTAATTTATACTGTCTTATACAAATCTAGCGTACGTAATGCAGCCAACAATCCAAAGAATGTTTTGACCAACACAGTGCTTTACTAGGCATGGTCTTGTTAGAGGCGGTATGGCGTTGCCTTTGTCTGACGTTTGAAATGATTTTACCCAGCCAGTCACAGGGGGACCTACAATTTAACGTGGATTGCGAATCATGGTCTGTCTCCATACATTGACCTAACTTGAAAAACGATATAACTGTCAGTCTCCTGGACAATTCTCAGGTCAATGGTCTCGTGAACCAAGACATTGCGACAACAATCTTTCTCTACTTCCAAAGCGCTTGGAAATCTATATCTAACACTAACACCAATGATATCATCTGAAGAAAGAGAGAAAAAAATATCTTTAGTCACTACTTTTATTAAGCTTTCTGTGAGTTTCCTGAATCTCCTGACGTGACTGGTTGTTCCTCAGCCCACAGCCTGCTCCTTCCGCGTTCTTTTCCAGTGCTGCAGTTGTTCCATGCGTTAATGACCACAAGTTGATGACAGATTAAATTGTGACACCCCCATCTTCCTTGTGGTTATCAGTTCTCGGCGTCCAGAACAATACTACTACACATCCGAGTAATACTTGTGGAGGACACTGGAAAGCATTGACGGCAGAGTCGTCAATAATAACGACACTGAATAAGCATTCGTGTGCTCGCCCTCCCTTTGATACGGCCGTCGTTGTGTGTAATATCCTATTGCTACCTAGCAGTTTGTTCGCAACTTCTGCACTTTTGTCTCTCGCCATACCCATCCTATTTGCAATGATCGTCTCTCACCCTCACATTTCATTAAACGCTAAATTCAGTTATTTGTCGTCTTGTTTGCTCTTCATCCCATTTTTTTTGTCTTTCGCTTTTAAACTGCTGACTAAATAAAAAAAATTTTCATACCGCTTCCAGTGTCTCTAAATTTTCTTTTCCTCTGATGGTACGTCTTCCTATATTATACGGACAGTAAATCTGAAGTTAAAAATGTAATACGGCTAAATTATTTTCATACCAGCTCATTTTCAAAGTTGTAATTGTCTGAAGATAATATATGCGTTTAAAAAGCTTACTCGGCAGGTAATGGTGAAACTTCATTATTTTGTTGTGATGTTTTCATTACCGGAGTTGTTATGGTAAATTTGCCTCATGCCCTGCATTTTACTATTAGGATGGGCTCCCATAACACCGAATGACTATCATTTTGCTTCAAGCAAACTATTGCTGTAGATATATACAACTAATTAGCAAATTTATCTCAATGATATGGTCCTTCAATACTAGTCATAAAGTAGCTGGTAGCAATACTGGGTAAATCCCTTTGTTGACACACATTTTTCAATAGTATCGTAATTAGAGATCAGTTGACCCCAAATTGTGAAACAGCGTCTTCTGACATATAGAATAGCATATATGGACTACTATATCGTTTACGTTCTGATGATTTCTCAATAAGCAGTTACCATTGTGAAACATTTCATCACGCAAATCAAGAAAATTTCAAGGGAAGTGCAATGCAATTGTATTGTTAGCTAAAAACAATGCTTTAATTATCGTCCAGTTAATATTAATTTCTTTGGCACACGTTAGTATTATTTACCTTTTTCCCTATTGAAGACAGCTTGAAGTTCATAAATGTTTTCCAGTACAGCAGAACTCTGGGTACTGGATGGTGTAAATGTTCCCGACAGATAAAAGTTGGTTTCCTCCATGCTCAATACAAAAAACAATCACTTACAATGAATTAATCTTTTAGTACCTCTTTTCAGATTTTTCCGTAACAAATGCTGAAACGGAGTGTCAGTATTGCATGCATTGTTACTTTTTAGTCGTGTCCCTGAGCACAGATACAATTACATTTCCTTTTTAATCACTCAGAATACAGATTCATAGTAAAAGCAATAGAAAAGTGCATCAACATTCATTCTGAAGCCAAATATAGAGGCTTTACTGAAATAAATCGTCTAAGACTGCTCCTAACCGTTATGCGATTGTCACATTTCCTGACAAAAATTTCATAAACGTACTCCAAAATGACAAAGAAAACTTTAGTTTGGTATTGGGAATTTGAACATCGTTATATAAATAATCAAAAAGAATATAATGGGAATGTTAACAGTGGCGTAGTGATATTTACAGTTTAACATATACGTGATGATTTAAAGATAATCACATTGACTGTTGTACAATCGATTATTATACACAGCAGTGTTGAAGAAAGAGTTAAACCTGACTATAATTACAAAGAAAGATTCAAACAAAAAAGCAAAATCTCATATTTCAGTGTAAAATACTATCAGTAGACATTTTAGCTTCTCGTAACACAGAAAATTATAATACCTCGATAGCTGCTACATGGATACGTCTACTATTACCTTCTTATTTCCCCAGTTGCTTTCCCAGAATCTTTCTCAAACTTTCGTTATTATCTGTAATCGTCATTGCTTCTTCACATCAGCGTGAGATAGTCTTACAAGTAATAAAAATAATTCCGATTTGTTATTTTTTGACCTTCATAAAATACAAACAATTACAAATGTTACGTTACTACGATAGTCATAATTTAATGAACAATGTATTTACGTCTATGTGCTGCTAAAACCTCATCAAACTGCATCAAAAGTGATAGTGGTAATTCCCTTAAAACAGATCCATTACTAAGCCCTATTGCATTTATTAGGTGAGCGAGGAAATTTTGGAGAAATATTTAAATAAATATGCGTTAGTAATTAAAGGAACTTCAGGGTGTTAAAAGTACTGCCGAACAACGTGTAACGTCTCTTATTATTACTCTGACAGCAACGCCACTTTCATTAACTAATATCCGTTCATCCTTGTGCTTTCTTCGGAAGGAAGATGACTTATGTAAATATTACTCAAGTGTAACCAGTAATTTCACTTACTTTAACAATTATAAATGCCAAAAGGATGAAATTACGGTTAATAAGGAAGAGGCTGACTTTCATGAGGCATCTGTGTCAATTTGTACTGTCTAATTCATTACACCACATGAATATCTATGCAAAACTATTTTCAATGAAAAGACAGAAATAAACTTTGCCTTTTCTAATTAGACATAATATGGTAAGTCCTTTCCTAAAGACAAATTCTACGTCGAGAACTAATGCACGCAATATTGTAGTAACTGCTATTACCATAAAACAATTAGGGACCTTAATGCGGAATGATTAACAAAAGGTATGATGGTGTCTGAGACAGGAGAGAAAGTGAGAAACAAATGTCTGAAAGAGAAACTGCAAGTACAATATGACATCGCATGTGAGGAAACAATAAATGGCCCTTCTCCTCTAACAAACGCAGTGTTTTTTAAATTTCCTAAAAATGACAACTTGTGCCTGCCTCACGGGAGTTTGTTCCATAATTCTATGGAAATGACAAGAAGGTTATGGCTATTAGGTTAACTACAAATACGGTATTTCGCATGCAATTACAGAACTATTTGCTTTTATTAACTCATCATCGTTTAACCAACAAGACGCTTCCACCACGATAGTTTTATTTCTGCCAAAAGAATTCTTCAGGAAAGTACTCAAAGAATGTATAGTGCTTCCTATACGGGGATTTAGTATTATCCGTTTCAGTAAAAGCAACTGTGAATAAGTTCTAGTAGTTTATGAGAATAGTAGTTGATGAGAATAGCGCTTACAGAGCGGTGAGAAAATTTTCCCCATTATAGATCATTTCCTCGTAATTTATGCCTACATTCAGTTGTTTGTGCCTTAAAGCTTTTAATAATAACCGAAAACGAATGTGAATGCTCTGAAACTAGTATTATTTTAAAATACAAAAATACACGTTAGTGTATTTAAACATACAGCTCACTGTCTTATTGCAAAATTAGTTAATTAAAATTTGCAGTAAATATAATATTTCACTTTCCTAAAAGTAAAATATCGAAATACGTTTCGCATGTTTTCATAATTTTGAAATAGAAGCAGTTATCCACACTCACGATTCCCACGGTTTAGGTGAACCTTAACACCATTTGCTGCTTCGTCTGATGTCGTAAGAAAAGCCATATATACAATGAATTTTGTCTCATTTACTTTTAATTTCAGTTCACCAAACTAGTTTCTACCATTGCGAAATGTTTTTGTGACAGAGAGCTGCTAACCACCATTTTCCTTTCACCAGATTTTGTTTTGAAAGTTTGTGGTTTTGAATAATGAATCTCTAAGCAAATTTCTGATCACGTAAGAGCATCATCTGAATGTCTTTCTTTGTCAGTTGCAACCAATTCCTATTTATTCTGTATCTCTGACAAAGCATATTGTATGCTTGCTGAATAACATTTGCTTATTCTTCCGTATTATCTCGATCTACTTTACATGATTCTAATTTTTATCTTCTTAATCTGGTCTATCATATGTCTGACTTAGGAAGCAGCTTCGTACCCCGTATTTTCCTTATAGTTTCTAAGTCACGAGAATTTTCAAGATTTTTCTGGATTTTTAGGATGATTTTCATTTTATTATTTTTTTCTCTGTTATATACAGTTCCCCTATTAAAGCACTTGGGTGCATAGAGACAGTCTTGATAGCTTAATGAGCCGTTAGTTTTCAATATTTAGTGGTAAGTTATTGAAAGGTAGTGGAAAGAAGATGCGTAGATTAATTAAAGAAAACGAGAGATGGGTTTATTACAGAAAAAAAGTAAAACACTAAGGCACAGCCTTTAAAATTTTTTGATGCAAAGTGGAATAACCACATTTTGAAGCTTCTTACCCTATCCATTCCACGCATTTTGAGCTTTGTGTCGTTATAAGTTTTCGAGAGACACAAAGTTATACATTCTCTTAAATATTTTCGATCAACAAGATCCTGTACAGTCATATTCTGCCAGAACCTGTGTATCAGGGAGAATGTTGACATTACGTATAAGCGGCCAGTAAGATTAATAAATGTGGCACACCCATGATCATGGAGCGAACAAACTTATAAGATATTTAGCACCTTATCAACGGCATCACAATAAACGTATTCCGTTATAAACGTGCTATAAACATCGAATTCCAATCCAGAAGCTATTACAGTATCAATAATTAGAATACTAGACAAAATAGGCCTTTATTATTCAACATCAAAACTTACTTTAGTTCAAGAAGAGATGAACAATTCTGTCAACAGAATTTTGATACCTTAAACGAGCTAAAACGCCTGTCACGAGGTGAGACTAGAATTGCAAGCAAGTGGAAAAAGTTGTTATGGCAACTCTTTCCCGACCACAGCAGGGTTTATATTTGTGGCTTGTGTAGAAAGGAAGTATTACTTACTTACGTCTGGTACGCTAACAAGTATTTTCTGCTCTCTGTATAGTGGTCTTTAAATTTCCGTAGTGCCATGTCGTAAATCCCACAAGTGCAGTGCTTCCGCAAGCCGTTATCAAGCGGCTCAGATGCTAATACACAGCAGATGTCAACTTTTGCACGATTACAGCAGTATGATGTTCTATCCAGACATATGTAGACACATGAAACCAGTTCCTAGAGATTCATTTACATCTGTTGTACACTCAGGGTATGTAAAATGGACACTGACAAGAATCACATAAGCTCACATCTATTTTACATCTTTTCCCCACGTTGACAGTCGCTGTGTTTCAGCATCAACCACCGGAATTAGCAGCTGTGGGATTTACAAAAAATACATAAATCCAACGGCGAAAATTTTTTCGTTCGATAAATTCACCAACACTGCAAAACTTCGATTGATCAGTATCCAGCCGTAGTTAAAAACAAATTAATATAGTAGCTATAAACTGATTAGCATCTGACCCATACCACGTGTAGTACAGACAACTCATGGAAAACCTAGCTGACTAAGCTGACTAATGTAACGGTCGCAAAGGCATAGAGGGGGACGGGGTGCTAGAGAGACATTTGCCTCTTCCTGGAATCTGTAGAAGATCTTTTATTCATTACAGAGTTCCCACAGTTTTCTGAAAACGAATATCTGTGATTCCACTAAACTGCAGACTAAGCGTTGTGGAACGCGACAGGAATTACTGTGGCGTCACCAATCGCTATAAAAGGTGGAACTGTTTAGTTTTCAGGCTGTTCACGGGAAATTATAACGTCTGCTTGACGTGGAAGCAGTTTCGGCGCTGTTCTGCGGTGAAGGTGGTAGCGAATCTTTGCCGAGTTATACTCCACAACATTTTTTACAGTCGCTTCCTCATGCAGCACATTTGGGCTGTTGACAGGAACCGCTATAACACCTTGGCCCACCTATTCCGTCACCAATTCCCAGCATAAAATAAACACGGCTGTTATACACTGCGCGACATCAGTCCGTAATTCCCCCAAGTACATTCTCCTCCCAATGCTGTACAACTTAGCCACGGCAGTAATTTACCATTTGTCTAGAGGGGGGAGGAGGGGAGGCAAGCACGGAATTTAAAGGTATTCCCAAACTCTGTAAGGGGTACGACAGCGCATCATAGAGTTAGGAATTGTGCAATACATTTGGCATGAGTACACAACAGCGTGTCAAACTGTTCTGTTGGCAAATTTAAGGGATGTTTCGAAAGTTGTAAGTGCTCTTCGTAGGTTACACTTCACCCAAATAACCTATACAACTATCTTTTAAAATACATTGTTTTCAAGTTTGATCATGTCAGTTAACATTAAAGAATGTATGGAATGAAATAATTCAGTAAGTTCACTAACGCGAAAGCACCTGCAGTCTTATAAATAGCATCAAAGTTGATCAATCGTGTTTTAAAGTTTTATCGTCTTTCTCCGGCATTTTTTGAATGTTCTTCATGTTGATCTCCAACAGGATATTCGCAGTCAGTCTTTTTTTTTGGGGGGGGGGAGGGGGGGGGAGGGGGGGAGGGGGGGGGCGGGGCTCGGATTTTTTATGTGCAATGTCAGACCAAAAGTATTGGTGTATGAATGAAAATATCTTTAGTGAATATTCTCTTTTTCCCTACTCCTAAGATACGCTGGATTTAGTCACAAGAATGTGTCACTGCAGACCGTCAAATCAAAAAGGTATTATGCACATTTATATTAACAGTAAAAAAAGATATACTTTGCTAAAAAAAAGTTTGCATTTTAGGTGTCAGCTATCAGTTGAAACTACAAGTTCTTTATCACCTTCCACATGTTAATTTAGATAATTTCCACTACACTTTTCACCGATTTCAACCTCCAGCATCAGGCGAATAGATGTGAATTAATAAGACACATATGTGTTGTATGTACAGCTTTGGAGTAACTTGTATGCAGGCTGCTTTTTCTGTTTTGTTTGCAACACATACAACACTACATACGTAACTACTGTCATAAATCCAACTGGTGATGGAGGTTTAAACCTCCGAAAAGCGTAATGGAACTAAAAGAAATTGGGATTGACAACGGTAAAGTAGTGGATTCATCTGATGTTCGTGAAACTTATTTCCACCACACGTTTCGAGATTTAAACTTCCATCATCGGGTAAATTAATGTGAATAACTAAAACATGTATGTGTTGTGTGTACACTTTTGGATTAACTTGTGGCACTGTCTCAGTGGTCACAGGTTCCTTTTTCTGTCGTGCTTGTCTGACATACGGTGTCACATACTCCTCTACTGCAACAAAACCACCTGACGACTGATTTTAACCACTGAAACACGTATTGGATATAAAATAAAATAAACTGGGACCAACAACAGTAAAATAGTGGTTTCGGATGATATTCATAAAAGTCACAGCAAAGTCTAATCTAAAATATTTGCGTTTAGAGTAATCTACTTTTCTATTGATATATTGCATGTGTGATTATCAGTCCTTTGAGACACTATAAAATCTCCGTATATATAAGGACATGTCCTGACTGACTGACTCATCATCGTCTAGCCCAAACTGTTAATGATAGAAACTTGAAATGTGGAAAGCGCGTTGATCTCACAATGATGGTATCGTTTAAGAAGGGATTTTTCGAAATGCCATCTCTAGGGGGGGTGAACTAGGGAATCAAAGGTTTCTTCGAAAATATGTCGCTATTTCGGCAATTTTGAAGCTAGAACTATGAAAATTGGTATATGGTTTCTCGGTAAGAAATAAATAAATACGTGTTGCAGCCTTTTTCAAAATTTAAACCCTATGAGGCTGTAATGGTGGATAAATTTTTTTAAATTAATCATTATTGAAGAATTAGTATAATATTTTAAAGCTAATTCTATGAAAACTGGTATTTTATTTCTAAAGAAATTTGTGTTAGGGGACGAAAGTTTCTACGGAAATATCGCCACAAGTAGTTAAAAGGCAGGATTAACTAAGATCACCGGCTCGCTTTTTGGCCAGAACTACACTGGGAAAAGACCACTCTTCTACAGCCTTATTTAGCGTGAAACTTTTAGGAGATTTTGCAGTTTGAAAGCAACATAAAAATTCGATTAAAAAAATCTGTGCAGACCGTACAGTCTGCACAAGCGAGTCAGAGAACACTGAGCTAGTTTGTGTATATACAGTACTGTTGTATTTTTGGGGCTTGATACACTCACAAACTAAGCGAATAAGGTAAATCAAAAATGGAAAATTTTTAAATCTTCCCCCATCCGGAATAACCTT
Source organism: Schistocerca piceifrons (assembly GCF_021461385.2). Lineage (NCBI taxonomy): Eukaryota > Metazoa > Arthropoda > Insecta > Orthoptera > Acrididae > Schistocerca > Schistocerca piceifrons. Next base: position 150,185,383 of record NC_060139.1, read on the forward strand.
TTGCTCCCGTTGGCAGTCGGGACACCTCTTGGAAACGACGACGGCGGCGCTATGTCATGTCACCCTGCGGCCACACAGCACCCTCCAGCAGAGCTGCAAATGCCACGAGCGACCCCTGACTTGAAAACAGCCGCGGACTCGCCGGCTGAAACCCGGCGACGGGTGGGCAAAATAAATATACAAGGCACTCGATACCTCGCGCCACGCCGCGCCGTTCTCAAAGAGGCCTCAAACAGTCTCGGGCGATTATGCGCGAGTAATTCGGGTGTGATGTGGTCGCGCCCCCCGGTATTGCGATCTATTCTCATCTCGCAGCGTTGCAGGAATTCCCAAACATTTATTCCGAGAGCGTTCGTAAAATATAATACATTACATTACATTTGTGTTTGGTGCTCTATGACGTTGTAAACAGTGGAGATCGCCTTAGGGAGCTATTTTGAGTAAGGGCGTCAGGAATGTGGCGGTACCGGCATTCGAAACGCCTCGAGGCTTCTCAGAAATAGTTCGAGGCATTCGCTTGAGGATGTCCCCTCCCAGAAGGACGTAAAAATTAATTTCCTCCAAACAGATGTAGCGAACACTTGGGAAAGGGAAATGATCAGTGTTTTAAGCAACACATAGTAGTTGAACAGCAGGGATAAATCGGAATAATAACAAAAGAAGGAATTACAAAAATTAAGAAGCGCATACACACTAGCCTGCAACAGATGCAACAAATAAATCTAAATTAAAACCGGTACAACTGTCACATTATGAAACAATTACCAAAGCCGAAGCATGACACTGTTAATTGGTATGAGACATTAAGTAAAAAATATCGAAAAAAGAGATCTCACAGTTTTAATTATCCAAATTCCTTCCTTTCTTTTTTCCCTGCTATCGTCATAGCTTTTTCTTTCACTATCACTTCAGCAGCACTTTCTCTGCCCTGCCTCTCTTCTTCCCAGTTCAGTTAATCCCTGCTTTAGGTATGTTTTCTCTGAGTTAGCACACTTATTACATAGTTGATACGCATCGGAAAAATTGTTTTTATTATGTACCTCTCAAATTACTGAAACAGTCTTTCCCACTAGATTAGATTAGATTAGATTAATACTTGTTCCATAGATCATGAATACGACACTTCGTAATGATGTGGAACGTGTCAGGTTAATAAAAGATGTCTGTACAAGACATTACATTACACAAAATATTGCATGACACTAATGTTTAAGTTGGTTTTTTTCCCCTTAATTTATATCTAAAAATTCAGCCAATGAGTAGAAGGAGTTGTCATCTAGAAATTCTTTTAATTGATTTTTAAATGTTGGTTGGCTATCTGTCAGGCTTTTGATGCTGTTTGGTAGGTGACCAAAGACTTTTGTGGCAGCATAATTTACCCCTTTCTGTGCCAAAGTCAGATTTAACCCTGCATAGTGAAGATCATCCTTTCTCCTGGTGTTATAGATTAACAACAAATTTCATAAGTGAATATATATACTTTGAGGTTACTTTTCCATTAATATTTTTGATACAGATTTTAAATGTAAAGAGAATCCAGGTGAAATGGGGATAACTGTACGGAACAAAGAAGAACGATGCAATTTAGGAAAAAATGAAAAGAAAAGTGCAACATCACTTGCTGAAAGTAATGCTGAGGACACAAGAAAGTTCACGTTAGAAAAAGGTCTTTATGGGTGCTGCCTCACAGTGTTTAACTATTCAGAAAAGAAAGACGAAAAGCTGCAACATGAGCTGAGTAAAGTAAAGTCATATTGCAGCTTCTCAGAGGTCATGGTTCTGGTTCTTAAAAATGCAAGTGTTACCAGTAATAATGTATTTTAGGAAACCATATCGACAAAATACTACAGTTCGACATTCTTAAACAACGCTCAAAACGCATCTACAAGCAATTAGAAAACCTTCTAAAGGGAAATTAAAAGAAAATAGTAAGACATAAAAGAATGAAGTTATTAACAATTATATTTTGAATAAAAAAACTATATGTGATAGTGGTAATGCCTACACCGAAAGTAATTGAAGATATTCTGGAATGAGGAATAAGTGGAATATATGACAATATAATGTATTCTGTGTTATTATTGTAACACAGAATTTACCTGACGGCAAAGTACTGCGGTCTGTCTTACATAAAAGAAAACAATAATCGCCAGTAACAACCTCTGTGTTATGGCTGATTGAAAAGCTTTGTTTACCATATCGTAAGTAAATTCTACCTAGCTTTGGATAATTTTTAGACTATTTATGGGTAGAAACTATTTATGGACAGAGCACCAGGAGATACACGAGTCTAAAAATTGCAAGGCTACGTATAAAATTGAAATAATCAGATTTGATTTACTATAAGACACCAAAGATGATTACATTTTACACTTGCAAAATCGTCAAAATTAAAAATTTCTTCTCCTTTTCTCACTGTTTTCGTTAGAAGATTAATTAACCGTAATGTCGTACAGAAGAAGCAGCTTCAATTTTCTATAACGGGGTAGCGAACTAATTTCCTCTAAGACGTCAGTGGGAGAATGTAAGTAAAGGCTGCTAGGTGAGATATGGAATTCCTGAAAAAGAAAGAAAACTAAAAAAAGGCAAGGAATTACAACATAATAGTGAAGATAGAATGTTATATGCAAGTTAATGCATAGCATTAAACTACAGTTTAGATAAATTAAAAATACTAGAAAGGTGATTCATTAGAAAAATACTAGATATACGAGAAAGCATGGCAGGTTGGAAACCACGAAGTAATGATGAAACTTATCTTAACATAGAAAGCATATAAGAAGTAATGAGAAAAGAAACAATGATATTAGAAAAAAGTATTTGTGGGATAAAAAATCAACCAGAAGTTACACACAAGGAGTAAATAAGGATTTATAAAAAATGGTATTAAGAAGGAATAAATAAGTGACAGAAATATTTAGTGAGAAAGCATTGACTATGAAATAATTCCAAGATAGAATAGCGAAAAACATATGAATTAGTACTGGAAGAAAGGAAAAGAATAACGAATAAGGAATAGAAATTGGCACATCGTCATTTTTTTGATAGTTTTTGAAGATAAAAATAGCAATCTTTAATTAAATGACACTAAAAAAATCAGAATGATCTCTATTTGTTAAACCAGATAATAAAAGGCAGTTTGGAGATACAAGAAGAGTAACTGTTTAAAAGGCAAAGTAAATGTTAAACCATTGTAATACTGAGTCAAGCAGCCATTATTTAGTTTAAACCGAATGAAATGTATCAGTTTATGCATACTGAACCAGGTACCCGTCTATAAAATTTCAGAGGTGGTAGTGTGGACCAAACAAGAAAAAATGTCTAGAAATCATTTTCTCTAAAATGCATACCTTAAGAACTGTGAGCACTTTTCACCTTCGAGACAGTAAAAATCATCTTTTCTGTTCGAGAGTTTTGCTTTCCATATTGTAGGAGGAGGTAATATGGACCAAAAAAAGGAAAAAAAGTATTCAGTAAACATGGGCTCTAAAATGAATACGCTAAGAACTCATCTTTCAGAAGAAAAGCTGTATTTCACGGTAGCGAAGATGAACAAGTACTCATAATTCATAAGGTACGCATTCTGCAGACGATGTCTACTAGACATTTGTTTCTTGTTTCAGTCCATATTGTTATCTCTGAAATTTTGTCGATGGAGTTCTGGTTCTCCCTGTACAATAAAGTCGTTTCAGTTTTCTATTACTATGTCAACGCACTTCTAGGCTGCTGTATACTGCTTAACAAAATATCAGATGAAATTCTGGTGTTAACTGAATCACTTTAGACGAGTTTGCATGACGTTATCCACGCTTGCATCGAAGGCAGTTAAGGAAATATAGTTGACTTCTCAGAAATGTACTCTTGAGTCAGAAGCGTTTTTTACTAACTCAAAAAATCACATCAGAACAATAAAAATGCATTTTAATAGACATAAGGGAGAACACCTAGCTGGTCACTGTGTTGATACTGAGGAGCAGCCTCGTATTTTTTCTATCCCTTTCTCATTTAGGCAGTATTAGACCATACATAACAAACTGAAGTCGTCGAAAATAAAATAGTCGTCCTTTACGACAGTTAACTTAACAAGAAATTTTGGAGGTCTTTTAACTACCGTAACAATCATGTCAAGTGTGTACATAATTCTTCCATTTCTTTAAGTATCCCTTTATACTTTTCCTGTTTTCCTCTCTTCTTTCTTATTCCATCTAGTGGACTTTGCGGCTAATTTGTTTCTGTAATATTTGTTAGCTAATTGTGATTTTTGAATGATAATCGTCTTTTTGTTTACTTATTGATTTATACACTATGACAGTAGGTGTAACTGTGTTGTTCAAACTCTCTACTCAGACTAGCTGAGCTCCCTTTCTGAAATTGTTGCTACAGATAACTTCACACTGTGAGTTCAGCTACGTATGCTATTAGGGTTATTGCAAATTTTGGTGATTAGAATCTCAGTAAATTAGCTTACTATGCCTACTGTCATTCACTGCTCTCGTATGGCATCATATTCTGGGGTAATTCATCGTTGAGTAGAAAAGTATTAATTGCTCAAAAACGTGTAATCAGAATAATTGCTGGAGCCCACCCACGGTCATCCTGCAGACATATATTTAGATAATCCAGTGTTATCATTAAAAGAAACGCCGTTGGATGAAATCCTTGTCACAGTGAAAGATTGTTTACTATTTAGTCAGACATTATTCTTAGCTCTTGAATTTCACTTACTGTACACTATATTAATAGAAGTTATCAGTCTGATTATTTTGCTTCCATTATCTATAACAGTACGTGACTTATAGTGAGGTACTTTCCATAATTCGATTGATGGAATGGCTGTACTCACTTTTGATACCTAAGTATCTCGTATCAAGATGTTATAATCAGCTATGGATCTACCTATTACAGTATCTGTCTGGTTGTCCGATATGACAACACCATTTCGGTCCATAATTTAACGAACGGTTATTTCTGATTTTAAGAAGTTTTTGAAATACAGTCGTAACTCAGTTACGATATTCTACATTACGTATTTCACGCCAAACGCTGTATTTCATGTCTTATAGTGCCATTTGAAGAGAGATGTGTCTGAACCTTAAGATCAACACCCCTAATTTTCCTGAAATCCTTGCTGATTTTAACTGCTGCCCGAAAAGTATTCACCCCATCATTGCCAAAAACTTGGTGTACGAGTCGTCAGCCATTTATGCTGCTCGTCTTGTTGTTCCAGCGCCATGTTTAGGATCCACAGACCACTAGTCTGAACCTGTGAGCATCATGTAGTAAATATTTTCATAACAAATCCACAAAAATAACATTTAGAGATGTATTTGAATTACAAGCCCATGAAGCATAATTTAAGATTGATTATTTAGTTACATAACATTTTGCTTTATATTTTATGATATAATGAGCTAATCCGGTTACAATAGGAAAAGGAATTTCATAGGACACTTACGTTTTTAATGTCCTCTTTCTTTTCATGGCAGTTAGTTTGTATTTTCATTTCGGTCCATAAAATTTGCTTACACATAGCTATATACCCAAATGTCTTATTGCAGATACAGTTATACTTTGCTGTTATGTTGTATTTTGCCTACATGGCCGCACGGCAATTTAGTGTATTGCGATACAATAACAGGTATCTATGTGGTACAGTGCTAAATGGCTATACAGGTGCATGATCCCATTTGCAAGTTGTATATCTAACGACTTCCAGAGGCAACAAAAACTACGTTTCCAATATTTCACATAAGCACTGACCGAATGAAGAAACTTAAAACAGTGTCATAATCTACTCATTAGGAGGTATCATCTAACATTAAAGCTTTAACAATGGAAGTCAAGTTTAAATATAGAAACGGTGCAGGTATCTTGAGACATTGTAACTCACAGTTCAAAAATTACCCGGACTATATCCATCCAGTATACGAGAAATAGAGTACTTCGCTACTTCCACCAAACTTTACACCTAATTACAAACCTTTCCGAAGCTTCCAGCTCGTTGTCAGCCCATATAAAATAAAGAAAGCGAAATGCTTTATCGCTTACTAGATTTTCGCTGTGCATGCAATAAAACTTTAGCATCAGGCATGAAATTATAATTTATTACTTATCTGCTTCTAACTCTTGAAAGTCTCTTAGGGATTGCTGCCAGATCCTAAAATCAACTTGACTCGATATTACGGTGATCTAGCCGGTCGCCATCTTCAGGATAATGCTGCTTCTGCTGATGAGTCTCGCTGAGAACTCAGAGTCTAGGAAATATAACCTCATAAACACGGAGATGAGAGAAAAACTAAAATGAAGCACAAGGTACCCAGAATATGCTCATACAGTGTTTGATACTGAGAGCGCTAAACGACTTCTAACAAACGTTAAGCATTGGAAGCCGTTTTCCACATTCTGAGATTCTCTTAAGAGTGTGGGTTGGGGAAGGAGTTCCTGGAAGCTGCTATAACGCTGCAAAAGAGATGAAGACAAATGTTTGGTGACGTTTTCATTTGGCAGTAGTGAAATTACCGGGATGAAACTTATATTTTGGCAAAAAATACATTGGTAATTTGTATGAACCACATTTGTTGGTTTGACTTTTGAATTTCCCTATAAAACGCTCGCTGTGGTTGCTTGAACTTACTACAATGTCACAGGTCATTAACCTGTCTGTCAGACGGTGTGCACCCTAAGATATCTTGTATGTTTTCTACTACATTAACGAAGAAAGATACACGAAAACAGTTCTCCACAGCTTCAAGAGCTCAAAAATCCGCTTCTAGCAACACGAAGTACAAGAAAATAATTATGAATCCTGGTCTGAATGAAATGTGGTATCCAAGAAAGTTACCGCTAAATGGAAGACACTTGAAAATTCCAAAAGAACGTTAACTATACTTTTTAATCTCTCAGCGATTGTGCTACTGAAGTGCCACTGTGGAATGGACATGAGTGAGCGCTAGATTTGAGCGGTGTGTGCTGACTTGATTCGCATCGGCTGTCCACTGAAAAATTCACCAGATAATAAACCGTAGAAAATAAATACACCTACTTCATTAACGACTATAAAATAAAGAGATTTTTATTTCTCATTTATATTACACAAACTTTAGGCTGCAACCTGGATAACCAGCGAGCCTATTGCCCTCTGTGCCGAGTTTGTTTGTTACGTGTCTCAAGAGGCAGTATTTACCATTGGGAAAGACCCATGTACAAGTAGTTTGAAAGTAGCTACGTACGTCTTCTATAATACCTTTCTGATCTCTTGTCGCAATCCCTTGTACTATTTGATGTTCATTGTCAAAGTCTTCTTGTCTTTTTTCCTGTCACAAGCGTCAGAAAAATAACTGACTAACCTCTTTTACTTAGTTTTCTTCTTTCACTCATGCTGTAAATCCATTCAGATATTGCGATTTGGTACGTTAAAATAGCTTCCATTCCATTATTTGTATTGAACTATCATAAACCTGGTATCTCTTTCTGCAGCACAATTCACGAAGATATAAATAGTAGAATCTTAAGACGTCTTCTTTTCGTTTTCCTAAACTTTCGCTTTTCCACTTTCATCTGCCTTTCTAACGCCTTACAGTAATTTCGACACTTCTTTTAGACGAACATTATATATAGCGTTAAATTCACATTTCAGTAGTTTGCGCAGGGGTATCTTGACGTTCTGGTAGAAAAGCCCTCTTGGCTATTCTATTTATCATGGTGGCATTTTCATAAGGACTATGTGATATTAGCGGTTAGAGGCACCGAATGGAGCCATTTCAGAATTTTATGCATTTGTTTTTAATGGTTCTATTACATTAATTCCATCGAGCCTGGTCGCTAATTTGTTCGTTATCCAGCGAGGATTGATGCAAACCATTCGCCTTACTTAACGTCTTCAGTTCTGTGGGAGTGCTGAAATTCTGGGAGAGTGATGTGATATTCAATACACAGTTAAAAACGGTTGTTTCAGTACGACGAGTAGCATTCATTCCGTCTTCAAAGAATTTACGCCCTCTGTCCTATTACCTGACCCATAAAAATATATCTTTTTGGTCCTGATATTCCACAGAATGACTTCAAAAAGTTGTTATGCTGCAGTCAGTCTGGCAACATTCAATTAGAATTGGTAACAATCCATCTAGGTCCCATCTATACAAACATATAGTAAAAGAGCTAGATCCACAGGGTAACAGTGTAGAAAGCAAACATATAACGTGTTTAATTTTACTCAAGTATTTGTTTACATTTCTTGCCTAATGAGACATTTGCTTCACTGTGTTTACAGGTTGGTTTGGAGGTCAAACATTGCAGTTCACACGGTGAATCGAAATGTGCCTCTACCTAGGCAAAATAGTTTTAAATGTCCCTACGGTACCCCAGTTCCTGCGCATGAAGAACATTGATGCAGTTTCGTAGTGATTGTTTCTACAACTAAGTTTCTTGCTTTTCACGAGGTTTATTCAATCAATTCACAGGTCTCTGACAGATATTCATCACCGTACCATTTACTTCAGGGTGTTCCACTGGATTTACTTGCAAAGAGGTCTTAGGCTGCTCTTATTTCGTCATCTTTAAGTTGCTACATATGTTCTCTCTCGCTGTTCACTCCGTTTATTAAGAAGTTCATCAATTTGTCTCTCAAGTGCTCCGTTGCACTGCGCATGGGGCATGCATGGGGCTGTGTTTCATGTGTTACGTGCTCTATCTGGCCAGAGATAAATAAATAATTTAGCGTACGTTTCTCCACTTCCAATGATGCTACCCTAATTCCATAAAGTTTACTGTACGGAAATTTGTCTCAGCACGTATTCACTCTTATATCGCAAACAGTGCCTTATATCTTCAGACATCTCTTATTTCATCAGTGAGAATATTGAAAGATAAGCTACAATAACTATGTGATAACATACGCTCTTGTAACTGAAATGTTTTTATGAAACCAATAGTAATCTAAAATCTGCTTGCAACGTTGGTATGGTAGACTATTTCCGCAGACATAAGCAGTTCTCTTCTTAATACCACGAATTTGAACCTCGAATGTCAGTCATCATTGAGTTTTAATTCAGTCACTGTACAATTCCAAATAAAGTTCAAATGTTGATACGTACTACTGGTTTCAAAACAACTTCACCATTGTGAATCAGTGAAGGATGTTTTCACCGTACTTAACTTACAAAAATCTTCTCACACCTAAGAAATAGCTTATGTTTTCTATTGCCTTTACCTCTTCTGCACGTCCTCCTTTGCCTAAGAGGTTTTAGAAATAGGCAGTCATTTAATATGCAAGATTCTTCTAGTGTCGAATGCCTCCACTATCCATAATATAACCATACTTTTGCGCAGAAGGTTGTGAAGTATGCACTCACACATATCGTACCTGTGACCATATTCTTAGTGAATTAAGTATGTTATCAGACAGTGAAAATTTTTAAAACGGGTTGAATTCGTTTCTGCATGACAACTCCTTCTACTTCATAGAAGAATCTCTGATATGTTTGTCCAATCCTATTAGAGACCAAGATTTTTAAAAAATCCAGTTACGGCAATGCCCAGCAGGTATCCTTGTCTTCACAGAGAAACTGTATCTTATTTGTGTACCTAACGACGCTTTCTACATCATAGCAAGTCATCGGACATTAAAGGAAAACAAAGAAAAAGAACTAAACTCAAACACAACGTTTATCTCGCTGAAATTTTTATGGGTCCGTTTATTACAACATCATTTTATTTGATTATGATTTAAATTGAGACACGTGCTAACTTATATACCTTCTCGTTAAACATTGATACGATTCTATGATTGGCTGAAATTAAAAAGTCGGTAGCAATGCGTTCTAGTACGTAATGCTACAGGAAATATACAAAGCTTTTGTTAAATGAAGATTTTAAAATTTTTATAGTCACACACACAGCAAATATTTCTGAACTGAAGCAATTCAGAAGATCTATAATATTTCCGATTAAAAATGTAACAAATGTGTACATCCGTGAATTATGAACTATCTGGGTTATATTACTTTGCCTACTTCTGGTGAGTTCAAATATTCCTACTGCAGTTTGTAGCGAAATTTGTTGTTATAATGAGTACCTGCTTCGCCCGTTACTTACGGAGGCTGCACACTGCAAGTAGAACTGACTGGTTGCTCTACTACTACGTTGGATCTCATGATCTATCTGAACGAAAAGGGTAATCGTTTTCAAGACAAATGGAGCTACAGACTGCATAAAAGTATTAGAACAATAATTCGTTTGTCGTCAAATTATCTCTTCTTTAAATCACGTCAGACTTTCACTTCTGGTAAGTATTTTTAGCTTTTCGTCTGCTTTGTTAACACTATGAAGTTATCTGGACTATACTTATCAACTTAAAACGTTTACTCAGTTCAAAAGAGATGAACTTAAACAATGGGGTAAAAAGTGTCAAGACATCGATCTATGGACATTAATATGGAGTGTATCCACCGTTCGCCTTTACAATGACTTGAACGCTGCTGGGGACACGTTCACTGCGTGTCTCTATGTCTATGGAGGAATGGCAAGCACATTATCCCTCAAGAAGCGAAACGAAAGAAGTAAGTGATGATAGATTCTGGGGTCAGGAGCGAAGTCGATCCTCTAACCCATGTCAAAGGTGTTCCACTGGGCTGAGGTTAGAACACTGGGCAAGCCACAACATTACGGTAATGTTATCGTCCGCACACCATTGCCTCACATATGCCGCTTTATGAGAGGGTGAAACATCATGCCGATAAAAACAATCATCGTCCACCATCTGTTCGTCGAATGTACGCAGTTTATAGTGACGTAAAATGTATTCTTAGTCTTCCGCATTAACCGTTTTCTTAAGCTCAATAAGGGGACCACACCCTAACACTGGAGAATACCCCCATACGGTAACCCCAACTTCACAGTGCTTCACTGTAGGCAGTACAGATAACGGCAGCTAACGTTATCCGGCCATTCGCCAAATCCAAATCCCTCCATTGGACTGCCGAAGGCTAAACCGTGATTCATAAATGAAAATCATTCGTTTCTAGTCACTAAGTGTCCAGTGGGATCACTCATTCTTTTTAACTTCCTACGCAAAGTTACTATGCGAGCTGAACAGCTGGTGGCACTTTTGGGATTCGCGAGTCATCACTTCCATTGATTCACACTGTCTCTACTATCACCTCTGCAATGCTCGATGATCACTGTCCGTCAGTACGTGGGGCATTCATGGTCTAAGTTTAACCGTGGTTGCTCATTAGCGATTCAACTCCACTATCATATCACCAACAGCCGACATAAGCAGCTTTAGAAGGGTTGAAATGTTCCTGGTGAATTGTGGCGCAATGGACCAAATAGTAGACCATATTATTTGTGAACACCAAACAAAAAGATATCAAGGAGACTGGAACGTCTTCGTAATGCCCTTTCCAAAGCCTATTACACGGATAGGTTCCTTGAATACAGAACTCTGATATTAATAACGTCTGTAAATTTTCACTTACTATAATTTTGTAAAGGGCAGTCAAACGAAAATGGAACACTCACCACAACGGGACCATGGAATGATTTCAGTCAAACGTAATCATCACACGCATTAAGACATTAATCCCACTGGGAGATGGGACAGTCAATTCCTGCCTCGTAGAATGGGATGATTTTTTCCGACATCATTCCTGGGCATTTTGACTTTGTGGCCCGTCACCGTTGCTGCTAAGTGTCTTAAAAGCTCTGCCCGTTGATTGTGCCTCCACGGCAGAGGAACTAGATGAGCAGATGGCCCCTACTGTCGAAGAAGGATAACCTTCGGCTCTTGCGTGAATTGCTTAGGATTTCTTTGGTGGGAGAGATGGGGGATTTTTCCACTGCTGACTTTTCCGTTCGCATCAGGCTGTCGGAATGCTGTCAGGTGGAATCATCCTAGTGCACGATATCCCCCCCCCCCCCCCCCCCACATTGAAAGTCAGGTGAAGGCTGCGCTTCAGCGATTTGCTTGGGAAACACTGCAGCATCCTTGGTTCGGCCCGAATCTTTAAACGCGTGATTTTCACATCTTTGGTGACCTGAGGAAACACATGCGTGGTCGTCGCATTCAGTCGGACCAGGAAGTGCAAGAGTGTGTGCAGGTGTGTTGCGCCCGACCGCATTCCACGAAAAAAGAATTGGTCGTTTCGTCTCCCAGTTTGATAAATGTCTTACTGCGTGTGGTGATTATTTTTGAATGGATTCATTCCATGGTCCCATTGTGGTGGGTGTTCGGTTTTCATTTGTCATACACAGTTTGTTAATTTTTCATGTATTTTCTACATGTTATATTTCTGTTTCCGTTGTGTCACAAATTTCTGTAATTGTGTCATACATTGATCAGTAATAATAATGACAATCTGTCGCTCAACGACACAGAGAAGAATCTCGTTGTAAATATACCTTTTGTCTCAGTCTGCGAACCTTCGCATAACACGTAACATATAACTTGGCTACAACTCGATCTTCTGCCAAAAGGATTATTTTAAACTGGTAATATCTCACATTGGCTTTTCTTATATCACTAGTTCATCGTCATTTACTGTGAAACAAGAAAATTATAAAAGTATATTTTAAGCTATTATCTCCTAAAAAAAGAACACAGCTTCCACAAACTTAGCGTATGGTCTCTATAAAGTGGTTAAAGTTAAATTTGTTTGCGTAAGTTAAAAAATAAAAAAAGACTCCTAAATATTATCATTGCACGACAGAAAAATTGATGTTATTATGTAGGTTTCTACATAATATTTCATGCGTAACACAGTTTCTGAGGATTATCAACAGCTCTACAACAAACGGAATAACAATAACATTTATTTCAAAAATCAGATAGATAAGACTCCCAATAAATAGAAGATGAAGCGAATTAAACCACTCAAACTGTCTGCTATAATACCCGTGTGATAATAATTGCTGGTAAGACAATTAGACCTGTCACCGCCAGTATGGCATTAGAAAACGAAAATACTGACAGACAATGAAGTGAATAAAATAGGATAAACAGTCAAACGTCTCGTCGTTTGTCACTGTTTTTAGAGGTGGAGCACTAGCTAAGAATGACAGATGAAACTGTGAACTGTTTAAGTAATTACACCGCTATTCATCTGTAGTGATCTACGAGACCATCACAAAATCGAAATTAGGGTGGCCGAAGACAGATAGTAACGTAAATTCAAAAGACTCTGTTGTATACAGGAAAGTATGTTATTAGGCAGTTGCTAGCAAATGCGGGAAAACTTGAAGATGAGCAGTGTTTGGCAAAATGACCTGACATATTTTGACTGGATCAATCGTCATACATCTACAAGTGCATATCACGAGCGATTTAGGACTGAAAGATCAATAAACAGGGATTTGTGGAAGGGAAATGGTACATTTCTTTTTTATTTGTATCATTCACGTTCTGTTTTCCATATCCCGTCATTTCATATTTCCTGTAGTTTTTCCCTATATGCATCCTCCCACTGTGGAGGAATTAGCTCAGTACACCTTGTGCGTGCATCATTTTCCATTCCTCTTGCTGGTCATAGCTTCTTTGCCAGCACTATCTGATTACTTGTCATTTTGTATTTAATTAATACGGATTACTTTCCATTCCATATGCTGCTAGATTTCTCCTGTATGTTCATATTGAGTCTCAGAACGCCAGTTTAACGTTCGTATTTTTCATAAACTGTATCATTAATTTTCTGATGAACTAATTTCTTTGCCGGCACTATCTAATTCCTTGTATTTAATTAATACGTACTCCTTTGCATTACATATGCTGCCAGCTTTATCCTGTTTGTTCACATTGAGTCTCAGAGTGCCAGTGTAAGAGTTGACAGTTTTCATAAACTATACCCTTAATTTTCATTTATGGCCTACGAACAGTAAGTTTATATTGTTTTTATTATTCTTGGAGATGAGGTTTGTATGTACACCTAATTAAAAGGCCCTTTGTTTTGTGCCACATGCACTTCACTTTTTATGAAGCGTCTTACGTAGCCTGTAATAGCTGTCTGTTTTATGAGCGTAATAATTGCGTTATATAACTTACCCGTATCCGTTAGGCTTTGTCTAGAAGTGTCTAGGTACATCTGTTAGCACTGAGGCTGGAAAGGTTTCGTGAGAAAGGACCTGCTGTTCTCTTTTTTGTAAACATGCCTCTACTTGGCTTGGCCTAATTTGTGGCCATAATATAAAAAATTCGACCACTTTTGCTCTAATCCACTATTTATTTCAGTGCAATTTATGAACCAAATATCTTAATGCCTATAATTTATGACCCAAAACGATCGCCAGATGTTTATCCCTATCTTAATTACTCTAACTTACAACATATCGTAACATCTTTTGTTTTTAGCCTCATCCTAATAACTATAATTTATGACCCAAAAATGAAGTCGCAGTGAAACGTGGCTGCCCAGACACTTTGAAGTTATGTGGATATGTGAAGCTAAAAGAATTCTAAGTGATATATTTAACATCTACCAGGAAACAGACCTGCACAGTGCTAATGCAAAATTATAACTTTTAAAAAAATATAAAGGTAGTGTTGTGATATTATCAGTGGGTTAGAACAAATGCACCCATTATAACTTATGACCCAAAAAATGTCCCACGTACTATAACATCACTTTTAGGTTCCCTTAGAGCAGTCTGACACTATGGGATTGTAGCAGAATTGTAAATAAAACAGAATTCTACTAGGAGCATTTCTACAGACGTGTATGTAGACAGACTACAGCTCACCGACAAGACATTGCTAAATTACACTAATACTGCACGTTTCAATGAATTCTCGCATTGGTACTATTACCAACAGGTCCCCTACATTCAACCAATGTGGTTTTTAGTGAATTACTTTATATGTTATCGAAAAATTCCTATTTAAGTCGATCGAGCCTTCCTGCTATATTGTCTTGTGGGGTGTGGCGAAGTGTTACGATCAAAACAGTGCTTCTCTGGATTCGTCCGACATGTGTTGTCATGCCTCTTTGTTAAGGACTCCAAACGCTGGAACAGTACTCCAAAATTGTCACACTAGAGTTTTGTACGCTATTTCCTCTACAGATATCTCTTACCAGAACCCATTCAACAAATCTATCCTTTATCCACCTTACCTAATATTGATTTCACGTGATCATTCCATCTCATACCGCTTCTTTGTAGTGTCCCAAATACCTATACGATACGACAGCTCAAGATTTCCCACTAATATTGTAACGGGGTAATATCGGGTTCACTATCTCCTATTGCCATTACCTTACATTAGACCACATTTAAAGAGAACTGCTTGTCGTTACTCAAAGAGGGGAAATTTCAAATGGTTCAAATGGCTCTGAGCACTATGGGATTTAACAGCTGTGGTCATCAGTCCCCTAGAACTTAGAACTACTTAAACCTAACTAACCTAAGGACATCACACACATCCATGCCCGAGGCAGGATTCGAACCTGCGACCGTAGCAGTCGCACGATTCCGGACTGCGCGCCTAGAACCGCGAGACCACCGCGGCCGGCGGGGAAATTTCGCCGAAGTATTTCTTCAGTTCTTTACGACCGTCCAGCGACGGTATTTACATGTCAGTTTAAAAGCATTTGTCCGAAAATTTGAGAAGTTTATGTGTCATGCAATAGTTTTAAGAAGTGCAACAGCAATACTCCTCACAACTTTGAAAACGCCCTACGTTACACAATATAAAATCGAAGTGTACACTCATCACTATCGGTATTACCATTGCGAATACATGGCTGCGGACTACCGTTTTCGGAACGTGCAACAGGGGGAATTCT
Source organism: Schistocerca piceifrons (assembly GCF_021461385.2). Classification (NCBI taxonomy): domain Eukaryota; kingdom Metazoa; phylum Arthropoda; class Insecta; order Orthoptera; family Acrididae; genus Schistocerca; species Schistocerca piceifrons. The sequence continues at coordinate 150,201,156 of NC_060139.1, forward strand.
GTTTCTTCTAATCATATCTGATTCTGTTTGAGAAGAGCAGTCTATGTCACTCTCTGTTTTGATTTGCTAAACTTTCTTTGGGCTGCCGCTTCTACCAGTGGACTTACTAATTTAGTGACCTTTTTTTTAATATTTTTTTTTTTTTTTTTTTGGAAGCAGCTTGCGCATAGGAGCCTATAACTGATCGGAGTGTTTTCTCAAACCATTCAAGCGGTATGGCAGTCAACGTGACTAAACGCTCAAGTAAACTACTGAGAGGTATGCTGTATTAAACATTTCTGGTAATTTTCTAAAATTCCCTACCACTTCTGGGACTAAAAATGGTTAAACGGCTCTGAGCACTATGGGACTTAACATCTAACCTAAGGACATAACTTTCTCTGCCTCGTGATGACTGGGTGTTGTGTGATGTCCTTAGGTTAGTTAGGTTTAAGTAGTTCTAAGTTCTAGGGGACTGATGACCATAGATGTTAAGTCCCATAGAGCTCAGAGCCATTTTAAGGACATAACGCTCATCCATGCTCGAGGCAGAATTCGAACCTGCGATTGCAACGGTCACGAGGTTCCAGACTGAAGTGCCTAGAACCGCTCGGCCACACCGGCCGGCCTTCTGGGACTCTTAGTTTTAATATATATATACAGGGTGGTCGGAAATTCCCGTACAGAATTCTGGACTTGTAGCGGGGAATGAGTACATCGTATTTTGAATAGGAACCCAAGTCCGGAAACGTCATCCAACGAGACTACAGAGCGTCAAAGATAGAGGTGCGGACGTCTGTAAATGTACGTATACAATTGGTGGTTCCGTGATGATGTTACAGACTTTCTAGGATGATGGAGAACGATAAACGTATTAATTTGACGTAAGGATCCGTGTACCGGAAACGAACGAGTCGAAAGGTATAAAGGAAAATCTTTTTGATACCTCTGACAGTTGAATACATGTACCGCTTCTTGTGCTGCGAAGAGTGTTGGGCTGGTAACATTCAATGGTGGCAGTGTGGACAAAAACGAGAAAAAATGTCCAATAAACGTGGGCTCTAAAGTGCGTAACTTAACAGCTATGAACACTTGCTCAGTAGAGGAGATGAACGAATGATCATAGCTCATGACAAGTGAATTGGTCGTCGAAGCACCATACAATGGCCCGCACGTTCACCGGATCTCACGTTCCAGGATTTGTTTTTGTGGGGAAAGTTGAAGGATATTTGCTATCGTGATGCACCGACAACGCCTGACAACATGCGTCACTGCATTGTCAATGCATGTGCGAACATTACGGAAGGCGAACTACTCGCTGTTGAGAGGAATGTCGTTACACGTATTGCCAAATGCATTGAGGTTGACGGACATCATTTTGAGCATTTATTGCATTAATGTGGTATTTACAGGTAATCACCCTGTAACAGCACGTGTTCTCAGAAATGATAACTTCACAAAGGTACGTGTATCACATTGAAACAACCGAAATCAAATGTTCAAACGTACCTCCATTCTGTATTTTAATTTAAAAACTTACCTGTTACCAACTGTTCGTCTAAAATTGTGAGCCATATGTTTGTGACTATTACAGCACCATCTATCACAAAGCGAAAAAATTGGTCCGACTAAAACATTCATATTTGTTTACGTACTAAACGAATATGTAATAATGAAACGTCCCCTTAGAAAAATTAATGAATTACTGTGCTGATAAACCTCTTGCATTATTTAATTTTCAAACAGCTGAGCAGAACTGAACGTACTCAGACATTTCGCTCTTTACCTATTCTGATCAACACTAAACTGACACACAATATTTTTAGCGCAACGCAATCTGACTTTTAATAATCCCTACAAAAGAATGGCCCTGACTAACAATAACCTATACCGTTCAATCACTTACCTCACAAAAATCTTCATTACTCGAACTACTGCATTACAGCGAGCGCTGATACTGCCAGCTAAATAAAAGGTTCTAACTACTGAAGGCACTAACTACTGATAGGCATGGTTAGCAAATGAAAGATTTTGATAGAGAACAAACCATGTATTTACCTTAATGGTGTTCAAAAGTCATAATATATATAGCAGTTCATGACATCCAGTCTTACAAATTTACTGTCTCTGATGGATACACCTCCAGATCATCCGCTCTCAAAACTCGGCCATTTCTCTCCCCACATCCACCACTGCTGGCGGCTCACCTCCAACTGCGGAACACTACGCGCTGATGACAGCCAACTGCCCAACACTACAATAGCATTTACTCCAACAATGCAAACCAACCACAGCCTTCACACAGCACAGTCAGTGATTTTCATATAGAGCGCTACGTGGCGTTACCAACATAAAAACCTAAACAGCCTACTTAATATATATATATATATATATATATATATATATATATATATATATATATATATATAGAGTGGTTCTCAGACAACGTTCTGAGAATATATTGAAAGGTATGTGCTGGGATTCGATCAGGATAGAGCCAGTGAAAAATGTTGATAGATCCCAACCGCAAGGTTGGACGAGTAGTACATCTTGGAGTAGTAAGATCTTTGACAGCTAACAGAGCTAGGTGCACGCGGTAAAAGTTTGAGTAGTGGTGAGGAGATGCGCAGAGATAGCAGACGTGTTTCGAGTCGGAGCTAGATGCTTGGAGGAGGCAGCCGGGTCGTGACAGCATCAAAGTAAGAATTGGCGCTACGCACATAATAAGCTATACATTCAGCGAAACTCGGCAAATACCTGGGGAAACTAGAAAGATTAATTAATAAAATAGGTTTTATTTGGTTAAATAATGTCTAAAAGCTAGATGGAAATACCATTGTTGATGCAATAAGCGTTTTGTGAATCTTTCTCGTAAATCCATTCTATAGAAGTTTTTTTTGGTTTTTCACATGTGCCTTAAAAGTTTGAACAATAGATATTTTTTAGATAAAATTATTCATCTCACCCCTTATGTCGCTCTCCGCATCCTGTGCTTGCATTGAACCAAAAGGTACATTAAAGTAAAGTTCCCATGAGTAAAGCTAATAATTTCATTTATCAGAGCAAAATAATCTATATGCCATTGCACAGTTAGCATATTATTCAGATCAGGACAGAATTTTTATTAAGTAACAAACAGGGCCAAAATGAGTAAAGTTATCTGGAATGACAATTTTATGCCATTCCATTACGGCTGCGTTGAATATACGTTTTGTTATCGGCTAAAGGAGAAGGAGTGCACGAGCTAAGTCCACAGACGCAGTCAGATGCAGGTTGGCGACTTTCATTTATTTTTACCACTAAACTTTCATGCACTCATATGTGTATTTTGTGTATTTTGAGTATTAATTTTCCAACAATATTTTCATGCAGTCAGATAAAGTTCAGTTCAGTTAAATACACAATCAGATGCAAGTTTTATTAAAGTCTAAAGCAGTCACATGCAGTTCAGTCTAGTTTAAATGGAGAAGTTTTATCAACAACACTTTCAATTTCAAGTTAAGCAACACTGCGCTGACGTAGTACTATCTGATTTACATATATATCTGAACGTTGTCTGATAAATATGGAACTTAGTAAGTTATATGTAAAAGTATAATAGCGCTTAGTGAAATGTACTTGGGTACGGTGGGGGTAGGCAGTTTTGTCTTTTTCTTGGATCCGCACTTGATTGACCCTAGATACAAACCTTTCGCGAACGTACTTGACATAGTACTACGTCAGCTCAGTGCTGCTTAACCTGAAGACTTAAATACGCGCTCATGTGTCCGGGGTGAAGGCATCCTCGTTCTGATACGAGGAGCTCTTACGCTGCCTTGCCTGCAGTTACGCGACCTCCCAGCGAAACAGGAGCCATGGGCAAAAAGCACCATAGGCGTAGGCAATTGTCGGCGCGGCCTTTGGGACTTGAAACCGCGCCGCGAGAGGCGCTGGCTGGCGTGCCTCGGCCAGCCGCAGAAGCAGCAGCGGCGTCGCCGATAGCCACGGACACGCGATGCCTGCCGACGCGCTGTCGCTCGCCGCGCCCCCGTCCTACGTCACGTCTGCACGTCACGAAACATTCGCCAACCACTTGCTGTCTCAATCTGTTTATGACTACTTCCAGTTCTACACAATATACACTACTGGCCATTAAAATTGCTACACCACGAAGATGGCGTGCTACAGACGCGAAATTTAACCGACACAAAGAAGATGCTGTGATATGCAAGTGATTAGCTTTTCACAGCATTCACACAAGTTTGGCGCCGGTGGCGATACCTAGAATTTGCTGACATGACGAAAGTTCCCAACCGATTTCTCATACACAAACAGCCGTTGACCGGCGTTGCCTGGTGAAACGTTGTTGTGATGTCTCGTGTAAGGAGGAGAAGTGCATACCATCGCGTTTCCAACTTTGATGAATGTCGGATTGTAGCCTATCGCGACTGCGGTTTATCGTATCGCGACATTGCTGCTCGCGTTGGTCGAGATCCAATGACTGTTAGCAGAATATGGAATCGGTGGGTTCAGGAGGGTAATACCGTACGCCGTGCTGGATCCCAACGGCCTCGCATCACTAACAGTCGAGATGACAGGCATCATATCCGCATGGATGTAACGGATCGTGCAGCCACGTCTCGATCCCTGAGTCAACAGATGGGGACGTTTGCAAGACAACAACCATCTGCACGTACAGTTGGACGACGTTTGCAGCAGCACGGACTATTGCTCGGAGGCCATGGCTGTGGTTACCCTTGACGCTGCATCACAGCAGGAGGGCCTGCGATGGTGTACTCAACGACGAATCTGGGTGCACGAATGGCAAAACGTCATTTTTTTCGGATGAATCGAGGTTCTGTTTACAGCATCATGATAGTCGGCGACATCGCGGTGAACGCAAATTGGAAGCGTGTATTCGTCATCGCCATACCGGCGTATCACCCGGCGTGATGGTATGGGGTGCCATTGCTTAGACGTCTCGGTCACATCTCGTTCGTATTCAGGGCACTTTGAACAGTGGACGTTAAATTTCAGACGTGTTACGACCCGTGGCTCTAGCCTTCATTCGATCTCTGCGAAACCACACATTTCAGCAGGATAATGCACGACCGCATATTGCAGGTCCAGTATGGACCTTTCTGGATACAGAAAATGATCGACTGCTGCCCTGTCCAGCGCATTCTCCAGATCTCTCACCAATTGATAACGTCTGGTCAACGGTGGCCGAGCAACTGGCTCGTCACAATACGCCAGTCACTACTCTTGATGAACTATGATATCGTGCTGAACCTGCATGGGCAGCTGTACGTGTACACGTCATCCAAGCTCTGTTTGACTCAATGCCCAGGCGCATCAAGGCCGTTATTACGGCCAGAAGTGGTTGTTCTGTACTGATTTCTGGGGATCTGTGCAGCAAAACTGCGTGAAAATGTAATCACATATCAGTTCTAGTATAATATATTTGTCCAATGAATACCCGCTTATCATCTGCATTTCTTCTTGGTGTAGCAGTTTTAATGGCCAGTAGTGTAGCTCCCTACGCTGTATAAGAGTAACTGTTCCTTTGCATGAACACGCTTCTGCAACGAATGTGGGTTATACTGAACTACGAGGGGTAGTCATACTGCTTTAACTATCACCTCCAAAATATCAAGACTGACCACGAAACTTCGTGTTGATGGTAAGCCATCTCCACATGTCCCTACACTGAGGTGACAGAAATCATGCGACAGCGATATGTACGTACACAGATAGCGGCAGTATCGCGTACTCAAGGTGTAAAAGGCCGGTGTATTGGCAGAACTGTCGTTTGTACTTGGTGATTCATGTGGAAAAGTGTACGATGTTAATGTGGCCGCAAATGAGAATTAACGGACTATGAACGCGGAATGGTAGTTGGAGCCAGACGCACAGGACATTCCATTTAGGAAATCGTTAGAGCATTTACCGACCGAGAGCAGCAGCGTTTGCGGAGTGGTGTCGGTGCTGACAGACGAGAACACTGCGTGAAATAACCGCAGAAAACGAAGTGGGAAGTACGTCGAACGTATCCGTTAGGACAGTGCGGCGAAATCTGGCTTTAATGGGCTATGGGGGCAGACGACAGACGCGAGTGTCCTTGCTAACAGCGTGACATCGCCTGCAGTGGTTCTCCTGGGATCGCGACAACTTGGTTGGGCCCTAAACGACTGGAAAACCGTAGCCCTCTGAGATGAGTCCCGATTTCAGTTTGTAAGAGCTGATGGTAGGGTTCAAATGTGGCGTCGACCCCACGGAGCCAAAGACCCAAGTTGTCAACAAGGCACTGTGCAGGCTTCTATGTTGTAGGCTATGTTCATCTGAAACGGCCAAGGTCCCCCAGATCTTGGGCTACTTGGTGACCATTTGCAGCCATTCACGTACTTCATTTTCCGAAACAACGACGAAATTTTAATGGATGACAATGCGCCATGTCACCAGGCCTTAGTTGTCTGTAATTAATTTGAAGAACATTCTGGACAATTCGGGCGAATGGTTTGGCATCGACATGAATCCCGTCGGACATTTATGGGCCATAATCAAAAGTTCACTTCTTGCACAAAATCTTGCACCGGCAACACTCTCTTAATTGTGAACGGCTATAGAGGCAGCATGCCTCAGTGGTTTCTGCAAGCGACTTCTAGTCTCTTGTTAAGTACATGTAGCCTACGCTAAGACGGGCAAAACGACGTCCAGTTGGATACTAGGAGGTATTCTATGAATTTTCTCACCTCGGTGTGCTACTATACAATAAATTTCTCCAACTATGAACGACTTGGTGCACACCTTCGTCGTAAAATTCTTCCTTTTGGCTATTCAGGAAACGTTCTACGTTGAAAATCACCTCGTCATCATTCTTGAACTCCCCGTCACGCAGTCGTTCCTTCGTCTGGGCAAAGACGAGGAAATCACTGGGTGCTATGACAGGAATATACGGAGTGTGAAGGAATAGGGGAGGCAAAATTTGATACCTAAAAGCATGGCATGTGCGACTGTAGAACGGTCTGAGCAAAAAGCCTCCTTCGATAGCTTCCCACGACGCTTCCTCTTGACAGGCTTCCATAAGTTCGACTCAAAATTTCGGCAGTACGTTCCTCAGACGGTTATCGCCTTAAGGGCAAAGTCTGTTAGCAGTACCAAAAAACAGTCACATCACCTTGCGCAATTATGGTTGTATATTTGACTTCTTCGACGATGGTGAATCCTGAGGTTTCGACTGCTTGCTGTGCGCCGTGGTATCAGTGTCACCGTGACACACACTGCTCTCGACCAATGGTGATTAAGAGGCTAAAGAGGTAATTTCGATTAGTCTGACACAGCTAAAACATTTATTCTGCTTTCTTGACCGAGCGGAATTTCTTAGAGGGTGTGAGCAATCGCTTCATCCAGCCTGCGGCGACGTCTGTCATTTCCAAGGTTTTGAAAACTGATCAAAGACCGATTGTGATACGCCAGACTTCGAGCACCAGGATCTCCACTTCATTTGCAGTTCCCATTTCCTCACAGCGATATGGTCACATTGTTCTCCGTCATTCAAACTTGTTTGACCATACTGGAAGCGACTGAAGGGATTGTTGCAGCGTTGTTCAACTTCAACGTATTAATGCACGAATATCACTTTATCAATGGTCTGCAGCATTCGGTTTCGGCTCCTCTTGCGTCTTACTACGGTACGTTGACGGTGGGATTACACACTGAGGGGGGGGAAATGTCATGGGATGTCTCCTAATATATTGTTGGACGTCCTTTTGCCTGCGTAGTGCCGTAACTCGATGTGGCATGAACTAACATGTCGTTGGATGTCATCTGGGGAAATATTGAGCCATGCTGCCTCCAGAGCTGTCCCTAATTGTGAAAGTGATGCCGGAGTAGGATTTTGTGCACGAACTGACCTCTCTATTAAGTTCCATAAATGTTCGATTCATGTCGGACGATCCTGGTGGTCCAATGAATCGTTCGACTGTTCAGAATATAGTTCAAACAAATTGTGAAAAACTGTTATGCGCTGACATGACGCACTGTTATCCATAAAAATTCCATCGCTGTTTGGCTGCAAATCGTCTCCAAGTATCCAAACAAAACCAGTTCCAATCAATCATCGGTTCGGGTGGACCAGAGGACCCAATCCATTCCAGGTAAACACAGGCTACACCATTAGGGAGTCATCACCAGCTTGCACAGTACCTTGTTGACAACTTGGCTCCGTGGCTTCTTGCGGATTTTGCCACACTCAAGTCCTACCATCAGCTCTTCTCAACTGGAATCAGGAATCATACGACCAGCCCAAGGTTTTCCACGAGCCCAGGAGAAGCGTGCTGGTAGCAAAGGCTCCTGCGTCGCGGTCTTCTTCTGTCATAGCTCATACACGCCAAATTTCGCCGCACCATCCTAACGGATACGTTCAACTTTCGCCCCACACTGATTTCTGCGGTATTTCACGCATTGTTTGCTTGTCTATTATCACTGACACCTATATGCAAATACCCCTGCTCTTGGTCGGTAAGTGCATTACATTTATCGTTTTCCATGGATCTCTTGGAGGGGAGTCTCTGGGATGTGGAAAGAGTCAAAGATTTTTTTTTTTTCAGTGAAGGCCGCCGGCCACTGCGTTGTCCGTGGTGTGAGGCAAGGCCTGAAATATGATATTCTTGGCACACTCCTAACAATGTGTATCTCGCAGTACTGAATTCCCTAACGATTTCCGACATGGAATGTCCCATGCGTCTGGCTGCAACTACCATTCCGCATTCGAAGCCTATTAATTCCCCTCGCGCGGCCACAATCATTTTGGAAACCTTTTCACACGAATAAAAAATGACAGCTCAGCCATTGCACTGCCCTTTTACACTTTGTGTACGTGATACTACCCCTATGTGTATATGTACATATTGCTATTCCATGACTTTTGTCACCTCTTTGTAATGTGTAGCAAGACTGAAGATGTATGCCTTCAAACCGACACAAAAGTTACGGTACTGTATCTTTCCGATGTGATAATTAAAATAATATAATTTTTTTTGTACAGGGTGTTTGAAAAAGAAACATGCTATTTCACTAGACTGTATCTCCTACAATAGGTAATCCACATGAATGAACTAACGAATGTCGGCTGAATTATAACTTACCCCGTACGACTATTAAGTAATTATTTTCAACGGAACCATTTCCTTTTACAAGGTTATACCTTTTACACGGTCCGCTCGTAGCTGAGTGGTAGGCTGACTGCCGTGTGGAGGACCCGGGTTCGATTCCTGATACCGCTAGGAATTTTCCCTTGGTCAGAGGATTGGAACGTCTCTACTCAGCTTCGTAAAGCCAACTGAGGACTCATTCGACCGATTAGTAGCGGTTCCAAGTACAGGAAACCCGACGACCGGGAAAATGGTTAGCTGACCGCATGCCCATCCATATCGCATACAATGACTCAATCAGCATAACATGACACGGCGGTCGGTCGGGACCAGAACGCGGAACTTTACCTTTATACCTTTCACATGCATGCGCATACGATAGTCTGGAGTTTTTATTGCAAATGTCAAGATGTCCTCCACCTGACACGTAATAATCAGTGTCACAGTAATTAATATCGCTTACATTTTTGAATGTCTGGAGTTACTGCATTCACTACTCTCACTCTGCAGCGTTGTAATATATCCAGATTTGTTGGCAAAGTGTGGCACACATGCATATTCTTTTACAAACTTTACACATTCACACACAAACGCGCCCGGGCGCTCCAACGCACAACAATAACAACAGCAAAACATACGTGGTGTGATATCAAGCGACTGGAAACGCCAATGATGCAATGCGAGAAGCGAACGACCCTTACGGCTGTGGTGTCATCACCCTTGGGGTGAGGAGGGGGGGGGGGGGGGGAGAGAATAAGACTACCAGTCTTCTTTCACGTCAATAAGGTCTCTGTCCTTTTCTGAAATTATTACTGTTTCTATAGACACGGCTGCTCTGCTGAGTTTTATCTGTATAGCTGGTTCTTGTCAGATTTCATAAGATTTTTTCGATGAGACGAACGTAGAAAAACAAGATACGATGTCCTTCTGTTCTGACTGTGTAACTGCATTGAGGCGAAAATTACAGAAAACGCACCATTTCAGTATTCGGTAAAATCAATTCATCTTGGTGAGTCAAATATAAATGGGGCGGCTGTTTTTTACTTAAATACCACTAAATTATTACCTGGCTTCCAGAACATTTTTGCCTACTCCTAATTTTCGGAGAATGGTGAACATCTATACGCTAGTAAAGAGAAGTAATGTTTTTTCGTGACGGTCGGGGATGTTAAAGAACCGAGCTGCGTTGGGGCAGCTCACTGTTAACGAAATCTTCTTTCACGCAGGTGACAGTGTGACTGTGCTCCGCTATTTTGGAAAATGAAGTTTCCGGCATGTTCTCGTAACTGAGAAAAAAATCTGAATGACTAGACATCTGTATGACGGAGACCTCTACCAACAGCATCATCGAACGACAACTTACAACTGGCACCAAGACATATTTTTAATTTTAATGCAAATGATAAAAATCTTGATAAATTTCTCTCTTTATTTATGTGTGAGATAGCGTCTTGTGAAATTTTTGAAATACCCCCTATCACTAGATTTCTTTGTTCTACACTGCATTTAGGGAGTTTTACAAATGGATTTATCGGCTGTGTCTATCGCGTACGAATGCACGTGTGTGTGCTCACAGCATGAAAAATATCTTCACATACTACGAGGGGTGGTGCACTAACCGACTGGCCGAAACTGTTTAGTCATTTCTGTATCGTTGCGTGCAAAATTTGGTCTATTTCAAAATTCGTGCAAACAGTGAAAGATCTCACAGTACTAAATTCCAGTCGGACCTTGTAAATGGCGAAATGCCACGTGTCGTTGTGTATTCTTCACAACAAATTCACTCATTGCTTCAAAGGTGAATGTGCGAATGTTGAACTATTCGTTGCGTGATCAACAAGAATTACTTAAAAAGTAACCACCAACATTATTTTTCTGATTCCACTACGATAGCTACTTCTCCAGAGACGAAAATAGATTCTTTCGCCACCTGATATCTTATTTAGAGTTTGATTTACACATCAACCCTCAACGTTTGCCGAATTAGTTTCCCTGCACTCAGTATTCTTCATGAAAGATTCACGATATCAAAATTATGGCTTGGACAAGTGAAAGTACGATAAAGAGATGAGTTATTTCAGGTAAGGAAACTCTGTTCTACTTAAACTGAATGATGGACCTATTGCTAAAAAATTGAAGATGTCTTACAAAAGGAGAATCCGATCGTAGTGTTACTTTTGTCAAAAGTAAATGAGATATATTTTCAATATGAATCTTACGTATTTATCCTAACCTCGATTATGTTTTCATGGCAGCGAAGGTGAGTGTGTACTGTGACGTCAGCCTTGCTCTCATATTCAGCACATTTGTCGGTTACTTTTGCAACTATTTCCCTAAATATGGCCGGCCGCGGTGGTCTAGCGGTTCTAGGCGCTCAGTCCGGAACCGCGCGACTGCTACGGTCGCAGGTTCGAATCCTGCCTCAGGCATGGATGTGTGTGATGTCCTTAGGTTAGTTAGGTTGAAGTAGTTCTAAGTTCTAGGGGACTGATGACCACAGATGTTAAGTCCCATAGTGCTCAGAGCCATTTGAACCATTTGAACCTAAATATGTCCCTACGTTCATTCTTTCACAAGCTACTGATTTTGTACCCATTTCTATCCAGTGACTGCTCCAGTTTCACGACAGGAAGGTTAAAAATCTATAGTACATGGAAATGCTCATCTTTTTGAGTATTTTTACCTGTTAGAAATTTAGTAGCGATAAATCTAAATTTTTGCAAAATATTTGATGAGTCTTCGCTGTATAAGACGATTGCGAAAAATCATGTATTATGTTATAGTTTTCGTTGACATTGTCACTACCCTGTGCATACCAGAATATCATTGAGGTGCTTGGCCACCGCAAGCAAGAATGCACTATTTGAAACATATTTGGGATATTCTCTGCAAGGTTGTGGGAATATGTGCAGGTATAATAGGCAATTTCTTCCTAACTGATATGCGAAGACTACAAAGGATTCGATATCCTTTGAGAGCTCACTGAGGCTCGGATAAGTATGGACAGCACCCAAAAAGCATGAAATTTTTGCTCTTTATTGGTGCAGTAACATGAAAGATTAGAAAGGAACGAAGTAAAACCACGTTCAGCGTCCGGTCGACGATGACGTCACTGTAGTCAGAGAACGAGGTCAGATATGAAAAGGATTGGGAACTAAAGTGCCTGTGTCGCTCTCAAAAGAAGCATTTCGCCATATTATCAGTTCTTTCCACGAGTCTTCCTTGTTTCGAGTATTTTGTGTAGTGAGTCAAGAGATATGAGTTAACTACAGGATGAGCCACTGTTTATTGTTTTCTTTTATCAGCATATGCACAATAAATGTACCAATACTGTAGCTATATATGTTTTCAGTGGTTCGTTTCGTAATTTCGTCGTGAGTGCCAGTGACTGTAGCCATTTCGATATGCTTCTGATAGGTTTTTTTTAATCATCCAAAATTCGTTTTTAAATCTCAGTATGAGTACATATTTTAACATACAAACATTAAAAATAACTGAAAAACAAGACATATTAATAGGCATGCGTTGGCGGCTATGGCCCAAAAATGACCTGGAACGATCGACTTTACATGACGCCATCATCACACAAACCCTGTCTCCGTCTCCCCTCTCCTCTCCTCCAGTAAGTGCGTAATATTTTACCTGCCACTAAAAACAGGACGACCAACAAAAGCCTAGCATTTTAGCCACCATAAAAATGTAACTGCTCATTATGTGGCCCCATAACCTACAACTTGACTGTGCTCAAAAGTATCTGTGCATCTGAAATTTTTACGCCTTGGAAAAAAATATTTATTCCCAAAAATTATATGAAGGGTGAATCTTGCACTATGTGGCACTAAATGTGTTTTAGGCACTAGTTTTGACAGATACATGTGTGTGTGTGTGTGTGTGTGTGTGTGTGTGTGTGTGTGTGTGTGTGTGTGTGTGTTAGTATTTATGTGTTACATACGTTTTGCTGATGTATTTTAGATGCAGAAATATTGCAAGCTGCTCCTTCTACATAATTTTTGGATAAATGCTTTCGAATGAGGCACAAAAAACTAGGAGCGGTTTGTCACTTTCGAGCACGGCAAAGATAGCTGCTCTGAACATACACTGTGATCGGCTGTTTCGCTTTAACGGCCTGGAAAGGACTGGGGTGTGAATGGCTTTTTTTCATTTTGATGGTCACCGCTACTCCAAGAAACGAGGTGTGGCTTCTAGGCTTGTCAATCATGTTATACATAACAAGAGCTTGGCTTGTCACATGATGATGACGTCTTAGATAAGGCTACGCGTGTTGTGACGTGGTGTGTAGTATAGCTGTGAGGCTTCTAGCTAACTTGCATTTCTCAGGGTCACGTAAGTGTAAATTTCTTCCTTTTGGTATATGACCATCCATTCACACTGATTGTCGCAGTACTGTACCCTTTCTGCCGGTATTAGTCACTCGGTACAAAAACCCCACAACCTGAGATTCATCGCTTATACATTTTCTTATGTTTCTAGAATACAAAAAACTCTTTCGTAAACTGCACCAGGAAACGCTTTGCGAGATATTAGCAGCATAAGAAAAATTGTTACTAATACATGCATTAATTATAAAACTGCCCTTGGCGGAGAAAGTTGCAAAAGAGTATAATCATCTTTGCGTATCTCACATGACTGGATCGTGCTCGATAGTTTTAATGTCTATATCAATACCAACTTACTGTAAAAGATAAATGGATATTCATTACATAAATAAAGAACAACTAGAGAAAAAGGCTTTTTGTTGATTATTTAGTTATTACTGTGGATACCGCAAAAAGTAAGATTACGGTACCAGTGTAATTGCCAAATAGTGTACGCCAACTACTTGGTTGTTTACGAGATATTTAAGACTGTATGAGCTACTAAACACGTATCATCTCTTGCACAAACCAAAGAAGTATAAAAAATAATGTTTAAAGTTTTCACCTTGTCAACGGGAGCGTAGTCAGAGAAGAGGAATTTGCACAACAATTTGCTATGCAGAAGTACAACCTTCACTGTGGAATGGCCGCAAGACGCAGACAATGAATGCCGCTTCCGAGTAGAAGCTGCAAAAGTAACGAAGACAAACATGGACAACAGTAGAGTAATTTACAGATGAGATGATAGTGAAATCAATAATGAATTAATATCCTCTCAGTGAAGAATAAACTAATTACAGAAAATTAAAGTAGCTCACAGATCACAAAGGAAGCAGAGAGTGGAGTAGAGTAATGACGTTAACATCTTCTTTTTCTCTGCCATAGCGCCTGTCCGTCTAGTACGGGGTACGCTTCTTATGGATTTCCCAAATTTCATTTTGTTATTTATCTATGGGGTCGGTTGCCATTCCTGACGTCACAGCCAAGCATTTGTTTAAACGAGTGTGGGACAGGGTCTAAAAACTACTCTCGGGTTTGTCACTGTACCAGCCCACGGTTGTTAATCCACCTCGCGGATTCGATACTGATTTGGCTCACTTCCTTGTCTCCCTAGCTACTGAGTTCTGTGTTCCGCTGTATGAGGACGTCAACAATCATCCCATATAACCGTACGAAATAATAGGTCATGTATCAGCAAATGCCTGAATTGTGATAATGTAATATATATGTAGACTGAAGCGACGAATGAAATTGTTTGCCAATGCTGTGATTCGAAGCTACGTCTACCGCTCATGAGGCAGTTAGGCTAACAACTACACCACTCTGGCGCATTGGCTTTTTACCACTGCACGCCTTCCTCATCAGTTCCAATTCCCATTTGGTCAGCATATACACATCATAGATGTATAATACTTGAAAGAGTCTCTGGAACCATACAATTTCTTTTGATTAAAGCACCTATGAACATGTTTCAGGCAGGATCCGCCGTTTCGTTCGATGCTGAGGTGCTGTTCCAGTATAGCTAAAGGGCCTCTATAGCGCTGTTCGAGTTTAGGGGGAATATCATGTGGGATTAGGGATGAATGGGAATTAGGTTGAGGAATGAGGCGTGCTAGGGCAGTGTGTGCAGATATGCAAAGCAACTGTCCCTGGCGGCGTAGTGGTTAGCGCTGTACCTAGCTAGCAGGAGATATGGTTTAGAATACCAGCCTTCGTAAAAATTTTCATTCGTCGCTTTAGTGTGCATATGTTGTTGTTGTTGTGGTCTTCAGTCCTCAGACTGGTTTGATGCAGCTCTCCATGCTACTCTATCCTGTGCAAGCTTCTTCATCTCCCAGTACTCACTGCAACCTACATCCTTCTGATTCTGTTTAGTATATTCATCTCTCGGTCTCCCTCTATGATTTTTACCCTCCACGCTACCCTCCAATGCTAAATTTGTGATCCATTGATGTCTCAGAACGTGTCCTACCAACCGGTCCCTTCTTATTGTCAAGTTGTGCCACAAACTCCTCTTCTCCCCAATTCTATTCAATACGTCCTCATTAGTTATGTGATCTACCAATTTAATCTTCAGCATTCTTCTGTAGCACCACATTTCGAAAGCTTCTATTCTCTTCTTGTCCAAACTAGTTATCGTCCATGTTTCACTTCCGTACATGGCTACACTCCATACAAATACTTTCAGAAACGACTTCCTGACACTTAAATCTATAGTCGATGTTCACAAATTTCTCTTCTTCAGAAACGCTTTCCTTGCCATTGCCAGTCTACAATTTATATCCTCTCTACTTCGACCATCATCAGTTATTTAGCTCCCCAAATAGCAAAACTCCTTTACTACCTTAAGGGTCTCATTTCCTAATCTAATTCCCTCAGCATCACCCGACTTAATTCGACTACATTCCATTTACCTCGTTTTCCTTTTGTTGATGTTCATCTTACACCCTCCTTTCAAGACACTGTCCATTCCGTTCAACTGCTCTTCCAAGTCCTTTGCTGTCTCTGACAGAATTACACTGTCATCGGCGAACCTCAAAGTTCTTATGTCTTCTCCATGCATGTTAATACCTACTCCGAACTTTTCTTTTGTTTCCTTTACTGCTTGCTCAATATACAGATTGAATAGCATCGGGGAGAGGCTACAACCCTGTCTCACTCTCTTCCCATTCACTGCTTCCCTTTCATGTCCCACGACTCTTATAACTGCCATCTGCTTTCTATATAAATTGTAAATAGCATTTCGCTCCTGTATTTTACCCCTGTCACCTTCAGGATTTGAAAGAGTGTATTCCAGTCAACATTGTCAAAAGCTTTCTCTAACAAGGGAGGCCGCCAATTGTGAAATTCAGATTCGATTCATACTGCGCATAATAAAAGCTCATGGCCAGAGGTGTAATGTGGCAAAGCACCAAGATGCACTTCTCAGCCGTTGTCGAGAAAATTGACAGCTAAAAGAAACCGTTGCGGTGAAATACTCTCTACGTTTAGTAATTTGCTACAGCGTGGTGGTGCAGCGGTAAGTGCTCGGGTTCGTAATCCGAAAGTCGCCGGATCGAATCTCGCTCCATGCAACTTTTTTTTTAGTATTTGTTTTTTGTAATATATATATATATATATATATATATATATATATATATATATATATATAATTCCCGGCAATCAGTTGCAACAATTATGCATATAATAAGTTGTTGAAAGTCGTTTGTCGTGGAAAAACTGGCGACTTCGGACATCATTATGTTTTCCGCAAACAAAGTTGTATTTCACAAATGTTATTAATTGTCTTCATAATGTTAACCACGTATAGTTAACGGAAGACGTAGAAACGAATACGTATAGCGTAAGTCAAACGTTCGAATTAGAATAGAGACCCCACGAACACAAACTTGCTGTGGCAGGTATGAAATATAAACTCCGTTACTCGCTCGTTACACTTGAAGGACAGATGTTCAATGGGCCGAAACGAGCCGCCCCATAACAGCGTAGTTGCCTGCTAACTTCGAAAGAAGGTAAGTGCGGTCCCTAGCGCAACTTATAACGTCGTCGAAAATCAGTGCGGACGGGACAGCTTTGGTACACCCTGTTAAACAAACGGAAAAATGGAGGCGGTACAATTGGAGAGCGATCCGCCTTCACCAACATGCATAAGCAATTCATTATATATATATATATATATATATATATATATATATATATATATATATATATATATATATATATATATATTTGAACTGCAAAAACTAATAATAAAGAAATATAGCATGGCGCGAGATTCGATCCGGCGACCTTCGGATTACGAACCCCACCGCTTACCGCTGCGCTATGACGCTATAGAAAATCATTAATCGTAGAGAGTATTTCACCGCAACGGTTTCTTTTAACTGTCGATTTTCTCGACAACGGCTGAGAAGTGCATCTTGGTGCTTTGCCTCATTACACCTCTGGCCATGAGCTTTTATTATGCGCAGTATGAATCGAATCTGAAATTCACAATTGGCGGCCTCCCCTTGTAAGTCTACAAATGCTAGAAACATAGCTTTGCCTTTCCTTAATCTATTTTCTAAGATAAGTCGTAGCGTCAGTATTGCCTCACGTGTTCCAACATTTCTACGGAATCCAAACTGATCTTCCCCGAGGTCGGCTTCTACCAGTTTTTCCATTCGTCTGTAAAGAATTCGCGTTAGTATTTTGCAGCTGCAACTTATTAAACTGATAGCTCGGTAATTTTCACATCTGTCAACACCTGCTTTCTTTGGGATTGGAATTATTATATTCTTCTTGAAGTGTGCATACATACATCAATAATATTATTATTATTGGTGTTCATATATACATGAATAATAATTTAAAGAGTAAGATATATTTTACCTCAACGGATATCATTAAAGTGCCTCCCTACCGTTCTAGTGAGCTTCAGCTTTCAGGAAAGATTGCGTCACTTGTTTTACTAATTACAGGTATTGTGAACCTAACTCGTTACGTTACTTACTGGTGTTGTGGATCACGCATGGTGGGAAAAATGCTAAGAAAGAAAGAATCATCAAAATAAACCAGTGATAAAAACTGCAAGAATGCCCCTGGTGTAAAATTTCACAGATTTTGTTTTCCTTTTGATTTCAAATGGTTCAAATGGCTCTGAGCACTATGGGACTTAACTGCTGTGGTCATCAGTCCCCTATAACTTTGAACTACTTAAACCTAACTAACCTAAGGACATCACACATATCCATGCCCGAGGCAGGATTCGAACCTGCGACCGCAGCGGTCGCGCGGTTCCAGACTGTAGCGCCTAGAACCGCTCGGCCACGTCGGCCGGCCATTTTGAGTTTACTAGCATTTTTAACTAGGGATTAGGACTCAACAGAAATCTGAAAGAAAATGCTGCTCGGAAAAGGAGCAGGCGTACCGTCAATTACGCGTGTTGCCGTATGCTACGAGCATTCCAACAGGTGATACGGACGCTACTGAGACATACTTCAATGTATATTAAGCGGAAATCGGCACCGTTGATCGTAGTGATTATCGGCGCTGACGTGTTTATGGCGTTAGGATGTGCAGGTTTGAACAGCGAGGCGGGCACACAAAGGATCGGCCGCGCGGACCCACCGAGGCGCACTCTCTAACGGGCCTTTCAGTGGGAACAGGTGGACGGCACGGGCGGTGCGCTGTGTGTGATGACGGTGGCGGGCCACCGGTGGCGCGTCACGCGGTGTTTGCTCAGCGCAGAGCCCGTCTGTCCCAGGGCAGGCGCGTGTTCTGTCACCGTGATGCGCTAGCCGTGGCGTGCGCGAGTAAACGGCTGCTGTCAGCCCGGGTCTTTCAGTCGCCACCAGCGACTACTCCAGGCACTCTGGCACTCTAGGCGATCTCAGCCTTTACACCGAAGGACTAAAGACGGAATCAAAACAGACGATCTAGATAGGGATGAAAACTGAATGTACAGGGTGGCGCAGGGAAACGGGAAATTTCGAAATAACATTTCCATGAATAAATTCATGAAACTAGTAATCTATTAACGAAAGTGAATGTATTCAGTATGCCATTATGCTGTATGTCTTTACAATCAAAATGTCGAAAAGTGTCTCTTCACTTTTTAAAGATGACATCGGAAAGATGTTCTCCCATTCGGCGTTCACACTCTAACAGGCTATTATGAAAACTCTGGAATGCGCGGTGTAGCAAATCTTGGGGAATGGTAGTGATTTCGTTTTCAATGTTCTCCTTCAGTTCATGGATTGTTGCAGGACGTGTACGGTACACCTTGCTTTTAAGATATCCCCACAGGAAGAAGACGCGCACACTAAGATCAGGAGATCTCGCAGGCCATGCAATGTCACCGTTACGTGAAATAATGCTTCTTCCAAACAATTGACAAACTGCTGCCATCGATTGTCGAGCAGTGTGTAACGTGGCTCCGTGCTGCTGAAACCACATGTTTTCGACGTTACGATTAAGCTCGTACAGTCTCGGTGTAAAGAATGTTTGAAGCATTTCAACATACCGAGCGGATGTTACTGTCACTGCACTACCATCCACACGTTAAAAAAAAATAAGGGCCGATAACACCATGACATGATACAGCACACCATATTGTGACCATGCATATTTTCGCTCTGTGTTTAAAACATTTTAAAAATTTAGACGGGTGGTCTCTAGCTCCATCTACTTTTGATGTCCCACATGCGAAACGCCTCTCGCGACACATGCGAACAGCAAGATGGCGTAATATTCTGGATCAGAAACAAAGTGCAAAAGTTGTTTTTCTGTGTGTAAAAGCAGCCACATACCATCCAACGAACGTGAGTACACGAATAGCTAAGCAACAGCTCAGTACATACCAAATAACTGGTTTCCACAACACTACCACAACCCCAAGTATGTACTGCTGACGTACGAGGTTCACCTTTTAGTATTTGTTTACTAACAGCCATTTACATGGTTGCAGATGACATGATGTTCGCTAAGTAAAAAGACGGCAACAGAAAAAAAGAGCACAGAAAATTTGACACAAATTTGCTTAAAACATGCTGTAACATACAATAAATAAGGTAGTATGAAAGTATCAATATATAACTATATTTTCAAAAGACGATTTGTAAAAATTTAATAATGTTTTACTGTGTTTGTACAACCTTGCCACTTTCTGCATGTTTTAATTAAAAAACACCAATGATGATGGTGATATTTGTCGCCGAAACTAGTTTAGGACAATAAAGAAATAAACGAATAACAAGCTGTTTTGCATCAAGGCGGACTCAATTTCTGATACTACTGTTTTTCTATGCAAACACGGACCAAACGGAAGAGCTCCAAGATATTATTATTGATGTTCAGAATGGTTCAAATGGCTCTGAGCACTATGGGACTCAACTGCTGTGGTCATAAGTCCCCTAGAACTTAGAACAACTTAAACCTAACTAACCTAAGGACATCACACACATCCACGCCCGAGGCTGGATTCGAACCTGCGACCGTAGCGGTCGTGCGGTTCCAGACTGTAGCGTCTTTAACCGCTCGGCCGGCTATTATTGATGTCTCACAGATTGACCGAGACCTAGTACTGCGTGCAATCGCTAACCGAGAGTCCACTGCCTAGCGATATCATAACAGAAGAGGAACAGGAACAGGCAGACAGAGTCAATGCTCTTGCGCCTGCGTCGCCGGTTAATCCCCTCCGCTGTCGTACTGTACGCTTCGGCAACAGTTAAATTAAACTACACAAGCTTGTAGTCGCACGTCCATTGTTTCAGTTTAGCTTTCTATTTACTTGTACGCAGTTGAACGTGTTTACGACGTGCACTGTGTAGCGTGATGTGCGCCATGCCGCCCGAAAAAAGAAACGTCGTTTCGTGAATAGCTGACCCTCCTGGAACATTTACATATGACGGAATTGTTTACATTGTCGAGCTTTCGAGAAAAACGTTTCGTGCAAAAAAAAAAAAAAAGTTTCAAATACATCGGCATGTCAAGACAATTCTTGATATCGCGGGACTGGAGAAGAAAGGACCACGACCACAACAGGAAATTGCAGTAGCAGCGATATGTCCAAAAGTAACACAAAAAGTCAGTTTAACATACATCTATGTGAACCATTCATTGCAAGCAATATTCCTCTTCACAAACTTACAAACCCTATCCTCAAAGACTTCCTGGGAAAATATTGTTTAAATCAAAGTATACCGGATGAATCAACATTGCGCAAAAATAACATACCGACAATTTACATAAATGTTCTGGAAGAAATACGCAATGAACTCAAGGACAGCATTATCTGGATTTCAGTTGACGAAACTACAGACACTTGTAGCCGTTACATAGCAAATTTAATTGTTGGTGCTTTAAAAGAAGAGTCTTCTTCTTTCATTTCAGCGGTTTGCAAAGAACTTGAAAAAGTAAATCTTTCTACGATCGCCAGATTTGTAACTGAGGGTATTAGAAAAATATTTCCAAATCTTTTGCAGATGAAAAAGAGTTTGTATTTATTTCAGAAGCTGCTCCCTATTTGATCAAAGCAGCAAAAGCCATCCGAGTATTTTATCCCTATTTGATTCATATGCTCATGGAGTACATCGCCTTGCTGAGAAAGTACGTTACATGTACGTGAATGTAAATAAACTGATTTCATCTACAAAGAAACTGTTTCTAAAGGCTCTTGCTCGCATCAAGAACTGCAAAGAAAAACTTCCAAATGTGCCTTTACCTCCCGAACCAGTGGTAACTCGTTGGGGTGCGTCGTTCGAAGCTGTGTTGTTTTACAATGAACTTTTGAGGTCATTAGAGGGGTAGTAAACGACTTTGATAGTGCAGAGGCTTTAGCAGTTTGCCAGTGCTAGGAACCTTTAAATGATTCCAGTATTAAAAACATTGCTGTGATTGTTGTTGTTGTTGTGGTCTTCAGTCCTGAGACTGGTTTGATGCAGCTCTCCATGCTACTCTATCCTGTGCAAGCTTTTTCATCTCCCAGTACCTACGGCAACCTACATCCTTCTGAATCTGCTTAGTGTATTCGTCTCTTGGTCTCCCTCTACGATTTTTACCCTCCACGCTGCCCTCCAATACTAAATTGGTGATCCCTTGATGCCTCAGAACATGTCCTACCAACCGATCCCTTCTTCTGGTCAGGTTGTGCCACAAACTTCTCTTCTCCCCAATCCTATTCAATACTTCCTCATTAGTTATGTGATCTACCCATCTAATCTTCAGCATTCTTCTGTAGCACCACATTTCGAAAGCTTCTATTCTCTTCTTGTCCAAACTATTTATCGTCCATGTTTCACTTCCATACATGGCTACACTCCATACGAATACTTTCAGAAATGACTTCTGACACTTAAATCAATACTGGATGTTAACAAATTTCTCTTCTTCAGAAACGCTTTCCTTGCCATTGCCAGCCTACATTTTATATCCTCTCTACTTCGACCATCATCAGTTACTTTGCTCCCCAAATAGCAAAACTCCTTTACTACTTTAAGTGCCTCATTTCCTAATCTAATTCCCTCAGCATCACCCGACTTAATTAGACTACATTCCATTATCCTTGTTTTGCTTTTGTTGATGTTCATCTTATATCCTCCTTTCAAGACACTGTCCATTCCATTCAACTGCTCTTGCAAGTCCTTTGCTGTCTCTGACAGAATTACAATGTCATCGGCGAACCTCAAAGTTTTTATTTCTTCTCCATGAATTTTAATACCTACTCCGAATTTTTCTTTTGTTTCCTTTACTGCTTGCTCAATATACAGATTGAACAACATCGGAGAGAGGCTACAACCCTGTCTTACTCCCTTCCCAACCACTGCTTTCCTTTCATGTCCCTCGACTCTTATAACTGCCATCTGGTTTCTGTACAAATTGTAAATAGCCTTTCGCTCCCTATATTTTACCCCTGCCGCCTTTAGAATTTGAAAGAGAGTATTCCAGTCAACACTGTCAAAAGCTTTCTCTAAGTCTACAAATGCTAGAAATGTAGGTTTGCCTTTCCTTAATCTTTCTTCTAAGATAAGTCGTAAGTCAGTATTGCCTCACGTGTTCCAGTGTTTCTACGGAATCCAAACTGATCTTCCCCGAGGTTGGCTTCTAGTAGTTTTTCCATTCGTCTGTAAAGAATTCGTGTTAGTATTTTGCAGCTGTGACTTATTAAGCTGATAGCTCGGTAATTTTCACATCTGTCAACACCTGCTTTCTTTGGGATTGGAATTATTATATTCTTCTTGAAGTCTGAGGGTATTTCGCCTGTTTTATACATCTTGCTCACCAGATGGTAGAGTTTTGTCAGGACTGGCTCTCCCACGGCCGTCAGTAGTTCCAATGGAATATTGTCTACTCCGGGGGCCTTGTTTCGACTCAGGTCTTTCAGTGCTCTGTCAAACTCTTCACGCAGTATCATATCTCCCATTTCATCTTCATCTACATCCTCTTCCATTTCCATAATATTGTCCTCAAGTACATCGCCCTTGTATAGACCCTCTATATACTCCTTCCACCTTTCTGCTTTCCCTTCTTTGCTTAGAACTGGGTTTCCATCTGAGCTCCTGATATTCATACTAGTCGTTCTCTTATCTCCAAAGGTCTCTTTAATTTTCCTGTAGGCGGTATCTATCTTACCCCTAGTGAGATAGGCCTCTACATCCTTACATTTGTCCTCTAGCCATCCCTGCTTAGCCATTTTGCACTTCCTGTCGATCTCATTTTTGAGACGTTTGTATTCCTTTTTGCCTGTTTCACTTACTGCATTTTTATATTTTCTCCTTTCATCAATTAAATTCAATATTTCTTCTGTTACCCAAGGATTTCTACTAGCCCTCGTCTTTTTACCTACTTGATCCTCAGCTGCCTTCACTACTTCATCCCTCAAAGCTACCCATTCTTCTTCTACTGTATTTATTTCCCCCATTCCTGTCAATTGCTCCCTTATGCTCTCCCTGAATCTCTGTACAACCTCTGGTTCTTTTAGTTTATCCAGGTCCCATCTCCTTAAATTCCCACCTTTTTGCAGTTTCTTCAGTTTTAATCTACAGGTCATAACCAATAGATTGTGGTCAGAGTCCACATCTGCCCCTGGAAATGTCTTACAATTTAAAACCTGGTTCCTAAATCTCTGTCTTACCATTATATAATCTATCTGAAACCTTTTAGTATCTCCAGGGTTCTTCCATGTATACAACCTTCTTTCATGATTCTTAAACCAAGTGTTAGTTATGATTATGTTGTGCTCTGTGCAAAATTCGACCAGGTGGCTTCCTCTTTCATTTCTGTCCCCCAATCCATATTCACCTACTATGTTTCCTTCTCTCCCTTTTCCTACACTCGAATTCCAGTCACCCATGACTATTAAATTTTCGTCTCCCTTCACAATCTGAATAATTTCTTTTATTTCATCATACATTTCTTTAATTTCTTCGTCATCTGCAGAGCTAGTTGGCATATAAACTTGTACTACTGTAGTAGGCGTGGGCTTCGTATCTATCTTGGCCACAATAATGCGTTCACTATGCTGTTTGTGGTAGCTTACCCGCATTCCTATTTTCCTATTCATTATTAAACCTACTCCTGCATTACCCCTATTTGATTTTGTGTTTATAACCCTGTAGTCACCTGACCAGAAGTCTTGTTCCTCCTGCCACCGAACTTCACTAATTCCCACTATATCTAACTTCAACCTATCCATTTCCCTTTTTAAATTTTCTAACCTACCTGCCCGATTAAGGGATCTGACATTCCACGCTCCGATCCGTAGAACGCCAGTTTTCTTTCTCCTGATAACGACATCATCTTGAGTAGTCCCCGCCCGGAGATCCGAATGGGGGACTATTTTACCTCCGGAATATTTTACCCAAGAGGACGCCATCATCATGTAATCATACAGTAAAGCTGCATGCCCTCGGGAAAAATTACGGCTGTAGTTTCCCCTTGCTTTCAGCCGTTCGCAGTACCAGCACAGCAAGGCCGTTTTGGTTATTGTTACAAGGCCAGATCAGTCAATCATCCAGACTGTTGCCCTTGCAACTACTGAAAAGGCTGCTGCCCCTCTTCAGGAACCACACGTTTGTCTGGCCTCTCAACAGATACCCCTCCGTTGTGGTTGCACCTGCGGTACGGCTATCTGTATCGCTGAGGCACGCAAGCCTCCCCACCAACGGCAAGGTCCATGGTTCATGGGGGGGGGGGGGGGGTTGCTGTGATTAGAACTCATTTTTCCCATATCCATTCAAGTAGTAAAAAGCTTGAAACTCAGGGTTCCGCGTTGAATGAATCTATCAGTTAATGAATAAAATTATTCAAGTGAATTCCTCAGACTGAGGTATTCCCAAGAAAACTTAAAGAAAAGTTTGAAAACATTTTTAACAATAATCCAGGCTTAGAACCCTTGTGCCAAATTGGTAGTTTTATCAATGGGACGGGTGAACTTCTACCAGAAACAGTGAGTGTCAACACAACACCCAAAATCAAATACTGCCCAGTTACCTCAACTGATATAGAACAGTCCTTTTCTGCTTATGAAAATGTTTTGAATGATCGAAAATATAATATTACTACCAAACATTTGGAACAGTACTTGGTCATTTATGTTTACAGTAGTAGAAAAATGTAAAATAAATAGCAACTGATACTTTGCTCCAATAGTATTAATTAAAAGTTAATGCTGTTCAAAAAAATTCATGATAGCATGTTGTTTTTTAAATAACTTATTACGCAGTTATTGAGCATGCCCCTCTGCGTGCGATATATCTCAAAGTTGGTCCTGTACATATCGATTGTTTCGTTGCGACTTAGTCGCATCGCATCCGCTTGTTACCGACAACAACAGCAGGAAGGAACCATTCTTGAAACACGGTATGCGTCCCCTCCTTTCAAATTTTTTGAAAATAATCCAAGAAAGACCCCCTTCCTAACCTCTCCCAGAAAGCATCCAGAAAATGATATCAGCGTTCAAAATGCGCCCAATTCTCGCGTGGTCGGCACTCTTCCTCGTAACTGACATGTACAGGTTCGACTTCGAGATATAATGCATGCAGTAACCACCATTTTTTTTAATAATTATATCTTGCATATTTCGACACTTTTCATGCATTTTTAAGCATTTGTCATGCATATTTGCATGCATATTTTAAGGTTCTTATGATGCATAGAATCCGGTCTCTAATCATAAGTAAGAGTAGGCTACGGTAGTTTTCCTAATAGTTTTGCTGAGTTAAGATGGTAATCGCATTACATGTACATTAGGCGTGTTGGCTGTTACCTCATTTCGATCGCTTTATTTGCGTTTGAGGTCCGTGTCATACTAGTTTCTCCTACAAACCGGAAGTGGCGAACCGTCTAGAAACTGAGTGAGGACATATAAAGACTATGTAACCTACAGGACGTTTTTGTCGTGCCCTGAGGAAAGCCGTTGGAATTCAGCCGAAACGTCGGTTTTAGTTTATTATTGTTGTTAGTTTTTAGCAATGACGCGGCATAATGCCCAGAATAATTTTAATCACATTGACACCGGCTGCGAAGGCCTACGTTCTTATATTCTTGTTCTACATAGTTATCATAGTTGTTACTTAAAAATAAACAGCACTTATAGCAAAATTAAATTTGCCATTATTTAATTCAGGTTTTATTCGAAAATTGTTAATTCGTTGCGTGCAGCAGAGGAATGTTGTAGCAAAAATATAATTAAAGAAACAGTACAGATGTATCATATATCGCTAGAAACCCAATTTCCTCAGAGGAAGGTAAAATATAAAAAAAAATTTTTTTGAAACAAAAACAAATCAAACATCGCTTCTGGACTTCACCGAGAAAATACAAAATATGCTTCTGTTACTCACAACGTAGATTTGTTTTATGTTTGTCCACATAAACTACACTTGCATGAAAAGTAATTGCTTTGGTTATATAAACAATCAGACCGTACGCCATCAACTAGTTTTTATTCCTTATAACATGCGGCTTATACTTTGTAAGAATACAGACTACACAGTGGAATAACACTGAACGATATGCCACTATGAGATAAAGAAGTTGTCGAAGAACAGGAAGCCGTGGTGCGCTGAGTCAATGTCAGATTACTGATGATCCGCTTTCCACCGAAAATAAATCAAAACTGTATTATTATTATTGTTTTTGTTGTTGTTCGCCAGACCATTAGTACATAACATGACCAGCAAGTTTCCCAACACACATCCCCGTGGCACATCTGAAGCTACTTGTACATCTGTCTAGGACCCTCCACTCGAGACAACACGCTGCGTCCTCTATACAAAGATATCCTCAATCCAGTCAAACATTTATACTTACAGGACAAAAGTCATAGGTAGGCATATCCACATATGCTGATGGCTGTAGTATCGCGTGCATAAGATATAAAAGAGTAGTGCTTTGACGGAGCTGTCATTTGTACTCAGGAGATTCATGCTATACGGTTTTGGACGTGATTATGGCCATACGACAGGAATTAACCGACTTTGAACTTGGAATGGTAGTTGGAGCCAGACGCATCGTACATTTCAGTTCAGTTTTCATTCGGGAATTCAACATTCCGAGATCTACAGTGTCAAGAGTGTGCCACGAACAAAACATTTCAAGCATTACCTCTCACCTCGGGCAACGCAGTGGCTGACAGCCTTCACTTAACGACCAAGACCAGCAACGTTTTCGTAGAGTTTGCAGTGTTCACAGAGAAATAATACTGCGTGAAATAACCACAGAAATCAATATAGGGCGTATGACGAACGTATCCGATAGGGCAGTGCTGCGAAATCTGGCTGACTGTATCAGTAGACGACCGACGCTACTGCCTATGCTTTATACGAGGGTTGTCCAGAAAGTAAGTTCCGATCGGTCGTGAAATGGAAACCACAGGGAAAATTTGGTAAAGCTTTGCACAGATGTGTTGGGCAGTGTGTATAGCATGCCCGTCGATCGTGTCGCGCCTCTATTTCCTGTTTTGGGTGAACAGTGAGCACGTAAAAACGCTTAGGAAATAGCGTCTCCCGCCAAGTATGAGGCCCTTGTTAGAGATTTCGCCTGTGTCGTGCAGGCCACATAACACAACTGTCGAGCAGTTCCTTCTTCATGCCAATTCTCGGCCGCACATTGCAGGGGCAGCGAAGACGCTGCTGCAGCATTTCTGATGAGAAGTGTTTGATCACCCACAGTACAGTCCGCAATTGTGAACCGTCCCATAAGAAAAATTAATGAATTACAGTGCTGATAAACCTCTTACATTATTTGATTTTCAAACAGCTGAGCAGAACTGAACGTACTCAGACATTTCGCTCTTTACCTATTCTGATCAACACTAAACTGACACACAATATTTTTAGCGCAATGCAGTCTGACTTTCAATAATCCCTACAAAAGAATGGCCCTGACTAAAATTAACCTATACCGTTCACAAATCACTTACCTCACAAAAATCTTCATTACTCGAACTACTGCAATACAGCGAGCGCCACTACTGCCAGCTAAATAAAAGATTCAAACTACTGAAGGCACTAACTACTGATAGGCACAGATGTGTGATAGAGAACAAACAATTTATTTACCACAATAGTGTTCAAAAGTCATAAAATACATAGCAGTTCATGACATCCAGTCTTACAAATTTACTGTCTCTGATGGACACACGTCCAGATCATCCGCTCTCAAAACTCCGCTATTTCTCTCCCCACATCCACCACTGCTGGCGGCTCACCTCCAACTGCACAACGCTACGCGCTGTTAACAGCCAACTGCCGAACACTACAATAGCAAATTCCAACAATGTAAACCAGCCACAGACTGCAGACAGCACAGCCAGTGATTTTCATACCGAGCGCTACGTGCCGTTACCAATATAGAAACCTAAACAGCCTACTTACAATTGGCTCCGCCTGAGGCTCAACTCTGCTCACAAGAACCGCTAGCTATGAAGATACAATTTTTCCACAGACAACGAGCTGCAGACCTGTGCAGCTAACTCGGCGAAAGCAAAAGCGGCTGCTTTCTATTAGGAGGATATTGGAAAGTTGATGCAACACTAAGACAACACTCGAAGATGGTTCGGTAACTATGTAGAGAAGTAGGTGGAAGGTGTACCTAACTAATAAAACGTTTCTGGTTTTCACTGTGGTTTTCATTTCGCGACCGATCGGAACTTACTCACTAGACAACCCTCGTATAACAGCAAGACATCGCCTGCAGCACCTCTCCTAGGTTCGTGACCATATCAGTTGGATCATAGACGACTGGAAATCCGTGGCCTAGTCAGATGAGTCCCCATTGCACTTGGTAATCAGAGCTGATGGCAGGCTTGAAGTGTCGTCCACGCCCCACAAAGCCATGGACCCAAGTTGTCAACAAGACACCGTCCAAGTTGGTGGTGGCTCCATGATGGTTTGAGCTATGTCTACATGGAATGGACTGGGTCCTCTTGTCAAACTAAACCGATGTTTCACTGGAAATGGTTATGCTCGGCTACTGGGAGACCATTAACAGCCATTCATGGACTTCATGTTCCCAGGCAACGATGGAATTTTTGTGGATGAAAATGCGTCGTGTCACTGGGTCACAACTGTTCGAGATTGGTTTGAATAACATTCTGGAAAGTTCGAGAGCATGATTTGGCCAACCGTCCAACATGTAACGTAATCGAGAGTTCAGTTCATGCACAAAACTCTGCACCAACAACGCTTATGCGGTTTGTGTGTGTGTGTATTCCTGAGGACCAAACTGCTGAGGTCGTCGGACCCTAGAGTTACACACTGCTTAAACTGACTTGACCTAACTTATGCTAAAAACAACACACAGCTACCAATGCCCGAGGGAGGACTCGAACACCCGGCGGGAGGGCCGCGCAATCCGTCACACAGCGCCTCAAACCATGCGGCACTTCCGCGGGTCCGCTTACGCAATTACAGACGGCTATAAAGACATCATGGCTCAGTATTCCTGCAGGGGACTTCCAACGACTTGTTGAGTCAACGCCATGTCTAGTTGCTGCACTATGCTGGGAAAAGGACGTCCGACACGATATTAGTAGGTGTCATGTGATTTTTGTCGCCTCAGTGTTGTTTCATATCACATGTGACGGTACTTTCACTAATAAGCGTAGGTGTGGTACTGAGTCGTACATTTTTCGGAAGTCAAGGAGTACAGCGACTATCTGACACCTTTGATCCATGGATATCAGGATGTTACTCGAAAAAACTCGAGATGGGTTTCGCATCACCAAGGAAACTATACTAACTGGCATTTTGTTCAAGATACTTCACTACGTGTGAGTTCAGGATATATTCTAACATTACATGAGGTATGGATTTCAAAGATATTGGACGGTAGCTTTGTGGACTTCTGTTACCAGTCTGTAACCTGTGCTTTCATCCAGCAACTGGGCTCAGGTTTTTGTCAGAGGTATTTACGTTATATTATTGTTAAAAGAGGGCTGACTCAGCCCCATTTTCTGTATAGAGTCTGACAGGGATTCTATCGGGCCCTAGTACTTCGTTCAATTTTTTTCAGGTTTTTGTCAACGACGCTTGCTCAAATATCTACTTTGCTCATGCTTCCAGTGGTACGTGAATTAAATTGGGGAACAGCTCCTGGATTTTCCCATGTAGTGGGACATCGGCGTTCAGTATTTTTGCTTTTGCTTTACTATCCTCAGGTTCTGCGCACTATTCATCGGTCAGTGTCTGGACACTAATTTTGTTGCCACTAACAACCTTTATATAAAGACAACGGCAGTAATTTGTAGTTATCTAAGGCGAGAAATTAATCGAAAACGGATGGTTTGTGTAGGTTGCTGCTCTTGCTTGTCCAACAGCTGCAAAGGAGAGTGAGAACTTTGTGACATAGTTCTATTGAACTCACTGCTCTCTTTATAAATCTGAGATCGATAGTGTCCACGGGATATACGAGTATTCCAAATCTGTTGCTTCAGATAACATCTGCTTGGTTACTATAGCCTAAATTCTATGCAATAAAAGTCGGTTCTAATATAACACAGACACTTCCGGCCATACATAAAACTGCTTGAAATTATCCGTCCATTTCCATACCGTTCTTTTTACACGTGTTTACATTTGAGGACTTCTTCTTATGGTTTGAGTTTTCATATTTGAAGTATTCTTTAGAAATCATTCCCAGCTTTACTTACACGTACTGGAAGTCAGTACAACCTCTTATTCGCAATGACATAGTAGGTTTTGGAGGGTAACTTCGATCAACTAATCCTGCAAAGCGTGTTACCAGAGAGAATGTTGACACTCTTGACAGAAAAGTATTTTAAAACAATTGATGCTCTGAGGCAACATTATGTCTCTCCAGGTCATAAAATCTGGACCATCAGAACGATCGTGTCCTACAATCCTGGACGTACCTTCATATGGCGAGAGGTGGAAACACGTAATGCACCCACGAACATTCCGCGTGCGTACTCACTCCAAATCCTTGAGTCACTGGTCAATGTTATTATGACACTGTACTCTATCCCCATGCGCGTCTCTTCTGGGACGCGTTCTGTCCTGGCTTGATTTTTACGGATGAAAATGCGCGACCGCTTCGAGTGGCATAGGTGGAGGAGCCCTTAGAACAAGACAGCGGCTGTATGAACTGGCCTGCCGTTACCCAGAAAACTTCCATCGAACACCCGTGGGGAGACGAACTGCAGTCTTCCACATGTACCAGCGACCATCCAACAGTTGTCAAAACGCTGGTGGAGGAACGGACAGCCCTACCACAACTGCTTAACAACCTTGTGGTCAACCCTGGGCCACGATGCAGAGTAAACGTTGCCGTACGTGGCGCTGACACACCCAGTTAGCAACCAAGTCCAGTCTTTTGTAATGTCCAGGGGTCCTTTGTGAATCGCGTTGACTTAAGTGTAATTAATGTCTTTGAATAAAAGTGTCATTTCTATCCGTCAATTTTCTTTTTTCAGTTACCGTCTGTACTGTACTGTAGAAGTTCTTTCTATGTGTTGTCCACGTTTCATCCAGCTTTGATACCTGGCAGTGGCACGTCCTGCGGAATTCACTTTTTTCCTTAGATTTTACATACTGTTGTATTTATTAACTAAAACATCAATAACTTTATGTAGACACGACCCGTTTTCAGTTTCGTAATCCTCTGATGAAAAATAATTGTTGATATGCGTCATGATAATATTCTATTCGATTTTGATACTAGCATTTATCTAGTGATTTTTGTTTTTGTATGTTTGCAGCCCTTCCACCCGTTTTCAATCCGTTTCAGTCAATATATCAAAACACGATTTTCATACGAATAGAATCGGCAATATACGAGGGACTTTGAATATCATTTGGATGTACTGGATTATTTGTGTAATCGGCTAACAGCATAGATTAAAATTACATGAAACTTCATTCATGAGACACGTCGTAATTGTGACGTAGGCCTTGTCTGACGTCATGGGAATGACGTCCCAAGCCACTGAAATTAATACGGCAGGTTCACATGAAGGTGTATGCTTGCTGCTTAACCTACAAAACATTGAGGATAGGAAACCTCAAGAAGCCACGGCGACGACGAAGGTGGGCACTAAGGCAGTAGCTGCAATTGTCACGGCAGTCTTGGCAGGTTACTAACGGGTGTAGCAGGTACACGCTTTGACCGCTACAAATACGTGCATGTTTGCAAGACTATGAAGACGGCATCTGTTCTTTTGGACATCACCATGCCATTGGTGACCGTGCATCTCTGTAGAATGAAATTGCAATTAAATCAATACCATTAGCTGCTGACAGGCGTTGATATGCGTCAACGGGGACAGTTGAAAATGTGCGCCCCGACCGGGACTCGATCCCGGGATCTTCTGCTTACATGGCAGACGCTCTAACCACCTTTTTTGTTTTTTTTTGTTTTTGTTTTTAGCATTTTCTTCGTTATGGTTCGTTGTATCTCGTCGTGGCGGACGTCAGATGACATCCGTTGTAGTTCGTTGCTGATCTTTCATTCAGTTTTTTTATTGATATTAATAATTTATAATAATAAAAAAAACTGAGTGAAAGATCAACAACGAACTTCAACGGATGTCATCTGACGTCCGCAACGGCGAACTACAACGAAACATAACCAACAAATGCAAAAAAAAGATGAATAGAGCTTCTGCCAAGCAAGCAGAACATCCCGGGTTCGAGTCCCGATCGGGGCACACATTTTCAACTGTCCCCGTTGATGTATATCAACGCCCGTCAGCAGCTAACAGTATTGATTTAATTGTAATTTCATGTTTTCAAGAAGGCGCTGTTCTGGTTTTGCCTGGCTTAAAGTTGCCGAAATAGTTAAGTGCATCTCACTAGTGTTCTTTTTATTTCGGAAACAAATTAAACAAACAATTACAAAGTTACCTAATCAACAGATGAAGCAGTGGAACTGTTACTATAGACAATGTCAACACAAGCGTGTCTATAGAAGGTGTGGATTTGGGAACGTTCATCGTTATTGACGGCACTTATTAACACCAGTTAAAAATGAACTAGAGATAGATCTCAAAGTTATAGTGCAAAAGAGCAAGCGGTTTAAGAAATCTAGGAATATTTCGACAGCCGAGTGGAAACTTCTCCAAAACCCGGCAGGTAGGGAGGTAGAGACGGGCGCTGCGGCTTGGCTTGGCTAGGCGCGCGCACCGCCGGATTAACCGATGCCGCGCCAAATTAAAAGAGAGCGGCCCGGCCGCCCCACGGTCTGGCCGTGTTTACACGGGCCGCCGGCCAAAGAGCGCCGCAAGTTAAACACGCCGGCCGCTAATTCTGCCGGCGAATCGCACAAAGGGGGACACCCCGCCCTGGCTATCAAAAAGTGCCCGCACTTCCCTCCCCCCGCACGGCGGCGCGGCGCGGTGCCGTGCGACAACAGGTAGGACAGAACTCAGTTTCTCACTGACTCAGGCTTCATCTGCCAAAAGTATATGTGCGGGTTGTTCTGCTAAGGAATTAATATGGTGGAAGAAGTCAAAGTCCTCAGACACAGGAAGGAGAAACTTTCAAATTCTCTCTGGTGTAGACAAAAGGCATGAAATAAAACATCTTGAGCCTAGTAGGGGATTGCCTCAATGTCTTTATGCACATGGGTGATAACGTTGCCAGTTTTGGGTGTTGTGTTATTAAATCCGAAGACTGGTTTCATGCAATTCTCCATGCTGGTCTACCCTCTGCACGCCTCTTCATTTCATGCTGCAACCAAAATCAATTTTAACGTGCTCACTGTAGACAAGCCAAGTCTCCTCCCACAAATTTTACATCTCGTGGTATCATAGATCGATACCATACTCACTGCCGTCTCACAGTTGACCACAGAAACTCACGTTTCCGACAGACGCCGATAGCGGTCACGCGGGGAGCTGGAGGATCCAATGACGCACGCCTGCTGAGCCACACGATCAGCGTGACCGACTACGAGCGCCGTCTGCTGCGGCGATATAGGATGGCGGGCGGCAACTACACAGCCCAGTCCTTGACGTATATTTTGACAGATTTAGTCTTGGCCTTCCACAGTTCGCTCATGCATTAGTAGCGATGGTCTCACACTGCGTGACGTTCTTACTTTGCCTCTTGTAATAGCTGGACTTCATTGCTGTTTGTTCTTCTTTAAAGTTTCTCCACAACGCTTGGAGAGACGTACAAGTTAAGCAAAACTTCTGTTTACTGTATTTACGTGTTCACTAGTCAACTCTGCTGCTGCACCACCCTTCTTACCATTGTGTATGAAGGTTCACAACGTAAGCGTAAGCGCCCACGCCATTTCATCAGCATGTCGTGGCATGGCTCCTGCACCTCACTGTCACAGTCACATGCTGTTCTGGAGACGGCGGCCCGCATGCACGCCCTGCAATCTGGCGTGGCTCCCGCCTCAGTGTTCTCGAAGCCGGCCCGTCCTGCGCTCAAGTGGGAACTGACGACAGTGGTCCAGGATTCCGACTGACGTGCAGACAAGGCATTCTTCATCGCCCATGGATTGACAATGACTACAGTGGATGAACACGAGTCGGCCACGAGGCTGCGCGGACGCACAACGCCTGATTGCCTTGGAGATATCTCCGTACTGAAGTCAGCAAGCAGGTAGTGGGCTGGCCATCATCGATCAGTTTGTTGTTGTTTCACTGAAATTCAATTAACCGTCATTCTATCTGGTTCTAACGACACGACAGGATGGCAGCACGACAGACTGTTTTCCTGAACTCCGGAAGCGTCGCTGTTCAAAAATGGTTCAAATGGCTCTAAGCACTGTGGGACTTAACATCTGAGGTCACCAGTCACCTAGACTTTGAACTACACTCCTGGAAATGGAAAAAAGAACACATTGACACCGGTGTGTCAGACCCACCATACTTGCTCCGGACACTGCGAGAGGGCTGTACAAGCAATGATCACACGCACGGCACAGCGGACACACCAGGAACCGCGGTGTTGGCCGTCGAATGGCGCTAGCTGCGCAGCATTTGTGCACCGCCGCCGTCAGTGTCAGCCAGTTTGCCGTGGCATACGGAGCTCCATCGCAGTCTTTAACACTGGTAGCATGCCGCGACAGCGTGGACGTGAACCGTATGTGCAGTTGACGGACTTTGAGCGAGGGCGTATAGTGGGCATGCGGGAGGCCGGGTGGACGTACCGCCGAATTGCTCAACACGTGGGGCGTGAGGTCTCCACAGTACATCGATGTTGTCGCCAGTGGTCGGCGGAAGGTGCACGTGCCCGTCGACCTGGGACCGGACCACAGCGACGCACGGATGCACGCCAAGACCGTAGGATCCTACGCAGTGCCGTAGGGGACCGCACCGCCACTTCCCAGCAAATTAGGGACACTGTTGCTCCTGGGGTATCGGCGAGGACCATTCGCAACCGTCTCCATGAAGCTGGGCTACGGTCCCGTACACCGTTAGGCCGTCTTCCGCTCACGCCCCAACGTCGTGCAGCCCGCCTCCAGTGGTGTCGCGACAGGCGTGAATGGAGGGACGAATGGAGACGTGTCGTCTTCAGCGATGAGAGTCGCTTCTGCC
Source organism: Schistocerca piceifrons (assembly GCF_021461385.2). NCBI lineage: Eukaryota > Metazoa > Arthropoda > Insecta > Orthoptera > Acrididae > Schistocerca > Schistocerca piceifrons. The sequence continues at coordinate 150,237,134 of NC_060139.1, forward strand.
TTGGTGCCAATGATGGTCGTATGCGTGTTTGGCGCCGTGCAGGTGAGCGCCACAATCAGGACTGCATACGACCGAGGCACACAGGGCCAACACCCGGCATCATGGTGTGGGGAGCGATCTCCTACACTGGCTGTACACCACTGGTGATCGTCGAGGGGACACTGAATAGTGCACGGTACATCCAAACCGTCATCGAACCCATCGTTCTACCATTCCTAGACCGGCAAGGGAACTTGCTGTTCCAACAGGACAATGCACGTCCGCATGTATCCCGTGCCACCCAACGTGCTCTAGAAGGTGTAAGTCAACTACCCTGGCCAGCAAGATCTCCGGATCTGTCCCCCATTGAGCATGTTTGGGACTGGATGAAGCGTCGTCTCACGCGGTCTGCACGTCCAGCACGAACGCTGGTCCAACTGAGGCGCCAGGTGGAAATGGCATGGCAAGCCGTTCCACAGGACTACATCCAGCATCTCTACGATCGTCTCCATGGGAGAATAGCACCCTGCATTGCTGCGAAAGGTGGATATACACTGTACTAGTGCCGACAGTGTGGATGCTCTGTTGCCTGTGTCTATGTGCCTGTGGTTCTGTCAGTGTGATCATGTGATGTATCTGACCCCAGGAATGTGTCAATAAAGTTTCCCCTTCCTGGGACAATGAATTCAAGGTGTTCTTATTTCAATTTCCAGGAGTGTATTTAAACCTAACTAACCTCAGGACATCACACACATCCATGCCCGAGGCAGGATTCGAACCTGCGACCGTAGCAGCAGCGCTAGAACCGCTCGGCCTCAGCGGCCGGCAGCGTCGCTGTTCAAATCGTGCAGTTTCCTTGGGTGTAAGAGCCCATTTGCCTTCGTATATCGGATCCGTCAGCGCTCCTTGCCTTGCTGTGGTCATTCAGTAATTATTCTGGATCATGATGCTCGGTTCTCTCTGCCTACATTTGATTTTTAGTACCGCTCGGGCGCTGAAGTTACGTAGCATTACGTCACAATATCTTGTTATGTATCACATCAACAGTTGCATTTCTGCCAGTATCGCTCTGAGTCTGTTGCATTGGCGGTACGCCTTGTTGACATTCCGAATGGCACACCAGCACAATGCTGATCTACTGTGTTTTGAGGTCGCTTGGTAGAACTTCTAAAAAATTTAAATATGTACGATATAATTATTCTGCTGTGCAACAATACTATGTCATGAGCAATGTGTCAGTTCTATAACCAGTAGGCGTCTGTGTAAATGCACGAGTGCCAGTGAAAGAGAGCGGTTCATATTTTAATCAGAGATTTTATGTCCTTGGCCGTGAATTTAGATATTGTAAGCACGTTTGTCCCAAAACACATTATATTGCCCAGCGGTTCACGCCTCATTCAGTCCTCAGACAATCACTGTGTGTTTCAAATCAGTCATTGCAACGTGGTTCGGGGTACACTTGATAATGTAAGTCCTCCTATAACTGCCTGCGTAAGGCAAGGGTCTAACGCCTCCAACATTACTACGACTAGTAAGGCACTGTAAGGTTCAAATTTCTGGTTGACAACTGTTGTGCTCTCTTCTGTGTATGCGTATCGAAAACCTTCTTATTGAGTTTAAAATTTTTGTTGTCATTATAATGCAATTTTGAGTTACCCCTCTCACCAGTAAGAGTAATTAAATGACTGATCTACTTCTATTTGCATCGGCACTTTGTTCTCTATGCTTTATAGAAGCTAAAATAGTAACTCTTAAATTAAATGTACGCATTTACAAGACGCACCAAACCTGAGCCTATATCTGGAAACGAAGACAAATGGTATTACGGATACATGTCTGAAGAGCAACAAATCTGGTGTCTGTTTCTATCCTAATGAGATGTGTAGGATGCTTCACATGGTATTCGATTGGTATTTTTCACTGGTCACAACTTAATAACAGATAGGAAACAAACTTAAAGGTCGTCCCTTCATACAGCCTTACATATAAACTGTACATATGTGCATATATAATCAAAGCATATAGTAAGTCTGCATCTACAGTTATAACCCACAAGCCATACTCCCCGCATAGAAGATTGTACTTAATTTCAGCTGCACTAGTAGCATATTTGTACATCATTCACTTTACTTTAGAAGTGAGACGGAATAGAAATTTACATATGTTTATCTTTATTGACTATCAACCACCTACTTAACTAATTTTATACATTACATGGTTAAACTAGTTATGTAGAAAAATCAACACACACATTTTTGTTTCTATTTCTCAGAGTGCCTAACATTTACCTTATTTGTTCTATTTGCTAACTATTATCATTTGATCCATTATAACCGCCCATTAAAACTACCCTCCATGTAATATCAAATACAAAGAATAGTAATAATAACTAAAAAAAACAGGGAAGAGAAAGACGAATAGGAACGATGAGAGCATAATATTTTAGATTTATTACTTTTCACAATTCGTGATTAATAAGATTGATGATGATTACTAAGTGACGGAAACTAGTAAGCATTTGTGACCATTTTCGACTGACACTGTTCACAAAAATATTTTTTTAATGTTTGTCACTATTGCATAAATACATGAAGGATGCGACAAATGCTACACTGTGTTTTTTACTATTACGAGTAACGTTAATTTCAATTCCAGTTCCCATTCCGCACTAGATTTAGGAGCATTGTGTATCTAAAAGCTAGTACATTCTGAACTCCCACTGTGCATGTTCTCTTACTATTGTACTGAATTAATAGATTTGTGAGCCTCATCAAATTACTTATTCGTTTTGTAGGGAGATTTGCACTTCCTCTTTGTGCATATAACTGAAATTTGCACAAGATTGCATGTGCAGAACAGTATAGGTATGGGTGTAAATGTGGAAACCCAATTTTTTTTTTTTTTTTGCTGTGTAAAAGAAATGTTTACTTCTCTTTCAGCTTCAAAAATTAGCCGAAGCTAATTCATAATGTTTTAGCAATGAATGTAATATTATGAAACACAAAAACTAAGTATGTTAAAAATTAAAAAACATTTTCTGCTTGCACCACAACACATAAATTTTTCAAGAAGTGCAGGTAATGTGGAAACGCCTTAACATTGTGGGAAACTGACTACTTCAAACGAAAACTATTAAAAATGTTAGAAACTATTTTATATTAAATTTAAATTAGACAAAAATATTTTTAAACGGAACTGTAATAGAAAAATGCTTCATAAGTGAAGTTCACCTGCAAAAATCGCATATGTAAATATCTCCTTCATTTCCGGCACACAAAGAGTGACCCCACTCCTCACACACTACACACTTAATCCACAGTTCTCCTCGAACGTCTTTGGAAAATGTGCCTCCACAAAAAATACAAATGGCATCGTCTTCAGTAGGTTTCTCTTCCCCAACTGGGAGATCCAAATCTGACTCTCCTGAAGAGACAGTTGGTGCATTCGGCTCTTCATCTGAATCCTCAGATAACTTAAGCCGTTTCCTGCATGGATATCTAGGAGGAGCTTCACGTTTTTTCTTGCTTTTGGCAGATGCCTTAGGAAGCTTCCGTTTACCCTTCAGTAAGGAGTCTTCAAGACGTGTTTTATAAGGCGAAGATGTCAAAACAGCTGATGAACCTGGCTTACAACCTCTGTTGGAAACCTTCCTCTTTAGAGGAGGAACTTGCGTGATATCTTGTAAAGACACACACGTGTTTGATGTATTTAACAACGATGTTGAGCTTCTGCTTTCTCTTTGGCCATCTTCACTTGGGCTTTCAGTTGTCACAGGTCTGAATACGTTCTGAGTGTCTTCTTGTCTGAGTTCATTACTTCCACCTGGAGATACTGGATTCTCTTAAGTATCTCTCAGACTTTTCTCCTTGTCTAAAACCGACATGGCAGCTATAAAGTCGATTTCTGCAAAATCAGTCCTGTCACATGGGAAAATTCCAGTCTCCAAAAATCCTTTTGCAGCAATAGAGCCAGTCTGGCACTTTAGGTATGCTTTCCCAAACAATTCAGATATGTCATATGGTCCTAACGGCCGGCTGCTACGCCGCAACCATTGGCGAACATGCTCAGCATAATAGGTTTTTAGAGTGCCCATAAAGGTCTTATCAAGTGGCTGAGTTTTATGAGAGGTGTGAGGCGGGATGGTCATGATCGTAACATGTTTCTCCCTTGACGTTCTATAACTTGAAGGTTTCTAGCATGACTGTTATGCCCATCAAGAATTAACAACGCAGGAGATTCTTTAGAGGGATGTGCCTTAGAAATGAAGTGGTCAAACCAGTCGGAGAAGAGCTCAGTTGGAATCCTGCCTGAAGGATGGCATTTACCAATTGTTCCAGTTGGTACTCCTTTCAGTAGAGTATCAGTCCAGTTCTTCCTGGGGAAGATCATCATTGGTGGTATGAAAGTAACACCAGCACTCATACAGCATATGATAGTCACCAGGGATCCTAGCTCTGCTGGTGTGAGGGCACCTACTTGACGTTTACCTTTCAGTCCAATTACATGGGGTATTCTGCCCTGGACGACAGAGAGCCCAGTCTCGTGGACACTGTACATACGATCAGCACTATAGGAGTGTTTACTGTGCTCAGTTTCCAAAATGTCAAAAAACCTGTCTACAGCTTCTTTGTTGAACCCGTTTGCTCTCGAGAATGAGGTCCCTATAGGTTTGTGGATTGTGAGTTTATTTCTGTGTCGTCTAAGAAAAAGGTCAAACCAAGGTTTACCTGCAGCATTTGAAGTAAATGGATGATTAATATTATTTCCTTCCGCTAGCTGATATGCCATTCTCTTGACATCTAATTTGGTAAGGTCGCAGAAGCGATTATCCATTTCAATGACATACTGTACCAACTGTTTCTCAGTAGCATCAGGTAGTACAGGCTTACGTCCAAGTCTGAAAGAAACACATTCTTCAGGTGACATATCACTATGCACATACCTTTGAAGTGTCGTCAGAGGTAAACTGGAAACTTTTACTGCTCTTCTTAATCCCATCTGTTTTCCCATTAAGGTTATTATAGTCTTAATCATGTTTTCAGCATCCCACTTTTTCACAGTAGCTCTTGGTTTCCGATCAGTTAGCTTTCGTGGCATCTAGAAACAGACGCAAAACGTATTAGAAGTAATATATTTGATATTGATTTAGTGGAAACGTTTCCACAATGCCATAGTATGTATGCTTCCGCATTACCTACACAATGACCATTCTAAATTGCGGTAAATTACATTAAGCAACTATCCACTTAAGGTCGACAATGGACTGCTAAAACCTTCTATGCACCTCCCTTTATAAGCTATCAGACGTAAAGAAAGATAAATATAAAGTATGTAGATAAATATAATACCACAAATTATCTCGAAAAAGGTTTAGAAAATGCGCGAACATAAACTGCATCACTGTCACAGCATCTGTTACCCAACTAACTGCTAACCCTCTACCATGACAAATAGGCACTATTGCAACAATTTCTGGCTGCCCTGCTAGAGTGCAGCACTCTGCAGGCAAGATACTAGACGTTTCCACATTACCCACACGCTTCCACATTTACACCCCTACCTCTAACAGGAAGGTGAGTTGTTTCTTCTACATCCTTACTCAACACACCACGGCACAGAGTACAAGGTGCTAGTGTTATTGTTATCCCTCTTCCGTTACATTTCCACATTTTTCGAAAGAAACAGATAGCATGAATAATTCTTATTAACGCCAAGAATTGTGGAAATATGTCGGGATGAGCTGTGTTTGTATAAATTTTCGTTATGCCTTACCTTTCATTTCGGCGCTCTGGATATTTCACGGAGAAATCTGAGAAAGGCTATTGATTGTCCCGAAGATAAAACGGTAAAGATTCAAAACGGATATTTACTCTTTTCGGGGTACATAACAAATAGCTCTCGCCTTCATATAACAACGAATGTATTTCAGAGTTAGCAATGCAAACAAAAACACTCCACAACATTTTGGAATAAAGCTAGACTTGTAAAAAGTTCCTTAGAGAGCTTTTAGTCACTTGTCAATCTGTAGAAGGCGATTTCACAATTGTGATAGCATGCGCAGAAAACCTGTGACACAGGTAACGTTGCGTTAGTGTGTAGTGTTAGCCTTGTCCCATAACTGACCGCGTTTAGTGATCAGGCTTCAGAACAGGCGGGTATTGTATTTGGGTCATCAAACAATAACAACAAGATTGCCATCATTATAACAGGTTATAGGTTATTCCTAGCCTCAGCACGCAAGGAGCTATTTTTCCCTAGCTATATACTTGATCAACAAGTGTGTCTCAAGGACACTATCAGTTTGATACTAGTAGTGTCATACTGAAGGGACTCAGGCAGCACAAAATGATATTCCGTGCAACGAAAGACAGTCTACAAACGATATGGTATTGATCGTCAACCGACATCATAGATAAGCTGTCAGCGTTAGGGGTCATCAGATACTGTACTACGGAAGGTGAAGATTAGTTTGCGGACACTAACATAAGATTATAGTACGTTGCCCTGATCTGGAAGACAAGGTGACAAAGAAGTCTGCAACATGAAGGGAATTGCATTTCAGAAACGCCACAGCAGTCTGTTCCCAACCTGTATTAATACGTCATAAGGGTTGGGTTTGTATTCTTTATTGGTCAATTCATAAGAACTGCGTGTTGTGAAAATTCCACACCATAAAGGTAACATAACTTACGTGAATGATGGAGAAATATATGTCAATATGAGCCTTTATGAGTAAACAGTATTTTGAAATGAATTGCATCATATGTAGATCCCAAATTCCTCCACAGTCTCGCCATTTTTCTCTATGAAGGAATGGATCGAGGACAAGAGTAAGGACTTTGAAGCATGTTTCACTTGCAAAAAGACAGATACCACCTACAGGAAAACTAAAGAGTCCTTTAGAGAAAAGAGAAGTAACTGTATGAATACCAACAGCTCAGATGAAAAACCAGTCCTAAGCAAAAAAGGGAACGCTGAAAGGTAGAAGGTATATATAGAGGGTCTATACAAGGAAGAAGAACTTGAAGGCAATATTATAGAAAGGGAACTGGACGTAGATGAAGATGAGGTGGGAGATAAGACACTGCGAGAAGAATTTGGCAGAGCTCTGAAAGATCTGAGTCGAAACAACGCTCTGGGAGTAGGCGACATTCCGTCAGAACTACTGATAGCCGTGAGAGGCTCAGCCATAACAAAACTCTTCCACGTGGTGTGCAAGAGGTATGAGACAGGTAAAATATCCTCAGACTTCAAGAAGAATCTAATAATTCCAGTTCCAAAGAAACCTGGTGCTGACGGGTGTGACCGTTACCGAGCTATCAGTTTAATAAGTCAAGGATACAAAATACTAACACGAATTCCTTGCAAGAATGGAAAAACTGGAAGAAGCTGACTTTGGAGAAGATCAGTTTGGATTCTGGAGAAATGTAGGGACATGCGAGGCAATACTAATCCTGCGATTTGTGTTAGAAGATCGGTTAAGGAAAGGCAAACCTACGTTTATAGCATTGGTAGACTTAGAGAATGCTTTTGACAGTGTTGCCTGGAACACTTTCTTTGAAATTCTGAAGGTTGCAGGTGTAAAATACAGAGAGCGAAAGGCTGTTTACGACTTGAACAGAAACCAGACTGCTGTTATAAGTGTCGAGGGGTATGAAAGGGAAGCAGTGGTTGAGAAGAGAATGAGACAGGGTTGTAGCCTATGCCCGATGTTATTCAATTTGTATATTGAGCAAGAAGTAAAGGAAACCAAAGAAAAATTTGGAGTAGTAATTAAAGTTCAGGGAGAAAAAGATTTGCCAATGTAATTGTAATTTTGTCGGAGACATCAGACGACGTGGAAGAACAGTTGAAGGGAATGGATAGTGTCCTGAAAGGAGGTTATAGCTTGATCAACAACAAAAACAAAACTAGGATAATGGAATGTAGTCGAATTAAATCAGGTGATGCTGAGGGAATTAGATTAGGGAATGAGTTTTGATATTTGCCCAGCAAAATAAATTATGATGGCTGAAGTAGGGAGCAGATAAAATGGAGACTGGCAATGGCAAGAAAATCGTTAATGAAGAACAGAAAATTGCTAATATCGAATACAGACTTAAGTGTTAGGAAGACCTGTCTGAAGGTATATGGAGTGGGGTTATGTATACAAATGAAACATGGACGATAAACAGTTTAGGTAAGAAGAGAAAAGAAACTTTTAAAACGCGGTGCTTCAGAAGAGCGCTGAAGATTAGATGAGTAGATCACGTAATTAATCAGAAGGTACTGAACAGAATTGGGGAGGTAAGAAGTTTGCGGCACAACTTGACTAAAAGAAGCGATCGGTTGACAGGACACATTCTGAGACATCAAGGGATAATCAATTAATTACTGGAGGGAAGAGTAGGAGGGGCCAAAATCGTGCAGGGAGACCAAGAAATGAATACAATAAACTGATTTAGAAGGATGTAGGACGCAGTAGTCATTTGAAGACGAAGAGGCCAGCATGAGATAGAATAGCGTGGAGATCTACATTAGCCCAATCTTCGGACTGACGACCATAACAACAACAAGTAATAAATATCAAATTTAGGAACGATTCAATAGTGGCATAAGTGAAAGTTTTCATCTGTCTAGGAAATACCTGAAATCGGAACCCAGAAAACATCGGTGGCAGTTACATGGCAAGTAATTTAACATTTTTTTAAAACGATATTATGTTCAGAATGAATGTAATATTTCATTATTTTCGCTATTCTTTACATAAGAACATAAAAAGGAGGCTAGCACAGGAGAAGAGCATTTGCGTCCAAAAGAATTCTACTGGTACCGAAATCGAGGTTAACCTAGGGGAAACATTTGCGGGATGACTACCTCCCCTGCAAAAAGAACGCCGGCCCGTGCGGCCGAGCGGTTCTAGGCGCTTCAGTCTGCAACCGCGCGACCGCTACGGTCGCAGGTTCGAATCCTGCTCCGGGCTTGGATATGTGTGATGTCCTTAGTTTAGTTAGGTTTAAGTAGTTCTAAGTTCTAGGGGACTGATGACCTCAGATGTTAAGTCGCATAGTGCTGAGAGCCATTTGAACAACTTTTTTGCAAAAAGAACCCTGCGCGGTGATGCTGATCAGCGTAAAAAAAGGGAAAAGGGGTTACTTAATGGTAATCCAGTTGTGTACAGGTTTTAATAGACGAGCTAAGATTTGTAGCCACTGTCAGTAGCAATGTGGTTCATTGCCCGTAATTCTGTTTGGAAATCATGGAGTGGATATTTCTAGGAGAATCTCCCAGCTCCATCGTATGTTTAATCTGATTGTGTTGAGCTAAAATATTGAAATAATTTATTTAACTGCCGAGCAGTACCATACTACAGCCACAAACCACAATATAATCTAAATACTTTCTGCAATATTTGTGTATGAAGAAGACAGATATCTCACAAACTGCTGAATGAACAGAACGAATTCTCCACCAATTTAAATTTAAGAATGTACGACGAACTGCTCACTTGGGACCCCGCCGGACCTGGTGTCCAGCTGCAGTATCCGACTACTGCGAATCTACCTTTCCAGCCCTGCATTTTACAAGAAAACGCTGCCCTAACGACTACGCGTCACGACAAATGCAACATTACCAAGACATCAGCATGCAACCTCAGACTCTACCTCATTCGATTGTTTTCTTCAGTACTGATGACAACGTAAGTGGAATCACTTGCATAATGTGTCTGTAAGTATGATTTAATTCTATTTTATCATCATAGAGATAACTGCTGCGTGTTTAAAAAAATATTCGTATTACAAAGTATTATGTTTTCATAACTATCGATCGCTGCGCCATGGCGCCTATTGTTGGAGCGAATACATTGTCTAGTTTGTATTCATTGCCGACAGATGCCGGTTGTCTTCTGTTTGCTTGGTATCGTCACATACTACAAAACTACGGCTCCGCAGCAGAAACAATTTTGTGTCCTCGAGTGTGCGAAGACAGAAAGACGATACAGCTTGACGTACCAAACTGATCCTCCGAAGGGATGGAACATTCACAGATGGTATCGACAGTCTGTAGAAAGGGGATGTTTATGTAAAAGAAAGAATCATGGCAACCCTCGTGTTTCCGACGAAAATGTCGCACGAGTTCATATCGCTTTCCTACGTAGTCCTACAAAACCAATTCGTCGTGCCGGTCGGGAGGTACAGCTCTTGCACAACAGTCCGGCGTGTTTTAAGACGTCGGTTGGCTATATGAAGCCGTACAAGCTACAGCTGTTACAGTTTCTGCGTCATGACAACAAACGCAAACATGTGCCTTTTTCTGGCGAGCTTCAGAATGTCATTGACAAGGACAATATTTTCGCACAACGCTTGGTGTTCAGTGATGAAATGACTTCCTACCTCACTGGGGAGGAAAACAAACACAATGTTCGAAATTGGAACCTACAGAACCCGAATTTGAGGCCTACAGAACCCAAATGCACACAATGTACATGTACGAGATTCTCCCAAAGTCATTGTGTTTTGGGCGATAACTCCACTCATCTGTTTACGGCCCATTCTTCTTTGTTGGAAACACGGTTGACGGTCTGCAGTACCTTGCTGTGTAACAAAACTGGTTGTTTCCGAGGCTGAAAAAGAGACAACCTCGCTTTTGAGCAAGGCAGGGCATCCCCTGACTGGAGTCGCCAAGTGCGTGAATATCTAAATGAATCTCTATGGAGCCTTTGAAATGGCCGTCAAACAGCCAGCGACTTAACACTTCTCAGCTGGACAGTATCGATGTGTTACTATTCGTGTCGCTGGTGGAGGACACATTAAATATTTGTAATCCAAACTCGAGTGATTCATAAACATGTGTCTCGAGTTTCATTCCTTTGTGTCTTACAAATCAAAAAATATATGCTTTCGAAATACGTATATTCTTCTTGAAACGCCATGTATTGAACAGATTTCATACATTACAAAATCAATCTTCGAATCTTTTTATCTATTGATTGCCTGAAGATGACCACTGGCTGATCGAAATCGGTAACGGCAGAGTGAAATGCTCATGCAAGCGTGTCAAAAAATAAAAGAAAATATTTAACTATGCAACTGTGAGGCTCTTTATTAAAAAATAATTGTTCGTAGTTACCCGTGATAATTTCCAATAGTGGGGAAGAGAGAAGAAAATACAAGTACACTCTAGAACCATTTACTGTTGTCCAGTAACTGGGTGCACTGTACCAGTATCACACTGATAACAGGTGTGAGACGTGGAAGCTACACCAGCGATCTCTGCGCCTGCCCTGTTAATACGCTTGACGGGCTGTCAATCTCTTAGCGGCGTGTCGGCACCCCGCCGGCAATTGCGCATCCCTGAGTAACGCACGGCCGACCAACTGGCAGCAACATGCCAGCGTGATGTTGTCAACAACACACTCCCCGGTGGCTTTCGTATTACGCCCAGGGGAAACGATAATTTTCGCGCAGATCATTAGGTACCGACCTGTGGTAGTTAACCTGTTCGTGATTGAGAGAATGGCCATTGTCGTGTACCTTGCACAGTTAGAGGAGTAGTACAGTACGCATACCAGGTCTATGTAGAGGTTCGCAGCAGTTTACAGAAAAAATGAATCTTTTCTTTGAAGAAGGTTCGCTGTTGCAGAAGAGGCGATGAAATTCTGTTTTAGAAAGATGACACTAATCGATGCCGTGAGCAACAGAAGTTTTATTCCGAGGCCTGAGAAGTAAACTACCTAAATCAAAAATTTTCAGTGAAGGAGATCAAATGCAAATGAATAAATCGACAACAGAAAACCTTTTTTATTTCCAGATTAAAAAGAATTCGGCAGATTTGATCCACAATTTGATCCTCGATCGAAGAGTTGTTCTCTCAAGGATTCCGGCCGCTGTGATCGAGCGGTTCTAGGCGCTTCAGTCCGGAACCGCGCTGCTGCTACGGACGCAGGTTCGAATCCTGCCTCGGGCATGGATGTGTGTGATGTCCTCAAGTTAGTTAGGTTTAAATAGTTCTAAGTCTAGGGGACTGATGACCTCAGATGTTAAGTTCCATAGTGCTTAGAGCCATCTGAACCATTTTTTTCTCTCAAGGCTTACAGTAAGAAAACTCCAGACCTCCGTCTCTGACAAAAGAAGGCTATGACAGTGGAAGCTCCCTATCGAATAATGACACTAAAGCGCCAATACCGTCGCATGAAGCAACCTGTAGTGCCCAGCATCATGTGCCAGATATGAATACACAATCTTCAACATGCCTCATGTGAAGATAGGGCAAGGCTCGAAATCTAGGTAATGAAAGTGCAGTATTTCATAACTAATTGATCTCTGCTATAGGTACATATGAAGGGCTTATTTCAATAGTGGTACAAGTCCATTTTTGTTCGTTTTAAGATACAGAGTCCTAAAGTTAAATGAGCGCTGAAAAATCTGCGGTTGAGATACCAGAAATATTCAAGCATATGGCTTCTTGCTAGAGATGAACCTTTCTTTCTGTTAGGTTGGTTCAAATGACTCTGAGCACTATGGGACTTAACATCTGAGGTCATCAGTCCCCTAGAACTTAGAACTACTTAAACCTAACTAACCTAAGAACACCACACACATCCATACCCGAAGCTGGATTCGAACCTGCGACCGTAGCGGTTGCGCGGTTCCAGACTGAAGCGCCTAGAACCGTTCGGCCACACGGGCCGGTCTTTCTGTTTTGTTTAGATCATTATGTCAGAAGCACTAAAATCAGACTATTGAAATAAGCCCTTCGTATACTAGGGTCTGTGGTCATATTTTTGACAAGTAAATTCTTCAAAACATTGGAACGTATACACTCGAGTCACATCAATGTGACCACCATCTGTGTTTGACGTCAACGTGCAATTACCACTCACAGACGGCAGGATGCAGCACTGGCAGTGGAGGGTATATAAAACGTTATGAGGAGAGAAGCGGAAAACAATGGAGTCGTTGCCGTAATGTGGAAACGATACGATTGATCTCACGTCCAAAACGGCATTGTCAGAGGCTTTAAGGACAAGGTTGGAAGCATTTCCAAAACAGCTAAGATTGTAAACAGTTCCCACGCCACCGTAGTTTAAGGATGGAAGAATACTGTGGCTGGTAAAATGGCGCTATCCAAAACTGGCGCCGAGGCAACTGTGTTGCACCATGGGACATAGATGACAATAGTGAACGACGACTGTGGAGATGTATAGGGGAGAATAGACGTACAACTGAGGAGCAGCTGGCCACCTAGATGAAACGGAGAGCTACCAACATTGTCTCCTTAACGACTGTTTAGCGAATTTTGCTGCTTATGGGCCTTCGCAGCAGCCGTCTGGTTCATGCATCGATGGTGTCTGTGTTCATCGCCGACGAAGGCTTTATTTTGCACACCATTAACGCATCTGGACGTCCACTGAGTGGCGATAGTGTCCTTTTCACATGAATCACGTTTTATGCTTCATCGGAGGGATGATCCTTGGCCTGTATGACAATCGCGGGGAGGGTCCACGAAGGAGGAGGGTTTGATGTGGCCGGAGAATGTGTTCGTGGTATTCACTTGGTGATCCCGTTATTCTGGAAGGTACAATGGATCGACACAAGTATGCATCTATCCTTGATGACCATGTGCACCACAACATGCAGTTTGTTCTTCCTCTGCACGATGGCGTCTACGAGAAGGACAATGGAAGTGTCACGCAACTTGCAGTGTACATTCGTGTTTCGAAGAACACCGTGATGTCTTTCCCGTACTTCCTCGGCCACAAAACTCTCAGATCGAAACCCAAACGGGAATACGTGGAACCACCTCGCTCGGACTGTACGCACCATGGATCGTTAACTGAGAAACCTAGAGCAGCTGGATTCGGCTCTGCAGTTGGCGTGGCTCCACATACGTGCCGGAACCCCCAGAACCTCTCTCCCTGCACGTGTAGTTGCAGTCCGCACTAGAGAAGGCTTTTGACTGGTGGTCACATTAATGTGACTGGACAGTATATCATATGAGGGGACAAAACCAAACGATATGATGGATACTGGAAGGGTTTGAATGCCCTCATGTTATCACTCTAGCGGTAGACGCCGGAGCCAACGTCCTGCTGCATCAGTAGACTCCCCATCATCCACGCACTGCCTCCCGCGGTGCTCATCCTTCATTGGAAAAAAGGTGGGAAGTCGGAAGGTGCGAGATCAGGGCTGTATGATGGATCGAGAAGTTTTGTGATCTCCTCTTGGGTTTGTAAAATTATATGAGACCCTGCGTTGTTATGGGCAAGGAGAAGTTCGTTAGCACTTTTGTGGTGACGAATACCCTGAAGTCGTTTGCTCAGGTTCCTGAGGGTTGCACAATACACTTTAGAGTTGATCGTTGCGCCATGAGGGTGGACATGACGCGTAATGACCTCTTCATAGTCCCAGAAGACCGTAGCAAGGCTTTACAGCTGAGGTGCGGCACTGCACGTGGTGTGGCACCATTCCATCGATTGCCGTTTTGTTTCCAGTTTGAATTGATGAACCTATGTACACTACTGGCCATTAAAATTGCTACACCAAGAAGAATTGCAGATGATAAACGGGTATTTATTGGACAAATATATTATACTAGAACTGACATGTGATTACTTTTTCACGCAATTTCAGTGCATAGATCCTGAGAAATCAGTATTCAGAACAACCACCTGTGTCCATAATAACGGTCTTGATACGCCTGGGCATTGAGTCAAACAGAGCTTGGATGGCGTGTAGAGGTACAGCTGCCCATGCAGCTTCAACACGATACCACAGTTCATCAAGAGTAGTGACTGGCGTATTGTGACGAGCCAGTTGCTCGGCCACCGTTGACCAGACGTTTTCAGTTGGTGAGAGATCTGGAGAATGTGCTGGCCAGGACAGCAGTCGAACATTTTCTGTATCCAGAAAGGCCCGTACAGGACCTGCAACATGCGGTCGTGCATTATCCTTCTGACATGTAGGGTTTCGCAGGGATCTAATGAAGGTAGAGCCACGGGTCGTAACACATATGAAATGTAACGTCCACTGTTCAAAGTGCCGTTAATGCGAACAAGAGGTGACCGAAACGTGTAACCAATGCACCCCATACCATCACGCCGAGTGATACGCCAGTATGGTGATGACGAATACACGCTTCCAATGTGCGTTCACCGCTATGTCACCAAACACGGATGCGACCATCATGATGCTGTAAACAGAACCTGGATTCATAAGAAAAAATTACGTTTTGCCGTTCGTGCTCCCAGTTTCGTCGTTGAGTGCACCATCGAAGGCGCTCCTGTCTATGATGCAGCGTCAAGGGTAACCACAGCCATGGTCACCGAGCTTATAGTCAACGCTGCTGCAAACGTCGTCGAACTGTTCGTGCAGATGGTTGTTGTCTTGCAAACGTCCCTATCTGTTGACTCACGGATCGAGACGTGGCTGCACGATCCGCTACAGCCATGCGGATAAGATGCCTGTCATCTCGACTGGTAGTGAAGCGAGGCCGTTTGGGTCCAGCACGGCGTTCCGTATTACCCTCCTGAACCCACCGATTCCATATTCTGCTAACAGTCATTGTATCTCGACCAACGCGAGCAGCAATGTTGCGATACGATAAACCCCAATCGCGATAGGTTACACTCCGATCTTGATCAAAGTCGGAAACGTGATGCTAAGCATTTCTCCTCCTTACACGAGGCATCATAATAACGTTTCACCAGGCAAAGCCGGTCAACTGCTGTTTGTGTATGAGAAATCGGTTGGAAACTTTCCTCATGTCAGCACGTTGTAGGTGTCGCCACGTGCGCCAACCTTGTGTGGATGCTCTGAAAAGCTAATCATTTGCATATCACAGCATCTTCTTCCCGTCGGTTAAATTTCGCGTCCGTAGCACGTCATCTTCGTGGTGTAGTAATTTTAATGGCCAGTAGTGTATCATCGCCTGTGCCGACGTTCGACGAAACATTATCACTATCAGCCTCGTAAGGCGTAAGCAATTGCGCATGGATGGTCCTTCATTGATCTTTACTGTCTTGTATTGTGAGGCGATAAACCCAGCGGGCACACACCTATGAGTACCCAAATTGGTGGGTGAATGTGTCAGCACTACCAACAGAGAGTTTTGAGCACCGAGGTGTTTGACTGTGATCCTTCGTTCACCCCAAATAAGAGTGTCCCCACGTTTCATACGTCGCACAAGTCACAGCTGTGTGCGCTAGTCCTACAAGTGGAAGATCGGATAGGATTGTGCTACCTTACTGCGATGATAACAGTCTCCTCGCCCAATGACTCACCGTGCTTTTGTTCACTGCCAGATCTCCATCGGCACTCTGCAAGCGCCTATGAATATAGTCGATGTTTTGCTTTTTCGTCGGAAGTAACTCAATGACAAGTCTTTGCTTGGAACGCGCTTCCCTTAGAAACGTCACTTGGAAGGCTACGTAGAGCGCCTCCACATATCCGAACTGCATGCTAAACGTCTAAGTCGGTCACCCAGTCCCAGTTGCAGGTTGCCTCTCTAATGGCTTCCAACTGAACTGAACTGAACTCCGTCCGAAAGGCCTCGCTAGGTCCATCGATACCGACCAACCGCCTTGTCATCCTCAGGCAGTAGCGTAACTGGATGATAATATGGAGAGGAATGTGGTCAACATACCGCTCTCCCAGCTGTCGTCCGTTACCGTGGCCGGAACGGCTATTTCTCAGTCAAGTAGCTCCTCAACTGACATCACAAGGGGTTACCAACAGCGCTTGGCAGACCCGGGCAGTCACCCATCCAACTACTAGCCAAACCCGACATAGCTTACCTTCGGTCATCTGACGGGAATCTGTGTTACCACAGCGGCAAGGCCGCTTCCAAGGGCAACAAAAATTTGATTTTCGGTATTTCAAACAATTACCGATCTAATTTATAAATTGAAAACACTGTCATAATCTGCTTATTAACGGGTAGAAGCTTACGTTACAGCTTTAACACATTAACTTTAGTATTGCCGGCCGCGGTGCCCGAGCGGTTCTAGGCGCTTCAGTCCGGAACCGTGCGACTGCTACGGTCGCAGGTTCGAATACTGCCTCGGGCATGGATGTATATGATGTCCTTAGGTTAGTTAGGTTTAATTAGTTCTAAGTTTAGAGGACTGATGACGTCAGAAGTTAAGTCCCGTAGTGCTCAGAGCCATTGGACATCGTGCGCACATCTTGCGGCAGTGTAACTCACGACGCACTAATTTACCATACATTATCCATACTGGTTTTGTGAATGGGAGCACCTAGCGACTTCCAACAAACTTGGAACATAATTTCAGATCTTTTCTAAACGTTTTCTCAGTTTCGGTTTTGTCTTTTCCTTTAATTTATGGAGTTACTGTGCTGATAAACCTCTTACATTATTTGCTTTTCAAACAGCTGAGCAAAACTGAGCGTACTCAGACATTACTCTCTTTACTTATTCTGATCAACACTAAACTGACACACAATACTTTTAGCGCAACGCAATCTGACTTTCAAAAATCTCTACAAAAGAATGGCTCTAACTAACAATAACCTATACCATTCATGAATCACTTACCCCACAATAATCTTCGTTACTCAAACTACTGCAATACAGCGAGTGCCAATACTGCCAGCTAAATAAAGGATTCAAACTACTGAAGTCACTAACTAGGCATAGTTAGCAAATGAAAGATTTTGATAGAGAACAAACAATGTATTTACCTTACTAGTGTTCAAAAGCCATACTATATATATACGTTAATGACATCCAGTCTTACAAATTTACTGTCTCTGATGGACTCACGTCCAGATCATCCGCTCTCAAAACTGCGCCATCTCTCTCCCAACATCCACCACCGCTGGCGGCTGACCTCCAACTGCGCAACGCTACGCGCTGTTAACAGCCAACTGTCCAACACTACAATAGCAAATTCCAACAATGCCACCCAGCCACAGACTGCACACAGCACAGCCAGTGATTTTCATACAGAGCGCTACGTGGCGTTGCCAATATAAAAACCTAAACAGCCTACTTACAGAATGAACAATTCGAAACTAATAAAACCAGCAAAATTAGCTTTTTCCGTCTTCATACATACACGTTTTTCATGCTTAAGGTAAAATATTTAACTCATTAACTGATTTGTAAATTAATCAGACTTCTGAAGGTGTTTTAAACATGGTAGATCAATTGTTAAAGAACAGCGGAGGGGAGGGGGGCGAGGGATAGGGTGACTGGTAATAATTAATCAATGATTGGTATATTGGCAGATGGTAACAGCGTTTTTCCCTCACGGCGTTTTGATCCGCGATTGAGACTGCTGATTTGTATGATTCTGGCGGCTCATTACCGTGATTCACTGTGCGTGAATCGCCGAGTGGCTGTCCATTGTAATTAGCTGCCAGCGCGCGACACCAGGAATAGCGAGCGCCGTAATGAAGAAAGGCAGCGCGCGCGCACAGTAGTGCGTGGAGGACGGCGGCTACTGGCTGGTGCAGGCGGCGCGGCGCAGTGGTGCGCGTGGCTGGCGGCGCGGCCGCTGTTGTCCCGGAGAACATAAAACAGAGCGCGGCCGCAGCTGCTGGCCCGCGCCCACGGCCGCGTTCATAAACTGCGAGCCGCGCCGCCGGAAGACGCGGCCGCAGAGCCGCCCCCGCCGCCCCCGCCGCCGAGGTTAGTTTCGGGTTAACCGGCGGCCCACAGCGCTCGCCGCCGAGCCGCGCGCCTCACAAAACTTTCTTTCGCGCCGCAACTCGACACCCTTTCATCACGTTACTTCTGAATGGATCATAAGGCTGAAAGCAGTCAGATGGTCTGAGACGAGCTGAGAGGAGGTACGAGGAATAACCGAGACAATGAGGGTGAAGTGAAAAGGAGCAGTAAGCTGAGGGGAAAGAACAGAGTACCGTATGGTGCTGTGCTGGTGAAATTACACTACTGGCCATTAAAATTGGTACACCAAGAAGAAATGCAGATGTTAGACGGGTATTCATTGGACAGGTTTTTATATTGGCAACGCCACGTAGCGCTCTGTATGAAAATCACTGGCATGTGATTACATTTTAACGCAATTTGGGTGCATAGATCCTGAGAAATCAGTACCCAGAACAAGAACCTCTGGCCGTAATAACGGCCTTGATACGCCTGGGCATTGAGTCAAACACAGCTTGGATGGCGTGTATAAATAGCTAGAACTGCCGATGCAGCTTCAACGCGATACCACAGTTCATCAAAGGTAGTGACTGGCGTATTGTGACGAGCCGGTTGCTCGGCCACCATTCACCAGACGTTTTCAATTGGTGAGAGATCTGGAAAATATGGTGCTCAGGGCAGCAGTCGAACATTTTCTGTATCCAGAAAGGCCCGTACAGGACCTGCAACATGCGGTCGTGCATTGTCCTGCTGAAATGTACGGTTTCGCAGGGATCGAATGAAGGGTAGAGCCACGGGTCCGTAAGACATCTGAAATGTAACGTCCACTGTTCAAAGTGCCGTCAATGCGAACAAGAGGTGACCGATATGAGTAATCAGTGGCACCCCGTACCATCACACCGGATGATGCGCCAGTATGGCGATGACGAATACATGCTTCCGTTGTGCGTTTACCGCCATGTCGCACAAACACGGATGCGACCATCATGATCCTGTAAACAGAACCTGGATTCATTCGAAAAAAGACGTTTTGCCATTCGTGCACCCAGGTTCTTCGTTGAGTACACCATCGCAGGTGCTCCTGTAAACAGAACCTGGATTCATCCGAAAAAATGACGTTTTGCCAATCGTGCACCCAGGTTCGTCGTTGAGTACACCATCGCAGGCGCTCCTGTCTGTGATGCAGCGTCAAGGGTAACAGCAGCCATGGTATCCGAGCTGGTGGTCCACACTGCTGCAAACGTCGTCGAACTGTTCGGGCAGATGGTTGTTGTCTTGCAAACGTCCCCATCTGTTGACTCAGGGATCTACACGTGCCTGCACGATCCTTTACAGCCATGCAGATAAGATGCCTGTCATCTCGACTGCTAGTGATACGAGGCCGTTGGGGTCCAGCACGGCGTTCCGTATTACCCTCCTGAACCCACAGATTCCATATTCTGCTAACAGTCATTGGATATCGACCAACGTGAGCAGCAATGTCGTGACACGATAAACCGCAATCGCGACAGGCTACAATACGACCTTTATCAAAGTCGGAAACGTGATGGTACGCGTTTCTCCTCCTTACACGAGGCATCACAACAACGTTTCACCAGGCAACGCCGGTCAACTGCTGTTTGTTGTAAGTAGGCTGTTTATGTTTTCTCTATGTAAGTAGGCTGTTTATGTTTTCTTATTGGCAACGTTACGTACCGCTCAATATGAAAATCACTGGCTGTGCTGTGTGCAGTCTGTGGCTAGTTTGCATTGTTGTCTGCCATTGTAGTGTTGGGCAGCGGCAGCTGGATGTGAACAGCGCGTAGCGTTGCGCAGTTGGAGGTGAGCCGCCAGCAGTGGTGGATGTGGGGAGAGAGATGGCGGAGGTTTGTAATTTGTCATGAACTGCTATATTTATATATGATGATATCAAGGTAAATACATTGTTCGTTCTCTATTAATATCTTTCATTTGCTAACTATCCCTATCAGTAGTGAGTGCCTTCCATAGTTTGAATCTTTTATTTAGCTGGCAGTAGTGGCGCTCGCTGTATTGCAGTAGCTTGAGCAGCGAAGATTTTTGTGAGGTAAGTGATTTGTGAAAGGTATAGTTTAATGTTAGTCAGGGCCATTCTTTTGTAGGGAATTTTGAAAGTCAGATTGCGTTGCGCTAACAAAATATTGTGTGTCAGTTTAAGCACAGTCTCGTGTAGAATTGTTGAAAGGGGATGTTTCATATGTCGACCCTTAGCCTAGGATTCCTCACTGGAATCTTCTGATTTTTTCTTGTAGTTTGTGTATTTAGTGTAGCTTTTGTTTATTGCTAGCGCGTAATTGTAGAGAGAATCTCCTTTGTAGTTGCAGTCTTTCATTGTTGTACTGTAAAACAGTTGTGGCATGCATGTAGATTTGCACCAAGTATTTCGCAGCTGCGCTGGTAATTAACTAGATATTATTTTCAGTGCTATGTTAATGTATTCCCCTATCTTTGCTCTTCAAATTGTGCTTTTCTGTGTTATCGTGTGAAATATTGTGACAATAATGGCGTGTGAAAAACGTAACACTCGGCTCCAAAGTAAACTGAGAAATGACAGTGAAGACGAAAGCAGTGTGTTGGCCCCACCATGTAATGAATTAACTAATATTCAAAGTAGTAATTTGGTAACTGTGCATAGGGAAATGGAGCGGGCGTCAAACAATGACGTAGGCAGTGAAACAGGTAGTGAACAGGGAAGCATTATCGATCGATCGGTCGGCAACAGCTCGCCTCAGGAATCCGAAATGATAGGACACAATTTTGCAAACACTGTAGATTCAGGTTTTGCATCCTCACCGTTTTCTCAAATGAGTCAAGACACGTTTTCCGCTTGTCAAAATGTGAATGTTGCCGGTGCAAATTCACTGCCGAAAAGCACTGAGGAACATGTTTCAGACACCAGTGCATTGTTATTACAGTTAATGCAACAAATGGGACAAAGGCTACAAAAGTTAGACACAACGCTTGAACAAAATCAGAAACAAACACAGCAACAGTTACACACAATGGAACAAAATCAGAGACAAACACAGCAAAAGCTTCAAAAGTTAGACTCATTGGAACAAACTCTCGAACAAACACGTGAGGATTTAACTGCTGAGTTACATAACATTGAATCGAAATGTCAGAAAGTGTGTAATGACGTAAAAACACAAATTTGTGAGCATTTTCAACCTATTTTTTCGCGGCATGAAAATGCATTACAGAATCAAGAAGCAGCCATAAAAGAACTGCAAACCATTGTTCATGAAAATCATGAGACCTTGTGGGCTAAAATTGACTCAGTTGCATCTACCGATTCGGTTACGCAACTTGCAAAAACTCAGGAAAACTTAAAGGACACAGTAGATTCGATTTCAACACAAATGGACACTCTGAAGCTTGGTTCAGAAAAACACACTGAGGAAATGTGTTCATTATCAGAGAAAGTAGTTGAACTTTCGGATCAGCTAAATAATTTATCTACGAAGGTAGATGATAATCTGAATGACGCAAAACCGGTAGTCTTTAATGACACAGAACAGAGCGAACAAATTAGGAAACTGAAACAAAATCTGAATCAAATTGATACGCAACACCAAAGAAAAATCCGGGAAGTACAAGATCAGCTGACACAGGTTATACAAGAATTACGTATTTCAGAAGACACTCGCGCTCCAACACGGGAAGAGGAACTTAGAAGTACGCAAAAGCCACAAAATAATAACACAGGGCATTTCGGTAATTATGAAAGAAATTGGCGATGTGCACCGAATTTTGAGATGGAGCCGCCGACACGACGTAACTATGACCGAGATGCTACTCGCCGACACGATGATTTTGGCTATAAGCTGTTCATTACTGCACGTAAATTCAAAACGTTTAAGAATTCTGCCAACGACATTCATCCACAAGCGTGGCTCCATCAATTCTCTCATTGTTTCCCTCCCAACTGGTCATTGGAGCACAGGTTAGAATTTATGTGTGGCTACTTAGAGAATGAACCAGGTGTAAGAATGCGATCGGTTATTCACGATTGTCACAGTGAAGGAGATTTTTATCATGCCTTCCTCTCAGCGTATTGGTCTCAAGCTACACAAGACCGTGTAAAACATAACATCATGATGATGAAACACTTTGAACAATCTGAATTTTCCAGTCTTGTCAAATATTTTGAAGACATGTTGCATAAGAATCAATATCTTTCAAACCCATACAGCCCCTCAGAACTCATCCGCATTTGCTTAATCAAACTGCCTGAACATTTACGACATATTATTTTGGCAGGACGTTGCAAAGACGACATTGAAGCATTTCAGGGACTGTTACAAGAACTGGAAATTGACACTGACAATCGCGGAACGCAGGAGCACAACAATTACAGATCACATCCGTCGCAATTCCGCGATGAAAGAAATAATAACTGGACACGACAAAGCTATTCTCACAACACATATCGTGACCAAAACAGACACCACCCGTACGACAACCGTTGGCAGAGTAGTAATAATTACAGGGAAAGATCACCTCTCCGCAGTAGTGACTATCACAGAGACAATCAGAGAAACAGACAATATGGGAACCAAAATAATTATTATTACGGGAGACAGAATAACTTTAGACGCAACGGTCCAGCGCGCAGTTACGATTCAGGGAGAAATTCTCCACCACTTAACCGACAAGAAAGAAACTACAGGAACTACCGACATGACGACAGACGATGTGATCGTAACGACAGACCTGAATTGCATCAGAACTGGCGGGACTTAAACAGGGCAGGGCCCTCTCGTCACGGTGAATTTGTAGAAGTTAGATCTCCTAATCCCAATAACGGCGCGCGCCAACAAAGAGACAGACAATGACTCGCACAGCAGGCAGCCGCGTGCGCCCGCTGGCTCCGAGAAAAATAACATAGACGCTAACCTTGAGAAAAATACCAGTATTCTTCACCGACGTATACCACATGATAATTGCGTTGAAGTTGAAACTCTGCGTACTAGGAAGAGTAAAGGTTTACACCACATTTCACATGTAAAACCGTTTATTGAAAGATATTCTGCTTTTTAACTTTGTCTTTGCCATATAACTTTTCACTTTACATTACTAGTATGCTGTGTTAGACTTAAGAAACTGCTAACATACAACAATGTTTGAAGTTAAATATCCAGTCTAGAACCTAGGGAACATTTTTAAACAGAAATTACGAATGCATTGTTATAGTGAACAGATGACACAGTGTTGTATTTGTACATTCTTGCTTGTTAGTTGCACGATTACGTAACGACTATCAGGCTTACATACTTAGGACACATACTGGTACTGCTAATGAGATTTTAATGCAACATTTTGGTTTACTTGAAAATACATTCTGGGTTTAAAGTACTTTCTGTGGGATACCAGAGGACACAGTGGTTAGTTTATGTGACAGCTACACGATGTTATCACGACGCTACTAATGAGTGACAATTTACAATGTTGCTTTTGCAGTGTATCTGTTTTATATTTGCACAGTTTTCTGAATTCTTCTAGGAAGAAAAACATGTTTTAGTAGTAACTTTTGTGGTATAGCAACAATGAGACAGCCTTTTTCGTGGCATAACAATACGTTACTGTACAGTACTTTCTTCATCACGCCAATAAGCGTAATAACTAAGATATCTATACGCAAAGCATTTCACTTTTGTTTATCATGAGGTAAGTACATTGGCTTCTGCAGCACTTAGCTTTTGGAGGACGATAACTACGACACTTCCACAGAGATTATCTTACAACAAGATGCACATTTAGCGCTGCAGGACACGCATTTCAGTGATTAATGTTGTACTTAAAACATTTATTTTTAAAGATTTTTGAATTACAAAGAAAGTTTTCCGTGATACATTTCATTCCATTGCTGTAATCTGTAACACCTGAGGGTATAATTACATTAATACTCAGGGGGGTACACGCATACTTTGTGTACCATGTGTGTGGCAACCACAAGGAACCCTAGCTAATATGGTATTTGCTTATACAACTTTACACATCGGTACCATATTTCTCTAACACACAAATTACACAGCTATCTGCTCATGTAACTGAGAGATAAACTTTTTTTATTACATCAGTGACATATGTTTACGCAATTACAGAGATGGATTACTTCACACTTACGAAATTGTATTTTGTCTGTACTGTGTGATCTGTTCATATTTTTTTCGGAACCATTGTGATACTATGAGAGCTTTGAATGATATATTTGGTAAGGGAGCATGATTTTAAAGTACGTTTGAGGTAGATGACACTATTGAAATGAGCAGAGAATTTTTTTTAGGTTTTGAAATTATTGCAGAAAGCTACGACGTTTTTGAGATTTGACTGAGGTGCTATGATGTTAGTATTACGACGACGATGTGTATTATACTGTTGAGGTATGTTTATGATTAATAAGATGATGATACCGTATATGAGGAGTTTGTTTATGCTATGTATTTCTTAAGATGAAATACTGAAGAAGTGTCGATGAATATGTATATGTATAATGAGGTAAGGAATAATGAAAAGTGATTAGGGACTCTGACTTGTGGAAAAGGATGTTGGAAACCAAGAATTGTACTTTAGAATTATGAAATGCGTGTACATGTGTAAATGTATCACAATGCCACTGAAAATTTTTTGGACTCTGTTATATTTATAGGATTTTCTTTCTACAGATTTGCAACGCTTATTCTTGACCTGTGAAATATTTTTATGTGAGACTGTCACTGTAGCGGAAACTGCTGTCGTAAATATTTCCGTAAGAAAGTTAAGTGACCACCTGCACGTAATGCGTTGTGGGCACGCAGCTGTGTCAAACACCTGGAGAACAAGCCATTAGGGTGTGCCTTTCCGGAAGCACAGGTAGAAAAAAACAGAAAAAAGGCAGGCCTTTATCCTCGCCATTGACATTCCTTTAGAGAAAATATTGCAAATGCGACACCCTCATTACTTCCATTAACCTTGCTATTGACATTCCTTTGTAGAAAGCATCGCAAAAACGACACGGTCGAACTTGAAAACATATGATTACACTAGCTCTTAATTTATGATATTTACTGAAATGCCTAATGAAATGACAAGAAATATTTTTACATCTGCACACCTAATTACGACAAGCGTCTTTCTACGAGAGTTGAGAGAATTTCTACTAACTTATGAAATGTCGCATGACTATTGAATGATATTTTTATGCTTTGGTTTGCGTAATTGCTTATTTCATTTGACATCTGTTTTCCAGCTGTGTTGCAGCATTGGTTTCATAAAATAAAATGAAATGCATTTGCTAATGTGAACACTTTCTGTCAACAGATCTATTAAATAATTATTTTATGATACACATTCTTTAAAAAAGGAGCACTTGGAAAGGAAAGAACAATAAGAAGGAACTAGTAAAAGTAACACATAATTTTCTTTTCAAGTACATGGTAATATTTCTTTTTACAATAAGTTGTTGTGGTGCACCACTTTGATTACATAGACATTAAGATGTGAATATACATTTCCCTTATCTGCATTGTTGTTTTTACTGTAATATTTTTTCTGCTTGAGCTATGTCATGTTTAGGTATAAGTTGCTGCTGTTTGCCAGGCATAGTGTTACTGAATTTGACTTTGTGTTACTCTTCTAAGCTAGTTTTTCTTGTTTCCTGCAAAGTGCCTTATATTAGTTGTAATTTATGCTGCTTGCTTTGCCATTTCTATTTTTTTCATTCCTGTTTATATTAATTGTTTTATGTGCTGCTGCATTGCCTCGTTCCTTAGTTTAGCATCTGAGCTCAGTAGATTTAAGTTAGCTTAAGAGGAGGTAGACTATATAAGAAACTGACTATGGACAATATGAAAAAGATTTGGGCCAAAATGAGTATTGTACACTGAGAAATAATTATATTGAAAGAAATATGAATAGAATACAGAAAGCAGGTATAGATAGGACTTTTTGCGAATAATGATGAATGAAGGGAGATCTCCAAGAAGTAAAGAAAGTTTTGATTGCAAAATACTGCAGTACAACAAACCCTGTCCTTTCCTTTTGTGTTATCCCACTATATGTTTGTGTACCCTTGTGTATTTGTTTTCTTCCTGTCTCTGTGTAGTTTCATAGAATTTTTTCTTCTATTAATATTAAGCTACATTCGCTATGATGAGGAATACTGTTATCCTCAAATATAATTTGTATTAATAATATGTTATTTACCTTGTAAATATGCTTAGACATTATTTATTCTGGTTTGTTGCTCACACGTGAAGGTGACGTTTCAAAAGCTCTTGTGATCTTTATGTATTTACTTATATCATAATTCCTGTAACACTGATGTATATGTCTATTTCTATTCTTTTGTAACGCCTGTTTTACTACAAATGTTATCTGTATTGTTATGTTCTTTAATGATGTATTTTGTACCTTTGTAATTGTATTCTTATGTTATAAAATTGTAATTGTCACCAGTTCATGATATTATTAACTTGTTAGTTACATTTCACTGCACACATTTCTGTTGGTCATAGTATATGGACAATATGTGAGAAGTTTGGACTGTTAGTGTTTGCACGTGTGTTACTAATTCAGCAAGGGACTGGATAACAGCATAGCTGGTTCTAAGGACAATTCCAAAAACTTTGTGAGTGCACAAGTGGTGGTTTATGGACTTGCTATATTCTCCGCAAGACTCTTCGATGGTGAATGTGCACCTGCACAATCGCAACAGATGGCTGCTGGACATTCTACAAGGACTACAGTGGGTCTGCACCTCTGGTGGCCCACCAATACCATTATTTCTACAAGGACTACAGTGGGTCTGCACCTCTGGTGGCCCACCAGTACCATTATCTCTACAAGGACTACAGTGGGTCTACATCTTTGATGTTCCATCAATACCATTATTTCTACAAGGACTACAGTGGGTCTACACCTTTGCTGACTCACCAGTACCATTATTTCTACAAAGACTGCAGTGGGTCTGCACCTCTGGTGGCCCACCAATACCATACTCTCTACCAGGACTACAGTGGGTCTACTCTGTGATGACCTACCTACCAATGTTCTTCAAAATTTCAACTGACTCTGCTGTGGGTTTACTCTGTTGTGGCCCATTACCTGTATGCATGTCAAGAGTCAGCACTGTCTTTCCGTTGGAAGGACAACACTACTTCTTCAAGACTGCATGGAAATCCACTACTTCTATGTGCATTTTCTTTTACTGCTCAGACTTTGAGAAAAACTCTGCATTTTTACTGTGATGAACAATGTGGACTGTCTTTATGGACTGTGAGAAATTTTTAGCTTTTGACCAACATTATATCAATAAGTGTGTGCATTTGATTTCTTTGTTATTAAAATTATGAAAAATTTTATCAAATAATTATTGGCCACTGCCCAAAAAAAAAAATTTGTAAAATTTTTTGTGGGGAGCATGGGGGCTATGTAAGTAGGCTGTTTATGTTTTCTCTATGTAAGTAGGCTGTTTATGTTTTCTTATTGGCAACGTTATGTACCGCTCAATATGAAAATCACTGGCTGTGCTGTGTGCAGTCTGTGGCTAGTTTGCATTGTTGTCTGCCATTGTAGTGTTGGGCAGCGGCAGCTGGATGTGAACAGCGCGTAGCGTTGCGCAGTTGGAGGTGAGCCGCCAGCAGTGGTGGATGTGGGGAGAGAGATGGCGGAGGTTTGTAATTTGTCATGAACTGCTATATTTATATATGATGATATCAAGGTAAATACATTGTTCGTTCTCTATTAATATCTTTCATTTGCTAACTATCCCTATCAGTAGTGAGTGCCTTCCATAGTTTGAATCTTTTATTTAGCTGGCAGTAGTGGCGCTCGCTGTATTGCAGTAGCTTGAGCAGCGAAGATTTTTGTGAGGTAAGTGATTTGTGAAAGGTATAGTTTAATGTTAGTCAGGGCCATTCTTTTGTAGGGAATTTTGAAAGTCAGATTGCGTTGCGCTAACAAAATATTGTGTGTCAGCTTAAGGACAGTCGTGTATAATTGTTCAAAGGGGACGTTTCATTGTGTATGAGAAATCGGTTGGAAACTTTCCTCCTGTCAGCTCGTTGTAGGTGTCACCACTGGCGCCAACCTTGTGTGAATGCTCTGAAAAGCTAATCATTTGCTTATCATAGCATCTTCATCCTGTCGCTTAAATTTCGCGTCTGTAGCACGTCATCTTCGTGGTGTTGTAATTTTAATGGCCAGTAGTGTAATTCACACGCATGGAGAATAAATACACGGATTGTGTTCAAAACGTAACGGGAATTTTGTAATTTCTGTTACGAGGGGACCATCAGACCTGATAAGCGCGGATTTTGATGCGTTTTTGGTTGTAGAGGGACCCGTCCTGAGTACCAGAATGGCGGATTTTCATACGACAGCCCACAGTTTCACAGAGAAACGAGGTTGAGGTTTTATACGTGCTTCCTCAATATGCAATGTTAATCATGTTTCGACTAAGCGAGCGTGGCGCAACGACTAAGATTCACGGCTAGCACTGTGACTGCACGGAGTCTGATCCAGCATATATACTTTTTTTTTAATTTCATATTACACAATATCATTAAATATTATATGCAGTGCCGGCCGGAGTGGCCGTGCGGTTCTAGGCGCTACAGTCCGGAACCGAGGGACCGCTACGGTCGCAGGTTCGAATCCGGCCTCGGGTATGGATGTGTGTGATGTCCTTGGGTTAGTTAGGTTTAATTAGTTCAAAATTCGTTGGCGACTGATGACCTGAGAAGTTAAGTCGCATAGTGCTCAGAGCCATTTGAACCAAGCCAAGTATATGCAGCAGCGGGAAGATTGCAGATACAGTCGAAAGTATTCATCCCTGATTTTAACCTCGATTATGCAGTTAATACAGGTCAATCCTGTTACCAATACCAATGGACGTACAATAGATTCCTTTGGGAACAAGGAGCAGAAAAACGATTGTGAAGAAAAATAGTCGACCCTTCACAGCTTCAGGAAAGAAACTCCCTTAGTTCTCTTATGTATGCCAGAACCATTCGGGAAAGTTGGTCGGATTGTTGAAAATGGAGTTGTCGAGTTGTTCACAAATCAAAAATTTAGCTGTGACCTGAACGAAAACATGGAAATTCAGGAAAGTGTTGCATGAAGAGTTTTTAAAATCTGACAGTCTTACGTACGTGGGACAAGAAAAACTTCATTACATTTTACATATGTGTAGAGCACAGACTAATGAGACACTTCTCGATCAAATCTTTCTAGATGAAAGAATATCATGGCCCTGCACCGCAAACGTTTTCTCACCCAACGTGCACCACTTTGCCATTCCGGTTATTTTTACAGGCAGGCTACAATTTTCACGAAAAAAAATTAAAATTGCTGAAGACGACCCGTCCTCACAGCTTCAATTCTGCCAGTACCTCGTCTCCTACTTTCCAAACTAGGAGACGAGGTACTGGCAGAATTGAAGCTGTGAGGACGCATCGTGAGTCGTGCTTGGGTAGCTCAGTTGGTAGAGCACTTGCCCGCGAAAGGCAAAGGTCCCGAGTTCGAGTCTCGGTCTGGCACGCAGTTTTAATCTGCCAGGAATTTTCATATCAGCGCACACTCCAATGCAGAGTGAAAATCTCAATCTCGAATAAGGGGCACTAATTACAAGAACACTTGGGATTACGTGAAGTAGTCAGAAAAAATGATATCTGTAGTGAAACAATAGAAGGCTTTAGCACCATCATACTGCCAACTGCTCACATTATGTTGTTTGTTCGTGAGTTTTGGGCCAAAAACAACATTATATTGATACCCCATCTTCCATATTAGCCGAACATGGCCTCATGTGACTTTTTTCTGTCCACAAAAATAAAAATCTTTATGAGCAGTCGCTGTATAAGCATAAATTTACACTGTCTATTAACATTAACGTGACCACCTGTCAAAAGACCGAGTGACTTTTGCAGCGCGGGGAAAAAGCCAGTGGGAGGTTCCGACAGGGATGTGGGCTCTTGCTGCCTCCAGTGCCACCGACCGCTGTGGCCGAGTGGTTCTAGGCGCTTCATTCAGTCTGGAACCGCGCTGCTGCTACGGTCGTACGTTCGAATCCTGTCTCGGGCATGGACTGTATGATGGCCTTGAGTTTGTTAGGTTGAAGTAGTTATAAGTCTAGGTGACTGATGACCCATAGTGCTTAGAGCCATTTGAACCATTTGAACCTCCAGTGCCATGCCCAGCTGCGCCAGGTTTCTCGGTTCAAGATCCATGGCGCGAACAGCCTGACCAAGATTGTCCCACAGATTCTCGTTTTGGTTTAAATGCACTGAGTTTGTGTCCATAGTACGGTAAACTCATCCGGCTGCTCTTCGAACCACGCTGTGAGCTTTGTTACACATGGCATTGTCCTGCTGGTAGGTGCTATCGCCCCAAAGGAAATACAAACCGCATATGGGGGTGGACACGGTTTCCAAGGACAGATGCATACTTCTGTTGATCCATTGCTCCTTCTAGAATGACGAGATCATTAAGGAAATCCCATGAAAATATTCCCTCTTCCAACGACTGTTACAGGGTGTTAGATTTCTGTTCGATGGGACATAAAATGTGACTCATTTGAAAAGGCCACCTGTCGCAAGCCGGTGAACGTCCAGTTGCGCTTCTGGCGTTGAAATTCCAGCCTTCGCCGCCAATGACCAGCTGTCAGCATGAGTACATAAACCAGGCGCCTGTTGCGGAGGCTCATACACAGCAACATTCGCTGAACAGTGGTTGAGGAGACAGTGATGATAGCCCCTTGGTTCATCTGGGTGGTCAGTTGCTCAACAGTTGGACGTCTATTGCCCTTACACATCTCCACAGCCTCCTCTGTTTCTTCTGCCACCTGCCCTCTGTGAGTGGCTAGTGTATGTAACGTTACATTAAGTGATGGACCGCGTAGCTTCACCATCCAGATTCGTCAATTGCTCAGGTTCTTCCTCGAGCTGTCTCTGGCTAACAATACAAGCAACAGCCAATAACCTACAGCAAGATGCGGCCACACAGTTCCGAAAGCAGCAGACGTGCCTTGCGTCCTTCACCCTGGGCACCGGGCGGTCGGAAACCTGATATTCCTCCGCCTGACGGCCAAATTTTGCACGTTCTTTCTCGCAATTTTCCAACATATAGTTGCAACTTTATTATTTACGTAAATGAATCAGCCATAGACTTCACACTTAATAGGACGAAGGCAGAAAAGGGGAACTATTCTGTGAGATGTTAGCACTCCTGACAATTTACAGTTATTAATTTAATTAGTTGGCCTTTCAAATTCTAGTATTCCAAGAAAAAGCCATTTTTATTTCATTATGTCAGATTACATACGACTGAACTGTTTATCTACATCTACACCTACATCCATACTCCGCAAGTCACCTGACGGTGTGTGGCGGAGGGTACCTTAAATACCTCTATCGGTTCTCCATTCTATTCCAGCCTCGTATTGTTCGTGGAAGGAAAGATTGTCGGTATGCCTCTGTGTGGGCTCTAATCTCTCTGATTTTATCCTCATGGTCTCTTCACGAGGGAGCAATATACCGCTTGACTCCTCAGTGAAGGTATGTTCTCGAAACTTCAACAATTTCTAGTCTCCAGAAAAGTCATTACACTCGAAAATAATATGTGTTCCAAAATTCTACAACTGATCGACGTTAGAGATATAGGTCTATAGTTCTGCACATCTGTTCGACGTCTCTTCTTGAAAACGGGGATGTCCTGTACCCTTTCCCAATCTTTTGGAATGCTACGCTCTTCTAGAGACCTACGGTACACCGCTGCAAGTAGAAGGAAAGTTCCTTCGCGTACTCTGTGTAAAATCGAACTGGTATCCCGTCAGGTCCAGCGGCCTTTCCTCTTTTGAGCGATTTTAGTTGTTTTTCTGTCCCTCTGTCATCTATTTCGATATCTACCATTTTGTCATCTGTGCGACAATCTAGAGAAGGAACTACAGTGCAGTCTTCCTCTGTGAAACAGCTTTGGGGAAAGACATTTAGTATTTCGGCCTTTAGTCTGTCATCCTCTGTTTCAGTACCATTTTGGTCACAGAGTGTCTGGACATTTTGTTTTGATCCACCAACCGCTTTGACATAAGACCAAAATTTCTTAGATTCAAATGGTTCAAACGGCTCTGAGCACTATGGGACTTAACTTCTGAGGTCATCAGTCCCCTAGAACTTAGAACTACTTAAACCTAACTAACCTAAGGACATCACACAACACCCAGCCATCACGAGGCAGAGAAAATCCCTGACCCCGCCGGGAATCGAACCCGGGAACCTGGGCGTGGGAAGCGAGAACGCTACCGCACGACCACGAGATGCGGGCTAGCGGTCGTGTGGTTCCAGAATGCAGCGCCTAGAACCGGTCGGCCAACCTGGCCGGCCAAAATTTCTTAGGATTTTTTTTCTAAGTCAGTACATAGAACTTTACTTTCGAATTCGTTGAACGCCTCTCGCATGGCCCTCCTCACACTACATTTCGCTTCGTGTAATTTTTCTTTGTCTGCAAGGCTTCGACTATGTTTATGTTTGCTGTGAAGTTCCCTTTGCTTCCGAAGCAATTTTCTAACTCGGTTGTTGTACCAGGGTGGTTCTTTTCCATCTCTTACGATCTTGCTTGGCACATACTCATCTAATGCATATTGTACGATGGTTTTGAACTTTATCCACTGATCCTCAACACTATCTGTACTTGAGATAAAACTTTTGAGCCGTCAAGTACACTAAAATCTGCTTTTTGTCACTTTTGCTAAACAGAAAAATCTTCTACATTTTTTAATATATCTATTTACGGCTGAAATCACCGATGTTGTAACCGCTTTATGATCACTGATTTCCTGTTCTGCGTTAACTGTTTCAAATAGTTCGGGTCTGTTTGTCACCAGAAGGTCTAATATCGCCACGAGTCGGTTCTCTGTTTAACTATTCAAGGTAGTTTTCAGATAATGCACTTAAAAAAATTTCACTGGATTCTTTGTCCCTGCCACCCGTTATAAACGTTTGAGTCTCCCAGTCTATATCTGGTAAATTAAAATTTCCACTCAAAACTATAACATGGTCGGGAAATCTACCCGAAATATTATCCAAATTATCCTTCAGGCTGCTGAGCCAGTGAGAAACTCCTCTTAATTTGAGTAATCAAGACATAAGGTTTCAAAGAGAGGACAGCAGCTACAGGCTCTCGCACTCGTTTCGGAAACTGAATGTCTTCACCATCAGATAAGGATTGTTACAGTGTGGATACTTTAACTTGTCAGTCGCAGACGCAGACAAACGAGAACTTAGACCGCGGCAGGGGGAGGAGAAATAGAAGGAAAAAAGCTTCGGATAGTGCAGGCCTCACATTTCCTGGTATCCCAAGCAGCCATAGCTCAACCCCCCTCCCCACTGTTCCATCTAAAACAGCTCCGTTAAAGTTTCTACTCTATCAGCGACTCTCGACTACCGCTCTGTTTATTACCGAAACTTTCATATATTACCGTACCGCTACTTGCTTTGATTTTACGCATTAGTTGTTATGTAATACGATGAATAAATAAATGTCACTGCTACAGATGCAGGTCTACGAGTAAATACGTCAAAAAGGAATAGTGCTTTCGCTCAGATAAGTACCACAAAGGCATAATTACGGCTAAAATGCTTGCAAAGGGCACTTTCTTTGAAAAATATAGAGACACAGTGTAACAACGTGTTAATACCGTAGAGCTAATTTGTTTGATTGTGTGCTCATTGGCTTAAGAGGCAAGTGCTAGATAAATCCGGTAGAGGGCGAATGTGCTGTAAGTCAATGTCTTAAATTTGCGAGTGTACACGTTTCGAAGCAGTTTCGTCAGCAGATTAGATTTGAATATAACAGACAGGATCCTCTGGATTATACAAATGAACAAGTCATTCTACTTATTGTAAAGCAGTCACAGTAGGAAATGTAATGCTAGGATGAAGGATGATTGTGTGCAATTCATATTTTAGCTTCTAAGAATGAACAACGACTACAAATATTGAACCAAAGGGAAGAAAATGCTCCCTAAAAATGTTTCGAAATGTGATATCTTACTAATATATATCTCAAGCTTCAAAGACTTTCGCAACACTTCCTCTTTGGTGTATTACGAAGCCATTTCACAATGCCGCCGTACCATAGTTTATTAAAATAAACATTCGACAAGTCGATAAAGACAGTACAATTCCTAAGAAATGGCGGTTACGATCCCTTCGATTCAAGAAAAATGTTCTAGTATTTATTTCTTCAAAGCGTTAAGTTCACTGCAGATTTTTAATTCAAACCCTGAGTATTCCTAAGAATCACGTGTAAAAAATCCATGCTACTTTTGAACAGAAACTGCCTGTGCAAGCGACGCAATGACATTCAAAATCTGCAAGGCGAATCACACGCCGTAAACTACTCAGATGAATTTGTAGGAAACAGATGCTGGCCACAAAAAATTGTTGTCCTTATATGTAGTGCTACTGTGTGAGAACTGTAGGGGATATTGCTCATCCGCTGGAACAACAACGTAAAAGCCACAACAGATTTCTTCACAAGGGATACCGCAGCCGCATATTTATTAAAAGTTTCAGAATTATGTCCAAAACGGCTGTTGATAACTTTATTGAGAAGTCTCTTTTAATGCCTACACACTATTAGCGATTTTGGTTTGACAGGCCACTTTAGAATGCAGCATATGTAAAGAAGAGTGTGAAACCACATTCAAATCATTGGCTCTCAAAATCTGCCATGGTGCGTTAACGCATTACGACGCATCAGAATACGGCCTTCGCTCACATTATTAGCACGTTACTGTGTGTTGACTTTCGTTGTGCCAGTCACACGTTATCATTGATGCACTTACAAGGAAACGAGAGAGATGCGGCAGGAAACACAACAGCTGATAATTCGGGAATCTTTTAATTCTACTCATTATAAGAATAAAGAGAGAACAAAAATGATCATCACTTTAAATCTGGAAAAAAGAGAAACCAAGATGATTAAAATTTGCTTTCGAAAAAATGCTAAAAGAAATCCTTCTATAAATACATCCTTGTTTTTTCACTTTTAGGTACTCGTCTCGTCTGGAAAATAACGATTTTAGTTTTTACTAAATGTTAAATTATTGTTTTCACCTTGACTGTGAACATTCCCAAGTGTCGATAAACGGTCTTGATGAAACTTGGAGGGTGTGTAGAGGGGAAAAAATAGTACAACACGTAATTTTTGTTTGCACCAAATTCATGTTTACTGAAAAACGACCCGGAAGGTAATTCGGCGTTCTAGGTTTAGAGGGAATATCATCGGAACGATGTTACATACAAAAATGTCTTTCATGTAAAACATGATAAGTCTCCGAAGCATTTAAAAAAAAGGAAATTAATATC
Source organism: Schistocerca piceifrons (assembly GCF_021461385.2). Classification (NCBI taxonomy): domain Eukaryota; kingdom Metazoa; phylum Arthropoda; class Insecta; order Orthoptera; family Acrididae; genus Schistocerca; species Schistocerca piceifrons. The sequence continues at coordinate 150,273,094 of NC_060139.1, forward strand.
GAAATGGGACGCAAATTCTCAGTATCAGCAGGCTAGGTGGAAGCTGCAGAAGTCTGTTGCCGGTAAAGCACCCGCAATTGGCAGTTAACCTCGTCATTATATTGAGAATTCACCTCCAGAATGTTACTGAAACGAATTTTCAATCTACAGCAGTATGTGAACTCCTGCAAGAAAGGGTACAGAGGAGAAATGGCTTAGTCACAGCATAAGAGATAGTTTACAGAATAAATGTTCAAATGTTTGTGAAATCTTACGGGATTTAACTGCTAAGGTCATCAGTCCCTAAGCTTACACACTACTTAACCTAAATTATCTTAAGGACAATTCGAACCTTCACCGGGACCAGCCGCACAGTCCAACAGAATAAATCTGGAAGCAAAAAAACTGTAAGAGAAGCTGAGAGGGCAGATCAAGCATTAGTAATACTTGGATACACCAGTCGGTAGAGCACTTTCTTGCGAAAGGCAAAGATCTCACGCCCGAGTTCTGGTCCGGCACACAAGTTTTAAGGAACCAGGAAGTTCCATTCCTGGATATCAGACACATCGCGCCGACGCATCTTTGAGGCTCGAAGAGAGTTGATGACGCTCTGTAACGGTTATCCAGTATGTTGAAGGTTGGCCGCCAGATCCACCGCAGCACATCAACAATGGAAATAGAAAAGCGATTATGTAAATGACAATAAAATAGTATCGAAAGTAAGAAGGTCACGGGGGCAACCACCCTGTGACTGGGTGACGGTTCCGGTTGGGTGGAGACGATACAGGCTTGGTTCTAATCCCAATAACTAACTTACATTCCTTCAATCATTGGTTGTGAAACATGTCACTGATTTAGTTACACTGCTCATTGCGAGACTTAATGTCGCCTGGTAGCGTTGCGGGAATACGATGCGGTAAGGATAATATGTAAACGGAGCAGAGACGAATGGGGAATTATTGTAGCGGCGATACGGACCACAAATAGAGACGTCCACTGGCATAAGCAGCTCTGACAAGGGGCAAGTTGTTATGGTCCGGCGTCAAGAAGAAGCATCTCGGAAACGGTAACGCTGGTCGGATGTTCCCATGAACATTTATCGAAAGTGGTTGAAGGACTGTAAACCTACGAGTAGGCGACAAGATGTTGGACGTCTGCAGCTTGTCACAGAACGTAGGCCGGAGCGTTGACCTTACTGTATAGCAGGATAAGCGGCATCTGTTACTACGGTACAATGCTGGTGAAGGCACCAGTGTCTTAGAGTACATCAGCGCAAATGGTCGAATATGGTGCTCTACAGTAGCTAACCCGTATGTGTTGATAAAATGACATTGTCAATTACGATCGCAGTGGGCACGTGATCAGCGAGACTGGGCCTTGTATCAACGAAAACGTGTCGCCTCGCTGAATGAATCGCGTTTCTGGCTAGATAGGTTGATGGTCCTGTCCAGATAAGCAGTCATACAATCGAATAGCGGAACATGGTGTCGCGGATGCAGATCGGTGGGTGTAGTATTGTATTACAGGAAACATTCACCTGCGCTTCTGAGGAACTTGTGTAGTAATAAGAGGCACCGTGACAGTGGTGGGCTACACGGAAATTATTGTTGACCACCTGCGCCCCTTCATACTTGGTGTACTTGCCGATGGAGATGGCATCAACAAGTAGTATAACCGTCCGTGTCACAAGGCCAGCAAGGCCAGAATCGTGATAGAACGTTTTCAGGAGCATGGTGGTGAACACACGTTGATGCACTAGCCACCAAATTTACTTGATCTGTACCAAACGGAAGACATCTGGTCGCTATCGGACGCCAGCGACCCATAATTTAAGAGAACTTCATCACCTGTGACTGAATGTTTGGTGTCATATCTCCGGAAATCTAGAAAGAGTGTGGAACTGTGTTGTTCAGAAGTACGAAGAAAAGTTGCTTCGGACATGCATGCATCTCCGCAGATGGACAACCATCACCTGGATAATGGAAAGACAACGAAAATTTGTGCCAGACCGGGACTCGAACTCGGATATCCTGCTCATCGCGAGCAGTCGCCTTACCATTAAGTTATACGAGCACGACTCAAGGCCAAACCCAAACTACCATATGTCGTTACACGCAGACACATGTTCACAACTGGCATCGCACTTCTTAACAACGCAGGCACTGCAAAACCTATTCATCCGCCGCCACCGGGCAAGCGAGTTTCAATTAAAATCTCTACCCTGTAAAGTAATATGCATAATGAATGTACGAGTGTAGGTTGTAGAAACATGGCTGATGACATACGGAAGTTTTGGTATAGCCGTGAGTCGTGCACGGATAGCCTAATTGTAAGACGACTGCACGCCTGATAACTGCGAAATTTGAATTCGATCCCTAGTCCGGCACTAACTTTCATTGTCGTCATTCAATTATACAGCTGATGTTTGTCCCTATTCGCAAATGCGAATACATTTCACGTATAGCCCAGCGTGTCGAAACAACAGTGTACAGTCGCTACATATTGCGCTCTGAAGGTGGACAAAAACGTTGTTAAAATCGTGGTCATCATATTTTGGGTCACCAGTGCATGCGTGTAGCTTACTTCACCAGGTACTATGTGATCAAAAGTGTTAGCATAAGTAGCAAAAGTCATATGAATACGAGTTCCGCGCTGAAGCAATGACGAATTAACCTGTTTATTGCAGATCATACATTTAGTTAGTCTAGTGATTTTACTAGAGAATCAACGCCCGTGGCGACTATCTATTTCATATCCATGTGAGTAATGCAGTTGTGGTATTTTCAACAGAATCCATCTCACTGTGCAGCAAACCGTTGCAAACAGCGGTAGTTAGGGAGTAGGACGACGTAATATCCCACGCATGGCTCGCGTCTGCCGTGACTACCGATACATCTCGGCAAGTACCCATGCAATCTACCGAATCAGATGAACTATTTAAATATCACAAGACTGCGCATATTCATGGCTATACCTAGAGGAAACATTAGAAACAGAGAAACTGGGACGGCCGTTCTGGCCGAGCGGTTCTAGGCGCTTCAGTCCTGAACCGCCCTGCTGCTACGGTCACAGGTTCGAATCCTGCCTCGGGCATGGATGTGCGTGATGTACTTAGGTTAGTTAGGTTTACGTAGTTCTAAGTCTAGGGGACTGATGACCTCAGATGTTAAGTCCCATAGTGCTTAGAGCCATTTGAACCATTTGAAGAGAAACTGGAAAATTCATGGCGCTATTTCCCATCGTTTTCCTCACTGAAACCTTACATCCACTGATGCCTTGTACAAATATTAATTTCAAGCTTGCTCCTTTCCGACCGACAAAGTTATCTGCAGACTCCACAACTGGTGTATGACAAGTATTAGTCTTTGGTTCCTCTTTACGAGAAAAGTTAAAATCAACACTCCCAGTTTTATACACTGAGGTGACTCAAGTGATGAGATACCTCCTAATATCGTGACGGACCTTCTTCAGCACAGTGTAGTACAACAACTCGATGTGGCATGGACTCAACCTGCCGCGGTGGCCGAGTGGTTCTAGGAGCTTCAGTCTGGAACCACGAGGCTGCTGCAGTCGCTGGTTCGAATCCTGCCTCGGACGTGGATGTGTGTGATGTCCTTAGGTTAGTTAGGTTCAAGTAGTTATAAGTCTAGGGGACTGATGACCTCAGATGTTAAGTCCCATAGTGCTTAGAGCCATTTGAACCATTTTTGGCATTCACTCAACTAGTTGCTGGAAGTCCCCTACAGAAACAATGAGTCATGCTGCCTCCATAGCTGTCCATAGCTGCGGAAATGTTGCCTATGCTGAATGTTGTGCACGAACTGACCTCTCGAATATGTCCCATAAACGAGTCGTGCTTGGGTAGCTCAGATGGTACAGCACTTGCCCGCGAAAGGCCAAGGTCCCGAGTTCGAGTCTCGTCCTCCACTCAGTTTTCATCCGCCAAGAAGTTTAATGTACCATAAATGTTCGATGGGAGTCATGTCGAACGATGTTCAGAACATTCTTCAAACCACTGTTGGAACAAATGTTCCCCGGTGACGTAATATGGCTATCAGGGAACATAAAGTCCACAAATGTTGTTAAATGAAGGCCATTTGTTAACTGAAGGCCTTCGGCCACTGTGTGGTCTTCGATAAGAGGTAACACCTGAAAATTTGTATCCTCGACATACTCTTGACAATGTGGATGTCGGAATACTCAACTCCCTAAAATAATGACGCAACTCGCCTTTAAGACGTAGTAGGCTTAAAGATCCTTTCACAAAGAATGGCATAAAGTACACTTACTTCGTTGTCTTACTGCAAAAAAAAAAAAAAAAATACTTATCGAACCTTCTCACGCACCCTTAATGGTTATTATGACAATGTTCAACCAAAATCGCAGTTATATACTCCTCGAAGAATGTTCTGCACGCGGTACGAAATCGAAGTGGCTCCCCCCTTGCATCGTTGATAATAATTAATACCAAAATACTTGTACGAGATTTTTTTGTAAGTTTACTTTACCTATTTAGTTATTTGTCAAGAGAAGTGCACCAGATATGCTCCTGAAGTTGGCTAAGACAGATTCATACCGAAATAAGATATCACTTAACCATTCAAAAGGCTCTGAGGACTATGGGACTTAACATCTGAAGTCATCATTCCCCTAGACTTATAACTACTTTAACCTAACTCACCTAAGTACATCACACACTTCCATGACCGAGGCAGAATTCGAACCTGCGACCGTAGCAGCAGCGCGGTTCCGGACTGAAGCGCCTAGAACCGCTCTGCCACAACGGCCGGCCTGAAATATTCACAAATATGGGTTCTCATTTAATCATAATGACGTGTATTACGTGTGGAACAAATATTAACAACTACAAAATTAGAGCTCCGCTACACGAAAGACCAGTTATGACACTTAGCATTACCCTGATGTCTCAAAATTTTACAATGACGTCATTTTCCACCGGCAATATGCTACCGAATCACATTATAATGACCGTCTCCAATACTTTGAGGCACGTGGCCAGTGAAAAGTCATTTGCGGAGCTGTAACGAATCGGATATCAGTGGGACAGAATCTCTACTTATATATCTCTCATTCTGAAATAAGCGGCTTTTCCGAGCTACGCAATTGACTACATGCTGTCAGGTCAGGTGTGTCGTCCCGTTCAGGAACCAATTTCACTCTCCACAACCCCCCATGTTCTACAGAGGGAGACGTTAAATCGCAGGACTTCATTTGGAAAGTGGACAAACAGCTGCCTTACAGAAGCAGTGCGATATAGAAATTAAACCCACTGTTTCATTAAAAAACTTTGTGTTCTGCCTTACGGCAGGTCTTGTAATGGGGGAAGCCTCGTCAGAGAGGTCCACCGCATCAGCGTCTAGGGAAGTGATTCCAGTAGTGGTTTCCCGTTGCCTTCCACTGATGATGATGAAATGATAATGATGACAACACCCAGTCCCTTAGCGGAGAAAATCTCCGACCCAGCCGGGGATCGAACCCGGGCCCCTTGGGGCTACAGAATGCCTCGCTCACCACTCAGCTATCGGGGCCGACACTGTTTCATGAAACCCGCTCTTTTTATGTTTCACTAGTTGAAAATAATTAATCAACCTGGACGGCAAGTCTTAACAATGGACTATGAACAAAAGCTCCCTGTCCACTGACTGTGAGGACTTCAACAGGTAGACGCCTGCCCGCCAGCGAGGTGCCTTCGCCTACACAGTCACCTTACTGCAAGCTACATACGTAAATATGCTATGCCGCATAGTATTCTTTCTGTTCTATTACATCAGACTTGATTCGACTGCACTTCCTGATCTTCCAACACATCGCTCGTTGTAGAAAATAACCTACTGGCCGCATCATAAAATCAGTCGACGTCCCACTTAGGCATAGATTTTATTGAAACTTATTTTGAATGTTGTTTTACAAGTCTTAAGTGTTGATATGATGATAGATTTAGCCGATATGACATTATAAATAAAGAAAAATATTTAGCGATCTAGACTGATTTATTCATAAAACATTAATTCTTTGCCCATAACTGTGAAGTTTTGTTCTATTTACATAGTGGCATCTGATAAAGTTTCGTTAAATTCGATACACAGCGTTCTAGATTATCATCGTCAGCGTTGTTTTTCCTTAATTTAGAGAAACGCTAAACAGCTGATGGTAACTGGCTGCGATAGCCCACTTCTTCGGTGAAAACAAATTGTTCTTCGTTCTCAACTCTTCTCCATTTAAAAAAAAAAAAGTAGGGATACGTTTTTTTTATTTCCAAGTACAGTTCCCTATTCTTACTTAAATGTATTTTATTGTCTTGATGTAATCGATCTTTCATTTCCTTCTACACAGTTGTTATTTATTTTCTGCTTGTAACTGATTCTATCCCGCGGCCCTTTTTGTGACAGCCTACTGAAGTTTTAAATCTTGAAACAACTTTCTGTAAGACATTTAGTTTGTCTCAGAGATTTCTGATCTGTAAGTGTAAAATTCTATCAATCTCCTACTGTAACATTTGTTCTTCAGCCTAATCGTGTAATGGTTGAGGAGGAAACCTGCAACTACATACACGGGGTGATTCCTTGATAATGTTAAAAACTTTCGGGTAAGGAGCCCTAGTTCGGAAATGACGTAGTCGAAAGTTATAAGTTAAAATCGCTCTGGTACCTCAGACGGTGGACTTCTCGTACTGTAACGTCTTTGCTTTTCATGTCTTGGGGGAAAAATGTTCAGTAAACATGTGCTTACCTTAAGAGCTATGAGCATTTGTACGTCTTTGCTGTTGCGAAACATATCTCTTCTACAGAACATGTATCCATAGCTCATAAGTCTTTGGAGCCGACATTCATGAGAAATTTTTTCTTGCTTTCGTGCATATTACCTCCTCTCAAGACACGAAAAGCAAAGATGATGTTTGGTTTGTGGGGCGCTGAACTACACGGTCATCAGCACCCGTACAAAGTCCCAATTTTTACACAGTCCAATTTAACCAATGTCACAAATTACGAAGATGAATGTGGAATGATGTGGACAACACAAACACCCAGTCCCCGGGTAGAGAAAATCCCCAACCTGGCCGGAAATCGAACCCGGGACCCCCTGGTCCATAGGCAGTAAAGCTAGCAACTAGACAAGGAGATGCGGATACGAAAGTAAAAGAGGTTGCAGAGGTATCAGAACGATTTATGCTCATAACTTCCGACTCGATCGTTGCTGGACCAGCGTCCCTTCTCTCAATTTGATATATTCTGAAGGGATGCAGGCTCCTTCTCCGTCATCCCTGTAAGTTTGTTACATTACCACGGAATCACCCTAGATACTCGGTAAGACACTGTAAAGAGCTTGGTGGAGGATACACCGTACCAGTATTATCGATTTTCTGTTTTTTTTTTTTTTTTCTTACACGTATTGAGCGAGGCCTGTGCATACGCGCTAATACCTGTTATCTTGTTCTGATGACCACTACACGGGATGTTATGTGGTGGCAGCATAACGGTCGCACTGCCTTCTCTGAATACAGGTTCCCTAAATGTACATAACAAAGTTTCCTCAGGAACACTAACATTCCTTCCAACGATTCCCGTTTAACTTTCCCGCGCATTTGTGTTGCACTTTTGTATGGGCTACACCGACCTTTTACGATACAAGTATCGCATCTATTGTATCAATTCATTCGATGTCTCGTAACATGCGTACTTGATAAGGGCTCCAAACACTGGAACAACATTTTACAGTCGGTTGTACAGGCATCTTGTATCTTGTACGTAATCTGTATTTCAAATGCATTCCATTTTCCACCAGATTGGTCTTCCATCAGCCTTTCCTGTTAGTGATTTTACTTTATCGACCCGCTTCATATAGCATATCCCTAAGTAATTTTATGATGTGAGGTGCTCAAAATGTTCACAACTATTGACGTACTCGAATACTATCGAGGCCTTTCCCTTTGTTATAGGTATTACCTAACATTTATCCACATTTAAGTGGGGACAAATGCAAGATAGCAATACTCTGAAAAAAATAAAAAAACTTGTGAAAGTCCAAAGTTTTAAAGACAATGTAACTAAATTTGGCACAGTTGTTAAAATGCAAAGTGCACACACACACACACACACACACACACACACACACACACACATAAGTTTCATACTTATTGACGTTATACGTTTTTAATTATAAACAACTGAAGGTTTTTAAGCAAATGCATTTTTGTACAGGATTTGATATAGCATTATTACAAGTATCTGCGAAACAGAATTTCCTTCCACACAATTTTTCACTATGGTACTGAATAGCTGCATACCAGATTTAAGTACTCAGTGGTTTGCGAGGTAAAGGTGCATAAAATTTCCAAAATATAACATACGGGATACCCGAATCAATGATTTAACAGTGTTTGTATACGGTTCTACTTTCTGTGGGCGAACTAGTGCAAATCATATGCATACTCCTCTTCATCACCTAGCAGACTTTTCTTTGCTTAGCTTCTGTGTTTAATCTGATTTTCAAACTGAGTAGCAATAATGCCAGCTGCAGCCATTCTCCTGTTATCGATTTCCTTCAATATCGACAATGTGAAATCTCCAGGCTCAAATCCTAGCTTCTGTAGAGATGGTATTAAAGTGCATTAATTGCGTTTTACTGGAACGTGGCATGTTGTAAATTGTAGTAACGGATCTACGCACAACTTTCGTAAACTTGACTCCTTTGCAACCACGTGTAAACTAACGCCATAAACCAAAGAACACAAAATCAGTGGCAGTGATGCTATTCCACAGCCTTCTTGATATACTACATCAACATTCCCTGCATCGTGATTGCATAAAACAGAAAGAAAATGCCGCAGAAATAAATAGTAAGAGGAAATACACAACAAGAATTGGGCATGGCCCCATGTGAGCTTTTGCCAATTATTATTTTTATCGCATTTAGGAGTGGTATTGGAACCAAATACTCAGGAACTGAAATTTCAATATCATGTAGTATATGACTAGCTAATAATTTTTTTCTGAATTTTGGTCTGTTTTTTAAAGAGAACTGCTATTCATTGCACAAAGTAGAAATTTTGTTAAAAAAATGGTTCAAATGGCTCTGAGCACTATGAGACTCAACTTCTGAGGTCATTAGTCCCCTAGAACTTAGAACTAGTTAAACCTAACTAACCTAAGGACATCACACACATCCATGCCCGAGGCAGGATTCGAACCTGCGACCGTAGCGGTCTCGCGGTTCCAGACTGCAGCGCCTAGTACCGCACGGCCACATCGGCCGACAGAAATTTTGTGTTAGTGTTTCTGAGATTCCTTAGATCGTCCAACGACGACATTCGTCTGTAGACACCAGCAATAATCGAAATAGTGTTCCTTGTGAAATGAAAATAGTAGGATACGAAGAGGTATATATATATATATTTCTGATCCAGGAGCTTAACCCAAAGTCTAAAGCTGCTTTAATAATTCGCTGTTAGCAAAGATGTCACAATGCGGGTAACATGTGATACTATAACGTATTTCATGGAAACCTCCTCCAGTTTTTAAATGTATTCACTTCTCGGAAAACAACAGGTAAAACCATTTCTCGTTTTCCTCTCCAATTTTCGCTGGGACACTCGAACTTGTGCAACAACAGCGTTCTCTTTTGTTCCACTCTGTAACGACCCTTGGAGCACTGAACTATTTAACGCAATTTAACGCGGCCCCAGAAATATTTAATAATCAACATCAGCGAGTCGTGCACGCTCGCGCGCACACGCGCACAGATAGCGTAAATTTGAACTTTGAAATGCTCTACATATTATTACGCCGGCGAGCGGGGGCCGCGCTTGCAAGTGACTGGCTGAATCATTGAAATGACTGCGCTTGTGTAATTCAAGCCGTTTTATACCGGGCACGCGCCACGGCACTCATTATTAACGCGCATGCACTCATTCTCGAATACCTGTAATGACGAAAAGGGCAATGTGCGTGCAGCTCTGTCAACTATGCTTTGTCTCTCCTGTTACATATAATTACGGGCTTGCGCGCTATGGACTTCATCAGGGCGACGCGACGCTGCAATACTGGGCCGACGCGTCACGTGGCTGAAATTCCAGCCGTAGCCGTAATTTAAAAGACGCACGTTAACAGTGCCTTTCGGGCAGTCGCACAAAGAGAGCGGCTAACCACCTGTTGGAACGCGTTTTTTCCCCCCCATCCCGCGAGTTCGTGGGAATAAAAAAGCGCAACACTTTAGACAGCTCCTGTTTGTTAATGTGCCAATTCGGCACAAAAAGTGGAAACGGCAGTACTTATCGGCCAAATCGACGTTTCACTTCCCCTGTGTTACCAGTTGCGAAGATATTGGTTCAGTTCCTATTCGGGTCATTCCTATTGATCTTTCCTGTCCCGTCCGTGTATTGTTTGACGAAAAATTTCGCAATGATTCTTTCGTTGCTGAGTGTGCCTGCGAATCCCTAAGCGTATATACAATGATACGATGAAACAGAACTCAACCGACAGACAAACTTTCTATCACAGACTGTTCAGGGACAAACTCCGACAATTTTCGTATAAGGGACCAGCGGCGGCGACTCCAGATTGGCAGATTTTTGCGCAATTTTGGGGGAAAAGATTTTTTTGGGGAAACTGTGGTGTCACCGCCTGACACTACACTTTCTAGGTGGTAGCCTTTAAATCGGCCGTGGTCCGTTAGTATACGTCGGACCCGCGTGTCGCCACTATCAGTGATTGCAGACTGAGCGCCGCCACACGCCAGGTCTAGTCAAGAGAGACTCCCTAGCACTCGCCCCAGTTGTACAGCCGACTTTGCTAGCGATGGTTCACTGTCTACAGACGCTCTCATTTGCCGAGACGACAGTTTAGCATAGCCTTCAGCTACGTCATTTGCTACGACCTAGCAAGGCGCCATAGTATTCAAGAACGTATTCTGAACAGATAAAATTGTGAACCATGTACCTTCAAGAGCGACGTTCATCATTAATGGATTAAAGTTAAGTATCAAACTAATTATTTCCGCTTTCTGAATTCTTATTCCTTGTCATGTTCCAGACCTCACGTCAATATAGTTCTTCCCTCCTCACGCCAGCCTGCGTGAGCTAAAACGCGTGCATTTCGGCCTCCTCTAGTAACACGGTGTTGGCTCTTCAGCCAACACAACAGGAACTTTTGGAGAAAGGTAAACCTTGGGGAAACATTGGGGAAGAAAATATCCATATTATGGAAATTCTGGAAGTATTTTTTCCGCTTAGTCTTACTGCTAATGCCATCTGTGATATCCTAGCTCAAACAACACATACCTAGTTTTCTGTATATTTACTAGTTGTCCAAAAAAAATGTTGAAATGTGTGTGAAATCTTACGGGACTCAAATGCTAAGGTCATCAGTCCCTAAGCTTACACACTACTTAACCTAAATTATCCTAAGGACAAACACACACACACACACACACACACACACACACATGTCCGTGGGAGGACTCGAACCTCCGCCGGGATCAGTCGCACAGTCCATGACTTCAGCGCCCCAGACCGCTCGGCTAATCCTGCACGACACTAGTTGCCCTCTCTCTTAAGATCAGTCGACGAACCTTTCCTTTGTGGGAGATGTTAGGCTCACTTCGGTGATATCTCTCCGTCACGTCAATATGAGGTGCACATGCCCAGTTTCGACCATTTCAAATGTCTATCGACTTTCCTATCGAATGTCTATCGACTTTCGTATCGAGTTCTGAGGAGACACCATAATGAATTTTGACGTCTTAGTTGAACCTTGTGTTTGGCGGGTTGTATGTTAAAAGGTATGTCCTATGAATATATGCTGTTTCAAATATCGAGGATATTTCGGTATGATTTGTTGTAACTGAAAGTAACGTCACGGGAGATCGGCAGTTTGAGAGCCTTCCTCCAAAGACATTATTCCTCAAATTGCGTAAAAAACTTCCAATATGGAGCCGCTGCCTTTGGTCCCTGAACAAGCTCTGAAAGTATGTCGGTTGTAACTAGAAAACACAGAAACGGATTTTATGTGTTCACTGTAGTGTAGTAGATAGAGTTGTCGACTTGCGGATTAGGGTATATGTGGTGCGCTAATGGTAAATCTAAAGAACAATGAAAATAGCATGAAGAAAGCAAATATGGAGTCCCTAGAGCACATTTTTGTTTTCCTGTTCAGGTTATGTGTTTTTATTTACAAATTAAAAATTTTAGTTTAAGTACTGTACACGAATTCCACCTCTTAAACCAGCGAACACACATAATAGATAATAGTTTAAAGGAATAGGTAGATTTAAGGTACTTGGGGAAAAAGGCATTATTTCAGGGAATTCTTTTGTAAGGTATGGGGAATTTCGAAAGTCAGTGTGCAAACGTTGAGTCCCGGTCACTCGTGGCTCATTCAAGAGTTATACAGGGTGTTCCAAAATGACCTTTACAACTTTCATCACGTAGATACGACACAAGGATAGGTAGAAAGCTTTGCAGCAACTGCTCGAAAGTAACGTGATCCTAAAATAGCGTAAAAGATCTCGTTTTTATTTTATGAGCATAACATGGAGTCATAGGAACAACGACATACATGGCTTAATTTACTAGTAAAAATCATCCATAAAATACTTGAAAATGGCCTAAGGCCGAAATTGTACAAACCTACATGAAATAAAGAGAATGGCAGCTGAAGGCATCACGAAATCATTCAAAAATTCTTCGCAGCTGCAGACCCTATGGCATTTAAAATTATACCTTCATTTCTGTCGAATTTCCGCCATCCAGTATAACGTACCGGCTTCTGTTCGCCAACTATTCCACCAGTCAGTCACGTATTTGCGCACATAGTCCGCACGATGGGACCTCGGTCAGTAGTATAGAATGCAGAGCGGTGTCGAATACCTCACGGAAATCTAGGAACATGTTATCTATCTGCTCACCTGCATTCATTGTTTGCAAAATATTGTGTATGGATAAGGAAAACAGGATTGTTTATTTTCTGAATCTGTGAGATTTCTCCGAGAGTAGCTCTTTTTCCTCTAGCAAAGTCATAATGTTTCAGCATAAGGTTTTGCAGCAGATAGAAGTTAGCGATATTGGTCTGTGACTCCTTATATCCGATCTGTTACCCTTTTAGTAAGCACGAGTGAGTATAAAATGTATGAAACGTCCCCTTAGAAAAATTAGTGAATTACTGTGCTGGAAAACCCCTTACGTTATTTGATTTTCAAACAGCTGAGCAAAACTGAAGGTACTCAGACGTTTCTCTCTTTACTTATTCTGATCATCACTAAACTGACACACAATATTTTTAGCGCAACGCAATCTGACTTTTAATAATCCCTACAAAAGAATAGTCCTGACTAACATTAACCTATACCTTTCACAAATCACTTACCTCACAAAAATCTTCGTTACTCGAACTACCGCAATACAGCGAGCGCCACTAATGCCAGCTAAATAAAAGATTCTAACTACTGAAGGCACTAACTACTGATAGGCATAGTTACCAAATGAAAGATTTTGATAGAGAACTAACAATGTATTTACCTTAATAGTGTTCAAAAGTCATAATATATATATATATATCAGTTCATGACATCCAGTCTCTGATGGACACACGTCCAGATCATCCGCTCTCAAAACTCCGCCATCTCTCTCCCCACATCCTCCACTGCTGGCGGCTCACCTCCAACTGAGCAATGCTACGCGCTGTTAACAGCCAATTGCCCAACACTAGAATAGCAAATTGCAACAATACAAACCAGCCACAGACTGCACACAGCACAGTCAGTGATTTGCGCTACATGGCGTTACCAACATTAAAACCTAAACAGCCTACTTACAAATGTATCAGATTTCAAAGCAGGTAACTGTCGTATTATACGTTCACAATCATCGGAAGCTACCGAAGATTGATTTGCACGCTTTCAGGGATTCTCACAAAATTTTAGACATAGGAGCTTCCTAACGGAGATACCTAATGCGAAGGATGTTGTCACAATACATGACAAATAATATGGCGCAGGATGCGTATTTCAGAAGTGACAGTCATTCTGCGTAATCATATCTGCCGTTCCAAATGAGTGCTAGATAGGTCATTCCAATGATAAATCGGTAGAGAAGTGCATAAACAATAAGGGTTCTATTCCAGTTACACGGATTACTTAAGACTGTAAGTTATAAGCGTCGTTGCTTAATATCTATGCTGGCCCTAGTGACAGGATTTATATGTGTCATACGGGACTGTTGACCTAAAGGTGGATGAACTTATACGAAAAACGTAATTTTTGTGTAATAGACTTTCATGCTATTCGTAATGGTTCAAATGGCTCTGAGCACTATGGGACTCAACATCTTAGGTCATAAGTCCCCTAGAACTTAGATCTTTCTAAACTTAACTAACCTAAGGACAACACACACACACCCATGTCCGAGGCAGGATTCGAACCTGCGACCGTAGCAGTCCCGTGGTTCCGGACTGCAGCACCAGAACCGCACGGCCACCGCGGCCGGCTGCTATTCATAAGCTGAGGAAAAAAAATCGCAGCACCGAGAATGAGATGTGCGAAATAAACGAGAGTTGGTATGCCTGTTTCTACATCTGAAAGATGATGTCTACTCAGATTTTGCGCCGATTGCAAAAGAGTGGCGTTAGTATCACCACTAGGCGGATGCAAAACAGGTTTGCTTAAGTACACGTTGTAACGATCGTGAACATTAGTTATAGTTGACATTGGACGTGGTGAGTTGATGGTAATCACGAATACTTTAAGGTGACGAAGACGCCATTATCAACACCCCACTGAGTTCGAACGAGGTCGTGTAATAGAGCTACAAGAAGCTGGATGCTCCCTCTGCGATATTGCAGAAAGACTTGGCACGAATACAGCCACTGTACATGATCACTGGCAGCGGTGGTGACGAGATTGTAAAGGCGTAAGAAGACTGGTATCCGGACGGTCACGTGGTACTATCGAGAGAGAAGACCACTGTGTTCGTCATATGACTCTGTCAAATCGTACTGCATCTGTGCAAGCAATTTGAACAGCAGTTGGCACCACAGTGACACAACAGACTGTTACAAATCGGTTTCTCCAAGGACAGCTCTGAGCCAGACGCCCTGCAGCGTGCATTTCACTAGGGCCAGCACATATTGTATTCAAACATTATGAATCACCTCGAAGGGAACGATCTATTGATACGTAAGCAGCATGGTTTCAGAAAACATCGTTCTTGTGCAACGCAGCTAGCTCTTTATTCGCACGAAGTAATGGCCGCTATCGACAGGGGATCTCAAGTTGATTCCGTATTTCTAGATTTCCGGAAAGCTTTTGACACCGTTCCTCACAAGCGACTTCTAATCAAGCTGCGGGCCTATGGGGTATCGTCTCAGTTGTGCGACTGGATTCGTGATTTCCTGTCAGGAAGGTCGCAGTTCGTAGTAATAGACGGCAAATCATCGAGTAAAATTGAAGTGATATCAGGTGTTCCCCAGGGAAGCGTCCTGGGACCTCTGCTGTTCCTGATCTATATAAATGACTTGGGTGGCAATCTGAGCAGTTCTCTTAGGTTGTTCGCAGATGATGCTGTAAATTACCGTCTAGTAAGGTCATCCGAAGATCAGTATCAGTTGCAAAGCGATTTAGAAAAGATTGCTGTTTGGTGTGGCAGGTGGCAGTTGACGCTAAATAACGAAAAGTGTGAGGTGATCCACATGAGTTCCAAAAGAAATCCGTTGGAATTCGATTACTCGATAAATAGTACAATTCTCAAGGCTATCAATTCAACTAAGTACCTGGGTGTTAAAATTACGAACAACTTCAGTTGGAAAGACCACATGGATAATATTGTGGGGAAGGTGAGCCAAAGGTTGCGTTTCATTGGCAGGACACTTAGAAGATGCAACAAGTCCACTAAAGAGACAGCTTACACTACACTCTTTCGTCCTCTGTTAGAATATATCTGTGCGGTGTGGGTTCCTTTCCAGGTGGGATTGACGGAGGACGTCGAAAGGGTGCAAAAAAAGGCAGCTCGTTTTGTATTATCACGTAATAGGGGAGAGAGTGTGGCAGATATGATAACGCGAGTTGGGATGGAAGTCATTAAAGCAAAGACGTTTTTCGTCGCGGCGAGATCTATTTACAAAATTTCAGTCACCAACTTTCTCTTCCGAATGCGAAAATATTTTGTTGGGCCCAACCTACATAGGTAGGAATGATCATCAAAATAAAATAAGAGAAATCAGAGCTCGAACACAAAGGTTTAGGTGTTCGTTTTTCCAGCGCGCTGTTCGGGAGTGCAATGGTAGAGAGATAGTATGATTGTGGTTCGATGAACCCTCTGCCAAGCACTTAAATGTGAATTGCAGAGTAATCATGTAGATGTAGATGTAGAGACCCGAAACCACCGCCATTTGCGACTTCAGAGGTGTCAAACGAGAGCTCACTGGAGGTTAGGGAGTCGGCCTTTTGTGTTTCGTGATGGAAGCTGGTTCTACCTCCGTATCAGTGATGGCCGTGTGTTCGTTAGAAGAAATCCAGTTGAGGCCCTGCAACCAGCCTGTCAAAGAGCTACACACACCGCACACTTGGCCTGTAACTGGTCTGGGGTGCAACAAGTACGACAGCGGTAGTAGTCTCGTGGATATCCCACGTACCTTCACTTCAAATTTGTACTTCAACCAGCTGAATCGACCTGTCGTGCTGCCAGTCATGAACAGCATTCCAGGGGGTGTGTTCCAACAGGATAACGCTCGCCCACATACCGTTGTTGCAAACCAACATATTCTACAGAGTGTCGACATGTTGCCATTGTCTGCTCGATTACCAGATCTGTCTCCAGTCGAGCACATATGGGACATCATCGGACTAAAACTACAATTTCATCCACAAACACCATTAACCGTCCCTGTATTGAATGACCAAGTGCACCAGGCATGGAGCTCCGTACCACAAACTGACATCCGGCACCTGTACAACACAATGTTTTCACGTTTTCATGTTTGCAGCCAGCAGTTTGCGGGTTATTAATGTAGCAACACTTCACATTTGCAGTGGCTTATCTCGAGCTTACATTACCCTGTGATCTAGCAGTGTTGATCACTAATACGTTTTCTAGACAAATGCATTCCCAAAATTTCATTGCTCTAAATTAATTATTTTATGATTTTACGATATTTCTCCGTTAGTGTAGCTATCTGAAGATAGCATACAGGCTCCAGTAACTTCGGTAAACCGACGTTTCAGTAACCACAAGACGATAATACGGAATAAACATAAAAATTATTTCATTATTCTTGTTATGTTGTTGTTAAGATTTTCAGTCCAGAGAATGGTTTGATGCAGCTCTCCATGCTACTCTATCCTGTGCAAGCTTCTTCATCTCCCAGTAACTACTGCAACCTACATCGTTCTGAATCTGCTTAGTGTATTCAGCTCTTAGTCTCCCTCTACAATTTTTACCCTCCACGTTGCCCTCCAATACTAAATCGGTGATCCCTTGATGCCTCAGAACATGTCCTAGCAATCGATCTCTTCTTCCAGTCAAGATGTGCCACAAATTTCTCTTCTCGGCAATTCTGTTCAATACCTCCTCATTAGTTATGTGATATACCCATCTAATCTTCAGCTTTCTTCTGTAGCATCACATTTCGAAAGCTTCTATTCTCTTCTTGTCCAAACTATTTATCGTCCATGTTTCACTTTCATACATGGCTACACTCCATACAAATACTTCCCGAAATGACTTCCTGACACTTAAATATATACTCGATGTTAACAAATTTCTCTTCTTCAGAAACGTTTTCCTTGTCATTCATTGCCAGTGTACATTTTATATCCTCTCTACTTCGACCATCATTAGTTATTCTGCTCCCCAAATAGCAAAACTCATTTATTACTTTAACTGTCTCATTTCCTAATCTAACTCCCTCAGCATCCCCCGAGTTAGCTCGACTACATTCCATTATCCTCGTTTTGCTTTTGTTGATATTCATTTTATATCCTCCTTTCAAGACACTGTCCATTCCATTCAACCGCTCTTCCAGGTCCTTTGCTGTCTCTGATAGAATTACAAAATCATCGGCGAACCTCGAAGTTTTTATTTCTTCTCCATGGATTTTAATTCTTACTCCAAATTTTTCTTTTGTTTCCTTTACTGCTTACTCAATATACAGATTGAATAACATCGGGGATAGGCTACAAACCTGTCTCACTCCGTTCCCAACCACTGCTTCCCTTTCATGCCCCTCGACTCTTACAACTGCCATCTGGTTTCTGTACAAATTTTAAATAGCCTTTCCCCTCCTGTATTTTACCCCTGCCACCTTTAGAATTTGAAAGAGAGTACTCCAGTCAACATTGTCAAAAGATTTCTCTAAGTCTACAAATGCTAGAAACGTAGGTTTGCCTTTCCTTAATCTTTCTTCTAAGATAAGTCGTAAGGTCAGTATTGCCTCACGTGTTCCAACATTTCTACGGAATCCAACCTGATCTCCCCCAAGGTTGGCTTCGACTAGTTTTTCCATTCGTCTGTAAAGAATTCGCGTTAGTATTTTGCAGCTGTGGCTTATTAAACTGATTGTTCGGTAATTTTCACATCTGTCAAGAGCTGCTTTCTTTGGGATTGGAATTATTATATTCTTCTTGAAGTCTGAGGGTATTTCGCCTGTCTCATACATCTTGCTCACCAGATGGTAGAGTTTAGTCAGGGCTGGCTCTCCCAACGCTATCAGTAGTTCTAATGGAATGTTGTCTACTCGCAGGGCCTTGTTTCGACTTAGATCTTTCAGTGCTCTGTCAAACTTCACGCTGTATCATATCTCCAATTTCATCTTCATCTACATTCTCTTCCATTTCCATAATATTGTCCTGAAGAACATCGTCCTTGTATAGACCCTCTATATACTCCTTCCACCTTTCTGCTTTCCATTCTTCGCTTAGAACTGGGTTCCCATCTGAGCTCCTGATATTCATGCATGTGGTTCTCTTTTCTCCAAAGGTCTCTTTAATTTTTCTGTGGGCAGTATCTACCTTACCCCTTTTTGATATATGCGTCTACATCCTTACATTTGTCCTCTAGCCATCCCTGCTTGGCCATTTTCCACTTCCTGTCGATCTTTTGAGACGTTTGTATTCCTTTTTGTCTGCTTCATTTACGGCATTTTTATATTTTCTCCTTTCATCAATTAACTTCAATTTATCTCCTGTTACCCAAGGACTTCTTCTATTCTTCGTCTTTTTACGTACTTGATCCTTTGCTGCCTTCACTACTTCATCCCTCAGAGCTACCCATTCTTCTTCTACTATATTTCTTTCCCCTATTCCTGTCAATTGTTCCCTTATGCTCTCCCTGAAACTCTCTACAGTCACTGGTTCTGTCAGTTTATCCAGGTCCCATCTCCTTAAATTCCCACCTTTTTGCAGTTTCTTCAGTTTTAATCTACAGTTCATAATCAATAAATTGTGGTCAGAGTCCACATCAGCCCCTGGTCGTGTCTTACAATTTAAAACATGCCTCTTCCACGAATACTACCTTTTTAAACCAAGTGTGAGCTATGATTAAGTTATGCTCCGTGCAAAATTCTACAACGCGGGTTCCTCTCAGTACATATTCATCTACTACTTTTCCTTGTCTTCCTTTTTCTAAAGTAGAATCCTAGTCCCCCATCACTATTAAGTTTTCGTCTCCCTTCACTATCTGAATGATTTCTTTTGTCGCGTCATGCATTTTTTCAATCTCTTCACCATCTGCGGAGCTAGTTGACATGTAAACTTGTTCTAATATGGTGGGCGTGGGCTTCGTACCTATCTTGGCCACAATAATGCGTTCACTATGCTGTTTATATACCGGCCTGTCACAGAGTTATTGAAAAGTATCTCGCAAGCCCCCCTCCCCCCACCCCATTCTGACAATTATTCTAATATTTATGCGTACCAACTCTCCTTTAAAGAAAGCCATCAAATCGCCTGAGAAAGAGGCTCTCTTGTCACAAAACCCTAGCAGCCCTGAAACGATAATGAAAGTTAGCTGAGAAAAGAAACGGATCTGGAATAAGTATTGATTAACATGAATTTAAAGATGGAAGCGATTGGAGTATAAATAATGGACTGACATCTTGGCATCAGGACAGGGACTATGTGGTACAACATGTTCAGATCTGACACCTCGCTAGAGACCAATGCATAATTATCCTGTGTCATACATCGGTACTAACTTCACCTAATGGCACCATCTGTGAATTGCCACTATACACAAGTTATTACAAAATACTGAACACAATGAAAGTAAATATGCTCTGAATACTAGTATAAACTTTATGAAAACAATCTCGTATTACTTTAAACAGTTTTGCAGCAGCTAAACAACACTTCGAACATCCTATAGGAACGACGCTACTTTTACAGTGCTCGTTTTTCAGTTACTAATTATGCAACATACTGACACATTGACTTACTTTTTGTTCCGACTAATCACTGAAAACATGTGGCCGTAAATACAGTTTCTTCGTGAAACCTATTCCACATTTAAAATAGTAAAGCTATTTCTTGTCTGAACCTGTAGATATTATGTTAAGGACGGTTCTTTCGGGTATAATTCATATTTGTTTTGTACCCGCCTCCGTAGCCGAGGTCGCCAACGCACGCCTCTGGGTGGCGCTTGATTTGGAAGTAAGTCGGTTCGAATCCTTGTTGCGGGAAGAGGAGAGGTGGTGACGTAAAGTTCCTAATCACCAGTCTTGCCGCCAGTGTCCTGGGTTTAATTCCATACCGCTTCGCAGTTTTCATGAAATGATCACATGTGACGGTGTCGATGGTGATTCGGTAAACGGACTGCAGACGTTATATTCGACAAGCCCCTTCATGCTATTTGAGAGGAGTAGGTTACGTGTCGGCACCAAGTTTCGTCCTCTCCTTTTCCCATCATCATCTTCGCCATCATCATCATCATATAATATAAAAAGAATATTGCACTATACATTCACCTATTACACTCTCCTACACTCCACAAATACGCATAGTAAACAACTCTCACGGATCCGCAAAGAAAGGAATCAATGTGCGTGAAGTTAGAACACACGTTCCGACGTGATGCTGAGCCCACCCCGTGAGATGTCCTTCTCAAGAGTGCCATTCGTCACTGCCTTTTTTAAGTATGTATGCTGACCAGTAAACCTTGCGAAACTTTCGCACTTTTATAGTTATAAATAATGAGAGTAGTTGTAATCAGTCTAGTCGTTGTGATAAGGGTAGCTGTCGGAATCTAGGGAAAACAACTTTAAAAATGAACCAAACCAAATGACGTGAAAAAATAATCATGAATTTATGATACACCCTTGTATATACCTTTCGATGCGTCTAAAAATACGTTTTGCATTCAGAATGTTTGTCCGACTTGTACGACGGACAGAGCTCAGGGACTGTCAGTAGGTCTACTAAACGTATAGCTTCAATTCGACAAACATTTTCATTTACAGTAAGCACTTTAGGCCGTAGTAGCAAAAGGTAATTCACAATAAAAGAGACAATAACACAAGTGCTTGTCGTTTCGGAATGTATATTCGTTTTAGAAAACTCAACTTGTTCGACGGGCAGAGATAATGGACTATCGCAGTGGTCATGGTTATTATCTGTGACAACGCTGAATACAAATTATCCAGTAAATAAGTATTTTAAAACATGTAAAATGGTATTTGTAGTCAGATAATATGATACAGAAGTCTCTTATTTAGATTTCTAAAATGCAGGTATAAACCTGGGCATCCATCAAGCCCTTTGGCTTATGATAGTCAAAAGTTTTTTATGTTAAAATTTTCCGCTAATATTAAGTATTAGCGCAAAATCGGTATTCAGTGTGAGCAGCCGGTTAGAAAATCTTTAAACGATACCTCATTCATCCCTGTATGATTAGTATGTGTTGAGAAAAAGGAATGTGCACTTCAGAAATAATGTACGAGTATATGGTAATGGTAACTAGACAAAGTATTGTACAGTGGTATTTTTAATTAAAGGTCTTCTAATATCAGATTACATAAAATGATCAGCTGAAATAAAACTTTCACAGCAGGTACAGTGAATGGTTAACCAAATATTCACTGCTAAACAAAATCTCGTTAATAAAGGGAAACAAATATGGAAGCCAAATCATACTTCTATTCGAACCAAATTCAAATAGCGTAGCAGAAGACAAATGCTTTGTTTACAATATGAATGCCTGCGCTGTCCGAAGCATCACCAGACTCATTTTCGCTGCTCATCGGGGCTCAGTTCGAAACGGGACTCATCAATGAAGACAGTTCTACTCCAATCCATGAGATTCCATGCCGTAGGTCTGGAGAGCGATGTGGTACCAACCTAACTATCGCCCGTAATATGGGCCGACAACCAGGAATGGTGGTCTGGGATGCTGTTTCCTTCCGCAGTAGAATCCCTTTGGTTGTCATCCGCGCCACAATTCCAGAACAGTGGTACGTCGACGATATTCTGTGCTCCGGTTTGTTGCCATTCACGATAAGCCATCCTGGGTTTACATTTCAGCAGTGGCCTGACCGCACATGGCAAGATTTTCTACTGCTTATCTTCGTGCGTGCCAAACCCTACCTTGGCCAGCAAAGTCACCGGATCTCTCCCCAATGGAGAATCTTTGGAGCCTTACACCAACCATCTTGAGATACTGACGATCTAAAGCGCCAGTTGCCCGATACGCCTCAGAAGAGCACCAATAACGCTGTGTGTGAATTCCAAGCCGAATTGGACAGAGTTTGTCGCGATATGCCTCAGGGGGGCTCCAATAACGCTGTGTATTAATTGCATGCCGAATAACTGCTTGAATAAGGGCCAGAGGTGGACCAACGCGTTATAGACTTGCTCAATATACGAAGCTCTTTGTCTTGAGTAAATCATCCAATTTTTCCAAAATTACACTGGTGGCCATTAAAATTGCTACACCACGAAGATGACGTGCTACAGACGCGAAATTTAACCAACAGGAAGAAGATGCTGTGATATGCAAATGGTTAGCTTTTCAGAGCATTCACACAAGGTTGGCGTCGTTGGCGACATCTACAACGTGCTGACATGATGAAAGTTTCCAACCGATTTCTCATACACAAACAGCAGTTGACCGGCGGGGCCTGGTGAAACGTTGTTGCGATGCCTCGTGTAAGGAGGAAATATGCGTACCATCACGTTTCCGACTTTGATAAAGGTCGGATTGTAGCCTGCCGCGATTGCGGTTTATCGTATCGCGACATTGGTGCTCGCGTTGGTCGAGATCCAAAGACTGTTAGCAGAATACGGAATCGGTGGGTTCAGGAGGGTAATACGGAACGCCGTGCTGGATCCCAACGGCCTCGTATCACTAGCAGTCGAGATGACAGGCATCTTATGCGCATGGCTGTAACGGATCGTGCAGCCACGTCACTATCGCTCAGTCAACAGATGGGGACGTTTGCAAGACAACAACCATCTGCACGAACAGTTCGACGACGTTTGCAGCAGAATGGACTATCAGCTCGGAGACCATGGCTGCGGTTACTCTTGACGCTGCATCACAACAGGAGCCCCTGCGATGGTGTACTCAACGACGAACCTGGGTGGTTGTACTCGTCGTCGCCATACTGGCGTATCACCCGGCGTGATGGTATGGGGTGGCATTGGTTACGCGTCTCGGTCACCTCTTGTTCGCATTGACGGCACTTTGAACAGTGGATGTTACATTTCAGATATGTTGCGACCCGTGGCTCTACCCTTCATTCGATCCATTCCTGGATACAGAAAATGTTCGACTGCTGCCCTGGCCAGCACATTATCGAGATCTCTCACCAATTGAAAACGTCTGGTCAATGGTGGCCGAGCAACTGGCTCGTCACAATACGCCAGTCACTACTCTTGATGAACTGCGGTATCGTGTTGAATCTGCATGGGCAGCTGTACCTGTACACGCTATCCAAGCTCTGTTTAACTCAATGCCCAGGCGTATCACGGCCGTTATTACAGCCGGAGGTGGTTGTTCTGGGTACTGATTTCTCAGGATCTATCCATCGCAATTACATGAAAATGTAATCACATGTCAGGTCTAGTATACTATATTTGTCCAATGAATACCCGTTTATCACCTGCATTTCTTCTTGGTGTAGCAATTTTAATGGCCAGTAGTGTATAATCAATATTTTGCCTGTACATGTACATCATATCTACGTATTTGCTTCCCATTCGCATAATTCCGTCGCTGTGCGTCATTCTTTTTTCTTAGAATGTACATTTGCAGGCAAAAGGGAATATTTTACACTTGGTGGATTGGGAAGAGCACGTCTGCGACTAATGGTGAGATACGTGACTGTGGCGAACAGATGGGAGAGCCTGTTGGACACTCGAGCGGCGCGGTACGCGTGTCGCACTCGGCCTCGTAATTGGCGACACGCCGCCAGCCTAAATAGCGGCGGCCGCGACGAGTGGCAGGTGTTGCAGCCGGCGCTGCAGCGCGGAGCGGAGCGGCGTTTTATTCGGCCGCGGCCGGTGCAGCGGCGCCCGGCCCGGCCCGGCCCGGCCCGGGTTGCGAGGCGCGTTTTTCCCCCGCGTGGCGCGGCGCGTGGCGGCAGGGGTTCGAGCCCGGCCCGGCGAGGGGCGCAGGGTGGCGGATGATCGCCACTTTGTTTCCAGTATTGATTGCAGGGCGGGCAGGGGACACAGCGGTGGCAGCGTGCAGCTGCTGCACCCGCGCACCACCTGCACGCTCTCATTCCGACGCGGGCGCTCTGCAAACGAATGCAGCGCGCCACGGCCCTGTAGGCGCCCCGGAACCAAAATATTCCGAACAAACGAGCTGTACTATACAGCTCGCTCGCCTGGCTGTCACCCTGACCGACCGATGTAGAGGTAAGTGTCGCGTTGTCACCATTGCTAGCCAGCTACTCCGGTTTCAAAATTTTCCGATTAAACTAGCTGTACTAATCAGCTCTGCAGACAGTCACCCTGCTCGAAAGACTTAGAAGCAACTTCAGATATGTGACAGGGAAGTGTTCTGGGACCATTGTTACCCAGCCACCTGGTGTGAAACATTCGGATTAAATCTACTGCACTAACAAGCACAGCAGATGCTCACCCTCATTGACATATGTGCACTACTGGGCATTAAAATTGCTACACCAAGAAGAAATGCAGATGATAAACGGGTATTCATTGGACAAATATAGTATACTAGACCTGACATGTGATTACATTTTCAAGTAATTTCGATGGATAGATCCTGAGAAATCAGTACCCAGAACAACCACCTCCGGCTGTAATAACGGCCTTGATACGCCTGGGCATTGAGTCAAACAGAGCTTGGATGGCCTGTACATGTACAGCTGCCAATGCAGATTCAACACGATACCGCAGTTCATCAAGAGTAGTGACTGGCGTATTGTGACGAGCCAGTTGCTCGGCCACCATTGACCAGACGTTTCCAGTTGGTGAGAGATCTGGATAATGTGCTGGCCAGGGCAGCAGTCGAACATTTTCTGTATCCAGGAAGGCCCCTACAGGACCTGCAACATGCGGTCGTGCATTATCCTGCTGAAATGTAGCGTTTCGCAGGGACCGAATGATGGGTAGAGCCACGGTTCGTAACAGTTCTGAAATGTAACGTCCACTGTTCAAACTGTCGTCAGTGCGAAGTAGAAGTGGCCGAGACGCGCAGCCAATGGCACCCCATACCATCACGCCGGGTGATACGCCAGTATGACGATGACGAATAAACGCTTCCAATGTGCGTTCACCGCGATGCCGCCAAACACGGATGCGACCATCATGATGCTGCAAACGGAACCGGGATTCATCCGAAAAAAAGATGTTTTGCCATTCGTGCACCCTGGTTCGTCGTTGAGTACACCATCGCAGGCGTCCCTGTTTGTGATGCAGCGTCAGGGGTAACCGCAGCCATGGTCTCTGAGCTGATAGTCCATGCTGCTGCAAACGTCGTCGAACTGTTCGTGCAGATCTGTTGACTCAGGGATCGAGACGTGGCTCCACGATCCGCTGCAGCCATGCGGATAAGACGCCTGTGGTCTCGAATGCTAGTGATACGAGGCCGTTGGGATCCAGCACGGCGTTCCGTATTTCCCTCCTGAATCCACAGATTCCATATTCTGCTAACAGTAATTGGATCTCGACCAATGCGAGCAGCAATGTCCCGATACGATAAACCGCAATCGCAACAGGCTACAATCCGACCTTTATCAAAGCCGGAAACGTGATGGCACGCATTTCTCCTTCTTACACGAGGCATCACAACAACGTTTCACCAACGCCGGTCAACTGCTGTTTGTGTATAAGAAATCGGTTGGGGACTTTCCTCATGTCAGCACGTTGTAGGTGTCACCACCGGCGCCAACCTTGTGTGAATGCTCTGAAAAGCTAATCATTTGCATATCACTGCATCTTCTACATGCCGGTTAAAGTTCACGTCTATAGCACATAATCTCCGTGGTGTAGAAATTTTAATGGCTAGTAGTGTAGAAGTAATTTTATATGTGTCCCAGGAAAGTGTATTAGTAGCAGCCATCCCGCTTTCAAAATATTCCCATTAAACCAGTTGTACAAACAAGCTCGGCGCACAGTCACCCTTATCACAAGACTTAGAAACAGCAGACGGTCACTGACGTCGACAGATGTAGATACGATCTTAGGTGTATCCTAGGAAAGTGTATTGGTACCTTAGTTAGCTAGCCATGTCGGTTTCAAAATATTCAGATTAAATCAGCTGTACATACAACCTCAGCAGACTGTCACCCTTATCGACAGATGCGAAAGTAACTTCAGACGTGTCCTAGAGAAGGATACTGGGACCGTTGTTAGCCACAGATACCGGTTTCAAAATATTCGGGTTAAACTTGCTGTAGAATCCCGCTTGTGAGAGAGTTGCCCTCGTCGATACGTGTGGAAGTGCACTGGGATCAGTGCTGTTCATCCTGTGCGTTAATGATGATAATTTATAACTAAAGACTGTTATGACCCTGGAAGTTAGCGCAACGACAGTCTGATTGAAACACTAGGTGGGTACACAGGATGTTCCCAAGCTTTAGGAACAGGGTCGGTATGTGGGACATTACCCCTAATCAAGGTAGGGTGCATCTGTGAACAGATCTTGGTTCATATCCCAAACATTTGAATCGAGTGGGTGTAGTAACAGACCAATATGTGAATGTGGAGATGATGATTCTGCTAATCATATCGTTCTGAGCTCCCTCGTTTCATGTAGTGAGTTAAGCTGCGATCTGCAAGCATTTGACCGAAACATGTGGAGTGCAGTCAGTATGATTGCGCATCGAATATGTAAGAAGCAACTGTTCAACATTCAGTTTTTAGGATTAAGTGAACAGTCTGTATACAAAAATGACGTCAACATATCAGCGTCAATAACAGTGAGTGACAGGCACAAATAAGATAAAATTAAGAGAAACAATAGAAAAAAATTAAGACGGAGAAAAAACGCCATGGCCACCCACACAGGTGCGCACAGCCTCGAGGATTGTCGAGGCCCTCACACACCGTTGGGGGAATGAATACTGGTGTAGTAACAGTATGTCAAGATGTAGAATAGCTGTACTTAGTCGGTAAACCTCGAGCTCTTCGGAGGCCGCCAGCAACAAATATAATAAAATAAGTTGTAACCTGATGTTAAAAAATTGACTCAACCACCTATTTACCATGAAAAAAACTAAAATTTATTCGTTCTGAAGGTCAAGACTTCATCTTCAGAATAACCGTACAAGAATCTCTAAGCGATAACCGGGAGGTAAGAAAATTAACAAAGTGACTTGGCTACTTCCCTTGCTGCCGTCTCCTCTTAACGACTTCCACATCACCGTCAACTGAAAAAATTACAGACCTAGGAACTCGTAAATTCTAGTGTTTTTTCAGTGTGGTTGAGGCGACATTTCAGCAATGATTTTTACAACCACGACCTCTGATGCATCGTGGATAAAATTAAAACTGGAAATTATTCATGCAGAAATGTCATTGGATTCCTTTTTTGTTGTTTCAGTCTGATTATGTTTCCTACATTCTATTTTATTTCTACGTTAATATTACCAATGATTGCTATTAAGTAATTTACACCTGTATTCATTTAATATAAAGCATTGTATTTTATCATTGGTATTGAATATGTACGACCTCTTAGAGCTTCTAAACCATGTCTAAAATAGTTGGCAATACGTTTAACTGAACTGAACTGATGTTAATGACCTGACAGATAATTTTAATAAAAATCTCAAACACTTTCCATCTACATTTACACTCCGCAAGCCACCCAACGGTGTGTGGCGGAGGGCACTCCACGTGCCGCTGTCATTACCTCCCTTTCCCGTTCCAGTCGCGTATGGTTCGCGGGAACAACGACTGCCGGAAGGCCTCCGTGCGCGCTCGAATCTCTCTAATTTTACATTCGTGATCTCCTCGGGAGGTAAAAGTATGGGGAAGCAATATATTCGATATCTCATCCAGAAACGCACCCTCTCGAAACCTGGACAGCAAGCTACACTGTGATGCAGAGAGCCTCCCTTGCAGAGTCTGCCACTTGAGTTTGCTAAACTCGCCGCTCTTCTTTGGATCTTCTCTATCCCCTCTATCAACCCGACCTGGTACGGATCCCACACTGATGAGCAATACTCAAGTATAGGTCGAACGAGTGTTTTGTAAGCCACCTCCTTTGTTGATGGACTACATTTTCTAAGGACTCTCCCAATGAATCTCAACCTCGCACCCGCCTTACCAACAATTAATTTTATATGATAATTCCACTTCAAATCGTTCCGTACGCATGATCCCAGATATTTTACAGAAGTAACTGCTACCAGTCTTTGTTCCTCTATCATATAATCATACAATAAAGGATCCTTCTTTCTATGTATTCGCAATACATTACATTTGTCTATGTTAAGGGTCAGTTGCCACTCCCTGCACCAAGTGCCTATCCGCTGCAGATCTTCCTGCATTTCGCTGCAATTTTCTAATGCTGCAACTTCTCTGTATACTACAGCATCATCCGTGAAAAGCCGCATGGAACTTCCGACACTATCTACTAGGTCATTTATATATATATATATATATATATATATATATGTTTTGAAAAGCAATGGTCTCATAACACTCCCCTGTGTCACGCCAGAGGTTACTTCAACGTCTGTAGACGTCTCTCCATTGATAAAAACATGCTGTGTTCTGTTTGCTAAAAACTCTTTAATCCAACCACACAGCTGGTCTGATATTCCGTAAGCTCTTACTTTGTTTATCAGGCGACAGTGCGGAATTGTTTCGAACGCCTTCCGGAAGTCAAGGAAAATGGCATCTACCTGGGAGCCTGTATCTAATATTTTCTGGGTCTCGTGAACAAATAAAGCGAGTTGGGTCTCACACGATCGCTGTTTTCGGAATCCATGTTGATTCCTACAGAGTAGATACTGGGTTTACAGAAATGACATGATACGCGAGCAAAAAACATGTTCTAAAATTCCAAGTGAAGTACTGTCTGAAAAATCTTCACAACTATTCAGTCAGCTCTTATGACGCTTTCAGAATGGTGCAGAGATTGGCAATTTGCTTAAACTTTTTAGCATTCATTTTCATCTTTAAGTTTACAGTTTTTGAAATGAAGACAGTTACGTATTACAAGGAGCATGTCGGATGTAGGTATCTGAAGCAGTTACCGGTTCACCTATCTTGACTACTTGCAGCTCTATGAAGAATGGATGACTAGGGTTTCATGGCCACTCGATGACGAAGTCATTAAAATGAAGCACGACCTCGAACAGGGGAAGGACGTGAAAGGCAGTCATCCGCGTCCTTTCAAAGGAACCATCCAGACAATAGCGAAACCTAATTCCAAATGGCCGGACAGTGATTTGAACTTCATTCTCCGGAATACGAGCCCACCTTGCTGGGTGCTAATCTAGGGTAAAATGTGCAACGTGTAGGGCAGACAGAATATGTATGTTTTCCTTAACTGCATTGTACGTGTTATTTGCGGCTGAGCAGTGTCTTCGAGGACTGTGGTCACATTTATTACCAGGTTCTGGAAACGGTCTTACATATAAGAGAACAGGAAGATAGCTCGTGTAATAAAAGATAACAAAATAGAAAATAAGCAAATAAAACGAAGATGGAACATCACGCTCCTCGCTGAATAATACATTACACATACAGTACTATAGTACTATTTGGAAGTCATACTTCAAGTACAACAATTCCTGTAACTCACAGCTACACGAGTTCTGAATATAGCACGAACATCTACAGAAGAATAAAGTTATTTACATGCGGAAACGAAGCCGTGACCACTTTCAGCGTGTCAGCGTACCAATGCACACACTAAGCCTATTGTTTGTTTATTATATAGCGTGCAGAAAGTAATTTTGCTTCAACCTCATTAATATTCCCGACGTAATTAACTAGCTTCTGTGGTGCAGCAATCAATGGAGCCACTGAAACAATTTAACTCTTTACAGTAGCAACACGAATAAAAATTTCTTCGACAGAATGTTCACTTATAACGCGACGAAATAAATGTATGAAACAGAATGTATAACAGCGCAATCATTTTCTTAGGATTTTATGCTGTGTGGCATCATAAGAAGAGCCGATAATGTTAATGTGGCTTTCATTATAATAATTTGCGTGTGGAACGCAGCGTTTGAATATTTTATAGATCCATTACCAACATTCAAGCCACATGAATGATACAGTGATTTTCACATTAACATTGTAGATCCTCAATTAAAACGTCAAATTAAACTCTTTCTGCAACACTGGTAAACGCATCTGGTCCCATACATCTTTTATTAACACCGTTTTTTACTCCCCAGACGTTTGACGTAATACAACATTCTATTACTTTTAGGGTGAAGAGAAACGTATTCTAAATTGATATTTGTAAGTTCTAGTTATAAATAGCCGATTGTAACTGAAACATCCAAAGACACGTATCTGATTGTTGTAGTATTAAATCTCTTCAGTTCTTTTAAATAGTGGTTGTGCAACTTTGCTCTCTAGTAGCCAGTTATAAAACTGTACTTCTGTTACTTATATTTTTTTATGTTATTCGTACTTACATAAAAAATTTAAAGGCTCATTATTTTACGTTACCCTGCTTCCTCTACCGATTTCCTTTTGTAAACTGTCTGGCTAAGTTACATTTTCTTATATTTTTCAAGTTTCCCTTGTTTATTTCTTTTTTGTTATGCTTTAACAATAATTTAAGGGCTTAAGGGGTAGTTCCGAATTTCGATTTTCATTTCCTTTCTTTTCAAGATGTAGAATCTATAACAAGCTGGCCTGTTGTACCATGAAGTCATATACGAATTTATGCAATACAAAAGCTACCACTACAGAAGAATGCGGAAGATTAGATGGATAGATCATGTAACTAATGAGGTGGTACTGAATAGAACTGGGGAGGAGAGGAATTTGTGGCTCAGCTTGACTAGAAGAGGGGATCGGTTGGTAGGACACATTCTGAGGCATCAAGGGATCACAAATTTAGTACTGAAGCGAGCGTTGGAGGGTAAAAATCGTAGAGGAAAACCAAGAGATGAATACACTTGGTAGATTCAGAAGGATGTAGGTTGCAGTAGTTATTCGGAGTTGAAGAGGCTTGCACAGGATAGAGTAGCATGGAGAGCTGCATCAAACCAGTCTCTGGACTGCAGACCACAGTAGCAGCAAAGGCTACCACAAATGTTTCACAAATTAGTGTCATGTATTTCGTCTTCCCAAAGTAATTTTTACTACCATCAGTTATTGTCTTCATCACTTACACAGGCGCATCCTTTTCTCCAATCTACAGGAACATTATCGCAACAGAATACCGCAGGCTTTTCAACAAAACTACATCATGTGGTGAACTAATTGTTTATGGCCAGTCCCAGTAACCTCTATAGTCGCCACATAGGTAAAAGACAAATTTAACAGCACTGTCTAGCTTTCTAGTGATGAATGAATATAAACTGCTGGATATCGATCTTGGATAGATCCTGGACAATTATTCAGTGAGAGCAGGTTTCATATACCACTCTGTGTCATTTTTATACAAGTGTGTCACTGCTAACGTAAATCGCTTGAGGTAATTCCAGAATATATTCCTTACTTGGTGAATCTGTGGGAGATTTGCAGTGTACGTAACTGAAGAAAACTTCAAAAGCCAAGATCACTAACAAAGCATTTTATTGGATGAGCGCTTTCAACAGAGCTAAGCTGTCACCATCGGATCTTAGGCTTTTGAATTTTTGCAACATATTATCCATTAGTGTGACAAGTCGCTTCACATTGCTTATGTACAACTGCGAGGGGTCCGAGATGCCTTACCCAACGATAAACACATTTTTGCCTCACACAGGTCGCTGGTATGCAAAATAGATTGTCACGCGCTGCTTGTGCTAAGAGAGTGAAGTCTCAGGAAGTTCGAATTTGGAGTTCGTAGAGTCCAGGAGCAGCCGTGAGCTACCATTTGGGTCATACCGGCTGAGTGAGTTCCCTCCACCGTGGTCTGATCCACAGCAAAACATTGCCGATTCGTGGCAAAAGATATTTTGGACAAGTGTTTATAAAGATTTACAGTGAGCCGTATATCCACGTTCGCGTCAACTGCGCAGGCAACGTAGTGCATTGCAGCGACGATTGTGTGTGTTTATTATTCTTTTAGTGTGTGTCGTAATGCCACGAATTAAGATCTGTGATGAGATTAATCGTAACTGGACGTGTGAGACGAAAGTAGTGTCTTGCTCATCTTGTGTCAAACAGCGTAAAACATCTTGACATCGGTTACTGCAGAATCGTTTATCATTGTGTGAACACTGTTGAGCAGCCGCACCCGGATTAGAAACGACTCCCGAAGCAGCTAAATCCTATTAGCATTTATCTGTTGGGCCACGTTCATATTAAAATTAAAGTTAGAATATTATTACGATTAGTAACAACCCATTACCACGAAGATCACTACACATCGGCTTTAAAATGTAAAAGTATTTCGTACAAACATAAACATAACCATATTGAGCCGATTACTGGTAGGTAACACGAACACTTGCAACCGTCGCTCTATAGTTATGTTTATGTTTGTACATAATACCTTTGTACATAATACCTTTACATGTGATATGCTGTTGTGCGAAGATAGTGGGGTGTACATATCCAACGTGCAATGACTTGTAACACTGACTGATAATATGAAGTAACAATTCTAAAGCATCAGATCCGATTCTTACAGCATAGCTCTGTCGAAACCGGTCATCCGGCAAAACGCTTTTCTATCCATCTTACCTTGTGAAGTTTTCTTCAGTTACTAATGTCAGAATAGTTCTTCGAAATGGCTGAGGGTGCGTTCATTCTCCTTCCTTGAACAAGCGAGCTTCTGTTCGGTTTCAAATGAACACACTATCAACGCGACGTTACATACTAACTTTTCATCCTTTTTACGCATATTGGTTTAACGTTTAGAATTTATCTTTGTTGTTGCTTTTTAATGTAACAGAATCTTCAGAATGTGACCGATACACTTTAGGTGTATAAAATTCTCTTGGTGATTGACATGATTTAACTGTGAATTAAAATTACTACGTGCAGTGGCGTTCATCTTCTTCGTCAGAAGCTAGAGAACTGAGACACTTTTATACATAGATGCCTTCGCGAAGCCCAAAAGCCAGGAACACATTAACCGACTTTTTGCTTTGGACATGATTTTAACATCGCATGTATGGAGCCTTGTTTCGCGTCTCTAACAGTGCTATATCCTGTATCTATCGGCTCAGAGTAATTTTCTCTAGATCAGAGTTTACTTTGAGGAGTTCCACACCAACTCCACGAAGTTTGTGAGTGGGGCGGTTGCAATTTTCTGGGAATACAACTAAAAAACAAAAAAAAAAGCACCGTGGGAAATATGACCAAGCCCTCTTCGATTACATGATACAATTATTGGAGGACCTGCTTCAACAAGGTGTTGGCAAAATACCACACTCAATTCACAGGTATTATACGGGGGTATGTAATGCCAAATAAAACGTAGCCTGTGTTTCCTCATGCATTTAATGTGCATCATTACGTTCCTTTTATTTACACTGGAAGAGATGAGGGTAAAATTTTTTGCTCTTCGCTCAGTCCTCTATGGATCGCAATCATGTTGGTCTAAGTCACATTCATAGTCTTACATACCCATCACATTAATTAGGTTCAAGCTACTGAAATGGCCCAGTAATGAAAGTGTCAATTATTATTTCTAAGCACAATGGCTAACTGGGACTAAACTGGTTTCGTCTTCGGTAGACATGTGGAGCAGAACGGAGGTGATGGCATTGACGATACTTTAAAGTTCATTAAACTGCTTCCTAATCATGATTATTTCTCTAATCAAGATACACACATGGCCGACATGGGTATCAAACCTTTTGGAAGCGGATCTGGGAAACGAGGCTGTGTAATATGGGGTGCATCTGGGTAGACGAATGTGGATTTATTAAGCAAGAATCGCACTGATGTATCATAAAAAAGCACCTCCCTACACGTCATCATACACTTAAAAACATCAAGGAAGGGGGATTCTTCAACAAACAAATGATTTATGTGATAAACTGCTCCTTAAGTGGCCCACTAACACGTAATCAGGCAAGCAAAATCATTACACATAAGAGGAAACATGGACTAACACAGCCCAGTTCCAGGAAGTGAGAGGCAATATGGCAAGGGGAGCGGAAAACAATCAGTTCAATTGCATACGGGAGCCTACAGAAACCCAGCAACATTTACATCTACAATTTTCTATCAATCAGGTGATCAGACAGTAATGGAGAATGCCAGGGGAGCACATCGGGCCTGAAGAGACGTATCCATGACCATTACGTAAAAAGGAACAAAAATATACAAATCAGAAATCAAAAGAAATTTCTTGTACAAGTGGGTACTGATTATGCTCAGGATTACGTGTCCTGTTATGTGGCTAGAAACATATATCCGTTGTTGCCGGATTTCAGACATGTGGCGGGCTGAACACCAGAAGTTATACTAATTTTGCAAAATACAAAAATCAGAAAATGGGCAAAAATATCGCACATGTGCCGGTGTTTGTTGGATTATTTTCTTTGTGATCTACGATTTGTGCGGCACCAGTTAACATAGCAGCGAAGTATGGACACGTGACGGGCTGAAAGCCAGAAGTTACACTATATCCAAGAAATTCAAAAAACGGAAAACGGACCGAAATTCCACAGAAGTATTGATATTCATTCTATTCGTTACTTCGTGTTCTACAGTCTGAGAGACACCTTTTAACAATGGTATCTAATAACGGTCAAAAGTTACCCCACCAACCACAAAGATAACTTCTATATATGAAACTATCAGCCTCAACTGCTGTAATGAAACTAACCTTTACCTAGGTTTCAGCCCAAATAATTGAGCCTTCTTCAGAAGATATACCTGAATCTATAGTTTGTCTAAGGTGGCATGGTCTAGAAATAAAACTAAAACAGCATGATTAGGGGTAGTCACATTTTAAAAATTCGGTATCTAAGTACTAAGTCAACACCAAGACTTGACTTAATCTCTGGCGTGCGCCTCGTCTCCATGGACGCCGTGCTGTGAGCCTCACGAGCTCACGTGAGCTCCCGAGGCGGCGCTCAATTCAGTCACTGATAAAAACTTCCTAAACCACATCTGTCAGACAGATAAAAAAAATCTAACAGTGACATTTATTGGTTCCTTAGTGTAATACACAGTGATGATTAAACATCTGAACTACTAAGCTGAGCAGACCATTTTTGACAAAACTTTCAATTTCGATATTTCCCTTTTCAGTGTTCCTATTCTGATAAACTGAAGCTTATACGTTGCCCAAGTTACCCTGAAGTTACCTGTGGAGAGCCAAGGGGACTTCCACTAGTCGTTTTGTAGATTAGCGTGTTCAAACAGAAAAAGAGGGAGACATGACGATTTCATATTAAACATTAAATCACGATATCTTGTTTCTCTGTGATCCGATTTTGATGAAATAAATCCTGTATGTTGCCACGATCTACACTCAAGTTACCTGTAGAAATCCCATGAAAAGTCGTCTAGTAGCTTTGGCGATTATCATGTTCAAACTGACACACAGACAGACACGACGATTTTACAGTTCGTAAGTAACCTGTTTACATGTTTGCATGTTGGCTGCGCTATAGATTGTATTAATATCGCTGACAGCGCTCTGCGCCCTCGGAAAGAGACTCTGTGGTTGGACGCACTAGCAGTTTGCAGTTTGCGAGCAGACGGTTTGGACATGCGTCCTTCGTGGAATTAATGACGACTATATAATTTTTGGAACTGGATGTCACATGAATAATGTAAAATCTGCTAATCACATTGTTTGCTCTTCAACAAAGCCGGCCGGGGTGGCCGAGCGGTTCTAGGCGCTCCAATCTGGAACCGCGCGACCGCTACGGTCGCAGGTTCGAATCCTGCCTCGGGCATGGATGTGTGTGATGTCCTTAGCTTAGTGAGGTTTAAGTAGTTCTAAGTTCTAAGGGACTGATGACCTCAGATGTTAAGTCCCATAGTGCTCAGAGCCACTTTTTCTTCAACAAGATCTTTCTTTTACTAACCATATGTCTCCTGGTAGTTAGAGCCAATAGTAGTTAGAATCTTTTTATTTAGCTGGCTGTAGTTACTGCTTGCTGTAATTGCTGTAGTTCGTGTTGTGAAGATTTCTGTGAGGTATGTGACTTATGAAAAGTATTATTGTTAGGATTTATTCCAATTCAGGGCCATTCTTTAGTGTTAATTATTTGAAGCCATGTTGTCATTATGTAGTAATCAGACTGCGCTGGGCTTGTATATTGTAGGTAATAAATGAATAGGTTAAGTTTGAGTTGTCTTCTTCAGGGTAAATTCCGTAGGTCAGTATTGAAATGATAAAAATAACTAACGAGACAGTAGGTTCAATTTCACTCAATAGTTACACTTACACAAAGAAGTTTGAAGTTTTATTGTTACTACAGAAAATGTAGATAGGATGGCCGAGAGATAATAAGCAGATAATACGTTACATACGCTGACGGAAAATATCACAACCTCGAAAAATAATTAGTGTAGAGTATTGAAATATCGGGGACACGTTTGTCTAGGTAACATATTTAAGTGATTGACACTGGGAGATCAAGGTTAATGTCAGTGCGAGATAAGCCATTGCAAATGTGATGAAAAAATGTTGAAATGTGTGTGAAATCTTATGGGACATAACTGCTAAGGTCATCAGTCCCTAGGCTCACACACTACTTAACATAAATTATCCTAAGGACAAACACACACACCCATGCCCGAAGGACGACTCGAACCTCCGCCGGAACCAGCCGCACAGTCCATGACTGCAGCGCCTGAGACCGCTCGGCGCAAGTGCGCTATTTTCGTTCATTAATAACCGGTGTAATCGACAGAATGTTGAATGCAAGCATGCAAAAGTGCATGCAGTGTTTTGTTTAGGTACCGGAAGCCGTTTTGTGGGATGGAGTTCAATGCTCGTTGCACTTGGTCGATTAACGTTGTTTGTTGTTGAAGCTCGAGTTGTAGCCTGATGATGTCTAATATGTGCTCTATTGGAGATAGATCTTGCAATCGAGCAGACCAAGGCAACATGATGACACTCTGAAGGGCACGTTGGGTTACAACAGCGGTATGTCGGCGAGCGTTATCCCATTGGACAACACGCTTGGAATGCTGTTCATGAGTGGCAGTACAACAGTTCTTAATACCAGACTGATGTACAGTTTTGGAGTCAGGATGCGTGAGATAACTACGAGAGTGTCGCTGCTGTCATACGAAATACTATCCCAGACGCCCCACTCATCCGGCAGGACAGGACGGATAGTATAAATTGTGGTAAGGGTCCAAAATAAGGGGCTGTAAGTAACACTCGAAGATACAACTTTGTTATTTGATCAAACAGTACAAGAACCCCAAAAAAATTTTTTTAAACACACAGCTTTAATCTTTGGTACTTAATTACCGGCTGAGAGCCACTTTAATTTAAAAATGGCTGAAGACCAATAACTTAAAACACAAGCATAATCAGAAACTTAAAATGCAAGCCTTATCTTAAGTTCTTTAGTTAGGCTGAAGTAAACAAGTTAAATTCAAAATGGCTGACGGCCTAACACGTAAAATTCAACAACATTAAAATTTGTAAAGTTCCAAAGAGCTTACGTGCAACAGTACTTTAAACTAGGCTGAAGGCCTTAAAAGTAAAACAACGCTAATTTTTTTAAAAAATAGGAGCCATACAAATACAAACAAGAAGTATAAATTTTAAAAAAATAGGGCAGTACACACAAGAGCGCCCAGATGTTCGAGGGTAGGCCTGGAATTCAAACACTAACACTCGCTTGAGTAAGACAAGCAGTTGGGCCAACCATTCACGATCTGATAACCCAACCAACCGACAGTCAACGGACCCACCGACAAGATAACTTCCACTTCACACGACCAGTGCACAACAGGGAGTTCAACGGAACAACATAGAAGATATTGGCGCCTACAACCAATCATACATGGAGCTGTCTAACTATACACCGTGTTGGACAGCAACAACACGATGAGGAAACTACACTGCCTGAAATTTACGTCAACGGCCAGGGCAGGTAACAGGAACGTTAACGGCCACAAGGCAGAAGATTCCGCTGGCGCACTTCAGTTCAAATAACCAAATACAGTGAAACTCCACCGGATGGTGGCTAGAATTTTCCAACTTGAAAACCATATTGTTGCTCGCTGGAATATCACAACAGTTGACAACGAACTCAAACCGACACAATGTGAATAGTCTTGACTTTCTTGTAAGTTAAGTCAAAACTCAACTTTCGTGTCCAGGGTCGGTGAGCCACGGACCTCATAGCAATGGTAACAGCGCCACACACTCCGACACCGCGTAGAGACCGGCAGCGGGCCCGGCCAAACCATGCCCCGCCTGGAATTCCTGCTCCATGCCAACCGACCGACTCGTCGCACACCGTCCAGCTGGAAACTATAAGCGCCAGGTCAAAGATAGTCCAATGTGCGAATATCGATACACACCGCCGCTGCCACCCACTGAATGAGAGGATAACCACCTGATCGCGATAACCGCGGGAGACTAAACACAGAATCGCAACGAAGGTTTAATCCAGCGCATAGCATGAGCCAGCCACAGCTCACATAATTACAGATGTGGGTCTTGTGTGTCTAGTACGAAGACACATTGGGTGCAGGTTCTCAATTGGCCTCGTTCTAACCAACACACGGCCATCACTGGCATCGAGGCAGAAGCACCTCTCATTTGAGTGTAGGCCATAGGACGCCTGACTCCGAACTTTCCTTGAAGTAACCGATTTGTAACAGTTCGTTGTGTCACTGTGGTGCCAGCTGCTGCTCAAATTACTACTACAGATGCAGAACGATGCGCCAGAGCCGTACGCCGAACGCGATGGTCTTCCCTCTCGGTAGTGCCACGTGGCCGACCGGATACTGGTCTCCTTGTGACCGTACATTCCCGTGAACACCGCTGCCAACAATCATGCGCATTGGCTACATTCATGCCAAGTCTTTCTGAAATACCGCTGGCGAAACATCCGGCTTCTCGTAGACCTATTACACGACCTCGTTCAAACTCAGTGAGGTGCTGACAATGGCGTCTTTGTCACCTTAAAGGCATTCGTGATTAACATCAGCTCACCACACTGACGACGGTTACAACGTGTAATTAAATGAAATCTGTTTCTCATCCTCATAGTGGTGCTAATAGTGCCCTTCTTATACGACTGTCGCGAAATTTGTTTAAACATCATCTTTCAGCTGTACAAAGGCGCCTACCAACATTAGTTTATGTCGCACAATACCTTATTTGTGTTGCGTTTTTTTCTCCATTAGTGAATTTTCATTGGTACCGTATGCGACTATGTGTGATATTCTTCTCTCCCCCGGCAGCCGCTTTTTGTGCTTCCTTCAGAATTTCACACACACGCAAACGAAAACCGACAATCAAAAACCTTCATATGCACTACTGGACATTAAAAGTGCTACACCAAGAAGAAATGCAGATGATGAACGGGTATTCATTGGACACATGTATTATACTAGAACTGACATGTGATTACATTTTCACGCAGTTTGGGTGCATAGGTCCTGAGAAATCAGTACCCAGAACAACTACCTCTGGCCGTAATAACGGCATTGATACGCCTGGGCATTGGGTCAGAGAGACCTTGGATGGCGATACAACAGCCCATGCAGGTTCAACACGATACCACAGTTCATCAAGAGTAGTGACTGGCGTATTGTGACGAGTTAGTTGCTCGGCCACCATTCACCAGACGTTTTCAGTTGGTGAGAGATCTGGAATATGTGCTGGCCAGGGCAGCAGTCGAACATTTTCTGTATCC
This sequence comes from Schistocerca piceifrons, assembly GCF_021461385.2. NCBI lineage: Eukaryota > Metazoa > Arthropoda > Insecta > Orthoptera > Acrididae > Schistocerca > Schistocerca piceifrons. The sequence goes on from NC_060139.1 coordinate 150,313,470, forward strand.
AGAAAGGCCCGTGCAGGACCTGCAACACGCGGTCGTGCAATATCCTGCTGAAATGTAGGGTATCGCAGGGATCGAATGAAGGGTAGAGCCACGGGTCGTAACATATCTGAAATGTAACGTCCACTGTTCAAAGTGCCGTCAATGCGAACAAGAGATGACCAAGATGTGTAACCAATGACTCCCCATTCAATCACGCCGGGTGATACGCCAGTATGGCGATGACGAATACGCGTTTCCAATGTGCGTTCACCGAGATGTCGCCAAACAACGGTGCGACCATCATGATGCTCTTAACAGAACCTGGATTCATCCGATTCGTCCAGCCAGGTTCGTCGTTGAGTACACCATCGCAGGCGCTCCTGTCTGTGATGCAGCGTCAAGGGTAACCGCAGCCATGGTCTCCGAGTCCATGCTGCTGCAAACGTCGTCGAACTGTTCGTGCAGATGGTTGTTGTCTTGCAAACGTCGCCATCTGTTGACTCAGCGATCGAAACGTGGCTGCACGATCCGTTTTAGTCATGCGGATAAGATGCCTGTCATCTAGACTGCTAGTGATACGAGGCCGTTGGGATCCAGCACGGCGTTCCGTATTACCCTCCTGAACTCACCGATTCCATATTCTGCTAACAATTGGATCTCGACCAACGCGAGCAGCAATGTCGCGATACGGTAAACCGCAATCGCGATAGGCTACAATCGGACCTTTATTAAAGTCGGAAAGGTCATGCTACGCATTTCTCCTCCTTACACGAGGCATCACAACAACGTTTCACCAGGCAACGCCGGTCAACTGCTGTTTGTGTATGAGAAATCGGTTGGAAACTTTCCTCACGTCAGCACGTTGTAGGTGTTGCCACCGGCGCCAACCTTGTGTGAATGCTCTGAAAAGCTAATCATTTGCATATCACAGCATCTTCTCCTTGTCGGTGAAATTTCGAGTCTGTAGCACGTCAACTTCATGGTGTAGCAACGTTAATGGCCAGCAGTGTACATCACATGTAATACCAACGCAAAAGAGTGCACTTGAAAATGGGAATGAATACCTGAAACGTGTCTTCCTATAGGTGTGAAAACTTGTCTAGGGCAGTGTTTTTTTTTTTTTTATTTAAATCGTTGATGAAATGATGATACTATGGGCAGTGTTTTTTTTTATTTAAATCGTTGATGCAAAAAATACTGCGGAGAAAAGGATTGTGCCTTACTCCAGGGACACCAGAGGGTGAACCACGCTGTGTCCCGGCGCTTGTGCAGCAGGTAGTGCCAGCAGGGGCGCGACAGGTAGCGGGCGTTTTTCCGCGGCTTGCTGGCGCGCCCACCCTGCCGCGCCGCTTCGGCGTGCCCGGGGCGGCTGCGGGCATCCATCTGTGTGACTGCGGCATTAGCCGGACGGACCGGGCTGCACCGAGCCGCGCAGCGCCAACCGCCGTACAGTCGCCGCTCCTCACCGTGGACACACGACGCTACGTTTACAACGTCACCAGCTGGTTTTGACACGCGTTGCCTAACGTAGCTTGCTGTATAGAATATCTATAGAGTGGTGCTAAGCAGGGATGGCAAGATGAGAAATGTAAATAAGGATTTAGAATCATGTATCGGTGGCGGAAAAACTGATACCGCCTACAGGAAAATTAATCAGGCCTTTGGAGGAAAGAGAAGAACATTAAGAGCCCAGATGGAACACCAGTCCTAAGGGAACGCTGCAAGGTGAAAGAAATGCATACTTCAAAAAAAGTGAACATAAACATCATTTCCACCCTTTTTATTGCTCATGAAAACCACACATTGCATGTTGTACCACCATACTGCGAGACCTTCAGAGGTGGTGCACTAGGTTGCTGTGCACAACGCTACCTCTAATACCCAGTACCACGTTCTCTTGCACTGATGCATGCCTGTATTCGTTGCGGCGTAGCCCCAAGTTCATCAAGGCACTGTTGATCCAGATTGTCCCACTCCTGAACGGAGATTAGGTGTAGATACCTCAGAGTGGTTGGTGCGTCACGTCGTCCGTAAACAGCCCTATTCAATCTATCCCAGGCATGTTCTATAGCGTTCATGTCTAGAGAACATGATGACCACTCTAGTCGAGCGACGTCGTTATCCTGAAGGAAGTCATTCACAAAATGTGCACTATGGGGGCGCCATTTGCTGTCCGTAGCCGGCCGCTGTGGCCGATAGGTTCTAGGCGTTTCAGTCCAGAACCGCGCTGCTGCTACAGTCACAGGTTCGAATCCTGCCTCGGGCATGGATGTGTGTGATGTACTAAGGTTGGTTAGGTTTAAGTAGTTCTAAATCTATGGGACTGATGACCTCAGATGTTAAGTCCCATAGAGACTAAGGCCTTTTTTTTTGTCGTCCGTGAAGACAAATGTCCCGAGGATGTGCTGCCGATATGGTTGCACTATCGGTCGGAGGATGGCATTTACGTATCGTACATCCGTTACGGCGCCTTCCATGACCACCAGCGGCGTACGTTGGCCCCTCATAATGCCACCCCAAAACAGCACGGAACCTCCACCTTGCTGCACTCGCTGGACAGTGTGTCTAAGGCGTCTCGGAGGATTGCCTGGTTGAAGGCATATGCGACACTCATCGGTGAAGGAACGTGATGCCATTCCTGAACGCTCCATTAGGGCCATCTGTAACGCGCTGCATGGTGTCGTGGTTGCGAAGATTGACCTCGCCACGGACGTCGGTAGTGAAGTTGTGCATCATGCAGCCTACTGCGCACAGTTTGAGTCGTAACACGACGTCCTGTGGCTGCACGACAAACATTATTCAACATGGTGGTGTTGCTGTCAGGGTTCCTCCGAGCCAGAATTCGTAGGTAGCGGTCATCCACTGCTGTAGTAGCCCTTGGGCGGCCTGAGCGAGGCATGTCATCGACAGTTCCTGTCTCTCTGTATCTCATCCATGCCCGAAAAGCATCACTTCGGTTCACTCAGAGACGCCTGGACACTTCCCTTGTTGAGAGGCCTTCCTGGCACAAAGTAACAATGCGGACGCGATCGAGCCGCGGAATTGTCCGTCTAGGCAAGGTTGAACCGCAGATCACACGAGTCGTGTACCTGCTTCCTCGTGGAATGACTAGAAATGATCGGCCGTCGGACCTCTCCGTCTAATAGGCGCTGTTCATGGATGGCTGTTTACAGCTTTGGGCGGGTTTAGTGACATCTCTGAAAAGTCATAAGGATTGTGTTTGTGATACAATATCGACAGTCGACGTCTACCTTCAGGAGTTCTGGGAACGGGGGTGATGCAAAACTATTTTTGATGTGTGTATATAGAGGATCTATACAAGGGAGATGTAAATAATATTATACGACTGGAAGTGCATGTAAATGAAGATGGGAAGGGAGATATGATTCTGCGGAAAGAATTTGACAGAACGCTGAAAGACCGAAGTAGAAACAAAACCCCGAAAGTAGACGACATTACGTCAGAACTACTGATAGCCTTGGGAGAGCCAGCTATGTCAAAACTGTATCATCTGGCGTGCAAGATGTGTGAAGCAGGCGAAATACCCTCAGACTTCAAGAAGAACATGATAACTCCAATTCCAAAGAAAGCAAGTGCTGACAGATATGACTATTACCGAACCATCAGGTTGATAAGTCATAGTTGTAAAATACTGATACGAATTCTTTACAGAAGAATGGAAAAACTAGTGTTAATACGAATTCTTTTCAGAAGAATGGAAAAACTGATAGGAGCCAACCTTAGAGAAAATCAGTTTGGATTCCGGAGAAATGTAGGAACAGCCGAGGCGATACTGAACCTATGACTCATTTTAGAAGAAATCTTAAGGAAAGGCAAATCTACGTTTATAGCATTTTTAGACTTGGAGAAAGCGTTTAACAATATTGACTAGAACACTTTCTTTGAAATTCTGAAAGTAACAGCGGTAAAATACAGGGAGCGAAAGGATATTTACAACTTATACAGAGACTAGATGGCAGTTATAAGAATCGAGGGGCTTGAAAGGGAAGCAGTGGTTGAGAAGGAATGAGACATTGTTGTAGCCTTCTCCCGACGTTATGCTATCTGTACACTGAGAAAGGAGTAAAGGAAACCAAACGAAAATTTGGAATAGGAATTAAACTTTGAGATTTGTTAGCTACATTGTAATACTATTAGAGACAACAAAGTTCTTGGAGGAGCAATTGATGAATTTTGCTATTTGAGCAGAGAAATAAGTGAAGATGGTCGAAGTAGAGAGGATATAAAATGTAAACTCGCAATGGCAAAAACAGCGTTCGTGAAGAAGAGAAGTTTTTACATCGAATATACATTTAAGTGTTGGGAAGTCATTTCTGGAAGTATTTGTATTGAGTGTAGCCATGTATTGACGGGAAACATGGACGATAAACAGATTAAGCAAGAAGAGAATAGAAGCTATTGAAATGTGGCGCTAAAGAAGAATGCTGAAGATCGGATGATCAGATCACGTGACTAATGAGGAGCTACTGAATAGAATTAGGGAGACAAGAAATTTGTGGAACAGCCTGAGTAGAAGAAGATATCATTATTTCATTGGTAAGACACCAGTAACGATTTCGAATACACACTAAAAATACTAAAGTCGTTAAGGCTAAGAGGAATTGCCAGTCACTGCTTCATATCATATCTGGAAAAGTAAGGAGAAAGGGTAGAGCTGTTTCAAATCAAGTAAAAATTTTAGTGAAATATTTATTCAGCTGTCATAATATAGGTGTTCGCAGGGCAGCATCTTAGGACCAGTATTGTTTTTGATATACATTATACGTAATGTGAAAGTTTTCTTGTTACTAAGACAGAAACAATGTAATCACAGATAAAACACTGGAAGCAACAGTAGAAAAATCAGATGATACCCTAAAGGGTTTTTATCACAGGCTGTCAAGCACTAAACCTTCAGAGAAAACAAACAGGGAATATAATTCTGTAAAATTAAATGAGAATGAAAATTACAAAGATTGCACAGCATACTGAAAAGTTTTGGGAATTTATATTGACTGTAGCCTTAGTTAAATGAGCAGACAAATACACCAGCAAATAAACCATCATCAGCAAGTATTGCCATCAGTGTGTAACAGACACTTCCTTATGGCTTCGTACGATTCCTATATGCCGTCCGTCTTTGGCTGTGGAATCATTGTTAGGCCTCCTGTACACTAAACATCGTCAGTCTTCAAAGTACAGAAAAGAGTGATCGCAATAATGACTAAAATAGTAAACGAGTTTCCTGTACATACCTTTCAGAACAGCTGTAGATTCTAAATGCTCCATATGAGAGCATCTACCAATCTGTTACGCACATCAAGAACATCAGCAGTTATCTCACAGACACCAGCATTTATGTCCACAGGCCAAAAGCCAGGCTGGACATAAATTTACCAAGAGTAAATAAACACAAAACAAGGGGAAAATTCTGTTCGATAAATTGCCCAAGGATATTAAAGAGCCAAATAAAATCGAACTATTTAAAAATTCAGCTAAAACATACCTCTTAAATCCACACTAATAATATACACGGGAAAGTAATTCTGTCTGCTAATTTTTGGCGACTAAACTGCTGAATCGATTTTGATGAAATTTTGAATGGTGTTAGCTTGAACCTTGAGAAAGAACATAGGCTACTTTAGAAAATACAAATCGTAGCATGGATGGTAGTATTATAGACTGGCGCCATTCGACAGGAGAATATGGACGATAAAAATATGCTTGTGTGAAAGGGGAATTTTGACGCCGACTAACACGTTTTTATCACAGCTAAACACAACAATTATATTACAAATAGAATTAGATATTGTACAACATTGGTCTGTCGATAATATGACGGACATTGAACAAGTAATTGATAACACAGTGTTTCTTAACTCTTTGGATTTGTCAGGCGTGCCTTCTCATAAACTGGGGTCAAAGGTTCGTGTTCCCGTCTTCTTAAGGCGAAATATTAAAGCACCCATACTGTGTAACAGTACACGCTTACAAATTACATGTCTGGGCCGAAATACTGTTAGCACTATTATAATTAGTTCCACAGCTAAAGGAAAAAGTGTTCTGATTAAACTCATCCCAGTTATACCGACTGATTTTCCTTTTCAATGTGAAATACTTCAGTGCCCACTAAAAACTGTTTTTCGAATGACCGTAAATAAAGTCATGGGGCAAACACTCAAAACTGACTGTGTGCATTTAGAAAATCGTGTTTTTCTCATCGACTACTCTGTGTGGCGTGGTCATGTCTATCAAACACACAAAATCTTTGCGTCCTTGTAAATGAGGGCAAGACCATAAAGGACGTTTATACAACTAGGTTAAGATCACACAGTAAATAATTGAGAAGAAAGAAAATTTTATTTTAGCTCTTAATATTTTAAACTAATGTTCAGAATACGGTAAAATACTAGAAACATTTTCAAAAAAAATGGCTCTGAGCACTATGCGACTCAACTTCTGAGGTCATCAGTCGCCTAGAACTTAGAACTAATTAAACCTAACTAACCTAAGGACATCACACACATCCATGCCCGAGGCAGGATTCGAACCTGCGACCGTAGCGGTGACGCGGTTCCAGACTGAAGCGCCTTTAACCGCACGGCCACATCGGCCGGCAAACATTTTCATTATGTACCTATAAACCAACACTAAATACATTCATACATACACACTTGCATATCTACACTACTATATACCCAGATAGTTACGAACTACTAGCTTACTTGCTTACCATCACTAATTATAACAAAACTATTCGTATCTACAGAAACGGGTAACAGTTAGTAACTTTTATTGCAAAGTCAAAGATTACTTAGGTAACAAAGGTAGGAAATGGCAAAAGATAATATTATTTAATAATAAACAACTACCGATCTACAGTAAATTATCTCAGTCAGTCTTACTGTAATACCTTATGTGTGACAGATAACATCTTTGTGCTGAACACGTCCTTCCTTGTACTTAGGTGGTAACGCAGCTTTTTCAGACGTGCCAAGAGCACAACATGACGGACTCGAGACAAGCGCAAAAACATTCAACGTCCAGATGACAGCCAAAGTGTATGTGGAATTGTGTGTGTGTGTGTGTGTGTGTGTGTGTGTGTGTGTGTGTGTGTGTGTGTGTGTATGTGTGTGTGTGTGTGTGTGTGTGTTTGTATGTAGTGTGGGCAGCACCAATGATGTGATATAAATGAATATAGTAAAAAGTATTCCTTTTTAGATAAATTGTAAATTTGCTCGGAAACATGTACGAAATCACTGTACACAACACATCCAGAGGAAAACTAGGGTTTAACGTCCCTTCAGCACTGAGATACAGCACAAGCTTGGAATGTTTCAAGGATGGGGGACGATATCGACCATGCCTTTTCAAAGGAACCACCCCAGCATTTGCCTGGAGCGACTTAGGGAAATCTCGTAAAACTTCAATCTAGATGTCCGGACGCGGATTTGATCCGTCGTCCTCTCGAATGCTAGTCCTGTGTGCTAACCACTGCGCCATCTCCCTCCGTCACAAAACATAAAAAATAACAACACAACATGTTACTCTAGACCTGCATGAGATAATATTGCTGTCTTTCCGTTTTCAATTACGATGACATGGCTCCTATGAAGAAGCGGGACATTATTCGGAGCTTTTTCCCGCTGACGCATTAGTTTAAGTTGGCGCTTGATGAAGTGGTATGTTTCCTATCTCTATGAGCTCTTGATAAGGATACAATTCGAGTGGCAGTCTGGTTGTAAGGGACAAATAACAGTTGTCTTTCCCAAGTGGATCACCTCACGGAACTGTATCCTTATCAAGAGCTGCTAGAGACGGGAAACATTCCACTTTCATCAGGCACCACCTGAAAGTATTCTGTCAGTCGAAAGAGTTTCGCAGTTGATAAAATAAGTTTTGCCATCAGTGAAACGAGAACGGGGAAGACTCCAGGATTTGACTGTTTTCTCCCTGAATTCCTTAAAAAAGCCTACAAGGCGGTACACGGGCCACAGAATGGCTGAGCCCGTTCTTTTCACATATTATGCACTGTGGCCATGTACCAGCTGATTTCAATGTAGCTAAAATAATATTTGCCAGACAATGCAAAGGACAAACCAGAAAGCTGCCACCTGATTTCTCTCCTAAGCACCATCTATAAACAGTAAATAATATCTTCGCTAATGCCACATAAAATAAATAACAAACCAGGAAGAACCGGAATACCTACCCGTCGAGCAAGATGGGTTTCGCCACTGCAGCAGCTGCAAGGAGCAAGTACTGAGTCTAACGAAGCACATCGAAGAACGGTTAAAACAAGAAGACGACGGTGGTATTCCTGGATGTCATCGCTGCGTATGACACTGTGTGGAATTATGGACTACTGTATAAACTGTATCACACCATCTCACACCAGCAACTCTGATATCTCGTCAAAAATTTGCTGTGTCACGGAACCTTCGAGATAATAATGGGTGATAATATAAGAAGTGCCTGAGAAATGAAAACTTCCCCCCTCAAGGATTGGTGCTGACCTGGCACTTTTCAACCAGTACTAATTCGAGACATGCCAGAAACAAAAGTACTAAATTTGATTACACCCACGATCTGGCGATAGCCGTCCAAGCCAAGTGGATGGAAGATGCTGACAGTCTCCTTTCCAAGGTCTTGAAGTCGTTGGAAAACTCTGCAGTGATATGAGACTGACTGTCAGCACATGCAGAACCGAAGCGTGTTTTCACCTGAATAAAGTGAAAGCTACAAAATTTCCCAAACTATGCTGCAACAATTAAGTGTTACCCCATGATTTGTTTCTCAAGTACCTTGGTGCCATACTGGTACGTATCCTGTCCTTGAGGAAACAACCTGAAGCGACAGCAGCTGAAGTCAGCACACGCTACAATATTCGGCACAAATTGTGCAGCAGCAGGTGGAGAGCAGGTGGTTCAACGTACACACCTGTGCTGAACAGCATTGCCCCATCGTCGCTCAGCAGAGAGATGTTCATGGTCCCATGAGCTGAAGAGAATTGAAAGTGTTCCAGAATTGTCAATGAATAACGACATTCCTCATATATCAAAGAGCTGATTGAGGTCCAGGAAGCTCCCAGTGACCTTAGCGCAGCAACCATTAAACACAGACCACAACATCTGTGCGCAGTGCCGGACAGACTGGAACACTGAAAATTTGACGATTCACTGGCCCATTTCCAATCCCACACAAAGACCTGCTGGGTTCGAATTCTCCCGCCAACAACTGAAAGCTCTTAACACAATTAGGACATCACGTTACATTGGCCAATATCTTCTGTCCAAATCCGCAGTTTAACCGTGGTGCTGTGCGTCGGACAATTGACCGTACTGTGAACGCTGTAAGATCGCAGCATACCCAGGACCAAAGTCAGATCTATATGAACTGAAGAACGTGTAGTTTCCTGGCTGGATGCCTTCCATATCAATGTTTAAGGATTATACTTACTAATCTTCCTCAATCCACTGTCGAAATAAATTTATTGTCCATTTATTACTTAGTGCTCATTTATTACTTACTTTTGTTCATTTTAATGTTACTAATTCGTTGCTGGTTTTAATGTTAATTCAGCTGCTCATTTTGCTGTTGCATTTATTGTTCTTTTTTGTTGGTTCTTTCTGTAGCTAATTTTTAATGATTTAAACGTCCAATGTTCCATACATGTCCAAGTGTTTATGCCACATGATATACTAATAAATAATGCTCCATGGATGAATAAACATCTGATCAACTATCCACTCATCGTCAAACATCTTGTATGCTTTTATCAAAATTTTTTCAAAATTATTTTAATGCAAATTTTTGTTGTAAATAAATTATTCGCTTACGTCTTTTGATACGGCGCGACATACAAATGCAACAGTTAACTTCATGGGAAGGTCACCAAAGCTTCAAAATCCCATGGTAAAACAGGCAATATTTTGCCTTTGATCGAAAGAACCGTACGATTTGTCAAATTTCCACTGGAACTACGCACACACTTCAGAATCTCGGTGTTGTCATGGGCATCTAGAGCACCCAGCAAATGTAGGGGCCATTTGGGACATACTTTCTCTGTGTTTCGAGTTCCCTTTCGGCATTTATAAACTAATTGTACCATTTGGATCCGTTGCTTCAGTGATGTTGTCAGTCAAACTGAGTTATTTAATGCAGCATACTAATTTTAGGGAGCAAAGAGGTTCACTTTCCCGGAATCTCAAGTTCACCTTTCCGTAAATCACTCAAGGCCAATTTCGGGATTGTTCGGTTGGAAAGGACATAGTAGATTTGTTTCATAATGAAACATACACATATATTTAACCAGTACGTCTGAAACATCAGTCAAGGAAACAGCAGCTTCTTCCGAAATTGCTCAGTTTTGGACGAGTGACGCCATGTATAGCACTGCCTGGCACTCCAGCACGGCTTTTTCACTAGATATCTAAAACAAAGTTGAACACAACCTCCATGTTGTTAATAATTATAATTTCTCTTGATTTGTTAAGCAGGTGATAAGTGCTAAAATGAGCTTTACCGTACTCTCTAAATGATCAAGGTTTTTGTACAGTTTTACCATATATTGGATGAATGAAACGAGTATACAGTATTTTATCGTGACATCAAGTCAATTTACTTTCAGAACGAAATCTTTAGTTGCTTATTTTCTGCATAGTGTATGTGATTCTACCTTCTCTCCTCTTGCGTTTGTCCATCTAACAAACAAATATTTGCATATTTTCGTAGCATCAGCTCAGTGTTAAATATCGTTCTGCAGAATACATATATAAAACAAGGAAGACTTTCGTTTTTTTAGCTTTGCGAATTTGGATTAGAGCAGTGGGTTGAAGGTTAAAGGCGTGTGTGATATCGTACACCTCTCTTTGTGTATGTGCGTTCAACCGTGTACTTACTCTCTTTATAGCTTATCGTCATTCTACATTACATTACACTCTCGTTGTTAGTCGCATGTTCTCTGTATTGTGTGTTATTTAGTGTCGATAAATTCTCTTATGTACCTAACTTTTTGTTTTTTGAAATATGTTGTATGTCTGGTGAATCAAGTAAACTTTAATCTATGAGTGCAGAATTCTGAAGTCTTCATTTATAATAATTGGATATCATCGGAGAAGCAGCATTACACCGACTTTTAGATTTTCCGTGGAATGTCAGAGTTCTATGGAATCAATTATTACATCAGAGTGCCATTATGAACCACCGCACTGGGACACCGAGAATAAAAAGATCAAACAATTACGCAATCATTTCGAGCATCGAACCAATTAACGAATTCCACAGCATGCGTGAGCTCTAGTGAAATAATTGGCTTTCAAATCCAGGAATGTGTGTTTGTAAGAATCCTAGAACATTTCGTTTCTCTGTTCCGTTGCGCCCACACACCGTTATAAGACATGGTGAAAATGAAATCTCCAAAACTAGCTGTAATAAGCAATATATTTTTAATATTTTACACGATAATTCTCTTTCGGCTTATTATCTACATCAAGTGTCCGCCTGCTTAGCTGGGTAGTAACGTGCTCGCCTCCCATGCAAGCGGGCCCGGGTTCGATTCCCGGCTTGGTTGGAGATTTTCTCCTCTCGGATACTGGGTGTTGTGTTGTACTCATCTTCATTTCATCCTCATCACCGGCGCGCAGGTCGCCCAATGTGGCATCGAATGAAATAAGATTTGCACTTGGCGGCCGAACTCCCCCGACAAGGGGCCTCCCGGCCAACGATGCCATACACTCATTTCATTTCCATCTCTATCAAGTGACGTCCAGTTGGCAGTGGCGACCGTATTACACCTATAGCATGTTTTCCGTCTAGTCGTGGTAAAAAAATAATATTTTTTGTAGTTACCAACGTAAAAAATTCGTTTTTGAGGGATATTTTGACTTTTCTATACTACTATGCTATTTGTTTACATACGTAAAGAAATGTTTACATGTAAACTTAATAGTAGCGAACTGTCAAAATATTTTTGCAGTTCTTTACTGCAGTCATATATTTGTACATATGTAAATATATTTTTACATAGTAAAGAACTGTCAAAATAATGAACTGCCGTTCATTATGCGTCGAACGTCCCACACTGCTGTCTGCGACTATTTCACGCAGTGTTGCTATTCTATTACTACTGGCATTCTCGACACACTCCTGACACTGTGGATTGTGGAATGTCGATTTTCCTGACGATTTCAGAAATGGCATGTCCCAAGCGTTTAGCTCCACCTACCATTCCGCGTTCAAAGTCTATTAATTCCCATCGTGCGGCAATAATCACGTCCGAAAACTTTTCAGGTGAATCATCTGAGTACAAATGACAGCTCCGCCAATTCACTGCCTTTCTATACCTTGTGTACGCTGTACAACGGCTGTTTGTATGTGTGCTTATCGCTATCCCATTACTTTTGTCATCTCAATGTATTATTCGTAGCGTCATGCACCGCAAGGTAGAATCTCTGGTGCAGCAAATAAAAAACACCCTTGTCTAACCTGTGTGATGCTTCTTGCCTCTGAGGATGTAAGAAACGGGATGATTAACTTCGGACAGGCAGCTGCAGCCCAATCCAGTCGCAGGGCGGCCACGGCCACGGGGAGCGGAGAAGCCGCGCTTATCCGGGCGGCCGTGGAGCCAGATCCGCAGCCGGCTTTAGCAGCTTAGCGCTGCTGACTTCATCGCAGAGATTTGCATAGCGCTCGGCTCCCGCTTGTTGACTCGGCTAGGGCCGCCTCTGCGCATTCGCATCGATTTTGCAATTTCACCGGCGCGGCTGTCGTTTCTCACAACTTGAACTGTGCCCGTCCCCTCATATCTACTCCGCCTCCACTGGCCGCAGAGGCGGTATCGGAGGTCGTACGGTGATAAGGGCAACACGTTACCTGTGCGACGAAAAAGTTGAACGTGACACTGGACAAAGAAGAATCTTTCACACTGCAGCAGAGAGCGCACGATTTTGAGACGTTCCCGCGGATTAAAACTGTGTGCCGGATCTGTAACAGAGTCTGCTAACTTTTCTTTCAGGGCAATGTTCTTACCGTCTGAGCAGTCCATGACAGCCAAATCGGTAAGATTTCGGCAGATTGGTCGTCTAGGGGGCTTCAACCTTCGCAAAATAACTTGGCCAATGCGCAGAAAGGCATTCTCAACCTGTCCGCGGGGCGAGCCAAACGATTTTTTACGAAGGGGCGGCCGGCTCTGTTGGCAGTCGTACACTGAGTTTCATGTTCGGTTCTCTAGTCAGAGATTATTGGTTTTGAGTGACTGTATTTTTCAAATTATTGGTCGTACTGACAGAAGTTGTTAATATCGTTTTCAGATTCTCTAGCTGCTGCTCTGATGTTTTGTTAGATATAAGTTTATGAAGAGTCTTCAGCTGTTGAACTGCTCTTATCCTCACCACACAGAGACCTGTCGCAACGGAGCCCCCACCAGTACCGTTTCCCCTCTCTTGTCAATCTATAGACGGATTTCTGAGACTTTAGCTTTGTATCCATCGCAGTATTGAAACGTACTTCATTTGATCCTATTTTACCCGGCGCCGTGCGGCATCCTTGCGATTTAAAAATCGAGTAGAAGGTCATTATAGCTTTGCATCCTAGGAATGAAACGTACTTCACTTGATACTATTTCACCCGGCATCGTGTTCTTGATCTGTTTTATTGCTCGTGTGTTTAGTATTTATGCCTGGAGGCCTCATTTAGCTTGCTGAAGAGGCTGTAGTCGCAGCCGTTTAGATTCAAAAATGTTCAAATGTGTGTGAAATGTTACGGGTCTTAACTGCTAAGGTCATCAGTCCCTAAGATTACAGCCGACCGTTGTGGCCGAGCGGTTCTAGGTGCTTCAGTCCGGAACCGCGTTGCTGCTACGGTCGCAGGTTCGAATCCTTCCTCGGGCATGGATGTGTGTGATGTCCTTAGGCTAGTTAGGTTTAAGTAGTTCTAAGTCTAGAGGACTGATGACCTCAGATAGTGCTTAGAGCCATTTGAACCCTAAGCCTACTCACTACTTAACCTAAATTATCCTAAGGACAAACACACACACCCGTGCCCGAGGGAGGACTCGAACCTCCGCCGTGACCAGCGGCACAGTCCATGACTGCAGCCATTTAGACAACAGCTTGTTACCCACCATATACTGTGTCACAGTTTTGAAAATCCAATTCCTGTCGTCTGGGCTCCGAGATGGTACATGGATCATTTCAGCAACTTGCAGAGAAATTTGAGAAACCATATTTGTACACAGGATTAAATCGATGCTTAGAATCCACAGTATTGTCACCATAAATGATAGTCGACACCTGGTTTCGTGTCCAGTGGAAGGTTCGAAGCAGAGGCATCGAATATTTTGTAACAAACCGGCTGCAACTCCCTAGGCTTGAGCTATGGGGCTCAGAGCCTTAGGGTCAACCCAACCTAATCATGTACGTGTATCAGTGGTGTACACGATGTATCTGTAGACTAGGTTTTTCTCCATTCAGTCCAGATAATGATAGCTGCAGGAGATCCCAAAGTATTAGTGCACTTCCAGGTGCTTCCGGGAGATATTCAGCAGAACGCCTGTGAAGTTCGGAAGGCAGAAGAGAGCTACTAGCGAAAGCTTAAGTGTGAAGACGGGTCGTGAGTCACGTCTGGATAATTCATATGATAAGAGCATTACCCACGAAACTCAACGTTCTAGGTTCAATGCTCGGCCCAGCACACAGTTTTAATCTGCCAAGATGTTTAAATGTGCGGGATATCTAGAGAACTACCCACAAATTCTGACACGCCACTACATCCAGGTTAGTAACTAAATTATGGAAAACTGGATACTGGAGAGAAACTCATCTGTCGTCTTCATAATTACGACCGTTTGTCATCTGACGTGTCCATGAAAGCTGAAATTCTGCTGGCCGCCTTACTGACTGCCACTCATAGCGAGGGTAACATGATACATTTTTATTTGAAGATGTGCAGATCTGCACGATCAGAAGCGTAAAATACTCAGAAGTTATGGGCCAACTAGGCTTTTTGCGGAGTTTTATGTAAAGGCTCTACCGCCAGTATTTCTATTCTCTCAAGGGCGCCATTGCTTTTGTCAGCTTCTGTTGTCAGTAAAACAGGCGATGGAAGCGTTACACTTCATGCAGATGGAAACATCGACATGTATAGAAGAGAATAGGAAAATGAGGTGAATTAACTACAGTCGCTTGTTAATCAAAATAGCTGAAAGACACACTTCTTGCAAGGCAGTGAATTATTCTTGCAGTTGAAAAATGTCTCACATCAGTTGATCAGATATCACACTCAAGAAACCTTGTCTTGGCCTTACTGAATATGGTGTGCGTGTGTGTGCCTTCGTGTGCGTGCGCGCGATTGTAGGGCGTTTAAAAGCGATGTTATTAGCGCAATTGCAAAGGAATGAATAAATCGGCAAATAGGTACATAGAGATGGAGCACAAACTGAAACTGTATAAGCATGAAGGCAAAAAGTCGGGCGTTTTTTAAGGTATCGTTTGCGTTAAGCTATTTCGGGGAACCACGGAAAACTTACATAAGGATGGTTGGATGGTAATGTGAACCGTGTACCTTCATAATGTGAGTCTAATTTGTGTCTTTCCCACTGCCCCACCTAAATCAGTTTGCTAAAAGAGTCCGAAACAAATGTGACAAAATAATGCAAGATTTACAAAAGTATAAGACAGAGAGAGGCAGCTAAAACTGAAGTCAAGCTCTTCTACTTTCATTGCCATTTGCTCAGCCAATTACACCCAAAATGTACAACTTTATACAACGTTAAGAAACATACCTTTTGGATGTTACGCACTATACATTTCTTATACAGGATGAGTCATAAACGAGGAAAAATATTCACCAGACAATATGCTGCTATGCACGAAAGTCAAACACCGTTCAACTTTTTCACCTGGATAAATGTTTACAAAATAAAAAAAAAGCTGTTGATCGGGACACTGAAGAGTCTCAACGTCTATACATGATATTCTCCAACACATGTGTCACTTGACACTCTAAAATTCTCATCAGAACAGCTAACGCTGGGAAGATACGGGAAAAGCTTGTCTCACCTTAGACTTCGAGTAAGCCTACAAGAAACTGTGGATAATACGTTGCCGACAGCGGCAATGTACACAATTTAAGAGCAACTGAATGTCAGTTTCGTTCCGTATCGTAATGTTTATAAGCTACCTGACGTCATACATGCGCAAATAGGAAGAGAACAGAGCACTGACAATGTTTCTTTTGCTTTAAATTAATTTTTGGAATATAGGTTGAGCGACATAATTGAACTTTAGATGTGCCCGAGATTTAGGCTAGGTTGAACGGTAAATGTAAATGTCGTGTGACTGGGGCCTCCCGTCGCGTAGACCTTTCGCCGGGTGCAGGTCTTTCGGTTAGACGCCACTTCGGTGACTTGTGCGTCTATGGGGATGAAATGATAATGATTAGGACCACACAACACCCAGTCCCTGAGCGGATAAAGTCTCCGATCCAGCCGAGAATCGAACCCGGGCCCTTAGGATTGACAATCTGTCGCGCTGACCACTCATCTACCGGGGGCGGACTGGTTGAATGGTGACAGTTTGATTGTGAGTAGGCGAAGCTGATCGAACACTTCCGTTACTCCTTCATGTCACGTGACGTTTGAAGTGTAAGTGGTAAGCGTGGGTGACATAAACTACTAAAACTCGCAAAAGTTGTGATGTGTTGTGGCTCTGGCCTCCTAGATTAAACAGGAGCATGCAAGAAAATTCAGGAATTATGTTCTGCATTGTCAATTATTGACTTAGGAACATGACAAAAACAATTTTGCATTTGTAACACAAAAATGGTTCAAATGGTTCTGAGCACTATGGGACTTAACATCTGTGGTCATCAGTCCCCTAGAACTTAGAACTACTTAAACCTAACTAACCTAAGGACATCACACACATCCATGCCCGAGGCAGGGTTCGAACCTGCGACCGTAGCAGTCGCGCGGTTCCGGACTGAGCGCCTAGAACCGCTCGGCCACCTCGGCCGGCTTTGTAATACAATATGTTACTGTATGCACGAAATATTATCTATCATCTATGTCCCACACACTGTATATTGTCGTGCTACTCTGTAGAACTTCCACATTTTGTGATTTTCATACATAAATATGAAAATGTTCTGACAATCAACGCCGTTAACATATGAACAAGGTCTGTATTAAAAACTACTGCATAATTACTATATTTGCAGACTGAAGCCTGAAATTATTGACATGAAGAACATGTACGTGATTGGACACTGATAAAAATCTTGGATGAACTAGAAAACAGTTTCCAGTCTCCTTCATTACAGTTTTAACAGCAGGGTAGCTGGTTTACCAAATGCTACATTCTCGTATCACATTCGTCTCTTCATCAGCTGAAATAAAGGGGAGCTGCGCTGATAAGATAGCCATTACTCACTTCACTGAATACGTATGAATGAATATATGGGGTATTGAATTCTGTATGGACCAAATACCCAACTCACTCGAGCAGGAAGCCATATGTCATCAGATGAACTAAACGTAGTCTGAGCGTCCGAAAGTAAGCACGGAACAGTCGAGTAGTTGACTACTACCGTCAGCTTGTTATCCATCACCTGTAGATACTCTGCTTCACACTGACTCATTATGCTGCTGCCCAATGATGAGATGATAGCGTGGAAGGGTATGACATATCGAACCATATGTTGTACATCCCCTGAGCACTTCCCTTTACACACATATACACAAATTCGTGAAGTACTTAATATACAAAGCATCTGATATCATGACGACGTGCTGACTCTTCCCATTTTCTCTTTAGTGAGAATCAGTTTCAAATGAACTGAGACACATACAGTCATAATGTAACATTATATTGTGAATTTCTGAGTTCGCTTTTGAAATGCAAGTGTCTAGTATTTATAATAATTCAGTTGAATCTGCATGCAAGTATATAGGTGATTCTCATTGGTTTTACGTGGGATGATAGAAAAGCAATACTAAAAACAGTACTATATTCTAGAAATACGCCATATACAGGAATAAAGAACTGAAACTATTCTACCCGATTCACGCTTTATCTAGTGGAAATAACGACAAAGAAAGAAGAACAGAGATTCGGAGACATGGCATTTTGTAGGAAGCGAGGTGGGGGGGGGGGGAGAGGGAAGCGGCTCTCCCTTACCCCCCTTTCCCCCTCCCCACCCCGAAGGAAAAAATTAAGTTACACCCCGGAGCGAACTTGCATTCCATACCTTGACGTTGACAATAGGGACACGGGATGGCTATTGATTTGAATAGTAAACAGAACCATCTGTCGTGAAATCTCAAAACTATTTGTCAGTCTACCTTGAACTGCCCCTCCCTTTCTCATATGTTGTCTACGCTGCTGTTAGGAAATCGATGGAGAGATAGAATTATTGACTCAGTGCTCAGTTTGCAATTACGAGAGAAAGGAATAGTTGCATGCCTTGTGTTGCATGCCTCGCATGCCTTGTGTTGTGTTCAGTCGCAGGATAGTGCAACTGCTTTTTAAAGCAGAGGTCGTATAGTCTAATCCCGCTTTGGAAAGGAGTTTGATTTTTAAAATGATATTTTCGATCAGCGTAAGGGGCAGTATACGTTCACAGCGGAACACCTCACGGAAAAAGTCCCCTGTGTAATTATTAATATGGGAAATGAAACGAAAGTATGACTGTTTATCAGATTGTAGTTTCTTGGATTGAAATTAGGACGGTCTACGTATTGTGAGACAGATGAAGGTATACCTTTTTCGTATGGTTATAGGTCTGGCAAAGTAAATAATAATTACTTAAAAATGTATCAGACAAAGTATTTAGCTAAAAGCACTGAAGTATCAGCAGAGGTCAGGCGAAGGGAACATGGGATTCGTTTAGTCCGTACCTTTTTTGTGCCCAAATGGTTTCGGCTGCTAATTAAATTTGTAAATCCCTGGTCCATATTTAATGAACTGTCCATAACGCAGCGGAGGCAGCGCGCAACATGCGGGCTGTTTAATGAGGTTGGCTCTCCCTTCGCTGCGCCCCGGTACAAATCGCCCTCTGCCGGCACTTGCAATCATGTTCCACCGCTGCGTGCCGTCAGCGCTGCACTTACCGGGGAGGCAGGACGACGCCTTTGTTTTGTGTGCCTGAACCTCGGACTGGTTTTAATTCTGCTGATATTAATAGATATGGGCGAGTTTTAATTGCGAAATTTGAGTTCGCTTCAACAGGAGACACTATTCACTGCAGTGGTCGGTCAGATATTTATCAAAGAAAAAAATCGCCAAACAGCCACATGTTTACCGAATTTCTTTTATTTAAATGACCCGTTTCAGCATCTCATTATTACTATTTTCCGGCCCCTATGCACTCCAAGTATAGATAATCAGATACATCGATGCATGATTTATTGTAGCCGACAGTATCTGGATACTGTGAATTTTCTGTGCAGTGTGAACTTTTTCGGAAGATTTGTCAAGTTCCTGATATTGTAGGCTCCAGTTAATCATGCATCGATGTATCTGATTGTCTATACTAGGACTGAATAAGGGCCTGAAGATAGCGTTAATGAAATGCTGAAACTGGTCGTCTAAATAAATGAACTTTGAAAATATAAGGCTGTTTTCTTTGATAACTACTCACTGCTGTCTTTACTCTCCGGTACAAAACCAATATCAACAAATGGCTCTGAGCGCTATGGGACTTAACATCTGAGGTCATCAGTCCCCTAGAACTTGGAACTACTTAAACCTAACGAACCTAAGGACATCACACACATCCATGCCCAAGGCAGGATTCGAACGTGCGACCGTAGTGGTAGCGCGGTTCCAGACAGAAGCACCTAGAACCGCTCGGACACTCCGGCCGGCACAAATATCAAGAGCCACTACCTACATAGACGACTATAATTGCTTAAGACTCTTCCAAACAAACTCAACCTGGCAATTACTTTCCCTATAAGTAATTTTCTGTGTTTGTTTAACGTAAAGTGACCTCAAAGCTCACTCATAGATATTTTACAACTTTTTTTATGGCTGTTGCTGTTTCTAGTGATTGTCAATAGTGTCATCGAACAGTAAAGTATCCTTCTGACTACTTGTAAGCTACCCATTACATTCATTTACGATGAGAGTCAAATGCCAGTGTCTCAGTTGCGCGTCGATCTTCTGGGGCTCTATTGCATTTTGCTACAGTAATCTGGTGTAGCATCCTTCTTGTTCATAACAAGATAATCTGCTAACATCCTCTCTCAATGTTAACATTCTCACTGAGTTCAATGAGGGAGTTAGCAGATTATCCATATATATGTACCTGAATATAGGGTGATTCTTATTACCGTTTAAAACCCCCCGAAGCGAAGTAGACGACGCTGAGAAGAGGGAATTTAATATAAAACACATGGTTTTTCAAATGTCGGGAAATAACCCAAAATGGAAGAGAAATGTTAAATATGAACTTCACCATAAGAGCACCTGGCCGTACGTGCAGATGTTGGACGTGGACGTAAAGGGATGGCTGAGTGATGCAGTACTTGCATTAGAGCAAACGATTCGTTGTAAATGTAGAAATTACGAAATTATTGTTCTCTTTGTAACCAAGTAAAAACTGTTTTATTTTATGTTTCTTTTATTTTGTCCCTTCTTTTTTTGTTTGCCGATATTATGTAATAAAGAAAATTAAGTTCATTTACTGATAACAATGCAAATCGGAAATTCATACTCATTTTCATGTGATGCACTACCGTAGCTTTGTGTTGCACTGTACTTTGCAATAAACCAGTGGGGACCGTGAGACCAGTAAATAAAATAGTAACTCTTACCTCAATGTAAACACATAACTGTCAAATGAAGTGAAAAAAGTACTTCTTGCCAGGGGCAAGTCTCGGACCCTGAACTCCATGCGCTAAAGTGGAGCATGTGGGCCCAGAGCCACACCGACGTGAATACTTGGTTTGGGATGATCAGGTGCAACAGACCGATAGGTTCAACTGCTGCACGTACGGTTATCTGGTGACGTCACATGTTCAACATTTGTCATCCATTTTTGGAGTATTTGCCGACATTTGCTACCCCATGAGTCCTACATTAAATCACTTGTCTCAATGTCATATATCTTGCTTCGGAGGTTTTAAACGTTAACAAATAACCCTGGCGAGGACAGAACTTCCAGCCGGCCGCGGTGGTCTCGCGGTTCTAGGTGCGCAGTCCGGAACCGTGAGACTGCTACGGTCGCAGGTTCGAATCCTGCCTCGTGCATGGATGTGTGTGATGTCCTTAGGTTAGTTAGGTTTAAGTAGTTCTCAGTTCTAGGGGACTGATGACCACAGCAGTTGAGACCCATAGTGGTCAGAGCCATTTTTGACAGAACTTCCAGCTTTTAAAATTAAATTCCGTGAAAACAGAAGAATACAGCGCTCCGCACGTTTATTGTGAAAACTGTAAGAATTTTATACATACGTTTCTAAGTAGTGTTTACAAAAGCTGCTAACAGATGGGGCTATAATCGCAATACGTAATACCTGGAAATAGTATTCCAAAGTCCACTGTGATCAGTTCCACCGTTAACACGTGAGAGGTCGTTAGTGCACTGAAGGACGACGCTGAAATCATGTGTTACATTGGAGAACATATGTCTCTGCTGCCGGAATATCACAGCTCACAACAGTATTTTAGTAACAAAGCTCAGTTTTCAAAGATGACTTAATGTTCCAAAAGAATCCATTCATAACCTCTTCACCAACTTCGAATGGGGACAGCATGGCTGATGGAGAATGTTGGCCCCAGGACAACGGTAGTTTTCCTGAGGTTATGGACGTATTCTGCAAAATTCAAATATATCCTTCGGAAGAACTGGATGAGACACTGGTTTGAAGCGTTTCAGCAAGAATACAATACTGAGAATGTCTACAAACGTTCCTAATCAAAATCCAAACATACCAAGTCATAAATACACCCTTTCATTGACAAAGGGCAGATATTGGGAACCAAATTGTAACAGTGGTTGATAAGTTTCCTACTCGTCATCTTCAGGCAAAGAGTCGGGTTCATGTCCGGTTCGTATCTTTATATACGTTGGACCGCAGCCTCCTACACCTCGTGTGCAACGGCTGGGCCGAGCGGGATCCTCCGGAAGGGATGACGCGGGCAGTGATGGGGACGATATCCCGGACGGTGACGGGGGTGGGGGTGGGGGGGAATCTCGGCGCGCTGGAGGGTCCTGCAGTAGTGTCATTATGCTGCCCGTCTACTGTATCCGCTGCCTATGCCGGTTTCACAGGACTGCTCTCTTGACATATTCTTGCAGAGATCGACTGGAATACGCTATCTCGGTTGACAAGGTCGTTATGAACCCGTATCTCCACTGCATTTTTTATGATCGAGTCCCACAACTCGTTCGTCCGACAAAACACCTCTGTTGGTTCAAAATCAGACATGTGACCTTCATTGATTCTGTGCTCTGCCACTGCCGATTTGTCCGTTTGCCTAAGACGAACGCTTCTTAGTTATTCTGAGCGGTGCTGCAAAATACAGCGTTGCGCGTGGTCGCTGTATTGCTTGCCACATTCGCAGATAATGGTGTAGACTCCAGTTGCCTGTAGTCCTAGTTTGTCTTCGATATGTTTGATTTTAGCCAATGAGCAAAAAATGGTTTTGAAGTTGTTCTTCTAGAGTATCCTGGCAGTCTTGGCTGTGGGCGGCCCAGCATAGGTGCGTAAGGAGCATCAGACGCTATACGTCTTTTTTCGGGTCGTCTTCTTCCTTCTTCTTGCTCCTGTGTCTCCGAGTAGCCGTTCTTGCGAAAGGTTTCCCTCAGGTGGTGCAACTTGGTGGTAGACTCTCCTTGTAACATAAGTCTCGTGTTCTGTGCCCTAGGGTCGTGAGCACAAATTTGCGATGTGCTGGACCGTGGCAGCTATTGGCGTTCAGGTGCAGGACCATGTGCGTCTTTTTCCTATAGACAGACTGCCCCAGCGTTCCATCAGCTTTCTTCCTTATCGGGATAAGGAGGAAAGGTTTTTTCCTACCTGCATGGCGAACTTTACATAGCCGTGTATACCATTAAGGCGGTCAAGATACTCCTGCAGATTTTCTTCTCCACGCGACTTCACAACGAATATGTCGTCGTATTTGTAGAATGTCTTCGGTTTGAGACGCATGATTCTGAGAGCCGTTTCCTCGAAGTGCTCCATATATACCTTTGCGGTGCCCGGCAGAAGGGGGGATCCCACAGCGACTTTGTCTAACTGCTGGTAGAATTTTTCGCCACAATGGAAACAGGTGGTAGTAAACCGGTGGCCGAACAGTTCCAAGTGTCTCCGTCAAATAGCATCCTAGTGCTGTCAAGGAGTCCTGTAGCGTACTCGTGTGAAGAGAGGCGTGACATCGAAACTGACCTGGAGATCGCCCTCATCTAGAAGTATCCGCTGAAGCAGCCTCACAAACCCAGTTCAGTTTTTGACATGGTGTGTGCGGTGAATCGCGAGAGGCCTTAGTAACTGCACCAGGAGGTTAGCTATTCCTTAAGTTGGAGAATTTATCGTGTTCGCTACTGGACAAAATGGAACTCCATTCTTGATAATTTTTGGAGGCCACATAAACGTGATGGCATCGGCAGTCTGGCGTACAGCCTTCTGACCATATCTTTGTCTATTCCTGAGCTATTTACGAATGAGATGGTCTTCCTAGTCACAGCCGATGCAGGATCCTTTCCTACTACCTTGCAAGTTGGGTCTTGCAGTACTCTCTCAATCTTCTACCAATAGTCAACTGATCGGGTAAGCACGGCCGCACTGCCTCTGTCACCTAGTCTCTTCGCCTTCTCTGAGGTCGCGTATCGCCACACGTTCTGCAGAGGAGATGATAGCTTCCGATATTTTTGCTTTGTTTTGGATCCTGCAAAATTTAATCCTTTTGACAGCATGGATGTTATACTTCCCCGTCGAGTTCCTTTCCGATCCAACTGATGATGATCCTCGAAACCTTGATGTCTACAGTCTGCATGTTTCACCCTAAGTCGGTAGAGCTTCACTCGTTGTTTCAAGGGAACTTCGCGCTGGCAGAGTTCATTGGATGCGAAGATGTTACCATCTACCCATTCACACGTGCAGCGCGAGAGACTGGGTGTCAGTAGCAGGAGCATGCGAGTAGCGTACGTCCAATTTTGTCCAGTTCAAGCCTCGTGATTCGTATGTCACCAAGTATGACACAGCGCTCTCCGTTACAATGATCGTTCATTCGTATCCGCTCCGCTTATGTATAGTAGTCAGAAACAGTCTTAAAAGTTTGTAATAGTATTGCAGTTTACATTGCACTGAGAAATAGCTGTTAAGAGCAAAATAGATACATTGCTTCGTTTACAAGTTAACTGAAACTGAAGTTAGCCAATCAGGCCGTAGCGCGAGTAGATTCAAACGACCCGCCAAACACAATTAGTGGCAGTTGTTCTCATAGCGTAGATGGTAGTGCTCGACACTGCTTAGCCTGTGGCTCGGGTTCGATCGCTACTACAGTCGCACGTCCTATTTCTGTACTGCTCTTTTTTTCAGTGTTAGGAAACCAAGCCGGCCGGAGTGGCCGTGCGGTTCTAGGCGGTACAGTCTGGAGCCGAGCGACCGCTACGGTCGCAGGTTCGAATCCTGCCTTGGGCTTGGATGTGTGTGGTGTCCTTAGGTTAGTTAGGTTTAATTAGTTCTAAGTTCTAGGCGACTGATGACCACTGAAGTTAAGTCGCATAGTGCTCAGAGCCATTTGAACCATTTTTTAGGAAACCAAACGGCTAACATGTTTGGCGTCACCGTCTCTGGCGGGCGGCTTGAGTATGTGCGCGCAACGACCTGACCGGCAAATTCTAAGTAACTTGGAAACGGCGCAAAGTACCGAATTTTTTTGTTGTCAATTATTTCTCAACACAATGTACTCTGCAACACCATTACAAGCTTTCCAGACTCTTTATGACCACTCCTGATACTTTGCATACCGTTTCACGTGCTCCCAAAGCCACCCGGCGGCATTAGCAGCGGGCAATGGCCATGACATTTTGACTCATCAGAGCCGGATTTTTGCAACTAGCTCTACTGTTTAATCGGCTGGAGTGGCCGTGCGGTTCTAGGCGCTACAGTCTGGAGCCGAGCGACCGCTGCGCTCGCAGGTTCGAATCCTGCCTCGGGCATGGATGTGTGTGATGTCCTTAGGTTAGTTAGGTTTAAGTAGTTGTAAGTTCTAGGGGACTGATGACCTCAGAAGTTAAGTCGCATAGTGCTCAGAGCCATTTTACTGTTTAATCAAAGTGTTACCTTTTGCAGAAGTCTTATGACGAAAATGAGTATCACACTGACCATAGTAACTAACGATTCCAACATACGTGTCTGCTACACTCGATCACAGAGTACTGGTGAAGGAGTATGTATTCTTACATTCGACGACCGATGATGAAGAGCAGAGCATGACAAGTATAGCACGAAATAATTTCTCCTGCAGCTTAACAATTTATTTGTTACGTAGTGTACGGCTACAAGTTGAAGGTTGGTTCCGTAGCGAGCATACTAGCGCCGGTGGTGAATTAGCGCTGTGCACGGGCCCGGTACCTGTTTCAGTGCGCCGCGGCGCGCTGTGGCAGCTACAGCCGCATCCCCTGCAGGCGCGCCGCGCGGCCCTCCCCTCTCAATCCCGCAGGCCTTTCTGCCCCACTCTTCAAACCCCAATCAGCTCTTTCAGCCGTAATTCCACTCGTCGCCGCGTGTACAAGCAAATGCCATCAAAACTCTTTCGCGGGGCGGCCGTCCGCGCTCGGGTTGCGCCAGCGCCGCGACGACGCCATCTCTCTCTCTCTCTCTCTCTCTCTCTCTCTGTCTCTCTCCGTAGTGCACAAGGGCGACGGCGGCGTTAATAGGTTTCGAGTACCCCTATTATCTAATCCATTCTTCAACAGCGGGGTCCTTCTACCTCTTTACGAGGGGCTCTACTGTTATTGTAGCTAGTGGCTCGAAAATCTGTGAAGAAAAGCGGAACGAGACTGAAAGTTAAATGGTTTGTCAACTTTCGACTTTAGCAACCAGTTACGCACACACTTTAATGTAGTTCTCTGGAGGTTCGGTTTGGTGTTTATTTTTTATCCGCTGTGCTTAACTGAAGAGCACCTTCGTACCTGTTTAGCATTTCTTCTTTTTCCTATTTTTCCTCGCCGGATGTCTTTATTCGTCTATTATGTAGGTTGTGAGGAGATTGTATTCTAACGTGGGACATGATTTATAAATAATTTTACTTTCTATGCATTCATCTACTTATTCTTTCGTCACGTCATGGCTAGTCAGTATCGACTTCCAAGCCAGTGCAAGATGAGAGAAAATTCTCTTGTGTATGGCTATTGATACGTTATTCCAGCGTTCAAGCTGCGAGAAGTTCGAGTCTGCATGCGAAGGTCGTCCCTTGCGCTAGAAGTGCGGGGACAGTATTATGCGCAGTATTAACTAATTGTGAGAATCAAAGATTGTTTGAGGTGGAGAGGTGGCAAGTGACTCTAAATATCCTCTCCGCTTATTACGCCATCGGCTTAGGCGGTCTATAATTAATGAATCTCATCTCTTTTTCTCACTAAAAGCCGGCCGTTGTGACCGAGCGGTTCTAGGCGCTTCAGTCTGAAACCGCACGACTGCTACGGCCGCAGGTTCGAATCCTGCCTCGGGCATCGATGTGTGTGATGTCCTTAGGTTAGTTAGGTTTAAGTAGTTCTGAGTTATAGGGGACTGATGACCTCAGATGTCAAGTCCCATAGTGCTCAGAGCCATTCGAACCATTCTCACTAAAATCATCAACGAACAGAAAACACACAATATTCTTGAGCTTACAAATTATAAAACTGATTTCTTTCTTGTAAATTTTACCATAAAATTGTATGAATTTTAACAGCGCAATAATGACAACTAAATGGTTGTGTATCTCTAGCCTTCTTACTAAGAGGCTACTGTGTTTGTAGGGGTTAAATTTAGATGGAATTTTAAATCTAATTAGTTACTGTCAGCCTATTTACTATCAAAAACAGTCTTGATCACAAATTATTTATTCTGGTGACCGGTTTCGACCACAACTGTGGTCATCTTCAGGCCAAAGAGTAAGAACCTCCTTCTGGTTCTTACTCACTGGTCTGAAGATAACCACAGCTATGGTCGAAACCGGTCACCGGAATAAACAATTTGTGATCAAGACTGTTTTTGACTGTAAAGATTTGCAACAACATTGATCATTTTTCACTCCCACAATGTATTCAAAAGTAATTTACAGGATTCATTTTCCTCTCAATGCCCTTCAGGGAAAGGTTAAATTGCCACTGATAGAGAAATTAAAAAAAAATATTTAATCGACTAATCGACGTGCAGTTGCTGCAGCTTAGATGGCTTTTATGAGCTAATTGGAGGTTGTTTCTCGGCTTGGCAGACCACAAGTATTCTACATCAAATTGTCAGCCTAGGCTTCTACTAAGACACTGTTGTACGTTGTAACCAGCCACCGTTTATACTCTGTATAATACAGTCGAATGTATTTGTTTCGTCCGCAGCTCGTGGTCGTGCGGTAGCGTTCTCACTTGCCGCGCCCGGGTTCCCGTGTTCGATTGCCGGCGGGGTCAGGGATTTTCTCTGCCTCGTGATGACTGGATGTTGTGTGATGTCCTTAGGTTAGTTAGGTTTAAGTAGTTCTAAGTTCTAGGGGACTGATAACCATAGATGTTAAGTCCCGTAGTGCTCAGAGCCATTTGAACCATTTCTATTTGTTTATCGAGGTTAAATACACAGTTTCAGAGTGAAAGTCGGCGCAAAAATCGTGTCACGTACGCTTGAAGACTGTGCGTCTGATGAGCTGGAACAATATCACTCTTCACGTTAGCAATGTTTCAGCATTACCAAACAGAACCTGTTATGAACCATACACCGATTAAGCAGTCCCAATGATAAGAAAGAAATCCGAATGATGAAAAGACGACAGTTACCGATAACTATAAGTAACAGTCAGTAGCACAAAGTCCGAGCAGTAATCAGAGTCAATTGTAAACTTGAACATTAGCTACTAACATTAGTTACTCTGAAGGATATCTTGTAACGCAACGTCTGACGAGAGATATCGCCAGCTAAGACAGCAGTAGAGCATACGTGAGACCAGTGATACTACGTTAAGTTCTTTTAATGCTTTTCCGTCGGGCAGGTTTCTCAGAAAATTAGTATTTGTTAATTAGGACTCTAAATTTCTGTCTTGAATGGTTTCTTTAAAAATTTCCTTTTGTTTTATGTCTTCAGTAAGTTTTGTTTGCCAGTAGTTGTGGTATCTGATCTACAAGGCTAAGTTTGGAATTTTGTTTGTGGACCTGTTGTGCCCATTCTATACAGGTGACCGCCAAATTGTACCCTATGGTTCCTGAGCTAGCTGTAATTTTTACCTGCAACTTGATAGATTTCCTATGATTTTTTCTTCATCCAGCTTTCATATTCGGATTTTGGTCATAAGATAATTCTGAGAATTTTCCTGTCCTGTTTCTCAATGACATTTGTTTGGGTTCTCACATCAGCTACGATGGCTTCACACGCGTAAAAAGCATTTATTTTAGTAATATTATCATATTGCAATTTTACCCTCTGTAACATAAATTTATTGTTGAACCTGTTCAGGTAGCTCCTCTCCTCTTTGTAATACTGCAATTATTTATCAGTTGGATTCCCAATTTAGTCCCACTGGTCAAATAATTCTCCTAGATTCTTGAGGTTGTGCGAGTGGGAGATTTTGCCGAATTTGGTGATTCAGGTTTCATTGCTGAATCCCCTGATATGGTCACTTCTCCATAGTGCGTCTTCTCATATGAACGTGCAGCCTAGTTTTTGTCGCCATTTTGTGGAATATCTCTATCGACAGAATTGCTTCTGGTCTGTTCTTGGAGACGATTGCAATGTCATCAATAGATGACATACAATGAAGACGAATTTTCTTTCGGATGCTTCGGTTAATATTTAAATCCTTTGGTTTTATTTTGCCAATTCCTGATGTCTTTTTCAAGTACTAAATTCAACAGTACTGGCAATAATACTTCCCTCTATCCAAATCCTGTTTTGATTGTAACGATGCCGAAAGTTATTTTTTTTCTTAATCAGTAAGTAAGATTGTTTAGTTTAGCAAATTTGGAGTACGGCTTTAAAGTTTAGGATTTCCTCGGTACATACTTAGTTATATGAATATGAACTGTTCGTTAAATTCACTACCACTAGACTTTCGAAGATTAAAAATATTTTTCTTTCACAAACAGGGAAAGTCCAGGATGGAATATCAATAAAATAAATAGGATACATCGTTACTCAACACATATATAGGAGGCGCTGAGTCGCAGACAGGTACATTGAAAAAAGCTCCTGAAATATTAAAGCTTTCGGACAAAAACCTTCGTCTGGAGTACACTGGGTTGTGGGATGGAAGAAAAGCAAGACTGAAAAACTCTTCTCTTCCATCCTTGTTTTCAAATTTAATTTAAATTACATTTTATTCGTTAAGAACGTACTCAAAAAATTAAACTAAACAGGAGGTATTCTGCTGCTGTCAAATGCACCATTTAATTTATTTGGGCAAGTGGTTTAGAATTGTAGGAATGCTTCCAATTTTTATTGCCCTATTAATATTTGCTCCTTGTTACAGCTCTATGTCTTAACGTAATTTAAAATTGGGAAATCGCACCAGTCAGTTTTACTCATTGTACGTTGTGGAAGACAAGAAGAGTCACGTCTTTACATGTCATCCCGTAAAGTTTTACTTGCCCACAAGGCGGTATTATGGCCGGTCGGAGTGACCGAGCGGTTCTAGGCGCTACAGTCTGGAACCGCGCGACCACTACGGTAGCAGGTTCGAATCCTGCCTCGGGCATGGATGTGTGTGATGTCCTTAGGTTAGTCAGGAATTAGTAGTTCTAAGTTCTAGGGAACTGATGACCTCAGAAGTTAAGTTCCATAGTGCCAAGAGCCGAAGGCGATATTATGTATTTGACTATTCGTGTTCAATTTTATAAAAGCGTCAGTTGTTGTCTCTTGAAATTTTCTCAATACACCAGATGGATATATTTCAAAAGAGATTGTAATACTTGGCAGATAATTAAAGTATACGAAAACCTAAACTGATATGTTTTGTCGGCATGAAAGGAACCTGTAGGGAGTTAACAATTTCAAATCCGCCACTGGCAAAGAAAGAGATGGTAATGTTCTGACTGACTCATCATAGCCCGGCCCAAATCGCTAAGCAAACCAATTTGAAATTTGAAGGTGTCGCTTAAGAAAAGAATTTTCAAAATTCCATCTCTAAGGTGGCGAAGACAATTTTGAGGCTAGACCCACCAAGATTTGTATCTGGTTTCCTGGTCAGAAATAAAGAAATACATGTATCAGCATTTTAGCAAATTTGACCACTGTGGGGCAGAAACAGTGGGTGAATGTCTTTTTTAACTAAATCGTTATTTAATGGACGACTGAAGTATTTTTAGAGCTACCTCAATGAAAACTAGCATTTGACATCTCGGTTACAAATAAAAAATCCGTGTTTCAGGTTTCATTGTTTTAGGAAATTCAGCACCTAAGGGGGTAGAATACGGGGTGAAACGTTTTCGAAAAATGTCACTGTGAAAGCTGAAGGTACGAAAATTGGTATGAACGAATGTTTGTTACACTGTTTTAGGAAATTAAGCCCCCAAGTGGGTGAAATAGGGCCAGATTGATACACTGACTCATCACCGCTCGAACCAACCAATAAGGATAGAAACTTGAAATTTGGAGAGAGTGTGAACCTCATACTGTATGCGTAGCTTAAGAAAGGATTGCTCAAAATTCCGGTGCTAAGGGGTGAAAGTATTTTTTTAATGTCCCTGTTAAGGCATATTTGAAGCTAGAACTACGAAAATTGGTATTTTTGATAATAGACCACAAAGGGGGTAGAATAGTGAGACAAAGTTTTGAAGCAGATTGGTACTGAAGTACTAATAAAGCATTTCTAAAGCTACATCTATGAAAATTGGTACTTGACTCATCAGTTAGAAATTTAAATAAAAATTGATTAACTGGTTTTGGAAATTCAGTCCCTAAGGGAGTGAAATATGCGATGAAAATTTTTACGAAATTATTTTTTTATGAAATAATTTTTAAAGCTAACTCTGAGAACGCTTATCTTCGGCATCTCGGTTGGAAAAAAAAAATCGTATTTCATTGTTTTGGAAAATCAACCCCTAAGGACGTATAATAGGGGATGAAAGTTTTTATGGAAGTATTTCATTATGAATGCATTTTGGAAACTAAATCTCTAAAAATTTGTATTCAACTTCTCGTTTAGAAATAAAAAGTACTTGTTTCTGTGTTTTTAGGAAATTAAACCCCTGCGGAGATAAAATAGTGGATGAAAACTGTTGTGGTAATGTTTCACTATATTAAAACATTTTAAAGCTGAATCTATGAAAATTTGTGTTTTACTTCTAAAGATATAGGGATAAAAATTTCTAAGGAAATATCACCTAAAGAACTCAAAAGGCAGGATTAACAAAGAGCTCCGATTTTAGCAACGAAAATCGCTTTTAGGTCAGAAGTATATTCGGAAAAGGCTATGCTTCTAAGCGCCTTAACTAGCGTGCAAAGCTTAGAAGATGCTGCAATTTGAGAACAAGACAAAAATTCCATTAGACAAAAAATGTCTTTGTAGACCATACAGTATACGCTAGTGAAGCTGTGCGCGCTAAGTTAGTCTTTTTGCGAAGCTACAATTCTGTCATGTTATGAATAAATATTACCAAGATGCTTGACACGTTTTTGTTTAATAATCTTAAAGGTGTGAATGATTTCATACGAAGTTCTTTCTATACCTTTTCTGTAAAACACTCTTTAAGAAAGGCGAATGGAGCTAGAAGAATTTCGCTAAATGTTAAGTTCTTCTAAAAGGATAGAAATGATTTAAAGATAGTAATTACGTTAATTTATTTTTTGTATGATAGACATTATGTTAAAATTACAGGAGATGTTTGCAGATGCAATTTCTGGCCAGCAGCAGCATTAAAAAAAGTCAAGGAGCGTTGCGAATACTTTTCTTATTAGAAACATGAAATTATATTACCTTAAAATTCATATAAACGTTTAATATCTTTGAACCTTAGTTCAAAACATACTGTCAAATGTCTGAAAGCTTGTTCGACCACTCAGTTGCGCGTGACGAAACATACTTAAGTTTGAGAATAAAATATTAACTTCCTACTCACACAGGTTCCAGTCTCCCATTGGAGCGTAAAAGAACCTTATGTAATATTACACATCATTTAGAAATATTTACCTAGAAGTCAGCTGCATGTTCTACCCAATTTAATCACAATACGTTGATTCCTCGTGAAACATTGTGCTAATTTAAAGACAATTGCTTGTAAGAAAGTCGATACTGTATTATAACATATAGGACACATCAAATATTGACTTGATTCATGAATCTTAACAACGTACAAAAATCCACTCGACGTTATTTTTATTCTAAGTGATTTATGAAGCATACTTCTCACGCTCAGATCAGTTATTACATGGATACTACAACTCAACATGCCGTTCGGTGATCAAAGGAAGCGGAAAATTTAAGAACGCAAACATTTTGGAAATCAACATTAAAAGTTCTGTAAACCTTGCCGTTGTACAGAATGTTTATTGTAAGATTGATACCAAAATGTCCACACAAACAAAAATAAAATAAAGTAGTTTGCAGCACCACGACTAACCAAGCAAGCCCCAAACTTCATAATGAGACATTCTGCAGCGGAGTACGCGCTGTTATGAAACATATTAAAGGATTAAAACTGTGTGCCGGACCTAGAGTAGAACTCAGCATCTTCAACCTGTTCGTACTTCATTCAGAAATTCTCCTGTATATCTTGCTGGACTAAGATTCTCATTGCTAATATCGATCTCGGTATTCGAAGAAAGATCAGGTTTTAATGTACCGTCAGTAATGAATCGTCTCAACTCCCCACACAATGAGAATCAGGTCATCAGGAAAAATGGTTCTACTGTTATTTTAAGAGATAAATCCACTAGTCATTTTTATATATTTTTATTTACGCCAATATGCGTTTCGGGCTTTCATTCAACTTCAGTTGGCGTAAAACATTGGCTGTACATCGTTAAAATATCGACGGCAGTTTGGATGCTTCGGATACCCTGTCCAAAACACAGTTTTGTTTAACTACTCTACTTCGCATGTTGTATAGTTAAGATATATTACTTGTTAGATGTACTTACTTTCTACTGTGATTGTTGTTGTACCGAAGTTTGCCTTTGTAATCATGGCACGAACACTTTCTTCACTTTTATTTTGTGCAAACACAGCGTAGTATCCGCCACGTTGCCGACTGACATCTTGGTTTACAACGGAAAATTATATCTGTGGTAAAAGTTATATTTTGCTTACAGACTATGAAAGTACCATTTCTAGTTTAAGCTTTTGTATGGCTACAAAAGCGGAACTGCTTACCATGAATGTGCTGTATGCTAGTTTTGTTATTTAATGAGAGGAATAGTTAGTGGTTAAAACTGTGTTATTATAAAAATAATGTAGTATGTTTTATAAAAAATTAATATTTCATATTTTACTCACACTTCGAGCGCTATTTACGAGCAATAAATGACAAACAACTGATTTACTGGCAGCAGAAATACTGTATCCATTGGATGGTCTCATACTGCATTATGTTTTTTCACAACGATGTGTGACTAGAGAAACAAAAAATGGAAATTCCTAAACATTGACTGTGTAACTCTGTGTGATCATTTAGGATGTCATCTGGGTAAGCACATTTGTGAGAATGAATTCCAGTTTCTTTAAGTAAATTCATTCTCTTTCCTTTGTTAGGCAGGTGGAGGATTTGTAAGTTCACTTGACATTCACCTTCAGCGACATGTACGACAAATGCGAATTTGCTTAAATTTCTTGAACGAAGAGTATCTGTGTATTCCCACAAAAAAGGAAGTGACTGCTTGCTGTACCTCTTAAGATAATCTGCGGCAAAGGCACTCAAGAACTAATAAAATGGATAAAATAATGCTTTTACTATGACTTCACCCTAATTAAGAAAAAGTAACAGATTGTAAATGGCAAAAGCAGCCACTCACACGTCTATATGTTTAGCTGGCCCTAATACTGTAAATAACCTTATGTAAAATCACAGAAAACGTCAGTTATGTAAAAATTGTGTTTTTGGTAGGACGATACCCTAATTTGTGTAACTGATTGTAATGTCAGTGTCGACGTGTACATTACTTTCATTCCATACTCATGGAATCAGGGTGGGCTGCCGCAGAATGTGTTCTGAGACACATACGCCTGTAATCTGGGATTGAGCAGAGAGGCTCCCTATCGATCATTTTGGAAGGAATTTCCAGTTCGTCATTCATCTGAGAACTGAAGGAAAACATCGCGAAAAACGTACTTTTTTCCATACACTACTCTAAGGAGTAGAGTGGGCTGTCGGAGATCCGGCCTATTTTTGAATCATAGTTGTTTTCACCAATTACCAGGCTGTCTTACTAGTAGAGGATTCTGAATCGGGAATAAATTGGGGTTTATTATCAGTTCCGTAATTGTCCCTGCAACGAAGCGTAACGTACCCGAAACTTGGTCAGAACCGGACGACTGTAATTATTTTCAAGTTGTTTATTTCTCTTAATCTAGTTTAGAGAGAGAGAGAGCGAGGGAGGAAGAGAGAGAGAGAGACAGAGAAAGAATGAGAGAGACAGAGAGAGCATTGTGTAAAGTAGTGTGTCACACAACGTGAAATTTTCTAGTGTAAAAAAAGTCGCAGTAAAAATTTTGCAACTGCCGAAGTATGGCTGTTATTACTTGTCATCATACATATGCATTTACTTGGTAACTCTACAATTCACGATTAAGTGCCTGGAAGAGGGTTCATCGGACCGCCCTCAGACTATTTCCCTACTGATCCACCCTTGAACAGTGCGTGAGAAAATGAACACTTAAATCTTTCCACGCGAGCACTGATTTCTCATAGTTTATTACAACGATCGTTATTCCCCATGTAGGTTGGCGTGAATAAATTTCCCGTTCAGAGGAGAAAGTTGGTGATTGAAATTTCATGAAAAGATCTCGCAGTAACGGAAACACATTTGTTTTAATGACTGCCACAACTCGCGTATATTCGTGGCACTCTGTCCACTGTTTCGACAGAATACAAAACAAGCTGCCCTTCATTGAACTTTATCGATGTCCTCCGTCAGTCCTTTCTGATGCGGACCCCACAGTACACCAGAAGAGAAAGAACAAGCACAGAGTAAGCAGTCTCTTTAGTAGACTGTTGCATTCGTAATTGTATTCCCTAAGCAATTACCTGAATTCACAGCCTTTATATTTGTATGATTTAACGTGGAACCGAAATTTAACAATTCTTTGTTATACTCATGTCGACGATTTCACACTTTTCATTACTTACAGTCAGTTTCCATTCAGTATCTTGTCTAAATTATTTAGCAATTGATTTTGAATTGTTGAAGCTCAGTGTGTTTTGTTTTATCATTTTGTATTTCAAAATTATGTCAGGTTATTAAATTTTCATTTTCCGGATCAGATATTTTGAAAGACCTTCTTTGCCAGTTTGTGTTTTTTTGTCACACAGGAAAGTGGATGGAATGTTGAAAATTTAAGTTTAGCGCAGCCGACTATTACCCGCATGACAAAACCAGTTTTGTTCACTTTACCGTACAGTTGAATCCAATTTTGATTTTCCGTATTGTTTTTTAAATTTGTATCAAAACCAAATTCATATACATCGCAGAACCTGCCTAAACTCTATTTTAAAAATAGAACTGGTAATAACGGCAGCTTAACTTGTGCGCATCAATACGTGTGACATTTTGTTAAGTTGCAGAAACTGAAACAGTTGAAATACGAAGACAATTGACACTGCCAGTGAAACTGCAGGTAAAAACCTACATCTAATCAAATGGTTTAGCTCGTTCGCTCTCGCCGGGTAGGAATTTCCCTGTTCCGGTCTAGATGACAAAATTGCTCTTCAAAACATTGCAGATCCAACAAGCAGATCGCGTTCTATGAACTCCACAGTTAACAGTAAAAAAAGCTCGTGGCAAAGTGGTGGGAGCATCTGTCTAAAGAGAGCAGAACGGTGCGGCGGTGCTCCACTTTGTTTCTGCAGGCAGCGTACCGCAGCGACCGACGGGAAGGGTTGGCGGCGTGTGGGGGCAGGCGGGCAAAGCCGTCCGTATCTGCTGCCATGTGATTAAAAAAAGAGTGGGGAGAGAGAGAGGGAGAGAGAGAGAGAGAGAGCCGGGCGGACCTCAAAAACCCCGCGAGTTGAGGTTTTAGCGTGCGACCTCAAAACTGACCCCGACTAAGCCCCATCCGGCTTCATGATATCCACCCATTAAAAACTCTATTTTCCAATCCACGGTAAGTAAATAAAAAAGGAGAAGAGCGGTAAAAAAAAAGAGAGAGGTGGAACTCGACTGGAGTGCCTGTGGCCGGGAAATCTTTGCAACACACTGACCGCGCTGCGCGTGGGCCCACCGATGTGTAAGTGCGTGGGTGTGTGTGCGTATTCGTGCGCGCGTGCGTGTACGCTCGTCTACGCAGCCAGGCGTGTCTGTTGCGCACGCAGCCGACCAGCTGTGACGCGTATGT
Source organism: Schistocerca piceifrons (assembly GCF_021461385.2). Lineage (NCBI taxonomy): Eukaryota > Metazoa > Arthropoda > Insecta > Orthoptera > Acrididae > Schistocerca > Schistocerca piceifrons. The sequence continues at coordinate 150,350,126 of NC_060139.1, forward strand.
CCACGCACAAATGAAGCTAATTGGAGCACTTGGCGACGATCCGAGGCTGCACGTTCGCCTGCTTCTTTTTTTTAATACAGTAACGGGATATTAAAATAATATCGACTAGTGGAAGAGACGGAGAGTCAAAAAATTGAAAAAAAGGGGAAAATGGAGTGAGTGAGACGAATTAACGCGTCTGTTATCTGTTTGACACTGCCGCCGTGCATCTGCAGGGACAGAAAACGGCTCCTAGGACAGAGCCGTTTCATACCGAATTTAAATGTTCGCCCGTAGGGATATGACAGCGTCCGAAATTTATTTATGGGCGTCCCACGACTGAAACACATCATTTGGAAGATTTCACATTATTTTACAGTGTTACAGACTGGTTCACGATACTATACGCCATGCATAAACCCAATCGGAGGTTGACACGGACTAGCAGCAAATTTTGCGTGGAATTAATGGAATACGAGGTGTGGCTAGAAAAAAACCGGACTAGTACTGGTGAAACAATAAAACGAATGCAATAAGGCTGAAAGTCGCGTGGCCTGTCACGTGACTCTCGCTCCGCCTACTGCTCGAGTTTCATCTGCCTCCTGCACTCAGTCTGCCCGTGGTGTCCGTTTTAAGTAGTTGACGTTTTGTCTGTGCGTCGGAAAATGTTGAGTGTACAGAAAGAACAGCGTGTTAACATCAAATTTTGTTTCAAACTAGGAAAATCTGCAAGTGAAACGTTTGTAATGTTACAACAAGTGTACGGTGATGATTGTTTATCGCGAACACAAGTGTTTGAGTAGTTTAAACGATTTAAAGATGGCCGCGAAGACACCAGTGATGACACTCGCACTGGCAGACCATTGTCAGCAAAAACTGATGCAAACATTGAAAAAATCGGTAAACTTGTTCGACAAGATCGCCGTTTAACAATCAGAGCAGTGTCTGAGTTAACAGGAGTTGACAAGGAAAGTGTTAGGCAGATTCTTCATGAAAGTTTCAACATGAACAAAGTGTGTTCAAAAATGGTTCCAAAGTGTCTCACAATTGAACAGAAGGAACGCCGAAGAATGATTTGTTCTGACATCCTGGAAAACATTGAAAGTGATCCCACCTTCTTACAAAGTGTTATTACTTGCGATGAATCGTGGTTTTTTGCTTACGATCCCGAAACTAAACGCCAATCGATGCATTGGAAAACTCCTGGTTCTCCACGACAAAAAAAAGCACGAATGTCAAAATCGAAATTCAAGGCAATGATGATTGTTTTTTTTGACATCAAAGGGATTGTGCACATTGATTGGGTACCAGAGGGACAAACAGTGAATCAGCATTACTACATTAGCGTCCTGGCTACCCTACGTGAGCGAGTACGGAGAAAACGGAACGATTTGTGGAGAAAAAAGTCATGGATCCTTCACCAAAACAATGCCCCAGCTCACAGTGCGTTGTCAGTGAAGACGTTTTTGGCAAAACACAACATTCCCATCTTAGATCATCCACCCTACTCACGTGATTTGGCCCCCTGTGACTTTTTTCTTTTCCCTAAAGTCAAGTCAGCTTTGAAAGGAACTAGATTTGAGACTGTTGAAGCAGTAAAACAAAAAGCGACGGAAGTAATATATGGACTTACCGAAAATGATCTCCAGCATTGCTATGAACAGTGGAAAATTCGTATGGAGCGGTGTAGAGACCGAGGAGGAGAGTACATTGAAGGAGATAACATGAAATTGTAAATAATTGTAAATAAATGTTTTTTCCAGCATCAGTCCGGTTTTTTTCTAGCCGCACCTCGTACAAGTTGGTTGGGCCGTGACAGAGTTTATATGACAACATCTACAGAACCGTATTCCATTTCCATCGATTGTATTTCACTCAGCTACTTTTGAGCCGGCACTCACGTTTCGCTGTCACAAAGGAATGTGAGTAAAGAGTCACTTAATTGAATTTCATTTTCGATTCTTTCCTAACTCTGTTGCTAAAAGTTCTCTGAGTTTCCCCAAATAGAGCTTGAAATTTGCTAACTCTTTCCTCAATGGTTTTATCATTGCAAAAATTTACGTCACAACCAAGCCATTTCAAATTCGATATTTGTTCTAAAATGCTGTTTTCTGGCACAATTTTTGATGGGGCCAGATCTTTTCCTTGAAATGCCATAATTTTCGTTTTATTAATTGTGATTTTAAAATCGTAAGATTTACACAAATTATTTAAAAGCTATGTGGATTTCTGTAATCCTGCGCTATTTACTTGAATAATTATTTGATCGACAGTAAATAAATTTTGGAAATTTGTGATAAGGGCTACGGGACCAAGCTGCTGAGGTCATAGCTCCTTAGGCTTACGCACTACTTAATCGAAGTTAAGCTAACTTACGCTAAGGACAACATACACACCGATGCCCGAGGGAGGACTCGAACCTCCGACGGGGGGAGCCGCGCGAACCGTGACAAGACGCCTTCTTAGACCGCACGGCTACCCCGCGCTGCCGACAGTAAATAAAAGAGTATTTGACTAGATACTATTAGATAATTTAATTCCTGGATCTGCTAGAAATTCCCTTTTCTTTAAAATGACGTCAACATATCAGTCACACTACCTTCCCAATCTGAGTTTGCGTAAAGATGTGAAACCCTCTTCTTCGTTCCTTGATTTAAATTTGGCTATGATAAAAATTTGCAAGTGCAAGAATTCTCTACACACTTGATCAAGGATGTCGCTGCGAGCATGCAGTCAAAAAATTGGTCGATTTTTGCATAGCTTATACCGATATTAGGTGATCAGATGTAATAACTATCAGTGATAACGCTCAGTCTTGTTGTAATTACAATGATTACACTTAGTTCCTTGTGTATCATTCTCTTCCACATGCAATCAAGCTTCATTTCTAGTATGTACAGGTTGATTGCCACCTTATATTCTGTTAGAATTCTGTTGGTTACTTGCAACTGATCAGTTATTACTGGTTTTGCCATGCTAACCGACAAAACATGCAAATAATTTAGTACTAGCCGCATGGAGTGGCCGTACGGTTAGAGGCGCCATGTCACTGACTGCACGGCCCCTCCCGCCGGAGATTCGAGTCCTCCTTCGGGCATGGGTGTGTGTGTTGTTCTTAGTATAAATTAGTTTAAATAGTGTCTAAGTCTAGGGACCAATGACCTCAGCAGTTTGGTCCCTTAGAAATTCACACACATTTGAACATTTTTTGATTTTGTACTGCTACGCAGCAGCCTAAAGATGGAACTATTTCGCTATGTAGTCGGTTGCATGAAAACTTGATATTAATAAATAAAGCCGTGAAAGGAAAATGATTAGGAACAACTGTTTTCAGTAGATGGCGTCCACGAGTTTGCACATGCTTATCGAGAATCATAGTGTGCCACCTTCAATTGTTATTGTTACAGTTTCGACTGTGACTATCATCAAGCATAGACCTTTTTTTTCAGTCACAGTAGCTTTCTGCATACACACATGTCTTTCAGTCCCATTCTCTGGCTACGTGTGAAGTGATGATATATCTGGAACACGATTGGTTAAGATGAAGAAAGAAAGAGAGTGAAATGTATTCAACTTATCCAGATAGCTGCTCGATCACATCCTAATCCGGAACAGTAGCATCTGTGAATATGACACTAAATCTGTGAATTGAATATTATGTTTAGTAGCGATTTATCCCTTTTGAAAAGGGTATAAGACAGGGATGTAGTCTTTCGCACCTACTGTTCAATCTCTACAGCGAAGATGCAATAACGGAATTAAAAGAAACTTTTAAGAGTGGAATTAATTTGGAAGGTGAAAGGGTATCAATGATAAGATTCAGATTTTGCTATCCTCAGTGAATGTTAAGAAGAATTACAAGATCTGTCGAATGGAATGATGCGTCTAACGACTAAAGAATAAGAATGAAGAGAAAATCTGAGAAACAAGAAATTAATGAGAAGTAGTAAAATGTGAACAGAAAGAAACTTAACATCAGGATTGGTGATCACGAAATAGGTAAAGTTAAGTTATTCTGCTTCCTAGGCTAGCAAAAAAACATATGGCGAACGGAACCAGGAGGACACAAAAATCAGACTAGCACTGGAAAAATGGGCATTCCCGGCCAAGAGAAATCTACAATTATCAAACATACGCCTTGATTTAACGAAGATATTTCTGAGTAGGTATATTTGGAGCACAGCACTGTATGGTAGTGAAACATGGACGGTGGGAAAACCGGAACACATGGGAATCGAAGTATTTGAGATCTGGTGCTACAAAAGAATGTTGAAAATTAGGTAGACTGATGTGGTAAGGAATGAGGAGGTTCGCCTCAGAATCGGCGAGGAAAGAAATATATGGAAAACAGTTATAAGAAGCACAGACAGGAAGGTAGAACATCTGTTACAACATCAGGGAATAACTCCCATTGCACTAGAGGATAAAAGCTCTAGGGGAAGACAGATTTTGGAATACACTCAGCAAATAACTGAGGGCGTAGGTTGCAAGTGCTACTCTGAGATGAGAGGAATTCGTAGCGGGTCGCATTAGACCAGATGCAGACCATGACTCAAATAAAAAAAGTATGGTCTTTTTCATTCCTGCACAACATATCTCAGAATATGTCTATTTTCACTTTGCCCACAGACTTTTTCGTTGGTGACGTAAACAGACGATGTGTGTAACAAGATTTGTCCCATTCAAACTGCTGAAATTTGAAGATGAGTCAAATAGTTTATTGCCGTCAAGGTCAAAAAGTAGGAAAGCGGGTTCTTTCTGTGCGTGAGCGAAAACACAATGGGTTCTGGCAGGTACAGGTGTGAGTTCCCAACGAACGAGAATGATCTAAATATTTAGAATATGTTCCCAATAATTTATTTTCACCTCTTATACTTTAAAGTTTATCCTTTTATTCCAGCTACTACACAGTCTCTTTCCAACTCCTTGAGCGAAGCTTATGGTAAACTAAAAAACCCTTAGCCGTGGTTTGTATGCTTTCAAGCCTTTCATGATGGGACAGGAGTTACTCTTACTGCATACTATAACACTCACGTATATGTCACTCTAACGTGAAACACGCTAATGCTGGCCTCTGAGAGGATTTCGAAAATAGACCGCGCGTGTGAATTTTGTGAAATTAAGAGAAAAACCAAACAGACTTTAACCTCGTGAGTTAATGAAAGTGGTAAAATCATAAATGAATGAAAAAAATTGAACGGTCGCCAGCCCAATTATCACATTAATTTGGAAATATATTTTTAAGAATATTGAATATTGGCTTTCGCTGAGATTTCCCTCTGAATAACAAACAGGATACAAACAGACACAGTGCAGTCTGAACTGTGTGTAGCAGCATTTACCAATAATACATACACCAGTATATTATAGGAAGTAATTTTGCCCTAAGCTCACACTAATGACAGCTACACTCAAGAACATTACTTAATCAAATACTGAAATGTAACTGCATGAAGTGCAGAACTAAATTTGGACATGAGGGGCTTTTATCTTAACTGACAAGAAAAAACACAAATAAAGATGAATAACATCTTAAATACACTGTTTAAGCTCCTCTACATATATCAGGTTTCCTCAGCCACAATAATAGTTCATTTTTTTTCCTAATAGGTGGAGAATATAATGGGGACCCATAAACTAGTACAGTTTCACTAGCTAACACTCTTTGATTATTACAGTAGAAAAGACTAATTTAAAAAGCTAATCATTCACCTCACTGGGAGTAGTTCATAATTTGCTTTGCAACACAATAAAATACAACACTGGGCATAATTAACTTAAAAAAAGGAACAATTCATGATAGGAATCAAAACCACACTAATTTTGAAATAAGCTTAATTTATTTGCCTTTTTGTCACCTGTGAAGCAGGTATTCTGGACAGTAACATTTACACAATCTTGCACTGTAATCCTACAAAACTATATTTTGTAATAAACAAAGGATACTTTAGCAAAAGCCTATCCACTTTTGAGGTTTTAGCTTTAACTTTTACTACTCCTTTTACATTAGACAAAAAATTTACTTTTAAACACTAGAATGTAAGAATGTTCATTTAAATCAGGATACTCGGTTTTAGTAGCGCGAATTTATGTTTTTGTGATTATTATTAAAACAACATACAAATTAACTGGTCCATGCCCATATTCATTGCCGAATGTATGAAGTTAAGTGAAGCAGTGGCGAAGATTGGTGGCAAGCGACATTGCGGCTAACTGTACTCATGGCTCTTGATTTTGGAATGCTCTATAAAATCTCTTCTTGACGTCTGATTTGCAACATATTAGAGCCATTCCTTTGTACCGAGAATGTCAAATAATAGCCAGCTCCACATCCGAGGCAAACCTTTTGTGAAACAGCTTCCAATTGCCTCTCTTAGCACCGTCGAAGTGTACTGTGCTACGGCTAGCCAAATACTGCGTGCGTTCACACAAAGGGGCCGCTCAGTTAGGCCGCCAAAGCCCCTTTTACATCGCGCCATGACACTTCCTTTGCGGGGGGGACTTCCCTACAGCTTTTACATGTCACAAATACAAGTGCCCTAAGCATGAACCAGCTTTTAATAAACATTTTATTTTTTATGAAAATGCTCATATTATAATAATTTATTTATTTTAACATATTCTTTTGCTTTTTTCATATATGCATTACAAAAATCTAATTTTCTTGCCACAGATCAAGGAGTTTAAAGAACACAGAATACACACTTCATAATTGCAGATACACAGTTGCTTAATATAAACCTCTCTCTAATCGATATATGTGTTACAATATTTGCAAATTGAAGCATAGCTTTTGAAGTAAAAACTAGTTTCTATTTCCTGTTATGTTGTTATAAGGCCCGTTATTATTGATTGTGACTTCAACTATAACCAGCCCTGTTTGTGCATATTGCGTATTAGCATTTAGAAACGCAGTGATTAATTTATACACATAAAATATAGATATTTGTAAATCTGTTTCGAACAAGGACATTCCGCCTTGTCATAATTCCATTAAGATTTTACAAGGAAAATGCCTTGCAAATCTTTTCTAACTCGTGTTTACCGAGAATCTATTGTGGAGCTAACATTTCCATATGACGGAAGAGAGCGAAAGTCATTCCAGTTTGCAATAACGGTAAAAGACAGAATGTACAGAATTATTGACCAGTGCCTCTATCGTCCGTCTGTTGCAGTATCCTAAAGCTTATCCCTAGCTCAAACATGTCGTTCCTGAAGGAGAACAAGTTTTCCCCACAAAAAATAAGCATTGATTCAAGTAAAACCACTCTTGTGACACACAGCTTGTTATATTCGTGGATGGCATCCAGCAAACAGTGGATGTGGATGAAGTTTCCGTCTTCCTAGACTCCCGAAACGCGTACACGCCATACTAAGAAATCGACTATCAATCAAGACACGATCGTACGCAGCACCTTCGCTGATGTGCGACTGGTTCGAAAAGTGTTTTGCTATACTGGACGGTGAAGGTTCTACAGAAAAGAAAGTAACTTTTGTTGTACTCCAAGAAACAAGGCCTTTAGTCTTCTCAGTTCACATAAACAATTTATCAAAAAAATGGTTCAAATGGCTCTGAGCACTATGGGACTTAACTTCAAAATTGGTTCAAATGGCTCTGAGCACTATGGGACTTAACATCTATGGTCATCAGTCCCCTAGAACTTAGAACTACTTGAACCTAACTAACCTAAGGACATCACACACATCCACGGCCGAGGCAGGATTCGAACCTGCGACCGTAGCGGTCACGCGGTTCCAGACTGAAGCGCCTAGAACCGCACGGCCACAACGGCCGGCGTGTGTACGAAAGTATCTGCCTTGCATGATTGCAAGGATTTGCAGAAACATAAAAGACATCCACACTGTGTAATGAACGATTACATAGTCACGAAAAAACAGTTCTCAGGAAGGCGAATGGAAGATTTAGATTTGTTGGAGAGAACCTGTGAAAATGCAATGCATCTGTAAAGGAGGTCGCATACAAGAGGCAAATGCGACCAATTCTAGAGTATTGCTTTATTATTTGGAGGCTTTTTTGAGCATATCGAACGAATTCAGAGAAAGACTGCTAGGATCGTAACTGTATCGAAAATGCATGGGGAACCTAAATAGGTAGGCTTAGGAAAAAGGATGCGTTGTTCTCTGGAAAATCTGTTGGATAAATTTAGAGAAACTGCTATTCGATGGAGACTATGCGACCATTGTGCTGCCATCACCCCATACGTCGCATAGGTATCGTGACAATAAAATAAGAAAGAGAGCAGCACAAAGTAGGCAACATTTGCACACTGCGACATGGAGTGTACAGCGGACCACGGGGCATACATGAACTGATAGCCGAAACATTATGACCACCTGCTTTATGCGTGTTGATACGGAATATAGCAGCAGTTTTGCGTGACACTGATTCGACAAATCCCTCGCAGATATCCAGAGGCATTTTCTACTAGGTGACTGCGCATAGGTCATACAGTTCCCATAAATTTGCCGGGCGATGATTATGTGAGCTCCAAGATGGCGCCCAATAGTGTCCCAGATGTGTTTTATCAGGTTCATATCAGGCGAATTTAATGGCCAAAAAATCAACATGTTTTCCCTATCATGCTTCTGAAAACACTGTAGTGCGATTCCGGCCTTATAACACGAAAATTTTTCCTAAAAAATGTGTTCTTTCCCTCAGGGAAAACTATAGTGCGAAGGGATACAGGTTATCCACAATGATGTTCATGTACTCCACAAATGTCATGGTGTCTTCGATTTAAATCCGCAATGATTCTCATGTAGTCCACAGATGTCATGGTGTCTACGATTGATACCTCAGGTACCATGAAGCCCCAGGTGAATGTCACCAGTGAGATATCGATTGAGCTGTTTACCATGCCTCTAAGGTACTGTAAACTCGATCCGCTGTGATGTACAGGGAAGGGAAGTTCTCATAACATCACGAATGTTTACGAGAAACACTGTCGCTCAACATATAACGCCTTAGTAAATGAAAATTACTAGAGGTGACCCAACGGAGCATGAAAGTATGGGTACCACACCTCACACAGGTATATTAATGAATGGATTCATCTATCTACAAAAGAAAACTAAGAGTCACTATAACAATTTGGTTTACTGTCTTAAGACATCAAATAAAGTGATTTGCCTCTTGAATCAGGCATATTAAAAGTTCATAAATGGATAAAAGGTTTTAAGTATGATCTATAGCAGTGGTTCCCAATCTGGGGATAATTACCCCCTGAGGGGAAAATGAAATTTTCTGAGAAGTAAAACCCAAACGATTCGATTCTGTTTCAGTCACGAAACTAAGTCATTTTCAGAAGATCATACTGTTATCACACTTTTGTAAGACTCTAATACTGATTATATAACTTACCCATAACTACCTTTTGTCAATTAGTAACATTAATGCGATGGAGTTTGCAGGTTCATCACATAGCCATCCCACTACACACGTATGTTGTGCATAGTCCCGTACATCGCTGATGATGAAAATGAGACATACACGTAACAAATGCTAAATATCTCTGCCAAATGTCTTCTCCAAGTACCTGCAGTAGTCCAGAAATTGCTTCATTGCTCCCTTCGAGACAGATAAATAAATTGACAGAACGACACAGCAGTAATACATGAGAGCTACTATAGTACTGTAAACATTGTTATTATTATCATTATTATTATTACTGTTAGAGTGGTCAGAAAAAGGCATTAACAGCCGGAAGTCTTCCAATTTCTGCCATTCCAGAAGTAAGAAGTGCAGCAATCAAGTGATTTATGAACAGCAAGTATAGTGCACACATCTGAACGTGTCTGATTCTGAATGAGGTTGCAGTGTGCAGGTCAAATAAGTGTGGCAATAGAGAAGTAATGCAGGGGAAGTATGTTTTGCAACAAGTGTCTACTCTCACTGTGGATAGTTAGCTTTCTTATCTGAGGAGGAGTTGTGGGTAGCACTTGTGATGTATCACAAATTCCTTCGACATCCAGTCTAACACACACACGCAAGCACACAGTCACATATTAAACATCATTCATCTTTCATCATTTTAAAAATAAAAGTGTTCCAAGAAAAGTCTTTCATTCTACAGTTTGGTTAGGTGCGTAAGTCGGTGATAATTTGGGGGGGGAGGGAGAGCAACAAATGGCAAGGGGGGAGGAGGAGCAACAGGTGGCAGGGGGGTGGGGATGGAGCTACAGACGGAAGAGGGGGTCGGCGAGTACTTGGTACTAACTACTGTTTGACAGGACTCAGTGAAAATGCTCTAAGAAAAGTTGGGAACCGTTGATCTATAGCCTTGGGACGGGTGGATGGACGAATGTAGGCATGTTACGAACTATGTTGCGGATGCGGCTAAAGACTGCACAAATGATTAGTGACGTAAAGAAAGAACCCAAGGCAAGTCATTACGAACACCAAAAGATTCGCAATAGTGTATGATGGGTGCCAAAAATTGACCGCAAATGTTAAAACTCACCATTAAACTGTGATGTAATTTAACTAGTTTCATGTCCCTCTCTCCTCAGTTATTGCACCAATGACTCAAGCTCACCGCTCCTAATCGGTGTGAGAGTGGAAGACTGGCAAGACATCTGCACTCTGCACTAAGTCAGACACATCTCTCTCTCTCTCTCTCTCTCTCCGCTGCTGCCTCAGGCGAAGCAACCCTACAGAAAGTGTGTTCTGACTTTTACTCTCCAAAACTTAGCTGATTCTGCTAGCATAGGAACCTCGCTGGCTATTTTGATAATACCTTGTGAGTTATTGCCAAAAATAATTTTATAAGCACGTTTAACAAATTCCTACTCTCACGGAATTTGGCGTGATTCACCAATAACGGTGTGGAGTGGCAAGGAAAGCAGAGAATCTCTCCCACTACATGACAGATTTCTAAATATGGCCAACCAGTAGCCTTGCACGTTCACACAAATGGGACGTCATTCCTTCTATCAAAATAATTAGTCAGCCAATCACAGACCTTGTTACTCGGACTTAAACAAACGTTCGTGTGCAGCATGACCATGACCAACGGCTGATCCCAAGGTCTCAAGCAATGAGTTTTTTTATCTGGATTTTGGATCTTATCTGGCGCAAAAGAAGTCCTTCTAGAATCTCAATCAATGCAATTTTTATGGAATTAAAGCAGCCTTCCTGTGCACCTGCTATGTGGGCACACTAAGATTTCCCTATTCTGTACTTTGTCGAGGATGGCTTTACGTGCCAAAAAAGTTTATGACATTCTGGACCTTCTAAGTTCCTTGACTCGAGCCAGCTAAAGAAAACCCCCAAGGGTGCAGAAAATAACAGGTCTCCCCCACAATAACAAAAGAATTGAAGAAGAAGTAGATGTAACAAGCACTGCGGTAATTTGCAGTACTGAGTATTGTCGATAGTTTTCATGCAGCATTAAAGAATTGGCTATAATGACCATTAGGTTGCGCATATTACATTATAACATCGGTAGCGCGACGCTTTGGTATAAACCGCCACATAATACTCCCATAGTCCATCGCATAATACTGCCCCCAGCAAGTCTGCACCCGTCGAGCAATGCATTTTGTGTGCAGCCGTTCGTTTGGATGACAGCCTGTGTGGTTCGACAGACCGATCTGGAGTAAAAGAAAACGTGTTTCATATTGCCAGACGATATGTACCGTCATTCCACTGTCCAATCTCGATGATCCCATGTCCACTGCAGTCGTAATTGGCGACATCGTTGGGTCGCCATGGTAACACGTTGTAACCTCCCCGCCGTAATTTAAAAGGAAAGACAATACTTAATAGAAATGGGAGCCAAGTGTAACCTCCCCACAAAAAATTTTAAAAGACAGAAATGTCAATATTATTTAGAAATGCTAATGGACATTGCGCTAAGTGTAACCTGCCCACAATGAAATGTACTGACAATGACAATCAAACAAAAACTAGCAATCTGACTCAAATATAAGTTCTTCACAAAAAAATTAAAGTCTATTCAGTGATAAGACAATTCAATTAAACCGAAATATCGGTCTTTGGCCCTGTGTAAAACAATCAGAATTAAAGTCTTACCTCATTGTAACTGGTAGTCAAATGTCTGCTCTTATTCCTGCGCACGGCTTGGAGGAACTGCATTGCAAATAATAATATACCTTTTTTTGTGATTTTACTGAAATTTTTCTTCAAAAGAAGTGGAATGAAATGGGAAGTGCAACGAAATCTTTAGTTCAATAAAAAATAAAAATTTTTAAAAAAAATGCTTTTGAAATAAAAATTATTATTGGGGCACTTGTTGGAGATTAATTACAATAAATAAACTTTACATTATGTGATCATTACCTTAATTAATAATATACCTCATTCAGCCTCTTGACCAGAATGCCATGTCGACGCTCGCCGACTCCTCACACACACAACTCCGCTCGACTGCTATTGCCGACATACTCCACGCAACTGAACTGAGCTACTGCTCGCAACAACTACTGACAGAGTACAGCTCTGCATAGCGACAACTAGCGAACTGCTCGCAACACTCGCGCGGTCAAGCGCATACCCTCTCGTCAGAGACGCTGCAATGTCTCGCCATCGCTGCTACGTTACATACGTGTTTCATAACCCTCCACTGGGGGGGGGGGGGGCAAAAATTTGGCAGCGATGGTGAGTCATTTGGACTTGCCAATCGCGGCAAAATTTTTCTTTAATTAATAAACTTCTACAATTTATAGAATATTTAGATACATGAATTAAATGCGGTGCACATGCACAGAGTACAAAACATTTCAGACAAAGACAAAATATGAGCACAAAACATAGTAGCAAATCAGAAAAATGTATATACAAATTATTTGACAGATAACAGAGTGCACAGGCACTGAAAAAATTCTTTGGCATATTCAGAACAAATAAACAGACTGGCAAAAAATATTATATTGACAAGTGACATGAGTGCACATGCACTGCAGTTGAGAACATATCAGTAAATGATTAAATGTATATACAATTAGTAACAAATGACATAAGTGCATACGCATTGAAGTATTGAATATACAGTATAGTACAAATCATATTGAAAAATGAGAAAAGTGCACAGGCACTGAAGTTCAGTAGAAAACATAATAACACCTATCATAAGTGCACATGCACTGTAGTTCAGAACATATCATTAAAATAAAAATGTATATACAATATAAAAGACAAGAGTGTACATATACTGTACTTCAGAACAAATCGAAAAAAATGTCTTTAGCATTTTCACAACAAATAAACATAATGGCAAAAAAAAAAAAATCATGTCGACCAGTGACATAAGTGTACTCACACTGGAGTTCAGCGAATCGAAAAAAAAATGTATAACCCACGAACATAAATGATGTTAACCAAAAAAAAAAATTTTTTTTCCTTATGTGACAAGAATCAGGATAGGAAAGGGAAGGATTGCATCATGGTTGTAGCACTTTAGATTGCACACAGCTGCTCTGAAAGTCCATATCTTTCCACAGAAGTACAACACCAAGTGACACAACTTGAAGTTCTTTTCCCATCAGAATTTATCAGCGTAGCCAAGACACTGAATTGTCGTAATAATATTCCATGTTTTCATTTTGGCAGTACATTAGGTACACCAAACAGTGGGACCATAATAACGTCTTCACCGCTCACGGTGGTGGACAGCATGTCGTGTCAACACCACGCTCTTACAAGGCACACCAACGTAGAATTAGTGCAAAACCAAAGATAGTGCTCCATGATCACTAGGATAAACAGGACAAATGGACATTGCAGTAATTCAGGGTAGTTAGCTCATGAGGTGAAGGACATCAAGTCACATAATATTGACAATTACAGACTTAATTAGTAGTTTGTGGCATTCATAGCCCAGTTATTGAACATTTCTGTACCAAGTATGTAATATTACAGAAAAATGTTCATTAATTGTTTTACATAGAATCAGTAGCCTTCTTTTCCTAGTTACAAAGTATAGCATGGTTAATTAATCATTTGTCATTCCAATATAGTAAGAATCATTAGCTTTCTCCTAATTACAAAGCATTATGAAACAATCGCATTCTTTTCCAGTTACGAAGTATGGCATAGTTAATTAATTATTTGTCAGTTAATTGATCATTTGTCATTCCAATATAATAAGAATCATTAGCTTTCTCCTAATTACAAAGCATTATTAAACAGTCACATTCCTTTCCAGTTGCAAAGTATGGCATAGTTAATTAATTATTTGTCAGTTAATTAGTAATAATCATTAGCTTTTTCCTAATTACAAAGCATTACGAAACAGTAGCATAGTTAATTAATTATGTGTCATTCCAATCTAGTAAGAATCATTAGCCTTTTCCTAATTACAGTTAATTAATCATTTGTCATTCTAATATAGTAAGAATCATTAGCCTTCTCCTAATTACAAAGCATTATGAAACAGTCACATTCATTTCCAATAACAAAGTATGAACATTGAAAACAAGAGCTAATTAATGGCATAATTAATAACATAATTCGTTGATTGACATTAATTATTGGCACTCAGTGGCCAGCAAGTATTGAATAGAATCATCATTCAGTATTATTCAGATCATTACGAAGTCATTATTAAAAATCAGTTAATTGCAGTCATAGTATTAATAATCATGGGCATTATAAGCAGTCTCATTACAATAAACAGTGTTTCTCCTTCAGTAGTATTCAGATCATTACAAAGTCATTATTAAAATCAGTTAATTAGTCATAGCATTAATAATCATGGGCATTATAAGTAGTCTCATTACAATAAACAGTGGCAGTTATTAGCTAGTGACAAAGCATTATTTTAAATATATACCTTTTTTTTTGTCTCATTAAGAGGTCATTACTCAAGTGACATACTATTCAGAGCTAATCAGTATTATTCAGAATTTTCTCAAACTGGTATCACTACTTGGGATTGGTAATACATTTTTTTGTTAGCAATGCATTGCGTTGGGATCGATAATTAATTGCTGAGGCATAAAACTATTTGTTTTTGACCTATTGCTGCAAATGAGGATAGGTAACGTCATTCGTCATGAGTCAGCTGTAGCAAGGTTATGTAACAAGGCAGTATATGTGATCACATTTATAAATGATAAACACAAATGGGTAAAAAATAAAAATGCAAGTACTAGAACAGGTATAATAAGTAACAGGTTTAGTAAGTATCATGAAAAGCTTCTCCTGAAAAAATATAAAAAAATGGATCATTGACCTGAAAGAAGAAACGCACACTATGCTGAAAAGTAGTGAACTTCGAATTAACAGCTAGTGAAATGTGTATAAAAATGTGTTCCATAGCTGTCCTTTCCAAAACTTTCCGTCATCCTACTATGCAATATAACACCTGCTGTCAAAACAAACTGCAACAAATACTTAAATAACTACATAGCATAAATACATAACTTCAACATTATTCTCATCTGTAAAGAAAACTTCATTATCCATATCATCATAACTTCATTATTATCATCACCTGTAAAGAAAAACTTCATTATTCATAATAGCATATTCTTCATCTTATTCATCAGTATTCATTATCATCTGCAAAAATCACTTCATTACTCATTATACAACTATTCCTTATCTCTAGCATATTTCATCACTAAAAACTAAGATGTGTAGTTCTCTCTGACAGCCTGCATCAATCACTTTGTATTCTGAAAGAAAAAATTAGTTAAGACTGCTATTCTACGATGAGTATAGTATATTCTTGTTAATGCTTGTTAATCCTGATCCATTTACTCTTCCTCATAAAGTTATTGCATCCTCTTTCGTTTATTCCGTAGGCGAAATTCCCATTTCGGTTGAATTTATTTCTTACATACATCATTTCTTTCTGAAATTGACGAACAAAGATTAATGTCTTGCATTTAAATCATATACCCACTAAATAATGACTGGTTAATGGTGACACAATTAACCATACAGCATAACATGACAGAAAACGTAATATGTCAAAGACATTGACAGTGTTCAAAGCCAAAATGTACAGAGAATATCACAATGCAGCAGCAAAAATGTAAAACAGTCACGATGTTGAGATGTCATAAGGCAAAAAATGTCAAAGTCAACTGGTGTGTGTTATATCTTAACTATTTCACAGTGCATATAAACAAAACTGGAATACAATCGTACATAAAAAAGGCAAAATTTGACGTTAGTTGTGTTTAGCTTGTATGTAGTGTAGTTAATCGAGGCGAGAATTAAAGACTTTAATGGAGAGAGAATTTGATAAAATTAATACGTCATTACATAGAATTGCATAATTATTCATAAAATACGTAAGTTCATCTGGAAAAATATGCACGGTCTGATGTGTAACGACAAGAAAAGCGACCTGCTAACCTTACCTTGCCGGGCACTTGCCAAGAAAAAATACGATAATCATCAGTAATTAGTCAGGTGAAATAATTGCATTAGTAAATGGCATCATAGTGTGTTGAATCATACAGTGTCTTCATTCAATAAACGGTTTAATGTTTGAGATATGGGGGTTGCCTTTCGATTTTCTGGTTCTCAAAGTTTCGACGTGTACAACATTGGGGTGAGGGATGCTGCGAATCCGATATGGACCTGCGTATAGAAGTTCAAATTTACTGCACTTACCTTTTATTTTGCTGGATAAATAGTGTGTACGTACTAATATCTTCTGTCCAACGTGAAAGTCTCGGCGTCTACAAACCTGTTTTTGCTGTCTTCTCCGGCGCTCTGCGGCACGTTTGATGTTGTTCAGCGCAATGTCAATTATTTCGTGGTGTCTTATTCGCCGACATTTGGGGAATTTTACTAATTCTTTAATTTTGTTTGGTGATTCTACGTTTTTCAGTATAACAGACGGAGATAGCATAGTGGATTCATTTGGAATGGAATTAATTACGTCTTAGAATGAGAGTATGTGTGTATCCCAATCAATATGTCTTTTGTGGCAGTATATTCGGCACAGCTTACCAATTTCTTTCATTAATCTTTCACAGGGGTTCGAAGAAGCGTGGTACTTGGATATATAGATCGGAGAAATGTTTCTGGCTCGTAACATGCGTGTCCATACGCTACTACGAAATTGAGATCCATTGTCAGAAATTACTTTCATTACATGCCCTACATGAAATAGAAAATGTTTTACAAATGCTTTTGAAACAGTTTTGGCAGTAGCTTTGCGTAATGGAGTGAAAGTAACAAATTTTGAAGTGAGCTCAACAGCGACAAAGATGTAGCAAAAACCTCTGTTAGTTCTCGGAATCGGACCAAAAATATCTACTGCGGCCATATGTCTTAATTTAACAGGTACAATGGGATATAAAGGAGGAATATGTGAAGTGGTGTCTGATTTAGCTTTCTGGCAAATTTTACAAGACGCTAAAACTCGTCGTATACGTTTCTCCATGTTGGCAAAATAACAGTTCTGTCTCAGTATAAG
Organism: Schistocerca piceifrons; assembly: GCF_021461385.2. Taxonomy (NCBI): domain Eukaryota; kingdom Metazoa; phylum Arthropoda; class Insecta; order Orthoptera; family Acrididae; genus Schistocerca; species Schistocerca piceifrons. The sequence continues at coordinate 150,367,525 of NC_060139.1, forward strand.
AAAACATTTTCGTGCTCCGTAATGTGCGTAACTTAAATGAGTGTACCAAATTAATTTGTTGACCAGTTCGTCAGGAATGCATAATAACCAATTGTTGGTGTCAGGATGAGAGCGGCGAAACAGAATGTCATTGCGTGCAGTGTAATGGTTTCTAATCGTAACATTATTCTTATCTTGCCAAAGGTGTTTAATTTCTTTCCACACATTGTCTTTACTTTGCTCTTGTGCTATGTCCTGTAATGACGATGAAATAAAATTTTCAAATGCAACTTGCTGAATGTACATGACACTGAAATTTGCTTTGCAGAAGTTGGTTGCTACGTCTTGCTGATTGTTGCCGAGAGAACGCGATAGTGCGTCTGCTATAACATTTTGTGTGCCGGGAATGTGAACTATTGTAAAATTAAATTCCTGTAAATAAAGTTTCCATCTGCTTAATCTATCGTGCGTGAATTTGGCCGAAAGTAAAAATTGTATCGCTCTGTGGTCTGTGTACACGGTGGTATGTCTGCCATAAAGAAAGTGCCTAAATCTCGTGAAAGCCCATACAACACATAATGTTTCCAATTCTGTAACGGAATAATTTCGCTCAGCAGGTGACAGAATGCGGCTTGCAAATGCGATGTTTTTAATTACTGTAGAGCCATCTTCTTCAATTTCCTGGAAAATGTGTACGCCTAAAGCGGTATTGGAACTGTCAGTGGCAATGGAAAAATTTCTGGTCAGATCTGGGTGCGATAAAAGTGGAGCATTCAACAAAGCATGTTTCAGGTTCATGAATTCAGAGTGTGCTTGCTTATCCCAAGACCAAATACTGTTTTTACCTGTTAATTGGCATAGTCTAGGCGTGTCTAAAGCGGAGTGATGAATAAATTTACGAAAAAAGTTAATTAAGCCCAAAAAACTGCGTAGTTGTTTCTTCGTCGTAGGAACACTAATGTCACGTAGAGCCTGAAGTTTTTCCGGATCAGGTGCAATGCCTTCTGCTGAAATCACGTGTCCAAGAAATTTTATAGAAGTTTTGCCAAAATGCGATTTACTGAGGTTAACTGTAAGTCCTTGTGCATGGAAAGTTTGTAACAGACGTTCAAGAATCATATTGTGTTCAGACCAGTTAGCTTCTGCGATAAGAATATCGTCTACGTACGTCGTAATTCTGTCTTTAAGTTCTGTCGAAAGTATAGTGTTCAAACCGCGAATAAAAGCTGCAGAAGAAATAGTTAAGCCGAACGGTAATTTGCAAAATTGATAACAGTCGCCGAAACAGAGAAAAGCTGTATATTTTCTGCAATTCGGATGAAGTTGAATTTGCCAAAATCCCGATTTCAAATCTAGTGTAGAGTAAATAGCAGTACCATGAAATTTCTGTAGAAGTTCCTCTAATGTCTGTGGTCGATCTGTTTCATTAATAATAATGTCATTAATGTGACGTGAATCAAGTACAAGGCGAAGTGAGCCATCTTTTTTCTTAACAATATGTAGCGGGTTTATGTACGGACTAACTGCTGGTTCTATAATTCCTTGTTCAAGCATATCCTGCAATTCTTTTTTAACCTGTTCTCTGTGAATGTATGGAATGGGATAATGTTTAGCTTTAAATGTGTCGTGCTGTTTCACTTGAAATTCATACATAAAGCCGGACATAGTACCAGGAATGTTGTCAAAAACTGGAGCTTGCTGTAAAAGAATTTTGTGTAATTGCGTTCGTTCGTCGTCTGTAGTTGCACTGCTTTGTCTAACTTTATCGGAAATCATTTGTATTACGTCGTAGTCCACTTCGTCTGGAGTATTATAGTTGTGTACGTACGTATCCGTGAACAATGTGGGATTACAGTCTATGTCACGTGTTGCGGAAATGACCTCTGTGCGGTTAATTGTTTGCTCTTCCGCAGATAAAGAGTGCTGAAATTCTAAAGCCAATTGTACATTTTCATCCTTTAACATTAAATAAGAATTTTGAAAATCGATAACTGCGTCGTGTTGTACCAGAAAATTCGTACCTAAAATTACGTCTGTTGTCAATAAAGGAACAATCCAAAAATTTGAGTGGAAAGTATGACCTCCAATACAAAATGATAAATGCGTCTGTAATTTAACGTCTACACCTTTACTCGATACTGCTCCCTTCACTTTTGTTTTGCCTAAAGGTAATGTCGGATAAGTATTCTCTTTGTTGCACTCGTTGAAAGTTTCTTCATTTATTACTGATACAGGTGATCCGGAATCAATTACTGCTGAGAATTTTGACGAACCAATTTTAATTTCGATAACAGGATGTGAAATAGTTTTCTGAACAACTGGTCTTTCCTGTAAAAGAGTGTCTCTGATGTCGTCAAAAGTAATTACATTTCGTGAACAACATTTTGCGTGTCTGAAGTAGTGCTTGTATTATTGGAAGATGCGATCTGTACAGTATCTAGTCAGATTCTGTCTGACGTGTTATTATTATTAGGAGGATTTTGTGGCATTTCGACTATTTGAACTGTCCTATTACTTCTTCCAGACGTGTTACGCTCTGGATGATACCTACTGTCGGGTTCATTCATGAGAATATGTTCATGTGTATAATTTTGCTGTTGGTATGTCCGACTGTTGTTAGATGTACGCTGAAAATTCTTCTCATTATTTTTACGTCTGTCGTAATAGTCATTCCTATACGGTGTATTGCGATGGGAATTGAAATACTGTCTTCTTTGAACATAGTTGTTTCCTTGCTGTCGTGCGTTACTGTTTGTTGGATCTGTGACTATACGTGCACGCGGCTGAACATTAAAGCCTGGTTGACCTTGTGTGTTACATTGTTGGTTACGCATGCTAACCGGTTGACTTTCATGCTGTTGCGGTGGAAAACTTCTATTGTTACCGAAATGTGGTTCCTGTTGCTGATGATTTTGACGATATTGATAAACAGAATTCTGTCTGTGATTTAAGTCCTGATAGTTGTCGTTCCTAAAGCGTCTGTTACTTTTCCTATTGAAATTACGTGTCTGATCATAATTGCTGTACTTTTGTTGACCTTGGTTATTATAAGAAAAGTTTTTGTTTACAAAAGAATAATCGGATTGCTGTACTTCCAAGAGCTGTAAAAGATCTCTGAATGCTGAAATGTTTTCTTTTTGCTGGCCCGTTAGAAGTGACACTCGTAATGACCGTGGTAATTTAGAGATGCATAATTGTATAAGTGCGGATTCACTGTACGGTTCACTTAGGTACTGGTTTTGTTGTACCATGTGCTCAAAAAATTGCGTTACACTGGGAAAATTTGAGTTTTCATAGTTTGGCAAACTAATTAGTTGGTCTTTAATTCCGCGCTGTGTCGTCTTCGACCAGTACGCTGACAGAAAAGCATTCTGAAACTCTTCTACTGAATAGCATTGCCTCGCGATCGGTCGCATACGAGTTGCCGGTTCGCCTTCCAAAAAACTGCAAATAAATTCAAGTTTATGTGTTACAGGCCAAGTCGGTGGAAGAGCAAAGCTAAATTGTTGAATCCAATCCAGTGGGTGAATCTGCGTTCTATCGTTTTTGAAAACCTTAAACTTTCTCACTGACAGAAAATGTTTGTAGTCGAAATTATCATCTCTGTGTGATGGAACAGGTTCAGGATCGTAAGAGAATCTATTGAACTGTGGTTGATCGGAATCTAAGTCCCGTACTCTCTGTAGATTACCCAAATTATACGCGCTGCGTGAGTCTGACACATGTTCATAAAGTGGCGTCTGTTGTGGCATGTTATTAACTGAAATGTTTTTCATCTCTGTTACTTCTTGTTGTAAATTTGATAACTTCCTACGTAACGTGTTGTTAGATGAATCGATCTCATTAATTGTCTGCTGTAAATTTTGAAATTCAGGTGTTTGGATAAATGAAACCGGTGCAGTATCGTCTGATTTATTGTCATTAGTATTTTCGATAACATCAATACGACTGGCCAATTCATCATATTTTTCAGTCAGTATTTTTGCCTGATCATCGGTTTTAATGTCAGTGGCATTAATCTGTTTTTGCAATTTACGCGTAGTTTCATTCAGTTTTTTAACGTCAGTTTTGACGACATCTGAATCATGTGCTAGCTCTAATTGTTCTAGTCTGTCGGTCACTGTTTGAAAATCGGTTGTGTATGTATCTGTTTTTGATTTAAGATCAGAAATTTCGTCCCGTAATTCCGCGTTTAACTGTTCTATGGTATTAATTTTGTCGGACACTGTGGTAATATTATTGTCTACATACGTCTTCGCTTTCGTGAACATTTTACGTTTGTCTTCTTGTCTTTGTGCAGTGATTGTTTCCATGACTTGTCGTTTTACTTTGTTTTGATCCTGAATAAATTTACGGAAACGCGTATCACTGTTTTGTATGTGAAGATTAAAGCGTTCGTCAATCTGAGTGTTCTGCTGTTCGAATTTCGCGTCTATCTTTGCGTCCACTGTGCACTAAAGTTCTACCGTCATTGCTTTAAACTCTTCCCGTAATTGTGTAGCTTTTTCAGAGCATTGTTTAGCGACTCCGCTAATTTCGTCTCTGAGTGTTTCTGTTGCAGCTGTTTGCAATTCCCTTAATTCCTGAGCAACAGACTTAATTTCTTCGCTACTTTTTTTTGAACAAGCCTCAATTTCCACTCGCAACTGTTCCTTAGTGTCATGACACTGCGCGGCAACGGCTCTAATTTGTTCACTAAGCTGTCTGGAATTGTCGTCTAATTTTTCATTTAAGTGTTGTTTGAGATTTTCATTATCTTGTTTGTTCTGTTCCCTAAGTTGTTTAAAATCTTCACTCTGTTGTCTGACCTGTTCACTGAGTTGTTTGAGATTGTTGTCAGTTTTCTCACTTTGCTGTTTGTTTGATTCAAGAATTTGTAGCAACACTGCCTTAAGTGGATCCGACACAAAATTAGCATTTCTATTCTCTGTGCTGTTTAATGGTGGATCTGGAATTGTTTCGCTTTCTGTAACCATTTGGTTATTTTGAGATTTACAAAAAGGTTTGTCAGTCGAATGTACACTGTCGGTCATTATTTCTGAATTAAATGGATCCGTCGTACTTTCAGAACACTGTCCATTTTCATTAGACAAATTTGTCTGTTCCTCACGTGAATTTAGTAAACCAGTTGTGTTAAGCTGGGCAGCGCTCATTACAATAGAGCGTTCTGCGTCATCAATTGTCGTCAAATTAACAAAGGACATAACCGAGTTCGTTTGTTCATCATTAAGACAAAAGTCATCATTAGTGGTTGGAATACACTGATTGTTAGTGAACGCAGGATTGACATCATTACACTGCGTGTCACATGTCCTATCGGTAAAGTCGTTTGAGCCGGTAATTTCGTTCGTAATACCTCGCGATACACTATTCACAGTCTTTCGCGGCATTTTAACAGTAGTCACAATTATTCACAAAACAATAAGCACAAATGCAAAAGCAACACACAAATACAATAGAGCAAAGAATTGCCGTTGACCTGTAGAAAGAAAGTCACAAGTTAATAAAAGCGTAGCGCCAAATCATAATTATATCTAAGCAAATAAGAGCAGATATCTGACTGTTGCTCAAAAGATTCTCAACGAAATACGATCCTGGACTGGGTGTCGCCAAGTGCAACCTCCCCACCGTAATTTAAAAGGAAAGACAATACTTAATAGAAATTGGAGCCAAGTGTAACCTCCCCACAAAAAATTTTAAAAGACAGAAATGTCAATATTATTTAGAAATGCTAATGGACATTGCGCTAAGTGTAACCTGCCCACAATGAAATGTACTGACAATGACAATCAAACAAAAACTAGCAATCTGACTCAAATATAAGTTCTTCACAAAAAAATTAAAGTCTATTCAGTGATAAGACAATTCAATTAAACCGAAATATCGGTCTTTGGCCCTGTGTAAAACAATCAGAATTAAAGTCTTACCTCATTGTAACTGGTAGTCAAATGTCTGCTCTTATTCCTGCGCACGGCTTGGAGGAACTGCATTGCAAATAATAATATACCTTTTTTTTGTGATTTTACTGAAATTTTTCTTCAAAAGAAGTGGAATGAAATGGGAAGTGCAACGAAATCTTTAGTTCAATAAAAAATAAAATTTTTTTAAAAAAATGCTTTTGAAATAAAAATTATTATTGGGGCACTTGTTGGAGATTAATTACAATAAATAAACTTTACATTATGTGATCATTACCTTAATTAATAATATACCTCATTCAGCCTCTTGACCAGAATGCCATGTCGACGCTCGCCGACTCCTCACACACACAACTCCGCTCGACTGCTATTGCCGACATACTCCACGCAACTGAACTGAGCTACTGCTCGCAACAACTACTGACAGAGTACAGCTCTGCATAGCGACAACTAGCGAACTGCTCGCAACACTCGCGCGGTCAAGCGCATACCCTCTGGTCAGAGACGCTGCAATGTCTCGCCATCGCTGCTACGTTACATACGTGTTTCAACGTAAGAGTCGTCTACTACAGATATCAACGTTTAACGATGTGCACTGAATGGTGTATGGTGTGCTCCGAACACTTTTCCAGTACCAGCATTACACTCCATCGCCGGTTCCGTCATAGATTATTCTGTCCTAAAGAGTGGTAAAGCCTCAAATCTCCACTTTCTGGTGCGTGGACGTCAGCTCCTACAACCAATTTTTATGCATGGTCACAACAGTAGCATGCGAACAGCCAACCAGCTCCGCCATTTCCAAGATATTTGACCGCAGGCGCTGGGCCGTAACAGTCTTCTCTTGGTCATCGTCGCCTGTGTCAGTGGATCTCTCAATTTGCAGCCTGTAATGTTCGTCTCTCCTCTCCTTATATACTTTCCTCAGCGCGTCACGTGTCCTCAACACCACCAAGCGGCATTCGGTCTCATGTCTGCCAGTGGCAATGATGCTTTGGCTTATCAGTGTATGCAGATGTAGATGCAGAGAAGGTACGATCAACACTGTGGCCGTCGCCAAACAGCCATCTTTAAAAGCGAACGATGTGAAGTGTTTTATTACCATTGTTATCCTCCACATTCGAAGTTAACACTTTTGAGACAGACCTCAGTCACCGTGGCTGAAGCAAGCAGGTGGCTGATTTTGACATATTTTTCGAAGATGATAGTTTTGTAACTGTAAATGCAACAAAATCGAGTGATGTCTCTTTTGATACGAAGAAAACTGGTTTATCCTTTCGTAAAAATTGTGTTCAGAAATATTAAAATTAAAGGATATAGAAACTCTTTCAGTGAATCATATCGGGTGGTTGTGTAACGGTTATGCGCTTCCTTCGAAATCGCGAGATCGAATCCCGGTCGGATCACGAATATTTCAGTTTGCGTTTTAACGTAGTCTTCACCTCATAACAATGTGGAGAGTCGCCCGAAATGACATGTGGTTCAAAATCCACGTTTAGATTTGTAGGTACCTTTTTCACAGCTGGATAACTGGGGTAGGTTGGGAACACGCAAATCGCCGAAGTGTCGGCCAAATGAAAGATTCGTACCAGGCCGTTACTATATCATTCCGAAAAAACTTATATATGCCGTTCTTACACAAAATTTGCCTCAGTGTTATGTGTTTTAAAAACACTCAGACTCACAAAGAGCTACATTACAATTTGGACAGCCGGCCGAAGTGGCCGAGCGGTTCTAGGCGCTTCAGTCCTGCTACGGTCGCAGATTCGAATCCTGCCTCGGGCATGGATATGTGTGATGTCCTTAGGTTAGTTAGGTTTAAGTAGTTCTAAGTTGTAGGGAACTGATGACGTCACATGTTAAGCTCCATAGTGCTCAGAGCCATGTGAACCAATTTGGACATCAAATCGTTCAATTGGCTCGGAGCACTATGGGACTTAGCATCTGAGGTCATCTCTAGGCTTAGAACTACTTAAACCTAACTAACCAAAGGACATGACACACGCCGGCCGGAGTGGCCGAGCGGTTCTAGGCGCTACAGTCTGGAACCGAGCGACCGCTACGGCCGCAGGTTCGAATCCCGTCTCGGGCATGGATGTGTGTGATGTTCTTAGGTTAGTTAGGTTTACGTAGTTTTAAGTTCTAGGGGACTGATGACCTCCGAAGTTAAGTCCCTTAGTGCTCAGCGCCATTTTTGAACATCACACACATCCATTGCTGAGGCAGGATTCGAACCCGCGACCTTAGCAGCAGCGCGGTTCCGGACTGAAGCGCCTATAACCGCTCGGCCAGAGCGGCCGGCAATTTGGACATCATCAGGACGTTTTTCCGTTTTGGCTCTTGCTGACAACGATGCAGACACTTGTTGGGCGCGATTTTTTCTCAGTAGGTGGTGTATTTCCGGCAAAACGTCGTCCACTATGTTCGGTCGAGGAATTGGGGAATAACGAATCTCACTTGATGAGAGGAAAAAAGAATTCCGTAACTACACAGGAGACTTTTACTGCACCAATGCATTTGTGATGTCCATCACAATGAAATGGAAGAACAGTTTTTTCTGCCATTGAAACTGCTTTCCCTTGGAAGGATAATAAGTAATTATTTGGTTTTATCCGCTTAAGTCAGAAGAGCAACGAAACGAGGCTCTCGGATTTCGAATACAGATAGGTCAGATTGCGAACACTACTTGGTAATGCAAAGCAGAAACGCTTCCTTGTGCAGTACTTGCGGATACCAATCGAGGGAAGGAAGCGCTACGGCTGGTACGAATTTTTACGCGCTGCGACTCGAATGCTGTCCGCGAGACTAACTGACGTTGCACGAGTACTACGAGTGGTCCGTTTCGAATGTGTTAAACGAGCACTTTTCTTAATTGTAACATTCCATCAGAATTTCTAAAATCATTGGGGGAAGTGGCAACAAAACGACTATTCACGTTGGTGTGTAGAATATATGAGTCTGGCGATATACCATCTGACTTTCGGAAAAGCATCATCCACACAGTTCCGAAGACGGCAAGAGCTGACAAAATGGCTCTGAGCACTATGGGACTCAACTGCTGTGGTCACAAGTCCCCTAGGACTTAGAACTACTTAAACCTAGCTAACCTACGGACATCACACACACCCATGCCCGAGGCAGGATTCGAACCTGCGACCGTAGCAGCAGCGCGGCTCCGGACTGGAGCGCCTAGAACCGCACGGCCACCACGGCTGGCGCAAGATCTGACAAGTGCGAGAATTATCGCACTATCAGCTTAACAGCTCGTGCATCGAAGATGCTTACAAGAAGAATATACAGAAGAATGGAGAAGAAAATTGAGAATGCGCTAGGTGACGATCAGTTTGGCTTTAGGAAAAGTAAAGGGACGAGAGAGGCAACTCTGACGTTACGGCTAATAATGGAAGCAAGGATAATGAAAAATCAAGACACTTTCATAGGATTTGTCGACCTGGAAAAAGCGTTCGACAATATAAAATGGTGCAAGCTGTTCGAGATTCTGAAAAAAGTAGGGGTAAGCTATAGGGAAAGACGGATCATATACAATATGTACAACAACCAAGAGGGAATAACAAGAGTGGACGATCAAGAACGAAGTGCTCGTATTAAGAAGGGTGTAAGACAAGGCTGTAGCCTTTCGCCCCTACTCTTCAATCTGTACATCGAGGAAGCAATGATGGAAATAAAAGAAAGTTTCAGGAGTGGAATTAAAATGCAAGGTGAAAGGATATCAATGATACGATTCGCTGATGACATTGCTATCCTGAGTGAAAGTGAAGAAGAATTGAATGATCTGCTGAACGGAATGAACAGTCTAATGAGTACACAGTATCGTTTGAGAGTAAATCGGAGAAAGACGAAGGTAATGAGAAGTAGTAGAAATGAGGACAGCGAGAAACTTAACATCAGGATTGATGGTCACGAAGTCAATGAAGTTAAGGAATTCTGCTACCTAGGCAGTAAAATAACCAATGACGGACGGAGCAAGGAGGACATCAAAAGCAGACTCGCTATGGCAAAAAAGGCATTTCTGGCCAAGAGAAGTCTACTAATATCAAATACCGGCCTTAATATGAGGAAGAAATTTCTGAGGATGTACGTCTGGAGTACAGCATTGTATGGTAGTGAAACATGGACTGTGGGAAAACCGGAACAGAAGAGAATCGAAGCATTTGAGATGTGGTGCTACAGACGAATGTTGAAAATTAGGTGGACTGATAAGGTAAGGAATGAGGAGGTTCTACGCAGAATCGGAGAGGAAAGGAATATGTGGAAAACACTGATAAGGAGAAGGGACAGGATGATAGGACATCTGTAGAGGGCAAAAACTGTAGAGGAAGACAGAGACTGGAATACGTCAAGCAAATAATTGAGGACGTAGGTTGCAAGTGCTACTCTGAGATGAAGAGGTTAGCACGGGAAAGGAATTCGTGGCGGGCCGCATCAAACCAGTCAGTAGACTGATGACAAAAAAAAAAAAAAAAGCCGTACAGTATTATGCGTGCAAGTCAGAGGACACCAGTGGCAGTCAAGTCGTCTCTCTCAACAGTAGCAGGCGCGGCAGTGCGGCGTCGCCTGTGACATCCTCGTGGGAGCCGCTGACGCAATTTCCCCCGCTGCCTGCAGTTGGGGGACTCCGGCCGGTCGCAGGTCACATTCGCGCCGCGTAATTGGACGGCGGCCCTTGCGGCAGCGTTTGAGTGAAAAACACTGCTTGTCGTCGCGCCCTGTCCCGGTCGCTCCCTTCTCGCCGGCCTCTCGTCGGCACATTACGCGCCAACTGCTTACTCATACTCTCCTCCACTTATTTATTATGCACTTTGTCCACTTGCGTCCGCTACAAAAAGAGACCTAATTAGGTTGAGGCGGCCAGAAGCAGAGCGCGGCCTAGCCTCTGGAAAGCCAACTTTGCCGCCTGAGGTGCAACTCGCTCCCTCGTTTGGAACAGCTTGACGCGCCGGCCGTCTACGGGGATTAGGCGCTTCACTTCTAGTCTCTACCACTCAATTCGTTAATTCACTAGCGTTTGTCGCATTTCATCGCTCAGAAGGAGACAATGTCGGAGGGTTGTACGGTGCAGGCTGCCGTTGACAACACTGACTCAAAGAAATTGCAACATTTATTCAGTGAACACTAGACAGACTAGACAGAAAAAAAAAACAAGTTGCACTTGGATAATACTTGCATAAACACTGTTGAGAAAGTTGTTCACTTCTCAGAGACGAAAAGGAACTCCGTTCCGGCCACAGACGGGCCAGTCGGCTCAACGACGGCCGTGCCATCCTCAACCAATGGGGACATCGAGATACGGTGAAAGGCGATTGTTGTGAATGAAGTAAACATCCACGCAGTGGACACCAAATGAAAAAGCTACTCCTTTTGTTTCAGATCTACACTGCCATAAAAAATCGTAAGGAACTGTTAATTAGAACTCAGGGATAAGTTGTAGTCTAATTCACAATCGATTTATTGATCTTCAACATGACAAGACAACAAAATTACTAAAGAAACATCACACAAAATATATTTATTTAACAAAAGCCTTACTAAAGTGGGATCTATGGTGGACAAAGTGATCCTTTTGGGATCGACACACGACACTAACCAGGACATTATTCGCTCTATCTCACTTCATACACGTGATTCCAGGTTATGGCATCAAACTACGCCACCACCAAGCATCTATATTCTACCATAAAAAAAGAGAAAAATATGGGTCCGAAAGAACAGGGTGCTGAGAAGAATATATTTTAGCCCTACGTGGCAGCAGCGAATATTTTACCGTCCTGCTGGTCAAGGCGGCACACCACGGTGTGTTCGGCGACTGAAGTCATGGACGATGACCGGCCGGAGTGGCCGTGCGCTTCTAGGAGCTACAGTCTGGAGCCGAGCGACCGCTACGGTCGCAGGTTCGAATCCTGCCTCGGGCATGGATGTGTGTTAGTTAGGTTTAATTAGTTCTAAGTTCTAGGCGACTGATGACCTCAGAAGTTAAGAGGCATAGTGGTCAGAGCCATTTGAACCATTTGAACCATCTGAACCATGGACGATGACAATCTGTTGTTTAAATGCACGTTCGCGAAAAATGCAAGTACTCAGTCTCGCGTTCGGTTAATTGAGAATGCAGGTACTTCCCTATGAGCCTCTGAAACACTGATGGATTCCAGTGTGCAGGTGGACCCGTTAGCTGATCTGCCAAACCACTTTGACTCTGTGCCACGACTGTGCTTTTCGGAATACGTCAAATGTTTAGATGGCCGACTCAAGACAAATAAGTACACGTACGCGTCACTCGTTGTGACCGTGATGATATCAGCAGTACCTCTGACGGTTCCGAAGGTGACTGGCCCAGGCACTAAGTCGCACCCTAGCAAAGGATACAAGTCCCACCGTTTAGGTAGAGACCTGCAGTTCTTTACTAGCGAAGCGCCAGTAGAAGAGACTTGTACCAGAGAGACTTTCTTCTTTTCTCCCTGTTTCCTCCTCGGTTCGGTTCCAAAAGCACATTTCTCTTTTTGACTTCCCCCACTTACACACAAGCCAATCACGAGCTGGAGCCCGGCATTCAAAGCTTGGAGAATGGTCTTTGCACTGCAAACCGATTTGACAAATCAGAGACTTAAAAGTTAATTGGCAGAAAACGGAAGAAACTTCAACTTCACGGCCTCTTTCCCACACGTTTGCAGTGTCTTTTGCTAAAACAACACAGGGTGGAATCACAGCCCTCCATAAACAGCTTGTTATCTCCCCTGTTGCGTCCATTTCAAAGTTTGCAAACAAAGGCCATAAACTCGCATTGACAAAACATGTTTTGAAACAGAGTCTGGACGCCTGGGCGCTAGTTTCCCTGTCCCATGGACATTTGCAGAACGTTTACATTTCTTTTGGCGGCTTGCTCGCTAACAAGGCGTACAATGCACTGTCGGCGGCTTCTCGGCTCTAGGCCGTATACCTGGACGTCTGCTCACTGTCTGGCGCCAAAGCTAATTTGTTTTGCCCAATGCAACCGCCGCACGCAGCCGTCTGGAAATGCCTCTGCATCGTTCCCCAGAAAAAACGCGCTTTGTTGGCCCACCAACGCCATGCTTTTACTGCAGTCGTTCAAGTCGGCACCCTGTTCCTTTGAAAGGAGGTAAAGCTTGCCGTATTTCTTTCCCTAGAGCACGTAAACAAGACCATAAACTGCTGCCCACCATTTCATCACAATGTATGAAGTCAAATCGCCGTAAATCGTTTTCCCAACACCGAATCAGAAGTGAGAGTGCCCTGCAATCTCTCAACAGTATGGAACGGCCGTGCCATCCTCAACCAATGGGGACATCGAGATACGGTATGGAGTCAATATTCCTCTCACCAGGCCATTGTTGCATTTGGAGACCTAATGCCTCTATTTCTCATTCAAGTAGCTCCTCAATGAACATCACGAGACTAAGCGATCCCGTTCCACTTCCTCTACCAAGGAGAAATCCCTGTTAGTACTGGGAATCGAACTGCCCTCCGCATGACAGTCAGCACAGAGATTCCTCAGTGAGGGGCGCCAGGCGAACCAGAGTGCAAGGTTTGTCGACAGTGATTATCACAGTTAGTAGCAAAAACTTACACTGTAGAAAGTATAAGAGGGCAAAGGGGAAGGGGGGTGCAAAATGATAAGTCGCTTCCGTGGAAAAACGTTCTCAAACCGGCCCTGGACGAAGCCAAAGTCTTTAAAGCTATGTTGAACGTTTTATTTGTGGCATACTGCTTCCATTCGGTACAGGAGTTCGTGGCAGTTGTTGAGAACTTCCCTCTGTAATTTGTTATTTCTTCTCATACTCTGTAACGGTATCACCGACCACCTTAAACGGCATCTGCGAGGAATTTTTAAGTAGTTGTGGCCGTAAGATACCCTAATGGAAACAGAACAATCAGACTGGCATTTGTTTCCGAAAGACTCCAGCAAAGTATAACCAACAGTAGACAGTGGGTCAGGAACAGACGTTCTCCCAACTCAAAAGCAAGTTGTAACATTACATATTAAAACAGGTCGCCAGCCTAATTAGGCATTCTTGTGTCAAGGACACACACTAAACTGTTACTTTATATCTGTTCATACTACAATACAGTAACCTAACCTCCCGCGCTCGGGTTCCCGGGTTCTATTCCCGGCGGGGTCAGGGATTTTCTCTGCCTCGTGATGACTGGGTGTTGTGTGATGTCCTTAGGTTAGTTAGGTTTAAGTAGTTCTAAGTTATAGGGGACTGATGACCATGGATGTTAAGTCCCATAGTGCTCAGAGTCATTTGAGCCATTTTTGAGTAACCTAACCTTGCAGATAAATGTGCTACTAACAAAAATTAGGCCAATGAGATAGTAAACAGTAACATATGTCTCTCAACAACACGTACCTTAAATGAACTAGATGCAGCAGTTTATAAAACCAGTTACTGAAGCACATGAAACTAGTAGCAATACTGAACAGGGAAAAGCTTGAAATGATTATGAATTTAAATCAGGGGGTCTGTTAATGATCATACTCTACAACTTCATTGCTTAGTACAGGATCTCTATGCCTGTGCCTCAAACAGCTTGCATTAGAATAGGTAACACAGTAAATAGCTCTTTCTTAAACTCGATTTATAGCAACTAAACAGAGTTCAAATCTAACTACACTGGCTCTGAAGGAGCCATTGCATTGCCCCATTAACTAACTAGCCTGGTACATGAGAACCGTTGAACTTTCATGGTTTGATTAACCATCTTCATTAACAAAACTACCCCAGTATGTATGAGAAATTGTAAGTATTTTTATCATTAATTATGAATTAAGTACAGCACAACAAACTATAACTCTTTAAATAACAAGTATAATTGACAGTGCAGATAACAACACAACATTACATTTGAGTTCAACCACTTTCTCGTAATAAATTAGGTTACTCCGAATTAAATTCACTAGGGTAGGATTCCTGTCCGGGTTTGTGATTTGGGATAATCACGGGTGTGAGATAGAGTTTTTAGCAACACCACGATTATTATTATAAAATCAACCAAATTTCACAAACACCTGGTCCATTAACAGAGCGACAGATATAAAAAATTTAGTGGAAGGCTGCTGGCAATGGTGGCGCAATTTGCAGTGGCTATTAACCTGGCGGCGATGAAATCACAGTGATACTGTTGGGCTTGCCTTGTTACATATCTTCTTGGTGTCGGAATTATATTTTCATAGGGCCAAAAACCACGCCATGATAGTGGTATCACCAAATGCAGCATCGGAGGCCTACAAATACTGCCCTTAAGCTCGTCTGGCCTCAGAACTCCAGGAATACGAGCCACAATGATCCGCTACTGCTAGCGAGGTGTTAAACACAGAACTGCTCAGCCCAGACTCCTTGCTCGTCACAAAGGACGAGTTGCCATTTGCGTGCCAACCACACCTTTTCCATTCCGTAAGGCTACTTTCGTAGCTGCGGGGCTTCCTCCCATCTTCTACATTAAATCCCACGTTCCCTATCTGTGGACCAAGTCATTTACAGTATATTACATAACAATCATGCCATTAGTTATTTAAATCCACAACCATAATTTAAACAACATCTTTCAAAATTTTCACGTAACTGAAACATGTATACATAGTCGAAGGATTTCCATAACAGGTACAACATTCTACATAAGCAGCACTCCAAAATGACATAGAAATATCGATACAGATACAAATTAGATCAAAAATAGGTGTTACAACTCTCTCACAATTTTTATCGTGTTTTGCCAATTCTTTAGTTTCTATGAGTGGTAGATTTTCTTGACAGCATTTTGTAAACTATGTATTAACTCGTTCCAGGACTGAAATGTATTCAGCACGACTAAATATAAAGGGTGGTCGAAACAGTCCGAAGAGCTTGTATGTGTGTTGTAAGGTAGGTTGTGCTGAGAAATAACTGTTCAGAAAAAAAAGTTCGATATTTTGCACCGTTTCCGAGTTAATTAGCATTGAAGTTAGACAATCAGGCAGTTGTGCGCGAAAATTCAAGCAGCCCGCCTGAGACGATGTCGCCAAACTTTTGATTTCCTAAAACGGAATAAGAGAGCGATACAAAAGTTGGGCATCAGACGGTAGTTAGGACCGACCCCGAGACAAAGACTGAACTAGAGAACAAGTGACACTAACTGTATCACGTGAGTTGTTTGAAATGCGCGCTCAACGACCTAACTGGCACACTTCAACACAATTAACACAGAAATGGCACAACATATAGAATTGTTTTTAGTGACAGTTTTTCGCAGCACTTCCTATCCTGCAACAACTTTCTAAGCTTTTCACGCTGTTTCATACCATCCTGTAGAAACTTACGAATTTCAATAAATTATTGCGTACAGTTGGCGAAATTTCTGACAGCCGCACTTAATTTTTACCGTCTACTGCTGCTGAAGTATGTCACCAAATCTGAAAAAAAATGGAACTATATATAGTTTTCCTGTGGCGTTGAAAAGAGGCTGTGAAGAATACTTCAACGACTAAACGTATGTTTAACATGGTAAACAAGTAACAAGGAAACAGCACCGCGAAACATTATCCAGCCGTCTGCAGAAGAGGTCCCAGAAACGTCTGCACGACTGTACCAAATGTAAACAAACATATGTCTCAGGTACATCACCTGCGTTTACATGCTAGCTTGAAGCTTATGACTCTATGCTCTGCCGTTGTAGCTATCAGACACCTTGATCGTGAAACTGTTCATAATTGCACAATGGTTAAGACAATCGAAAAACTGGACAAGGTTTCCACTCATGTCAAACGTCGCCAAACTATTAGAGTTGCGATGCTGTGGTGTTCTAGAAGGTATCCTGATCGAGCCAAGCACTCACTATCTGTCTTTGCAAACATTAAGAAACATTAAGAAGCTGGAAGTGAGACGTATAAGTACGTTATGAGGAAGAATAGCAGTTAAGGAAAAAATACGACTAACATTTTAGCAACAGTAGCACTCAATGTACATGTCACTATGACGCAGCTTGAATGTGCGAGTGGGATTAGCCGACGGAGTGTTCTACAAATACTACATTCTAATGCATTTCATCCTTTCAATAGCTTCATAGCAATCACTTTCAAAATCAGTTACACTTTACAGGATGGTTACCTAAGAAAACTTCCCACGCAAGATTTTGTTTACGGATGTTGTAATGTTTACAAATCTCGGGCAAGTCAGTCTTCGCAATTTTCTCTACTTGTCAGATGAAAATGCACGACGTTTGAAGGAAGTGGTTAAAAAACCACTGGCAATATTGATAATACCTTCAGGAGTTCAGCTGTTTGTATTAGTTTTTATTTATTTGTGGTCGATTTCGGTGATACAATTCAAATCTACAGGCCTCTAGTTGCAGCAAAGATCGTACTACACGCAAGGAAAAAATCATAATGTCTACACTCACTTTTTTAAATTATTGAATGTTAACTATACTAGACTGAACTAATTTTCATTACAAAAGCGTGTCTAAGAGTAGTATAAAGACATTAGCTATAGATAGTGCCTTCACTGTCACAAATTTGTTATAACTGTCGGAAAATTAAGGAGCTTACGCTGTTGATACGTAGGCTTGTTCAACAGAGTCTAAAACCTTCTACGTTACAGAAGCCTTCCATCGGTCACATAAAACCGTCAAATGTTGTGGCAAACAATGCATCATTTGCATGGGATGGAATGTAAGCATATAACAGAACACTTTTTGTTAAGTCGGTTACAGCTGAAACATATGGTAAAGAAAACGTACCCTTATAGGACAGAAATATTGTGTTCACTGCAACAGTCTGTACATGGCTACCTACACTGTTCCACACTCTTCGTCAAACGACGGCAAGTATGCAGTCTGTAGGGAAATTCCTACAAGCGTAGTATATTATAATAGTGAGATTCTGTCAGTAACAAACCCGTTTGGTTTTACGACAGTTATTATAAATATGTTAAAATTCAATTACTTGATTCGATACAGCTGTCGGGAATTTCAAAAATTAAGAGACTACGGTCAGTTGCACAGATGTATTATTAATTTTCTGCCGGTTTCGGTCGAAGCGACCATCTTCACAGGAAGGAATAGAAATAGAAGTTGTACATGAGATGGATATGTAACTCCAGTGCATATCCCGCTAACGTACAATTTTTTCCTTCCAGTGAAGATTGTCACTACAGATGAAAACGGTAAAAAATAAATAAAAATTTGCACAACTGACAGCGAATAATCGATTTTTCACAAATAAATTACATTGGAAACCGTACCTGCAGTTAACGTCTTTACACATCTAGTTCAGTACTGGTCACACACACGTATATAAAGAAACTAGGGTCAGCCTAATAGAGTTCACATTTCATCATTTTAAAAAATTAAATATTACTATTAGGGTATGGCTTGCATGTAGTATGATGAATGATACGTTTCTGTACCTAGGGGCCTGAAGGTAGTGGTGGACCGTGTCACCGAAACACTAGCAAATAAAAAGAAAAAACCTAACATAAGCAACTGAATGTATTATCAGTATTTTCTAGAATCGCATCATTGGACCCTATTTTATGCCCTAAAGTAACTGCCATTCCTAATAACCATGCAGGTCAGAAAGTACCCTTCCTCTCTGTGTTACATTACAGAAAATGCGATGGTTTTGCTGAGATTGTGCTGAAACATGTTTTCAGGTTCTGGACCCCTCTTATACATCAATACCTATTTGAAAGGACTGTTGTTAACCGAAAGTTTACAACAATTAACGAAATTTTTATTTTTTGTGGCGGTCATAAGTTACCCCAACCCGTTGGTAGTACGCGTTATGGAAAACACGGGGGTACAGCTAGGGTTAATGTCCACTAATAGACGTTCGGGTTACTAAGGGTTAATGTCCACCAATGGATGTTCGGATTATTATGATCAGACAGTGTATATGTCTGCCTTTTCAAAATATATGGGCCCTTTGCAGTTCATTTAGTCTTAGGCATTATCCCATTCCATATTTACGATCTCGATTCGCGGTCCATTGTACTACATCCGCTTCTGAAGCTGAAGTAAGAATACGTCTTCGTGATTTTTTCCTATACATTGTTTCTGAACTGCCCGTGAAACATCTCAAAGAATTGGATTACTAAAATAAGTTTCCCATTTCGTCTGCCGCATTGTTGATAGATGTGCGCTTGGTTGATGCGTGTTGTAGAAAGCGGTGCGTAATTCGGTCGCTCTATTTTTATCGTTGTTGTAAACGAGGATCTGCACTGAGCCGGGTGCTGTACTGCGGAAGTTTCCGCGACCTACTTTCAGAGCAGAGCCTTTTCGTGTTTGCGTTGCTCTACACCTTCCCTCCGAAAGTGTTTTAGTTTCCCTCGTAGTAACAAATACATTCTTAATTATATTTCACTGTGCACTCTACGGTCATAGCCCTTTAAAAAAAAACGAAAGCTACTGCAGGTTTCCCTTTACAAAAGTTGCAGGCAACCTGAATGAGAGCGGATTTTTTCTCACGGTACACTACAGTACACGATGAGGATGCTGAAAGGTGAAGCCACTCACGAGCTTTTAAGAAAGGTCTATGGGAGTTTCAGTTTGTGGTATGAACTAAAATAATATTCTAATCACCTCTCTTCTAAGCTGAATAAGTCTAATAAGAAAGAAATATGTTCTTGTTTTGGTCGTCAGACTTTAGTAGACCTAGTGTAAATGGCGAATCTCTACAGTTTTAGCATTTCTTTATGATGTCATACCCTTTTAGTTTAATGTACTCATTCGTTTGCTACATCTTAGTACTTTCGATAGTCACTGTCGATGAATAATGGACAAACATGCCAGTTGCTGAAAACGTCAAATGCTGGCCGCCGCGGCGCGAAGTCAACGTATGTATTACTGAAATCGAAATTGGATAACGTATCAAGACAACAAATTACCAAAGGAAACTAGGATAGCAGGAATGAAAATTTATTTCCTTGTAATTTGAGGGTGCATATTTCACAGGGATTCATATTGGTAACTGAAGTCCAATAAAGGGCGTGAACCGGATTCAATTTCGAAAGGATTCAGATTATAGCAAACTGTTATTTAACAGTAAGCACCGAAGAAAGTGTCTGTCTTTCACGAGACACCAGATATGGGACATGAGTCATGAATAACATTCAACGAGCACTTCACTCAGCATTCAAGTAACAGTGGAAGATGGGACTCAAGTTATTAAGACATAAAGGCGAGAGTAGCACTGCAAGATTTTAACAGATTAACAGCCTTTCGTTCACTACCAAAGCGTCATATTTTATTCACAGTTGCGATACAGGACACGCAGTTCAACATGAAAAGTGACTTCCTCTCAGCATCATTTTGTTATTGAACTGGATCTGTGAATGAACAGTTCTTGTTATAAGTTCATAAGGGCGTAGGTGAATGGTTGTAATACAGAGGGCGAAATGAATTTCTGTACTGTCTGATGAAATGAAAACAGAATCCTCATCTTTATATAATATGCTAAGCACTGACACCAATAAGGTTTGTCATTGCTGCTGTAGAATATTCTTTCTAAATAATCGACTTCACGATTTACAAAAGCAGTTCTATACATATGTCTTAATTTTTCATCTTCTTAACGAGTTGCGGCAGGGTATTAAATTCATTAACTACGTTACGAACTGGAGAATTATCACTAACTTGGTGGTTGTCGTATCTGAAGAAAACAGAAAATAAAGAGAGACGATAGACAAACTAGACAACGAAGGATTTAGTCAAATATGAAAATAAACATCCATTTCAATCTTGATTGATGATGGATTTTCAGGAGTATGTAAGCCAGTTGGACCTAAACGTAAGAAGAAACGTAATGAGACAACTTCGGTGTGTTCCAGAAATGTGTAAGGACTAAAGTCTAATCGATAAAATACAAATAGTATTTGTTTGTAATGCTTCATGACTAAAACGATAAACCATTAATCACCGTACTTTGACAGATGAGTTGAACCGCTGCTCTTTCCTCTTAGTGTTTGTCGGCTTACGTTAAGTTTCTCTGGCATACGCGAAAACCAATATTGCCATTTACAGCATCGATGTGCGAGCAGAACCGTATAGAGTACTTAAGTTGACCAATAAAACTGGCGAGTACTTTCCACAGTGAAGTCTGCAGCAAAGTATAACTGTGGATTATATGATACCTTACAAATGCCATATTAGCTAGATCTGAAAATGGGTATACTCTGCGGCAAAATTCTGAACTGTTTTATACGGAAATTCATTTTCTGCTTATTTGGTTGAAACTCTCACGGTTTATTTACAGAATAATTGAAACATTTGTTATTATTATTCACAGAGTAAATTATTTTCTCTCTACAAATCGTTATGCAGCTTGCCAAAGAGCTCAGAAGGTTGGAGAAATATTTCTCATCCTCTAACTTACTTGAAAAGGTATGTATTGTGTAGTATAAAATAACCTGTAATTGTTTCGTGTAATGAATCGGTTGATGACAATGGTCAGGTAATAAATTAACAGTAAGGACAAGTCGAAACAAAAATCATTATGACTCGGACCGTTTAAGACAGATTTAATAACCTGCTGTAAAATATAACATTAAATATATTGCCGTTTATTCCAACCAGTGGCGGCTAAACTACTTGCAACACCAATACGAGTTACGAACCAAAGTTGTCATCAACGGTGGTCCGAATGGTAAAATTTTTTAGGCAGCGATTACATTTCGTACGACAGCTAAACAATGGTACCGCTCACCTAACAGAATTCGTCATTTATCTCCAGTATGGACTCGTATTTACTTCAGTGGTAGAGGCTATTAGTGCACACGCGGTACTCAGCAATAATTCAAGCAAAAATCTGCCTATGCCGATGCTACCGAAGTCTATGTGTTTATTTAATCTTTAATACGAAAATAGCAGAAGGAAAATGTTCGAATGCTTCAGATCTCATTCGGCGATTTTTATTTTGTTGTTGTTTTAATGCAGCGCGCTAAAAAGAAGCGACAGCAATTAACCACCGCACGTAAAAAAAAAGCATTATAAAAGCTTCAAATCGCAGTTCAGTCAATTTCAAGACGTGTGCGTCATGTAGATTACAATAAGAGCAAAAGAAATTTCCATTTTCACTGGATGAAATTATGAAATTTTAACGAAGAAGAACAATAAGAGGCGATTGGTGCATAAAGCATCGTATGCAAGGTCTGTGGCAGCTGGAAGAAGGGGAGGAAGGAAGTAGACCATGTCCTTTTCGAAGGAACTTTCCAGGCATTTGGCTTCATACATTCAGTGATTGAGTGATCGTGATGGCTTATTTCATTTTGTTCTGTTTGCCGTTATAACACAACAGCTCACACAGCTGTTTTAATAGTCAGCAATGAGAGCCACATGCTTATCAAATTTCTTACTTAGTATCTGGCTATGGATATTTGTACACAGGGATCATACGGCACTATTACTTCCCTAGAAACATGTGATGAATTCCGTAGTCGACAGATACAATTACTGGCTTCAAGTATTTTTAATTCCGCGGGAATGACAGTTCTTGACATTAAGGTTACAATACTAGAACTTGCTGCTCACGGTTAGCTGTGATTATTAATTATTATTATTATTATGGAACTAAATGCTTATTCTACCGACGCAAAATATTGAATCATTCGGTTGACACGTAATTTGGAATTCTCTGGAATTAGCCTACGTTCAGAATCACATTGATATCACTGCGCTTCTCCACACGATTCCCAATGACGTGAAAAAACAAATCCCTGTCATTTTTTGAAATTACAGACTTGGAGCCTGCTCAGTTTCATTTGTGCGGAGAAATGTTCAATTTTGCAATTCGTATGGGTTCTCGGCTTCATGTTGTTTATTAACTGATAACTTTTTAATGATTTTTGCGTTCCTGTTCCTGATGTTATCTTTTTTGTTACTAAAGAGAAGACGCACTGGGATATAAAGTCAAAAGCATCTCTGAGATGTTAAATCTAAGTTCAGAGAAATAATTCTATTCCCTGCTTTCGTAATAAAATGACACCGTATGTTTATATGCGATACACGACAGGATGACAAGCGATAAACATTTATCTAAAGTAGACAGCCTTCGTAAACCTAAGAGTAATTAATGACAGGGGTAAATATTTTAAAAACCATAATGTCGAATACTTATTTTAAAAAGTGCATGAAATGCGACCGTGTTTTGAACTTGTTTACGTCTTTAGTTCGGTGACGGCTAGAAACTGGATCCATTCGTTGCAATCAAGTTACAACAAAAAAAAAGCATGTGTAGCTTTTTACCTTTAGAACGACGAAATCCAATGTGATGTCTGATAAGTCTGTCCTCCATCATACAGTCACAGCAGTGGATAGTAACTGACATCGAAAATGGCACTGTTGTTTACATTTCGCTCTATGACAGAAACTTTCGTTAAACGTATTTACTCTGGTTTCATATATTAATTAGTAAAAGCACCGGCGCTGAACTACTGCTGCTGCAAATACAAACCTGAATTGTTGATGCTACAAAAACAAATCGAAATTCATCAAAAGAAGAAAAATTACTTTTCAAAGATAATTATATTTCTCCTATCAGTATGAAGTGCTTTATGCGTTGATAAATATCGAAACACAGTGTAATGAAGGCTTACAGTAGTAGAGCTAATTTATGTGACTGTATCACAACGTACTGATGACATAAATGCTAGATAAATTCAGTAGAGTACGAGTGTGCTATCAGTTAATTCGCTGAATCCACACACATGTAGAGAAATGTTTACATGCAGATCACCAATAGATGAAAGTCGTTTCCTTCGTATTACTCGCTTTTCCAAACTTATTTTACAAGACTCATAAAGATCCTACGACGAGATGAATGACTATGTGTTATTAATGTTTTAGTTTTTCCAAGAATAAGAAAAATTAGAAATTTATTTATTTAGCGTATGGCAAGTACAAATCACGTATGAAAAATCTAAAAGTACATAACACACAAAACAGTTACAATATCACAAACAAACATCTAGGTTAGAAATATAATCGATTGCACTGTTAGTCGCATCCATGAAGTCCCTTGTTGGCCCAGGGTAGGCCCCCAGAGGGCATTCTACCACGATATGGTGAATTGTCTGCCTGTCAGCGCTGCAGTCGCACTGTGGTGATGGCACTATGCTCCATTTGTACAAGGAGTCCGCACAACGGCCGTGGCTCGTCCTGATTATTAGAAAGAATGTACAAGAAAGTGAAAACGGAATAATTTAGTTCTTGAACGTACTTCAAAGTGATAAATCTCTAATTTGCTTCATTCCATAGCTCCAAATTCGAAGTTTTTCTGACCACTGTCAAATTAATGCCTCGGTAGTCATAGCCAATATCACTGTAGCACAATTTATTAAAAAATAGAAACGGCAAGATGGTCGTGTGCAGTACAAATCCGAAGTAAATAATGGTGGCTATGCAAGAAAAAGACAGAGATACTTATACCCGAACTGTGACACTTGTCCCAAACCAGCAAAATGCCTTGGCTTTTATCTCTTTAAAGCTTTGTACCAAGTTCATTCCAGGTATCGATTACAGATTCTTAATATTCCTGCGAGACGCAGCTACAAAATCCTCAGTACTTTTGAACGAGAGATCTCCGCACTAGCAATGTATTGCCATTCAAAATCAGCACAGCGCTTACGGACGAAGCTCATTTGACTCTTGAGTCGACGCCTGTCGGCGACAAAAATGCCTTTCTGCAAATGTGAATGCTCAAAAAAAAAAAAAAAAAAAAAAAAAGGTTCAAATGTATCTAAGCACTATGGGACTTAACATCTGAGGTCATCAGTCCCCTAGACTTAGAACTACTTTAACCTAACTAACCTAAGGACATCACACACATCCATGCCCGAGGCAGGATTTGATTCTGCGACTGTAGCAGCCGCTTGGTTCCGGACTGATGTGAATGCTCACTCCATGGGTATTTCTACAGTGCATTCACACTGCGTACGCCTTCACAATTAAAATTTAATGTGTAAGACTAGCATTTACAGGAAAGAAAACGCAAAAGTGATTTTAAAATGCCCTGCTTGTATGAAAGGACGGGTTATTCGGATTATGTTAATTATGTTGGAGGTCATCTAATGAAGCACTGACTTTTTGTACAGACCTGATTGTTGCCTTCTTCAGATACTCTTGGAATAAGCGACATGTAGATGAAGAGAATTAGAGTACTTGAATCAGAAGACCTACAATTATTATTTGTAAATGGCTGGTGGTTATGGCGCCAGAGAAATATAAGTTCAGGTATTTTTACGACTGCTTTGTGGACTGACTAAAATTTAAAAAATAAGTGTGAATAATGACATTTAGATCGATCGACACCATATGGCTATCGATACAGGAAACCGAGACGTATAGGTCTGTAAAATCTCCGTGCTGCAAGACTAGAGCTCTTATACAGCGAGTATGGGGATAACAGTCACGGGTAGAGTTGGCTAGCAGAAGAGAACCTTACAGTGTGGATATACAAAAATAATTTTTACATAAGTACCTACAAGGAAAGGAGTAAATGAAATTTCTATTATCATGATGGTCCGTTTCTCTACATTCAGAAACAGCAAAATACCTTCAGGTCAGTTTATTCGTCGAAACAAAGAGGCTGCTAATCAAAATAGAACTCAGAAACGTTAATGTAGGTCAACTATTAGATGTCACTTGTGCCTGCGACTTTGTTTCGCCGGCGTATTGGCTGTGTTATATGCTAAATAATTGCCTAACTGAAATCTGTAAGTTTTACAGAATTAGACAAAACATCTAACGTAAGTTGTACACATTACCTTATTTTCCTACCTTATGAGAAGTGGGTGACGAGCGATGTATTATAGCAACAAGATTTTCTTGGGAATTGTAGAAGTATTTCTGCTAAACTACAATTGAACAGTAAATTTAATGTCGTTGCAAAGTGCTCAAGTTTGTGCGATGACAGAGGCTTTCCAATTCAATTTCCTTTTTTAAAAAAAGTAGTGTAACGGGCATTCATAAGAAACTACTTTAGAAATTAGTAGCACTGCATCGAAAATTCCGTCATGACGTGGTGAAAAATATATTTAAATCTTCATTACGAA
Organism: Schistocerca piceifrons; assembly: GCF_021461385.2. Lineage (NCBI taxonomy): Eukaryota > Metazoa > Arthropoda > Insecta > Orthoptera > Acrididae > Schistocerca > Schistocerca piceifrons. The sequence goes on from NC_060139.1 coordinate 150,393,476, forward strand.
TTAAAAATTACTTGATCAGCGATGCTCTTTTATCCAGCTCTTATTTCTTCGTTACGGTGAAACTTACATCATGGCATTTCGGTCAACTTCATTAAGCATTTATGCAGACTATATATCAAAACGGCCTTACTGTGCTGGTACTGCGAACGGCTGAAAGCAAAGGGAAACTACAGCCGTAATTTTTCCCGAGGGCATGCAGCTTTACTGTATGATTAAATGATGATGGCGTCCTCTTGGGTAAAATATTCCGGAGGTAAAATAGTCCCCCATTCGGATCTCCGGGCGGGGACTACTCAAGAGGATGTCGTTATCAGGAGAAAGAAAACTGGCGTTCTACGGATCGGAGCGTGGAATGTCAGATCCCTTAATCGGGCAGGTAGGTTAGAAAATTTAAAAAGGGAAATGGATAAGTTGAAGTTAGATATAGTGGGAATTAGTGAAGTTCGTTGGCAGGAGGAACAAGACTTCTGGTCAGGTGACTACAGGGTTATAAATACAAAATCAAATAGGGGTAATGCAGGAGTAGGTTTAATAATGAATAGGAAAATAGGAATGCGGGTAAGCTACTACAAACAGCATAGTGAACGCATTATTGTGGCCAAGATAGATACGAAGCCCACACCTACTACAGTAGTTAAAGTTTATATGCCAACTAGCTCTGCAGATGACGAAGAAATTGAAGAAATGTATGATGAAATAAAAGAAATTATTCAGATTGTGAAGGGAGACGAAAATGTAATAGTCATGGGTGACTGGAATTCGAATGTAGGAAAAGGGAGAGAAGGAAACATAGTAAGTGAATTTGGATTGGGGCTAAGAAATGAAAGAGGAAGCCGCCTGGTAGAATTTTGCACAGAGCACAACATAATCATAACTAACACTTGGTTTAAGAATCATGAAAGAAGGTTGTATACATGGAAGAACCCTGGAGATACTAAAAGGTATCAGATAGATTATATGATGGTTAGACAGAGATTTAGGAACCAGGTTTTAAATTGTAAGACATTTCCAGGGGCAGATGTGGACTCTGACCACAATCTATTGGTTATGACCTGTAGATTAAAACTGAAGAAACTGCAAAAAGGTGGGAATTTAAGGAGATGGGACCTGGATAAACTGAAAGAACCAGAGGTTGTACAGAGTTTCAGGGAGAGCATAAGGGAATAATTGACAGGAATGGGGGAAAGAAATACAGTAGAAGAAGAATGGGTAGCTTTGAGGGACGAAGTAGTGAAGGCAGCAGACGATCAAGTAGGTAAAAAGACGAGGGCTAGTAGAAATCCTTGGGTAACAGAAGAAATATTGAATTTAATTGATGAAAGGAGAAAATATAAAAATGCAGTAAATGAAGCAGGCAAAAAGGAATACAAACGTATCAAAAATGAGATCGACAGGAAGTGCAAAATGGCTAAGCAGGGATGGCTAGAGGACAAATGTAAGGATGTAGAGGCCTATCTCACTAGGGGTAAGATAGATACTGCCTACAGGAAAATTAAAGAGACCTTTGGAGATAAGAGAACGACTTGTATGAATATGAAGAGCTCAGATGGAAACCCAGTTCTAAGCAAAGAAGGGAAAGCAGAAAGGTGGAAGGAGTATATAGAGGGTCTATACAAGGGCGATGTACTTGAGGACAATATTAGGGAAATGGAAGAGGATGTAGATGAAGATGAAATGGGAGATATGATACTGCGTGAAGAGTTTGACAGAGCACTGAAAGACCTGAGTCGAAACAAGGCCCCCGGAGTAGACAACATTCCATTGGAACTACTGACGGCCTTGGGAGAGCCAGTCCTGACAAAACTCTATCATCAGGGAAGCAAGATGTATGAAACAGGCGAAATACCCTCAGACTTAAAGAAGAATATAATAATTCCAATCCCAAAGAAAGCAGGTGTTGACAGATGTGAAAATTATCGAACTATCAGTTTAATAAGTCACAGCTGCAAATTACTAACACGAATTCTTTACAGACGAATGGCAAAACTAGTAGAAGCCAACCTCGGGGAAGATCAGTTTGGATTCCGTAGAAACAGTGGAACACGTGAGGCAATACTGACCTTACGATTTATCCTAGAAGAAAGATTAAAGAAAGGCAAACCTACGTTTCTAACATTTGTAGGCTTAGAGAAAGCTTTTGACAATGTTGACTGGAATACTCTCTTTCAAATTCTAAAGGTGGCAGGGGTAAAATACAGGGAGCGAAAGGCTATTTACAATTTGTACAGAAACCAGATGGCAGTTATAAGAGTCGAGGGACATAAAAGGGAAGCAGTGGTTGGGAAGGGAGTAAGACAGGGTTGTAGCCTCTTCCCGATGTTGTTAAATCTGTATATGGAGCAAGCAGTAAAGGAAACAAAAGAAAAATTCGGAGTAGGTATTAAAATCCATGGAGAAGAAATAAAAACTTCGAGGTTCGCCGATGATTTTTTAATTCTATCAGAGACAGCAAAAGACCTGGAAGAGCAGTTGAATGGAATGGACAGTGTCTTCAAAGGAGGATATAAGATGAATATCAACAAAAGCAAAACGAGGATAATGGAATGTAGTCGAGCTTACTCGGGTGATGCTGAGTCAATTAGATTAGGAAATGAGGCACTTAAAGTAGTAAAGGAGTTTTGCTATTTGGGGAGCAAAATAACTGATGATGGTCGAAGTAGAGAGGATATGAAATGTAGGCTGGCAATGGCAAGGAAAGCGTTTCTGAAGAAGAGAAATTTGTTAACATCCAGTATTGATTTAAGTGTCAGGAAGTCATTTCTAAAAGTATTCGTATGGAGTGTAGCCATGTATGGAAGTGAAACACTGACGATAAATAGTTTGGACAAGAAGAGAATAGAAGCTTTCGAAATGTGGTGCTACAGAAGAATGCTGAAGATTAGATGGGTAGATCACATAACTAATGAGGAAGTATTGAATAGGATTGGGGAGAAGAGAATTTTGTGGCACAACTTGACCAGAAGAAGGGATCGGTTGGTAGGACATGTTCTGAGGCATCAAAGGATCACCAATTTAGTATTGGAGGGCAGCGTGGAGGGTAAAAATCGTAGAGGGAGACCAAGAGATGAATACACTAAGCAGATTCAGAAGGATGTAGGTTGCAGTAGGTACTGGGAGATGAAAAAGCTTGCACAGGATAGAGTAGCCTGGAGAGCTGCATCAAACCAGTCTCAGGACTGAATACCGCAACAACAACAACATATATCAAAGTCGGCTGTAGACAATTGGGAATTTGCAAACAAAGCATTATATTTCGTTGAAACTACAGAGATAAGTATTTGATAAGATCCCAATTTCATGACTAATTTTTGAGAAACCCAGCCGTTATTTGTCATCTGTCCGTCTGATACGCTTTTCACATACAACGTAAGATTCACCCATTGGTACAGCAGTACAGCTCAAGAGGTCTACGGTCATCTGGTTGTTAAATGTCATTTGGCTAATAACTTGGAAGACACCTGAAAAGTTACACGTGTAAAAGCCATCTCTCGTGAAACGTCGATCGTTATTCTGCTTCTTGTTTAGCATTATTACTTTGTTTAGTTGACTACGTTTCAGAGAAGCATCACAGATAAATCCAATGTGGAGCTCCAACCAAAGATCTGTGTCTCTACTTCAATGATGTGGCTGGTAAACGATAAACGCATTCGAACCGGCATTTGAATTCCCGATACGCCGAAGTGATTAATAAGGCTGTTGTACTTGATAAAATTTCGAAAGTATATAAAAATTTATAGTGATTCTGAAGTAAATGTGACAGTAAAAGGCGAAAACGTTGTCCTTCAAATGTGGAACCCAGTTTTCTGGTTATAAGATGCTATAACGTTTTATCAAGTGGGTAACGATTAGTGGGTAGCAAACGATCATGTCGAACGCTGTTCGCATGTTAGATTAACGGGTAAAGATGTAACTAGTTTTTTAGTCAATTTGAAGACAAAATGGTAAAATTAAGACGAAGCGGGGAAGAAGATTAATTCGGAAATAAATTCTCAATAAACAGAGTAAACAATATCAAACTTGCTGTAATCCAGGTAGTCAGAATGAATCACAGTGTCATGATCTGTCACTGGATCATGGAACAAGAAAAAGCTTGAGAGTCGGAATGAATCGTGATTGCGAACCTTTATTAATTTATTACTTCCTGTTTTTACGTAAGCACTCAACAAGCTATTTGAGACTCTTTCACGGTTATTTCTATTTAAAAAATCCATTGTACATTAATAATGATGTCAAATCTCATAGTGGAGATACTACCAACAGCATCTGCAAGGTAACGGGGCGTTCGTTCTAAAGCATGAAGAGAGCCCGATTTTTCTCGAACTCTGACGTAAATTCCCCGAACCGTTCGAGACGTAGAGAAACATAGCAATCATTAATTGTCGTTGGTGGTAATCCATGTATTTGGTACTGTTTAGGAACAGGTAAAAAAAAAGACATAACTGAAAACAACTTTCAGTCTTCAGTTTTGCCTTTCCAATCAGTGTATTTTGAGTTGTCGGTACATCGTTCTAATAAAAAAGAAAAAAGAAAATTCCACATTACATTCGGATGCCATACCTTGAATATCACGCTTAATGTTTAATATCACGTGGTGTTTTCCAAATACAATTTTCTAATTATGTCTGATGTGTGAATTGTTCTTTCTATATTTTATTTTTCATATTTACTAATTCTACCCTATAACATACCATGCTTCATAGATGTTTCAGTAGCTCCAAATGAAGCCGCTAGTATTTAGACGTGACTTAACTAAACCATGAGAAATCCCTCAGTAGTCAATTAAATCTCAGAACAGTTTGCCGACTCTGGGCGCACCAGTTCTCAGCATGCAGAAGTTTGCGTCATTGTTCAGGTTCTCAACTGGCCCCATAAATCACCCATCTTAATCCTATATACAACGTGTGACGCCATTTGTAACAGCGCGCGAAACGAAACAGTCATCGCCCCGCAATTTGGTGGCCCTGCGAGATATAATAATAATAGGTGGCTTTGGGTGGATATGAAAAAACTAAATAAACTTTTAGTCTCTCTTCTTCCCCGAAATAAAGCCATTATCAACGCTATAGGAACTGTTACAGAGCGTTAGCGTGGTGTCTCCTGTAGATGACAAACCTTTTGTACGATATGCTTACTTATTATCTCAAAAGTTTCTGCGGAGTAGCCCATATTGTCTACTTATGAAGTCTTTTACAGAGTTTCTCTCCGCAGCGCGCATGGTTTCAGAATTATTTGCTGTTGTAATCGCTGCGTTCCTCTCTCGAGACAGGCAGTGGATGTTCCCCCGGCTGACGGTTGGCGGTTGTGCTGTTGCAGGGAAGAGCTTCACGCTGACCATCACGGTGAGCTCGTCGCCACCGCAGATGGCGACGTACAACAAGGCCATCAAGGTGACGGTGGACGGACCGCGGGAGCCCCGCTCCAAGACAAGTAAGTCTCACCGTGCTAGGCCGCATTGCGGCGCTGCAACGGCTCTACGAACTCTTTATCACGCAGACTCAGTTTCTGAAACTCTCATTTTTTATATATTCCAACAGTAGCAATATTTATGTTGGTCAGTCGTAACAATATTAACACTGTTAATATTTAACAATATTAGTCGCGTGCTCCAAAGTCAGTGCTTTCTGCAGATGACACTAGTACTGAGGTCAACCCAAACAGACCCACGGCAAAAGAAAAATTGGTAAATAATGTTCTCGAAAACTTTATTGAACAATGGAAAATCAAGGATGGAATGTAACAGTATTATGAAAAGAATTGTTGCTACTCATCATATAGTGAAGATGCTGAGTCGTGTCAGAAAGTGAACTTTCGGCCAACAAGACCTTCGTCGCAAATGGACAACATACACACACACTCAACGTAAACGCAACTCACACTCACATGGCGACAGCAGGCAGAGACCGTGTTCATTTGTGTGTAGTGTGTTTCCGACGAAGACCTTGTTGGCCGGCAGTTCACTTTCTGACAGTCTTTTTGTTGTACTTATCTGCGACTTAGCATATCTGCGACTCAGCACCTCCGCTATGTGGTGAGCAGCAACTATCCTTTTCATAACAGTGAAAATGTTAAAAACGGCTCTGAGCACTATGGGACTCAACTGCTGAGGTCATTAGTCCCCTAGAACTTAGAACTAGTTAAACCTAACTAACCTAAGGACATCACAGACATCCATGCCCGAGGTAGGATTCGAACCTGCGACCGCAGCGGTCTCGCGGTTCCAGACTGCAGCGCCTTTAACCGCACGGCCACTTCGGCCGGCAATGAAAATGTTATCGAGTGGTTTTCTGCGAATGGTCGCCACCTCAGTTTCCAAAAGACACAAACTTCGAAAAGACATAACATATTCATTTCTGATCATCAAAGGGTATTTCAGAATGATAAATAAAAGACATGGTGTCGAAATAATCACTTCGATAAAAACTTCAAACTTTTTAGGTGCACTCTACGACACTGGAACAAAATCACTTGCCCGGGAGCTCTACCAAACTTTGCCCAACATACAATTTTTACACTGGCATTGTTGACACCACTGTCTACTGTCTTTGCTGCGCTGTGCGTTGTTCCGTGTCTCTGTCACTCCGGGTGCCATGTCTGCTTTGGTGCACCTAAGCAGCCGACATGCCGAATTCAGAATTATCAGCTAATGATGCCAAGCTAGGTTGGCAGCTAACGATGTCAGTGGCGGTCTAGTAACTTCGGTTTGGGTCGTTCCAGACAGTTCCCGTCAGCCATCGCGCCAAGTGATTTCAAGGATTTTGTGAGTAAATATGAAAACATACTTAAAAAACCGCTAGTTGAAGGGCCTGTGAATTAATGCACCGGAAACTTTTTCTAAGAGTCGATAGGCGCTCTTGCTCGTAATTTCCCTGGTGTTTCAGAAGAGAACGCGTTGGGACAGAGTGAGGTGGTACAGTGGTAATATAATGAACTCGCACTTTTTGCTCAGTTAATTATTCTAAACATGTTTTCGAATAGTCCTCAATATATACCAGAAAACTACTAAATTTATTTTTTTTTCAGCTCCTCTATATCTCATTCCCTCACGTATCCTTTCTTCTGTAGGACTTTCATCCAGGTCTAGGTTTTCCATGGAAGCAAATATCGGCATTGATATTTGAAATACCAAATTTTAAAAAATCCAAGTACTCTGTTAATTCATATCACTTCACAACACACTACATACACAATGCACCCAACTACCCACTTACACGCACACACACACACACACACACACACACACACACACACACACACACACATATATATATATATATATATATATATATATATATATATATATATATATATATATATGAGGGCGGTTCAGAAAGTAACCTCCGATTGGTCACAGTGCGGGTTGTGGGGGGAGTAGCGACGCCATCTGTGCGTTCACGCACTCAACAGGTCAGTCGGCATCAAGCCGTGGTCGAGTGAACGTCGTACCTGCGCTAGTTTAGTTTTTGTGGCAGTATGAAATGTGTGCTGCAATAGAAAACCCCGCCAAATGTGAAGTGCGTGCTGTCATAAGGTTTTTTACAGCCAAAGGATATTCTGCAGCAGCTATTCATCGTGAGCTTTGTGCCGTGTACGGACCAAGAGTTATGAGTGAAGGAGTTGTCCGTGAATGAGTACGTTTATTTAAAAGTGGACGAGAAATCGTTCATGATGAAGAGAGGAGTGGTAGACCATCATTGGTGACTAACGAACTCGTTCAGACAGTTGATGCAAAAGTTCGTGAAAATCGACGTTTCTCAATGTCGGAGTTGTCTACTGGTTTTCCACAGATTTCTAAGACTCTCTTGTACGAGATAGTGACAGCAAGATTGGGTTACCGTAAGTTCTGTGCACGATGGGTGCCCAAAATTCTTACCGACCACCACAAAACTCAAAGAATGGCCTCTGCATTAGACTTTCTGTCACGTTATGAGGACGAAGGAGAACCATTGTTAAACAGAATCGTGACCGGTGACGAAACCTGGATTAAGTACGTGAACCCTGAGACAAAAGAACAATCAAAGATGTGGGCACATTCAAATTCGCCTACCAAACCAAGAGAAGCCTCGCAAGATTTTTCTGCCAGAAAACTGATGGCAACGGTGTTTTGGGATGCCAAAGGGGTGTTGTTGGTTGAATTCATGGAACGTGGTACGACCATTAATCAAGACGTGTACTGTGAAACAATAAAAAAGTTACGACGGGCTATACAGAACAAACGCCGTGGTATGCTGACTTCCGGTATCGTTTTTTTGCACGATAACGCCCGTCCTCACTCTGCTCGCAGAACAACGGCCCTTCTTGAGTCCTTCAAGTGGGACGTTATCAACCATCCACCTTACAGCCCAGACCTGGCGCCAAGTGATTATCACCTCTTCATGTATTTGAAGAAAAGGCTCGGGTCACAGCGGTTTGATGACGACGAAGGGCTCAAAGATGCGGTCACAGGCTGGCTCCAGGCACAAGCGGGTGATTTTTATGCAGAAGGAATTTCAAAGCTTGTGAAGAGATACGATAAGTGCCTCAATCGCTATGGAGACTATGTAGAAAAATAGTGCAAAGACGTAGTTGTAAGATGTATATATTAAAATATTTTTATTTAACTTGGTGTATTTTTTTAAATCAACCGGAGGTTACTTTCTGAACGGCCTTCGTATATATATATATAGGGTGGTCCATTGATCGTGACCGGGCCAAATATCTCACGAAATAAACGTCAAACGAAAAAAACTACAAAGGGCGAAACTTGTCTAGCTTGAAGTGGGAAACCAGACGGCGCTATGGTTGGCCCGCTAGATGGCGCTGCCATAGGTCAAACGGATATCAATTGCGTTTTTTTTTAATAGGAACCCCCATTCTTATTACATATTCGTGTAGTACGTAAAGAAATATGAATGTTTTAGTTGGACCACTTTTTTCACTTTGTGACAGATGGCGCTGTAATAGTAACAAACATATGGCTTACAATTTTAGACAAACAGTTGGTAACAGGTACTTTTTTAGGTTAAAATGCAGAACGTAGGTACGTTTGAACATTTTATTTCGGTTGTTCCAATGTGATACATGTACCTTTGTGAACTTATCCCTTCTGAAACAGCTTGCTGTTACAGCTTGATTACCTGTAAATACCACATTAAAGCAATAAATGCTCAAAATTATGTCCGTCAATCTCAATGCCTTTGGTATTACGTGTAACGACATTCCTCTCAACAGCGAGTAGTTCACCTTCCGTAGTGTTCTCACATGCATTGACAATGCGCTGGCGCATGTTGTCAGGCGTTGTCCGTGGATCACGATAGCAAATATCCTTCAACTTTGCCCACAGAAAGAAATCCGGGGACGTCAGATCCGGTGAACATGCGGGCCTTGGTATGGTGCTTCGACGGCCAATCCACTTGTCATGAAATATGCTATTCAATACCGCTTCAACCGCACGCGAGCTATGTGCCGGACATCCATCATGTTTGAAGTATATCGCCAATCTGTCATGCAGTCAAACATCTTGTAGTAACATCGGTAGAACATTACGATTGATGTCAGGGTCATTTTGATACTTTTAACTTTGCATTAAGTTCTACGTGCCTGATCATCTATCTGTGTGAAAAATTGAGTCGCCACTCGTGCACTTGTGAACGAGTGTTTTAAATCAGGTTAGTATATTACCCATCACTGATGTTACTCGTATGATTTAACCATAAGAAGCATTATATTTTGATCGTATATTGTAGAATAACACTGGTGTTTATCAATAATTTGTGTTAATTCCTTTAGCAATAGTTACTCTGTCTAATCGGAATTAACTGAAAAAGTAGACTGATAAGCAGTTGATGAGTTACACAACGATTAAAAACAGAAGATGAGATGATAGAACAAATTAAAAAGAATTATAACTGGCAGCTGTTATCTTTCACGTGGCACGTTTACTATCTGTTTCGGTGATTCAGTTAACACTCCAAATAAAAGAAAAACGGAGGAAGGAAAATAGAGTTTGTAAGATTTAATGATGACACTGCAGTGCTAAGTGAAACTAAAAAGGCAGCTAACAATATACCGTACAATATTGTATACACAAAAAGGACAGTTTCATGAGTCAGTCTTTTTTTTTTTTTTGCCAGTCCGCGTTTCGATGGTTCACATAATCATCTTCGAGTAGAGAACTGCTTAGCTACGTTGCTGATGTTACTGAAGAACACAGAAACGTTTCCGCAGCAGCAGACCAATGGCAATGTAGGTTATGCTGCGTCTTTTGCTGATGATAAAAACATGTTTCTTTACGAAACTCATTTTCAAAGTTAAAATACGCGAATTTCTGAGAGTAAATTGTACTTACAAGGGCAGTAGAGAGGTAAAAGTCTGCGTAATACTATTTGTTGTACGTCCTCTCCGTTGTACATTATGTTTATACTGTCACTTATGCTTGTTTACATGAGGTACAAAGACATTTGAAACGTGCAATAGCTCTATCTCGGCTATTCGTTACTCTAAATCACAATTCAATTAATTTATTAAATATTTGTATAAATGAACAAGTCTTTTTATTTTGAAAATGTGAGAGGACTGCAGCAGAATATGGGCATGTCCACCATTCAATTATTATGTTAAATGCATATGTATTAAAATGAATACAACAGATCATATACAGACACTGGGGGTTGTTGGATAAATCGCTGTGCACTGAAATTTGTAGTTATGAGAATGCTTTTTTGAAACAGTTGGTTTAGGCTGTTTCAATATTGTCGTTGACTACATTTTTCGAAAATTTCTTTCTGTGGATATCGATTTCTAGTTGTTCATACGGAGACATCTTGAATCCTTCGTTCGGTTTTTGTTGAACCTTAAGATTACTTTTTACATCGTCAAATGGATGTTCCGTATCTTTTGTATTGGAGGCTGTTGCAGATTTGCGTGGTATTTTTATCGGGAGGCGTTTACGTTTTCTTTGATTCTAATGCCAATGTTACGGGCTGTTTGACCTGTGTACTGAGCTGGGCATTTGCTACATATGATTTTATGTATGCCATAATACGAAACCTTCTCGTGTTCTCCTTTTTAAGTTATACGATATCTGTGGCAAATGTTATTGTTTGTTAGGATCTTATTTTATGTCGTTTGAAGATTTTGGCAAATTTTTGAGAGATTTTACCGACGAAGGGTATGCATGTCGTTGGTGTATTTTCTTGCTTCTCGGTGGTTATTTTGTTCACACTATTTTTTAAAATTTTTTAGCTTAATTTCCTGTTTGTGTGGCTTTAGCTGCAGCTACTTATTTTATGTTTCCCATTTCATTCACATCAATGACTTCCGACAATCCACGTAAGTCAGCAATAGCCTTTCATATAAAAGATACAGGACATCCATTTGACGAAGTACAAATCAACGTTACGGTAGTACACGCACTGAGAAAAGGACACAAAATGCCTCTGAATGAAGAACTAGAAATCTATATCCACAGAAAGGAACTCGGGGAAAGTCTACTGAACGACAATAACGAAATAAGCTCAATTGTTTCAAAAGCTTTTACAAAGCACTTGAATCATTCATATTATCCTCAATGCACAGCAAGTTTTCTAACAATCTCCATTCATTTCTCAATAAGTTCTACCTACTTTGTTTATGTATAATGTAATCTTTTTCTTACATATGCATTTAATATACTTACTATAATAAATAAATTGTGATGTTGTTCACATTCTAATAGTTCTCCAACCGAATCATGGAAACGCGTCTTGGCCAAATAAATAAGTGACTGACGCAGAAAACTGTTTTATTTTTATTTATCAACAGTTGCAGCTCTCATGACGCCGTCCTTTAGGGACGAAATATTCATAGAATTTTATTTGCTGTCGGAATATTACAAAGTACACGCTGTACAACGATGTTCACCTGCAGTATGCGTGTCCATATTATAAGTACTTATATGCTTTTAGACGTTATTAACCGTAACTGTTCATACAATATGGTGCCAAAAGGCACGAATAGTTTTCCTTTTTTTTTTTTTTTTTTTTTTTGCAGAAATTCAAACCGTGAGCAGCAAGTACTCTCTTGATAAGATAGCCTATGTGTCTATTATTACACATAAACGACACAACTAGACTGGCAGATATAACTATCAGTAGGTCAACAGGACACGATGGTAGACGTCGCCCTCATAAATATGATCATGCGCATATGGCTGCCTATTAGTTTGCTATAGTGCTACAGGACTCACCGCCATTTATTGATAACATTTTTAGAAAGTGGAAAAATATCGGTTATGTTAACAATATTGTTTTACAAAATAACAGTGCATCCAAATGAAACTTACGAAGCCAAGAGGTAACGACATAGCGCACCTTCCTGTATATTCTTAATACAAAGTACAGTACCAAAAGTCACTACATTCCGTACAGGTAGTCAATCCTATAATCTAAAATACGAGTAGACTTTTTTTTGGTTATCCGCAAACTACCTATAAAAATAAAATAAGTTGATAGACATAAAACAGTTATACCTTCTTTAAATTACATTATTTGTGTAACCTTTGGCACCAAACCTTCAGTTACGCAATGCATAAACATTAAACAGCACCACGCTAAGCGTCAATCATCATTCATGGCATGAAGGCCGCATTCAAAGCCAAAACCTTATTTGTACATTTAACATACATGCATCATATCGTAGCTGAAAGTGCAATATCTAAAATGACTTTAATATATCATTACATAGCGCTATACTACAAAAGAGACTGTTACATATAATATGCATCATCAAGACGGGTGCTCATAGGTGTTCATACACAACTGAATAAGTGTATTGAACGATTATGCAAGCACGCAACTTACGTACGCTAATATAACAACGTACGCCTTTCACTTTGAAACGGAATAACTGTATGTACCACTGCTACATAGAGCACAGCACATTTTTGTGAGCAGTGCGTAACGTATCATACAAGGGCTCAGTTGTGGAATCGAACGCGTTACCACCTTTAATGTCATGCGCCAAAAGCTTCTTACAAAAACAAAATCTATTGTTGCTTATAAGTTGCTATGAATAAAATATGAACGTATTACAAACATGTAGTGCATGTGTATACGCAATAATGCCAACAAATATCACATATGACACCTTCCTAAATTTCAGTACCTTTCCAAGTTCCTTTCCACAGTTCTCCTAGGTTGAAAGATAAGTACTCGAAAGGATTAGATTAAGAAAAGAAATCGGTTAGGACACTAGATGAGAAGAGACTGTATAACAAAGGATGCCTCAAGAGGAATACTGATTAAGAAGAGGACCATACAAATTTTTAAAAAGTATGGCGGAAAACCAGAAAGATCGAAAAATATTTAACACGCTGTGATTAATCCACCTATTTGTCAGAACACATTACCATACTCATCATCATCAGCATTGTCATCACCATCTGTCTCCAAATAATCCTCGTGAGTCACGTATTATTTAACGGGTATACTGTTATGAACATAATAAATCAACATATTTTAGTTGGTTGATATAACAACATCCAGATGATGTTGAGGACCAGTTACACATGTGCAAAAGCTTCAAAAATTTGTTCCCCTGTTTTGTTTATGACAACATGTAAGCTTTCTATAAAAAATTATCTCTGCATGTGATACTGAATATTTTGTTTTAGAAAACTTTCTCCTCGCGTAACGTGTTCTTTAGATGGCCCTGTGTTGCGCATACGAACAGTGTCGTGAGAACGAAACTTCAAACTTAATGACAAGCCGGATTTGAAATAATCAAAATGAATCGAACTCCCAAAAGTAACTGTGGGCACAATGAAAACTATGTAACTGAAACTGTACCGAAGCACATTATGAAAGTTGTGTCACATGAAGTGGAAAGTTTGACTCGGAATACACACAAAAATAAATTACTGCTTTACTCAGAAAAAAATAACTTTATCAAATTATCAAGAAGGTTCACTGAAAGTTATTCTGCTTGCTTTGCAAACCTGATAATTCTGACTATGTACTGTTTGCTCATGAGAATGCAAGGTGAGATCTCCGCAGAAATAAAAATGACTTACCTCTTCCTCAGCATGCTATTTTGTCACTGGTGTACTGTTCTCGAAAGGAAATAAAATCAGCAGACGCAGCAACGAAAGGAAAATAATCGACTCTAAGTTTTTATTTTTTGCTTGTCAGACACAATCTGTTGCTGTGTGTGTGGCGTAAGGTGCAATGTACACACCACAAAATAATGAAAGATTTACTAAGAATGATGGAGATGGGCTTTGCTTGGAATAAAATCTTATTTGAAACATTTAACTCTGATTGTTGACAAAAAGGACTGTACAACACAGTGGTGAATTAATGAAGTTTTGCGGGTGGAGGCGGTTGCTTAGAAGCGAAATAAGACCTAGGGGTCCGCTCCTTGAGCGTTAAGAAAAGAACTCAAGAACTACTGTTCTAAAGTGATAAAAGAATTGCAAAATTTTGTGTTTTATTTTAGACAAAAAACTTTTAAATTTCTTGAAAAGTGTAGCATTTACAACCTTTCTCTGAGTAACTTCTTTTATATAATTGTTAACACACATCAACATGCTCAATAGCCTTTTGTTAACACAGAGTTAATAAGCAAATTAAAAGAAAATAAACTGAAATTAGAATAAAATTCTCTTAAAACCGAAGTTCTTAATTTGTAGAGAGTTATAATTTTGCTAGTTTAGCGTGCCGCTGTGGAAGATCGGGAAGCCCTGCCAATATTTGGCGCCCACCATTCGAGCAGGAGGGAGAGAGTAATCAGTGGTACAGTTATAGCACATTCTATCGGGCACACGAAGTAAGGTGGCGTGGGAAACACTGAATTAAATGACTAAATCCACTGACCAAGACTCTAAATTAGCTTGCTTAACTCTGGCACAGATTACAAAATTAACAATTTTACTTTAATTTAGATTCAACTCTCAGAGGGGTCAATGGCCCCCTCCGCCCTTCGCCCCCGCCCCTTTAATCGCCCTTGGTACAACGTAAGAAGACTATAACGATTATAAAACTCTCTCGTTACAAAATTTACAAACATTTCAGTCGATTGCGTAATTTGTGACATAATGAAAACAAAGAGATGAAATTACCACTAATTATAAAAATTATTTATTATGTAAGGCACAAATATTTCCTCATTTGATAATTATGATAAACAAACATCTCATGCATGCACAAGCATGGGATACCACTAGAAATTCCTCTAAAGATCTTCTCCATTAATACAAAGAAAGAAACATTTTTGTCAACAAGTTTTCGTCTCCTGATAGTTTCTCCCAGATTGACAAATAACAATCTCACTCTCTGAAAACCTCAACCGCTCGGCTACTACGCCACAAATCAGAATGCCGCAATGCAGCGCAACTGAGTGACTATCAAGTGAACCACAGATAAAACTAAACATAGAGTCAAAGATGTTATTCACTGCTCCTGCAGTGCGCCCAATCATCTTTGACCCGGTACAGTAAAGGTGAATTATTTACAGTAGCAGAAAACATATTAAAACCGTCCCGACCGTACAGGAGTCACGCGCATGTGAGACTAGTAAGACCATCGCTCAGTTTAGGGCGTTACGGCCGATGGGACGACGGCGCCTCTCCCGAAACGATAGCCGGCTCGTTTCTTCTCGCTGCGGTTTCATTAAAGCTTCAAGGCGCGTGCCCCATAAATACTGCAAATGCTCTTAACGCAGCAATCCCGTTATTAATTTAGCTGCCGGGCGTGTGCGGCGGTGGAGGCGCCATCGAAAATTTTGCGAGCGAATCTGGCGCGCCAGCAGCAGCAGATTGTATGTACAACAACCTCAGCTCGGCTCCTTGGTCTGGATAGTTGTGAGGGGCAAACATTCCGGCGCCGCCTTTCTCCCACTACGAGATGGTCGGCACGGCTCAAAAGCGCCCGCGGGGGTGCGTGTGTTTGTGGAATTTTACTCTTGTCTAAATAAACTTCGCAGCCCCTTAGATCACTTTCATCAACCCCCGTGCCGAAAAGGACAAACCCCTCCGAAAACGGAAACATGTAAATGTTCCGGAGAGGACTGCGCCTACGGCATTTTTTTCCCTTCCTATGCCGCTCCCGGAGGGTAGCTGTGACATTACGGGGATATTAACTGCCGACTCGGGTGCCAGCTTGTTGCGATCTGTTAGGTGCGTCATGGGGATGCGGAAGCAGACTTTTGTGTAGACGCTGCCTTAGGCTACAAGTGATTAAGCACATCATCAAATTGCGACGATAATCCCGATACGATTGTTTCATTGCCTCACTGGTATACGACGTATTTTGTTTGATCTCTGGTGTGCTACCGTAGCCGTATTAATGACATACGAGGGTTTCCTTTTAATATAATTGCTCAGGTTCCCGGGGCCAGCTGCTGTGGTCATAAAAGTTTTCTGGGTGAGATGCGCCGAGTCGAGTTGTAAAATAACAAGTTTAACCAACTTGCAGCGCAGGGAAGAAAAAAACCGACTGGTCAAAACCGAAACCGTTATCTTAATTCTGAATAACCGATGTTTTTCGGTATTTTTTTGTCTGGGTTATAATAGATGTATTTTATTTGTTACTAATAACCGAGTAAAAAGATGTAACAACCAGTAGCGATAATAGTAGTGGTGCAGCTTTTCGTTTTTAAATAGACCGTTTTTAAAATGAAGTAGTTCAAAAAATGGTTCAAATGGATCTGAGCACTATGGGACTTAACATCTGAGGTCATCAGTCCCCTAGAACTTACAACTACTTAAACCTACCTAACATGAGGACATCACACACGTCCATGCCCGAGGCAGGATTCGAACCTGCGACCGTAGCAGTCCCGATGTTCTGGAATGAAGCGCCTAGAACCGCTCGGCCACAACGGCCGGCAAAAAGAAGTAGTTTTTACAAGTGAAATTTGCGTTGGTTAGAAATATTGCGTTGTTATAGAAATTGGGAAAAGTGATCAGTGCTATTTTATTAACATTGCAACAGAAACGCGCAAGAAACACATGACACAAGAACTGGTACAGCATTGCTGAGGCAATAATATTGCCACGTGTCGTCGCTTAAGGTACGTGCAGTGTGCCAGACTTGTCTCCACCAGGTCTATACGGTTGTTTCTCGCTGTCACCGCCGGACATCCGCTGTATTGCAGATTTGCGCCAAATCCAGTGTGGATATGATTTTATGAAGTGACGTGCCAATGAAGTACAACGATTCATTTCCTTTAAGATATTAAAGAATTTTCTGCAATTTCTATGAAATAGAGGAAGGATATTACAGTAACTGTAAAAGATTAAAAAGTTAACAATAATTCATTCGTAATATACAATGAAAACAGAAATGAGCTGATGTGAAGCCTGTGTCTACATAATATGCCTTTATCTGCTTGTAGCCATTGCAAGTGGCAAATTAACTCGAAAAACAGAGTTCTTGAAACTAAATTTCCAATCTTTACCACTGACTATTCGTAATACCCAAATAGTTGCATGATCCCTGATTACAACACGATTTTTGAACAGAGTTCCAAAAAATTACAATCAATAGGTGAATACTTGTAATTTTTATGGTATTCAACCAGCTATCCATTTTCGATAAAGCTGCGAACGTTGGACGGACTAACTTTCTGCTATTTGCCTGCTTAATTTAACATTTTGGTTGTATAAATCTCGAAACTGAGAGAGTCAAAATTGTTAAGTCTTCGTTCGATATCTACGTTTTTAGGAAAAAACATAAAAATTTTTATTTCAGAAACCGGTTATTTTTAACGGTTTTAACAGGTTAAACTGGCATAGGAAAAACCGATATATCCGAAAACCGTTTGTTTCAGTAATAACAGCCATCCCTAGTGCAGTGGCTTTCTTCTGGGTCTGCTGTTGGGAGTTCGTGCGACATGACTTTTTACTGCGCAAGGCATTATGTCACAACTTTAAAACCGGTCTTTTTACAGATCTCCTGTGACGGAAAGAATGTGAAACTTTATTCTTGGCGGAATGAGAGCGAAAATTTATTGTAAGGATCAATACACATCAGCAAAAACCCACTCCCTCCACCACAAGTTATCAGTCACAATATATTTTTCCACCTCATCCACCACAGGTGCCCATAAAAGCAACGGTTTTGTAATTGTGACGTAATGTCGAGTTCAGAAGGGGAATATCGTGGTCCCTAAACAACAAAAATACACTAGAAGGCTCAGAAAGAAACATGTAACCGTGTCCGAAATGTCAGTTTAACCGAGCAATAATTTTTCTACAGTGTGACGCGGTATTCACCTTTTAAGTTTTTAAATATGAATACTAGAGGACGCTATTGGGATGTAACAGTACCGTTGTTTCAGAAGGCATTTGTTAGGCCTACTGTTAAAAAATGCTTCTCTACAATTTGGCGAGTAACCGGAGCAGAATTATATATAAAAAAAAGGGAGATTTCACGTGAGATTTTAACGCAAAAAAGTGCGCCGAATCACGTCTTTCAACTTTTAGTCATCAAGTACTTTCAGAACAGACTGTCTACAAACAGAATTCAGGCTTTCTCGGTGAATTTCATTGACAAAACCTTCTAGGATAATCAGTCGAGTCGTCGTGTCGTGTTGTCGTAACGTTCAAATGAAGATAACAAGTAGGAAACTCGTCGAAACGTTGCGATAACACAACGTCACGACTCGGCTGAAAACCAGAGATGGTTTCATCGATGTTTATAAATGGTTTCCAGATTTCCTGTCCACATAGTTTGTCAACGATAACTTTCGTGAAGGTCGACGAAAATCGATAGTCGTCCCCAGAGGCCATCGATACCACGCCCAACATGACTGTAGAGTACAGGCGCGATACTCGAAACAATGGTACCCTTAAAGGTATCAAAAACTGCTCTAAATTCCGTTGTAAATGAACATTTAGCCTTAGAAATATATCTCTTCTCGATGGGTTCTGCACAATTTGGCTGGGGCTCAAATACAGACTCGGGTCAATTTGTGTAAGGAAATGGTCAAAATATTCGACTGAGAAAATCTCTAATCCGTACACAACATCGTAACAGCAGACAGATCGACTATATATGTTTCTGAGAGTCGGCAGCTAACCAACTGTCTTATGTTTTGGATATTAGTGGATGGACCGAAAAAAAATAGTTCGCCGAGAAGCGCTTAAGACAAAATGCTCCGTGAATCTTTGATGACAATGGATAAGTCGCGATCATTGTTTTAGAGTACTGAAGATCACTAAATACAAGTCATCGATGAAAAGAGAAAAAAGTCGAAAATGTCGCACCATTCACTTCATTGTAACAATTACAGCTGCCGCACAGGTTGCAACACAATTGATTACGTCTCGGATAAAAACATCGAATTAATGTCTCATTGCTCGTGTTAACTTAACGACTCAAATGTACCTTTGCGTCAAACGAAAAATTTGTGGACGGATCTTTTCATAATCTCATGTAGTTGTTAAATTATTAAGAGACCTAGTTATTCCGATACCAACAGCAGAGGGATAATATGTTACCAGAAATTGTTTGTATGCGAGAGTAGTTTTAAAGACGAATATTTGGAGAAACAATAAACTGATCTGTACCAAGTTAAGTTCTTTCTTGTTAATGGGAAAACTTCAAATAAATCCATCGGACTACACACGTAAATTATAGTGTGAAGATAGACTGTCGCAGCTTCTGTCATCTTCAGTAAGACGTTTCCGGGTGTGCTTTCGTCACGTTAGATAGATCGACGCCAGTCCACATTTACCAGTGATCTACATTTTGGAACTTACAAGAATAAGAGAACCGGGTTACACATCCAGGGATGTGTTACGGAGTACTTACACTTCCACATCGCCTGTACAGTTTCTTATAATGTTCCTCTATGGCCAGTGCATACTCCCGATTTTTCGACGCAGTAGCGGTGTAGTATATTTGCCAGCCTCCTTTATGATAGCCCGTTCCTACTAGCTCTCCGAACATATGGAAGAATAGCAAAAAAATGGCAAATTAACTAACAGACAGGACTATTGTATGTCAACATACAACAACAACAATTGTGGCTGATCCTCAACCACTGTATGACAGTACGAAAATACAGACATTCTCATTCACATTACATTACGTTTCTACGCTGCCAGCACGTCGCATTCCCGAATTGTTTAATTTCCTTGTGTACCCTACCAATGGCAATTCTGACATGAGTGCAAGATAACAGTGAGAAAAACAGAGGTCGCTTAAGATTAATTTAGAATTTGTGTCCTTGTACCACGTAGGTGTATAGTGCAGTGGATGTGTAAGTTTAAAAGAGAAAATAATCATTGTCCTCAGGTGGATTCGACTTCCTGAGTTCCGATACATGAGCCTCACGCCCTGAACACTCATCTACTTACTCTGACAATAATAATAATAATAATAATAATAACGACTAATTATAGAAATGGTACTTATTTTGAGATATAAATGACGGTAGACCCTTAGAAACGATAGACGATAAGCGATATTTTAAAAAGTCTACGACACATGTATCATACAACTCACTTCGTATTTTTTAACGCTGTACTGGAAACACTAGCGGTTAGGGTCGTTTGTAGGTAGTACTGGCGTGGTGTCAGTAATTATTATTTAAATTATGCTAATTAGGTCATCAAACCATTAACGACGCATGACTTCTAATAATGATGACTGAAACCAACCGCGTATTGCTGTCCCATTGTCCTCAGTGGATTACCAGAGAATTAACGACGCAAGTGGACAGAAAACTCAGTTTGCAGAGTTTCCTTGACTTCCACCTTAAATTTGAGTCCGCCCCTGGAGGTTGAGTGGTCAGCGCGACGGAATGTCATGCCTATGGTCCGGGTTGTATTCTCGGCTGGGTGGGAGATTTTCTGCGCTCAGGGACTGGATGTTGTGTTGTCCCATCGACACGCAAGTAGCCAAAGTGGCGTTAACTAGAAAGACTTGTACCAGGCGAACGGTCTACCCGACGGGAGGCCCTAGTCACACGGGGGCATTTCCATTTATACCTAAACTTTGAAGCTCTGTAAATTTCCGTGCACTAGTTCCCCATTGTAGCACAGGCTAACCTGACCATGGCCCCTATTATACTCGTACTGTCAAATATTTTATGAAAGATATGGCCACACACCAAATTTTGTAAAATTTATAAAATGTTATAAGATATAGTTTATGAAATAAATGTAAATATATATTTATAAAATATTTCGTCTTTTATAGTGTAATACAAGCCAAATTGCGAGATTTTTCGGGCTTCACACTCATTTTGAAGCACAGTGCTGGAACATTAGAGTGTTTACCACGCAGCGATCAACAGCGCTTGTAATCTTAACGGACGACCTACTTAAGTGTTAAGCAACTTCGTACACGGATCATCCTACAAATCTTGCGTGTTCTATAGCCTATGAATAGCCCACGAACGTAGACTGTCGTGAAGAATACAATAACAACGTAGACGATCTACCGTCCCGATAGTGTGCGTAAAAAAGGGGGTGATATCGGAAAATATGTCTCGCATACTAGGAAAATAGAAGAGGATTACACAGTCGACTTGGAATTATTTATTTTATTTGCGTATGTGTGGTTGTGATGCAAGTAGGGAAAAAAAAAGGAAAAACCATTCTTCCACAGATAACAGCATTTGCGTATTGCGCTCGAAATTACAGCGAAACTCTAGTATTTGTGGAAGATAATCTACCTTTCAGGCGTTTCCGTACTATGTGATAACGACGCGGAGACACCCCAGTATAAGCAGAAATGCGCTGATACTGAGCTGCATTCACGCATTATCAGTATGATGAAGGCAGCCAGTAGTAGCGGTCCAAACATACTTTAACTACGACGTGACCAACAAAATGTTTATACACACTGCGTCCACGTCCAGCAGCGTTACCGAATATAGCTGTTAACGTCTACATCCTATACATCTATATACCTCTTCAAGGCTGTGTGTCATGTGGTAGTGAATGATTCCTCTCCACTTGTTTCAGTATTTTACTTAGTGAGATACTTTACAAAAAAAATTTATATGAGCATTATTCCACAGCTCGAAAGTATTTAAGAAACGCATTTAGCTTCTTTCAAAAGTAGCTGTACTGTCTATTTTATTTGTCGAAATCAGTATCAGCCACGTGATCGTCCCCGATCGGCGGACTTTGACTTTTGCAGCGAAGATTGCAAGCCAAAATCCTTGAAAAAAAAATGTAGACATCTTGCTGTTATAATGATAAAAGGCTGTCATGTCACATTTAAAGCTGTATGTCTCCGTACAAATGGTTCAAATGACTCTGAGCACTATGGGACTTTACATCTGAGATCATCAGTCCCCTACAACTTAGAACTACTTAAACCTAACTAACCTAAGGACATCACACACATCCAAGCCCGAGGCAGGATTCGAACCTGTGACGTAGCGGTCGCGCGGTTCCAGACTGAAGCGCCTAGAACCGCTCGGCCACACCAGCCGGCTTATGTCTTCGTACAAGTTTATACCATTCCACAAGGTTTTACCATTATAACAGTAAGCAGACTAACGACTAAGACCCACTAAGAAAGGCTGACGACGAAGTCCTGCAGCCACGCACAGGAACGGACTCGCAAATTATTTCGAAACATTCCGCACGATGAGAACCACTTCGTTGACCATAGGCTACTAAATTAGCCACGTGCACCGCACGAGGGCCACTACCTGACTCCTGATACCGTGTATTAAAAACCGCAGCACGAAATTCTTTTAACATGCTGACCTATCAGCTAACTAGCTTAAAGTGCAGAAAATAAGTACTTCAAGTGGTTGTTTCCTGATAACGCTCATGGTACTCGCTGTAAGGTATTGCTTTCCGCCGATATTTTCAGACTTTTGCTTCCGAAGGGGCATCGGGAAACACAGGCCTCCCTATGGAAATCACACGCCTTTGAAAATAGCGGGACCGTGTAAGACCACCTCCCATTCATCCTAATTTTAGGGAAGACTGGTGCTTTATCTCTAGGTCGGAAAGTAGCCCTCATCCTCGGAAGTCGAAATACCGGTGGAGGTGTTCCCAGTAGCAAGTAGGATTGCTCGATGGGCTCCGCCCAAACATGATACGTTACAGTTTCATATGTGTTACTGTAGCGGAATGCCAGAAATAGTGACTACGACTACCATGACATTAACGAACTTACGCGAATCAACCGTTAGTTGTCGCAGTTGACCACACTACCGAAACATTAGCTAACTTCCGCGAATCGCCCGTCAGTTGTCAGCTGTTAACCCAGTAGGGTAGTCCGCAGGCCTCTTCAGCGGCGCACGCAGAAGTCAAACTCGGGTTAACCAGCGCCGGCGGCGGATCTGCATGGCAGAGCGGCGCCGTAAACGCGCCGTGAGGCGGTGTTTAATGCGGGGGCGTGGCCAGCCCGGTAAGGTTTACCGTGCGGCGCGCTTTGATGTGCCGCTCTGTTTACGAGCCCCGCGCCGCGCCACGCAATATGGCGCACCCCACGTCAGCCGCTGATTTGTCGGGTATAAATACGCGGCCTTCCTTACCAACCAATCAGCGGCTCGCCGGCGCAAGTTGTTGACGCTTCTTCTCAGTGCGACGCCGAGGCACGGCGGAATTCCAGCTACAAAGATGGACATAGAATATCTTTGCCACAGATCGATAGCTAGTGGGTGATAGGCTTGCCTGATTTTTGTATCTACATATACAGGGTGTTACAAAAAGATACGGTCAAACTTTCAGGAAACATTCCTCACACACAAATAAAGAAAATATGTTATGTGGACATGTGTCCGGAAACGCTTAATTTCCATGTTAGAGCTCATTTTAGTTTCGTCAGTATGTACTGTACTTCCTCGATTCACCGCCAGTTGGCCCAATTCAAGGAAGGTAATATTGACTTCGGTGCTTGTGTTGACATGTAACTCATTGCTCTACAGCAAGCACATCAGTACGTAGCATCAATAGGTTAGTGTTCATTACGAACGTGGTTTTGCAGTCAGTGCAATGTTTACAAATGCGGAGTTGGCAGATGCCCATTTGATGTATGGATTAGGACGTGGCAATAGCCGTGCCGCGGTACGTTTGTATCGAGACAGATTTCCAGAACGACGGTGTCCCGACAGGAAGACGTTCGAAGCAATTGACCGGCGTCTTAGGGAGCACGGAACATTCCAGACTATGACTCGCGACTGGGCAAGACCTAGAACGACGAGGACACCTGCAATGGACGAGGCAATTCTTCGTGCTGTTGACGATACCACTAATGTCAGCGTCAGAGAAGTTGCTGCTGTACAAGGTAACGTTGACCACGTCACTGTATGGAGAGTGCTACGGGAGAACCAGTTGTTTCCGTACCATGTACAGCGTGTGCAGGCACTGTCAGCAGCTGATTGGCCTCCACGGGTGCACTTCTGCGAATGGTCATTCAACAATGTGTCAATCCTCATTTCAGTGCAAATGTTCTCTTTACGTATGAGGCTTCATTCCAACGTGATCAAATTGTAAATTTTCACAATCAACATGTGTGGACTGACGAGAATCCGCAAGCATCAACACAGATTTTCTGTGAACGTTTGGGCGGGCATTGTCGGGGATGTCTTGATTGGGCCTCATGTTCTTCCACTTACGCTCGATGGAGCACGTTATCATGATTTCATACGGGATACTCTACCTGTGCGGCTAGAACATGTGCCTTTACAAGTACTACGCAACATGTTGTTCATGCACGATGGAGCTCCTGCACATTTCAGTCGAAGTGTTCCTACGCTTCTCAGTAACAGATTCGGTGACCGATGGATTGGTAGAGGCGGTCCAATTCCAAGGGCTCCACGCTCTCCTGCCCTCAACCCTCTTGACTTTCATTTATGGGCGCATTTGAAAGCTCTTGTCTACGCAACCCCGGTACCAAATGTAGCGACTCTTCGTGCTCGTATTGAGGACGGCTGTGATACAATACGCCATTCTCCAGGGCTGCATCAGCGCATCAGCGATTCCATGCGACGGAGGGTGGATGCATGTATCCTCGCTAGCGGAGGAAATTTTGAACATTTCCGGTAACAAAGTGTTTGAAGTCACGCTGGTACGTTCTGTTGCTGTGTGTTTCCATTCCGTGATTAATGTGATTTGAAAAGAAGTAATAAAACGAGCTCTAACATGGAAAGTAAGCGTTTTCGGACACATGTCCACATAACATATTTTCTTTCTTTGTGTGTGAGGAATGTTTCCTGAAGGTTTGGCCGTACCTTTTTGTAACACCTTGTATAGCCCACAAGCTTTTGTACAGACCAAAGAACAAATCTTAACAATATCATCCATTCTCCATCCTATCCCACTAAGCGAATAGAAAATTATTCCCTCTGTGCGTGCCTTGATCTCTGGGTTGTAGGGTGATGGGGCCGTAATGGTCCCAGTGTTCGTCGAAATCAGGGTCTTTATATGTACCCGATAGGGTCGCTCGACAGCTAAGTGCCGAAGTGGCCATGCGGTTAAAGGCGCTGCAGTCTGGAACCGCTACGGTCGCAGGTTCGAATCCTGCCTCGGGCATGGATGTTTGTGATGTCCTTAGGTTAGTTAGGTTTAAGTAGTTCTAAGTTCTAGGGGACTAATGACCTCAGCAGTTGAGTCCCATAGTGCTCAGAGCCATTTGAACCATTTGACAGCTAAGTCAACCTCTTCCAAGAAATTCCATTTAACGCCATTTGGTCTGAAACCGATATTTTGATGAACACTAGTCATCATTAACACTAGTAAACAACATTGCAACAAAACAACTCGGAATTTCAACGTAAGTAAAATACAGCTCCAACCTCAAAGACAATTTAAGTAGCGTTCGATCGTTTTTAGGGATAGTTAGTTTAAATTGGTCATTTCTAACATCATATCTTACTATAACTCACCATCATCCCAAGAATCTTTCACCACAAGCCCACAAACTCATGGAAAGTTGAATAATTTTTATATAGACTCGAACAGCCGTCTGAAGAAACATATGGGTTCGAAACCAACAACGGCATTATATGTGTAAATAAATGGCATTATCAATTGTGGCTGGTTTCTGTTTTCTTCTCTACAAGAATCAACCTGATATTCCATTTAAGTTGAATATTTTTGTTAAAAGTTTCGTCTGGGCTATACCGTTCTGCTACGATCCCCGCAGCGTGTCTGAAGTCGTTTCACGTCATGCGTCATCGCTACTTAAAAATAGCTCCAGACACTGGACGGTTCTCTAGAATTTGTCGTACTACCGTATTTTATGCTATTTCCTTCACAGATGTATTATTTTTTCCCGTAAACTTCCAACAAATCTAAGTCTTCCACTACCCTTTCCTAATATTGATTATACGTGATCGACCTAATTCACTTCTTTGTAAAAGTCGTAAATGTGACCTGCTCAATACGATGACCATTAATATTGTAATCAGATACTATCGGATTCTTTCTCCTTGTTGCAGACGTTTACATGCAAACATATCTAGCGACAGCTGCAATTCATTATACCAAATGGAATTATTGCCCAAGTTTTGCTACGATACATTACGATAGTCCAAAGACGATAGTTTCCAGCAGATAACAGGATCATCAGGGAACATTGCATGGGGGCTTAATTAATATAATGAAAATGATTTTGATAGCTGTATGTCCGATTACGCTGTGTCTCGTAATCGGCTGGCCCTGACTAGTATTATTACGCAATCTGACTGCAACAAACAATCTAAGAAAATTTTCGTAAACACAGTTAATTAATTAAGTCCCCAGCAACTATAAAACCTACAAACCAATAAGCACAAGAGTAACTGTTCTGTATGTGGGAGTGTGACTCAACGTCCACATCTGGCACGGTTCTTCTCCAGCAAGACAACAATTTTTAAATACCAACTATACTGACGTGACAAAAGAAATTTAGAAAAAACTATAATTACGCAAGAAAACCAGAATTACACTCTAATGCAAGAACACAAACCAGATGCTTTGTTGACTGAACCTGTAGTTACGCATTATTTCAGACACACAAATAATAAAAGAACATTATGGTTTTTACCTTCATATATATTCACGAAATGCACTCTGATCATTACAACAACATCTGCTATCTCTCCCATCCAAATAACTGCATAAAACATGGAACAACACTCTTTACTACAACATATCGCTCCGACTTCACGACAAGCACTGACTGCTACGGACTCTTAACACACACAGTCCTCTACGAGCTCTCTACTAGCACTGACTGCTACGAGCTCTCGCCAATCACTGACTGCTACGAACTCTTAACACGCACTGTGGAGGCGGCTTAATAGTACTCTTTGGCGCAATCTCTGGCGCAGTGGCACAGTGTAGCCACCTTTCATATGCCCCTCCTCCACAGGCCAGAATTTGATGGTATTTTTGCCAGCATTGGTGGTGAAAATACCACCAAATTCGTCCAGAAAAATACAGACAAAAATAAAAGATAATATTAATACCTAAATATCACATAATTAGTTAAAAATTTTGGCTTTGCACTGACCTTTCACTAACCTAATATATGAAATACAGTAAGCAATACAACTTCTTTTCATGCATGTGGCTTTACATAATAGTTTACACAATATACAAAAAATCAGTTTATACAAATGTTCACATAAAATGCTTTCAATGATTAGTTTATACAAAAAAAAAGATACTAACAGGTGACATCTTTTCAGTAGAAGCAGTCCATCAGTTGCACCCAGTAAAGTTTAGCAGGTACACCCAGCAACAAGTCACATTAGTTCAGTGGAAGCAATCCATCATAGGTACCCAGCAATGTTGAGTAGGTGCAGACAGCAACAAGTGACTTCATTTCAGTAGAAACAGTTCATCAGTTGCACCCAGCAATGCTGAGTAGGTGCAGACACCAACAAGTAACATCATTTCAGTAGAAGCAGTCCATCAGTTGCACCCAGCAATGTTGAGCAGGTGCAGACAGCAACCAGTGACTTCATTTCAGTAGAAGCAGTTCATCAGTTGCACCCAGCAATGTTGAGCAGGTGCAGACAGCAACAAGTGACATTATTTCAGTAGAAGCAGTTCCATCTGTGGCACCCAGTAAAGTTGCAGAGGTGCAGACAGCAACCAGTGACTTCATTTCTGTAGAAACAGTTCATCAGTTGCACCCAGCAATGTTGAGTAGGTGCAAACAGCAACAAGTGACTTCATTTCAGTAGAAACAATTCATCAGTTGCATCAGCAATGTTGATCAGGTGCACACAGCAACAGGGGACATCCTTTCAGTAGAAGCAGTCCATCAGTGGCGCCCAGCAATATTGAGTAGGTGCAGACAGCAAAAATTCACATCTCTCAGCAGAAGCAGTTCGATAAAACTCACTAGCACTGATCACACTGTTCATCAGAGTTTATGAGCAGAAATTAAACATGTCCTAGTGGCACCAATCATGTAGAAAAGGTACAGGTAACAGTCCATAATTTTTTTTTTACAATCACTGATCACACAGTTCATCAGCAGAAATTAAACACGACCAAATGTCACACATCATGTTGAAAAAGTGCAGGTAACAGTTCAGAATATTTATCTTCACTAATCAGACAGTTCAGGCATGAACAATAGTTTGAATGCACATACAAATGCTTTTACAGTAACATACAGATCATAACAAACACACAAATGATATCAGATAATTGTCCTATTAACTATTACAATACACAAATACCAGTAAACCTATAATATTTATGGGTGTCAGTGCAAGCCACTACAAACAAATAAAATAATATTTACGAGATAGGTGGGTAGGATTAGGAAAGGAAAACACACAAAACACACTCACTCATCTTTCATCCACATTAAGTACTACTGTGTAACTGAATAGTGTTAATTGTGTAAATGAAATTCTGTCTAAATCTGATGTTCATCATGTGTATCAAGTAGTACTGGCAGCAATGTATAATAGTCAATAATAGTTAGTCAACGTCATAGTCATCATGTCAAGACCAATGTTTGCCAAGCCAGATCAAAATGTACTGTTGTTGAACAACTGTCAGTGAGCCAAGATATGCAATTACTTCCTCTCTCCAAAAAAAAGTATATACTGCTTAGTGATTTAACAAAGTGTGTATAGACTATCTTCATTCTATTTTAGTGTTCTAGTCTGCTATCTTCATCCTCCTTGTTCCATAAGACCAACAAAAAAAATATGCATCTCACTTACTTTACCTCTTATACACCAAAACTCCAATAATCATCAGCTTCACACAATCTCAATAATACCTCAATAATACCTCTTCAATACGTCTTATCATCAATATCATTTACCTTACCTCTTGTCCACAAAAACTCCAATAATCATCAACTTCATATAATCTCTATACCTCAATAATACGTCGCTACATATAAACCTCAGCACCAATATCATTACACTTCCATAACAACTCTTTCCTCTAGTCAGTCTCCTTGAACAAGTACAGATAAAATCCTAATGCAAACCTCATCATCTCACTTCCAACACAACTCTTTCCTCTAGTCAGTCTTCTCGAACAAGTACAGATAAAATCCTAATGCAACTTCAATTCAGCATCCCATACAATCCGAAGACACAGTGTCCACATACAACCTCTGTGTAATCCATCTGACCCAAATTTTCTACTCATTATAAATTATAAGATACATTTTGGTTCCTTGTCCATCATTAAATAAAAGAAATGCATACCTGACCTCTAACAGACTTAGTTCGAATAACTCTCAGTAATTAAGTACGATTACGGAGTGTGAATGATCATAATATTTCACAGTGTGTACACCACTTCAAGAATCATAGCAGAAGCAAACATGTGGAGTATTTTTTGTGTCAAGTGTCACTTCCTATTTCAATTGCTCACGAAAATGCAGTGTGATACTGTCAATGGTCTAAACCTAGTATTGGTATGTCATGTCGTTAGCTTCCTTCCTATTAGCATAAATTTATACAGCTTCCATAAAACCTCAGCTCATGTGACTTCTATGACTTTCTTGTACTAATGTCGTTCGTCGAATTATAGCAGTTAATTTTCTTATCTTAAAAATATAAGGCACTGAGCGTAAGCAAAACTTGCAATAGCGAGTAAATATACCAGTAGAGAACAGAATGTCAACAAGTGGATGCAGCACAATTCCTACAACGAGGCTCTGCCAAGCGAACAATCTATAATTAATACAGTAGTGTGACCTAAATTCTATGTTTATACACTGTACATCAGCATTGGTATACACCAAATTAAAGAGTAGTTATGACAACAAAGCAGAAATGTGTAAATATGTAATCCATACGCATAGCAGTAAACATATATCTTACGTAATAAACAAGTCATTAGCATCATATCAGCATAAGCAAATAAATGTTCATATGTCATCTTAGCAAGTAAACATGGAGGCGCAAGCAGATAAATCACAAGGTATAACTTACATACCTAAACACATCAGCACAATAAATCAGGTTACAATTATAATTTAAATAAATAAGCACAGCAGGCACATCATTAAAAAAATATGACATCAGTGAAAAAAAAGCAGCGCAGCCAAGCGATGCACAATATACACAAGTCACAACCCAGTTCATTAATAATCATTGTCAAATTCAGTTAACGTACGCAAGCGCGTCGCTTCACACGTAAATTCATAGAACATGAAATTTAGCACAAAGTATGAATCACGTAATCGCGAGCAGCAAATTACGTCTAAAGTACGTACCTAAGTGGAAATAGGTTACCTGTAAAATGAACTCAATTAATAGTAGCTGTTAGTTCTCCAAAGTATGTTATTCCACAAAAATTTTAACGTTTGATATATGATGTATTCCTTTAGAGCGTCGTGATTTAAGAGTTTCTACTTCAACAGTGTTATCATGTATAATTTTGCGAATTCTATATGGACCGTTATAAAGCAGAAAAAATTTGCGACACAAGCCTTTTCCTTTGTGAGACAAACGGTGGGACTTAATTAATACCTTCTGACCAACTGACAAGATTTTTGAACGACCAGGACGTCTAGCTGATTTCTCTCTTCTAGCAGCCGCAGATGCAATATTTTGTAGAGCCAGGTTAACAACTTCAGAATGCCGCAGTTTCCGTGAAGGCGGAAAAGGAACGATTTCAGAAATGCGATTTGTTGGTGCTTTGTTTTTTAGTATCATTATAGGCGGTAAAGAAGTTGAATCATTAGGGAGTTCATTCAGAATGTTTTGAAAAATATGAAGATACTGATCCCAAGTTCTGTGATTCTGATGACAATAAAGACGACACAATTTATTGATTTCCTTCATCCATCTCTCTGAAGCGTTAGATTGAGGGTGAAAAAGTGAAATGAAGATTGGTTTAATTTTACGACGCTGTAGAGTACGAAGCCAAATTTTAGAACGAAACTGTGATCCATTATCTGATATAACCTTGTCAACATGACCAACTTCTTTAAGAAAATGTTTGATGAAAGCGTTAGATACTGAACGAGCTGTTGCTTTGCGTAAAGGTGTAAAACACACATATTTTGACGTCAACTCCACTGCTACGAAAATGTACGCAAAACCATTAGAAGAACGAACCACTGGACCAAACAAATCGACTGCAGCCATCTCCTTTAATTTCGGTGGAATGACGGGAAACAACGGTGCTCTGTGAGAAATCGTTGGAGGCTTAGCCATTTGACATAATTTGCATTAGGCAAGAACAGATCGAATACGTTTTTCCATATTACTGAAGTAACAATTTTCTCGTAATTTATGAAAGCATTTTCGGGGACCAAAGTGTGCATAACTGAAATGCGTATACCAAATCAATTTATTGACCCACTCATCAGGAATACAAACTAACCAAACGGAGTTGTCGACCGATTTTCGTTTAAAAAGAACTTTCCAGATAGATCGCAAAAACGAGGTGTGGCCAAATCGTCCAATCTAACAAAGCGTCGAAGAAAATTACAGAGACCAAGAAAACTACGAACATCACGTTTTGTGGTAGGAACAGCATAGTTACGAATAGCGTCTAATTTTTCTGGATCAGGAAGAATACCTTCTGTAGAAATAATGTGACCGAGAAATTTCATCTGAGAACGACCAAATTCAGATTTTTCTAAGTTCACTGTAATGCCAACTCGTGCAAAAATACGTAACAATGAATCCAAAATTTTGTTGTGCTCACTCCAAGAACGTTTAACAATAAGAATGTCGTCAACATATGAAATAATATTGTCACGAAGATAAACAGGTAAAATTTCGTTTAAACTACAATGAATGCTGCAATAGGTACAGTAAGTCCAATCGGTAATTTCCAAAGTCACTTTTGGTAGCTAGCTGTTCATATTGTTGTGTTAGGTTATTTAATCTGTCATTTGGTACGGATCCTTCGATTCTCTCAAATATTTCTTCCTTATCCTTTGCACGTTGTAAATTTAACTCTGAAAAATTCTGTACTATCACGCGATCTCTTTCTTCCTGTTCTCTATCCTGTTCCCTTTGTCTGATTTCTACTGCAATTAATCTATTATTGTGAGAATTCAGAATCGGTTGTACTTCCTCTCTGATTTCTTTCTTTAATTCATCTTTCATATTTTTGAAACATGTCCCTATTCTTGAATCTAACCGTGTTTCCAAAGTTCCCATCTGTGTTTGTAATTCAGATCTAAACCGTGTTTCCATTGTTCCCATCTCAGTTTTAATTGTTCCTATTTGTGAGTCTAACCGTGTTTTTAATTCTGATCCCAAATTTAATATTACACCCATCAACTGCTCCATATCAGCCGGTGCGAAATTCTTTTCGCCCCTAACATTTCCCGCAAAACCAGTTTCCTTCGTCATAGCTGTAAGGCTATCTGTGTTCGATACTACTTCAGAATCTTCTATCGTGAATCTCGTATTCTGTGAATTTTCTGATTGAGAAAAACCTTGAACTGCTTCCGGACTGTCTTCCCGACTTATTAAATTGTTTTCAACTCCATTATTCATCACACTGTTTTCCTCTGTTGGCGAGTTCGCCATGTTAACAATTTCGCCATTCTCACTACCCATCATTTTTGCCTTTTTCATAGATCGCGTAATCATTTACAAAACATACGAAAGATTCGTCACTGTACGAAAATCACACACAATGACTCCTTATCTCCAACAATACTATTCAAATGCAATGACTCCCTCAAACACGATCAATCGAACAATTGAAATAATTGCACTAAATTGTCAAACCCGTTGACAAGACAACAAATTTAATTCTGAGAAAAAAAATACCATTAGAAGAATGACAATTACCAAATCTACACATGCAAAATAGACTACAATTACTAGACTACAAATTACTACAACAATACTACAGTCTACTATTTTTACAGTCAGAAGATTCCAAGGGACGATCCGAAGCAGCGGTCGCCACGTGCATGGGGGCTTAATTAATATAATGAAAATGATTTTGATAGCTGTATGTCCGATTACGCTGTGTCTCGTAATCGGCTGGCCCTGACTAGTATTATTACGCAATCTGACTGCAACAAACAATCTAAGAAAATTTTCGTAAACACAGTTAATTAATTAAGTCCCCAGCAACTATAAAACCTACAAACCAATAAGCACAAGAGTAACTGTTCTGTATGTGGGAGTGTGACTCAACGTCCACATCTGGCACGGTTCTTCTCCAACAAGACAACAATTTTTAAATACCAACTATACTGACGTGACAAAAGAAATTTAGAAAAAA
Organism: Schistocerca piceifrons; assembly: GCF_021461385.2. Taxonomy (NCBI): domain Eukaryota; kingdom Metazoa; phylum Arthropoda; class Insecta; order Orthoptera; family Acrididae; genus Schistocerca; species Schistocerca piceifrons. Next base: position 150,427,083 of record NC_060139.1, read on the forward strand.
CTATAATTACGCAAGAAAACCAGAATTACACTCTAATGCAAGAATACAAACCAGATGCTTTGTTGACTGAACCTGTAGTTACGCATTATTTCAGACACACAAATAATAAAAGAACATTATGGTTTTTACCTTCATATATATTCACGAAATGCACTCTGATCATTACAACAACATCTGCTATCTCTCCCATCCAAATAACTGCATAAAACATGGAACAACACTCTTTACTACAACATATCGCTCCGACTTCACGACAAGCACTGACTGCTACGGACTCTTAACACACACAGTCCTCTACGAGCTCTCTACTAGCACTGACTGCTACGAGCTCTCGCCAATCACTGACTGCTACGAACTCTTAACACGCACTGTGGAGGCGGCTTAATAGTACTCTTTGGCGCAATCTCTGCCGCAGTGGCACAGTGTAGCCACCTTTCAACATTCATACAGCGCTGCTGATCCTATCTGTCAAATCTTTTACTTTTAGTGAGAAGATTAAAGGTCCAGTTACGCGTCCTGGGGGCTCACCTGATATTACGTCCGTTTCCTGTAGAACACACGTCGTCCAGTGTAACGTTCCGGATTCTGTTAGTGATATTTTCCATACTTTGAAAGATACTCCGCATGATCGTGTTAGTAGTTGACGATATGGTACAAAACCTTTCGGAAGAAAAAAGAAATGAAATGAGCGTATGGCATCGCTGGCCTGGAGGCCCCTATTCGGGGAAGTCCGACCGGCAAGTGCAAGTTTTATGTCATTCTACGCCACATTGCGCTGATGAGGATAACTCAAGGCCCTGGCACCGAGCGGAGAAAATCCCCAACCCGGCCGGGAATCTCGCCCCGAGCGGAGAATATCTCCAACCCGGTCGGAAATCGAACCCAGGCCCACTTGCATGGAAGGCGAGCACGTTACCACCCAGCTAAGCAGGCGGACACAGTTCAGACATCTAGTAAGGCTGAAAACACCTGTCCACCTGCAACTATTGTTCGCCAGATGCCGTGTATGAATAACGCAGGCAGTGTTTCGTACTTGTGCCTGTTCCTAAATACGAGCTGATTATTTGAGACAAGTTTGTTTTCCTTCAGGTACCTCATAATATTTGAGGTTTTAATATCCTCTAGCATCCTTCAATAGACTGACGTTAACGTCAGTGGTCTATAGTTCTGTGCATTTTTCCTTTTTGTAAACAGAAGTAACCTTCGCTCTTTTACAGTCAAACGGGATTATGTGTAGCGGAAGAGATCTCGATAAATATAAGCTTTGGCAGTAACTACAGGGGGTGGAAAAAGTATGGAAAAACCAAAAGCATGACACATAAGAGATCCTCGATAAGTATTATCTGGGTCCGGAGCTAAAGAAGACGGACGAAAACATGAAAAAAACACAACACGTGAGAGATTCTCGATAAATATGAGCCGGGACAGGAGCTGCAGGGGTTGGGTAAAACTATGGAGAAATTAAGAACACTACACAGTCCCGTGACTAATACTTTGTACTAGAGTATTAGCATTCAAAACAGATTCCAGTCGTCTCGGAATGGATAAGTGAGTACAGGTCCTTTATGGTCTTCAAGGGAATCTTGTACCATTCTTCCTGCAAAATAATGACAAGTTTAGCTAACGTTGATGGAGGTGGATAGCAATCACGAAGCCTCCTCTCCAAAGTGGACCACTAAAGTTCAATAATATTGAGATCTGGTGACTGTGATAGCTAGTGGAGAGGCGAAAATTCGTCCTCTTGCTCACTAAAGAAGTCCTGGGCGATGCGAGCGGCGTGAACAGGGGCTTTGTCGTCTCGGAACACAGCAGCACCACGGGGGAACAAACACTGTACCACAGGATGGGACTGATCAGACAAAACTGTCGCATAATCCCTGGCAGTAGTGTGACCGTACAGAGAAACCATGGGATGCGACTGCCCAAATGATTACCGAACCCCCGCCACATAAACTCGGCCTGAAATTTGAAACAGTGTGAAGCAATATGCCTGAGACCAAATGGCTTTCTTCCGTTGCTTTGTAGTCCAGGTTTTATGGCTTCGACACGAAGTTTTCCTGTTACGGGCATTTGCAACACTGATGGAGTAGTTTCGGAGTTTCATCTCGTCCTTGAGTTCCCTGCATCTGGAGCTACCATCGTGCAGTTTGGTGCTGACAGGGTTCGCGAGTGCGACATTAATTTCTTTCGCAGATGTAGTCCTCTTATGTTTCATCACAGTCCTCTTCAATGACCGTCTGTGACAATCAATCAACAGACATTTTCGTCCGCGTTGTGACTTAGCGGATGATGATTTCTGCTTTGTCTGTGTGGGGTACAAATCATCGAAACAGTGCCTCTTGAAACACCAAACATTTTGGATCACTTGCTTACGGAAGTACCTCCCTCCCTTAGCTTCGACAGATACACGGAGAACTGTTCTGATGATGAATGACACCTGCAGCGTAGTGAGGACACTGCGCATGTGTCGTTCTCGGTCACACACAATGTCGCAACCTGCACGCTTGGCTAGCATATGCATTTATGTATGTTCAAACATGCATTTCTTCCGGTTTCCTTTTTTTCTCTCCAACCCCTGTTCAAATGGCTCTGAGCACTATGGGACTTAACATCTATGGTCATCAGTCCCCTAGAACTTAGAACTACTTAAACCTAAGGACATCACACAACACCCAGCCGTCACGAGGCAGAGAAAATCCCTGACCCCGCCGGGAATCGAACCCGGGAACCCGGGCGTGGGAAGCGAGAACGCTACCGCACGACCACGAGATGCGTCCAACCCCTGTAAATATGGGGGCGTATTCAGTCTAAAATCCTACTGGAATTCCGTCAGGGCTTGATGCCTTGTTCGCTTTCAGTAGTCACTGTTGTTTCTCACTGCTGGGAGCGCCAATATCGATATCTCTCATTTGACAGTCTGGTTGGCGGTCAAATATACGCAAGACATGGCTTACCGTATTTCTCACTTTCCAAGGAATCGCAGTCATTTGTGGTTTAAACACGACCGGCCAATAGTCCTTTCTCTAATCTATGTTGCGAATTCTCTTGTTGCTCAGAATACGTTACTTAATGCGCAGTGGATTGTTCCCATTAATTAAACCTGCTCATTTCTTAAAACTACTTCCGGATCCTCATTTCGCTTACAGAAAGTTTCAGCTTGTCAACAACTCACTCATACTTTTCCAAACGCCAAAGAAGTTGACAGGGATACAACCTCATGCCCGAAGTCGCCATCCGAAAAAGCCACTCCAGTTGTAATAAAAACTTAATTTAAATCCACGACCAGTTTCGGCACTTACATCAGGCCAGTTTCTAGTGAATCTGAAAACTGTGGTGCAAAAAGCAACGTCAAACCGGTCACGGACTCTATAAAGTTCTTATTAGCATTTGGAGCGGTTTGTGTTAACTGAAGATACACTTGCGGAATCGGCACCCTTCGAACATAAACATACTAATAATTACAACTTCCTTTTTGACCCAGAGTCAAAACATTGTTGTAGAGTTGTCATCACACGGTTTTAAAGACCGGAAAGTTCACAATAGTGTACCGTCTTGTCTGAGGTTACCATTCTTACACGTGGTTTACTGTCGGATATTTCGAAGGTAAGTTTCATTTGTTGTTTATAGTCTGTAAGTGCATTTTAAATATTTCCAGGTAGCATGCGGTACGTAGTTCAGCCTAGTGTGATTTTTGCTAGGCGCGAGATGTGACAGTTCCGCGAACATGATCGCCCATTTCATTCATACAAGAACTTTTGTGTACAATTCTGGAATAGAATTCCACAGATAAAACCTACATAGAGCATAAATTCCTACCGAAAGCTTAAAATCTCTTAATAGGATGATATATCGTACAGCAGGGCACCCCAACCATTTTAGATAGCGGACCTCCTTTAAAGGTGAATATCTACGGCGGAATCAGTCAAGCGCATAGCAACTGTTGAAATTCAGCGCGAAACCCATGGGATTTGAAAACATCCTAACGGAAGTGCCATTTTTCCAAAAAACGCACTACAAACCATGAGCCTTTGGTTTAAAGATGAATAGAAACAACTTGAAGCTAATGACGTTCCCATGTGTCTGAATTTCCACTATACTAAGATACCTACTGTTGTTGGATTTACTTCTATTGTTCAACACGCTAGGCTGGCCATATTTCGAATCGAGTGAAGGAGAATGTATTGCGAAGAAATGCAAAATTCGTTTGATGTCATTTTAATTTTCGGAACGTCAACATCACCTAATTATGGCCGCAAGACGGGAATTAACAGATTTTCAACACGGAATGGTGATTGGAGCTAGGCGCATGGGACTTTCGATTTCGGAAATCGTTAGGGAATTCAGTATTCAGTTAACCACAATGTAAAGAGTGTGCCGAGAATTCCGAATTTCACGCATTACCATTCAGTACGGTCAACGCAATGGCCGCCAGACTCCACTTAACTATCGAAAGTAGTGGCATTTGCTTAGAGCTAGCAGTGCTAAGAGACGAACAGAACTGCGTGAAATAACCACAGAAATCAATGTGAGACGTACTATGAAAGTATCCATTAGGATAGTGTGGCGAAATTTGGAGTTAATGGACTATGCCAGCAGACGACCGACGGGAATGCCTTTGCTAATAGCACACATCGCATGCAGTGCCTCTCAAAATGGTTCAAATAGCTCTGAGCACTATGGGACTTAACTTCTGCGGTCATCAGTCCCCTAGAACTTAGAACTAGTTAAACCTAACTAACCTAAGGACATCACACACATACATGCCCGAGGCAGGCTTCGAACCTGCGACCGTAGCGGTTGTGCGGTTTCAAACTGTAGCGCCTATAACCGCTCGGCCACTCCGGCCGGCGTAGTGCCTCTCTTGGGCTCCTGACCATATCGGTGGGGTCCTAGACGACTGGATAAAGGTGGTCTGGTCAGATGAGTCCAGATGTCAATTGGTAGGGGCTGATAGCGAGTTGCGATTGAGACGCAGACGCCACGACTCCAAAGGGCAAGTTTTCAACAAGCCACTGCGCAAGCTGGTGGTCGCTCCATAATTGAGTGGACTCTGATTACATGGAATGGATTGGGTCCTTTGGATGTTCCGCTATTTTGAGACGATTTTCAGCCATTAACGGTGGTCAAGTTCCCAAAAAACGAAGGAATTTTTATGGACGATAGTACGCCATATCTTTAAGTCCCCAGTTGGTGGTGACTGGTTTGAAGAATATTCTAGACGATTCGAGCGAATGTTTTGGCCACAGAGGTCGTCCGACATGAGTCGCACCGAACAGTAATGCGTTGTAAACGGGAGGTTAGTTTGTAATCTCCCGACAGATAATATAATAACATTCAGATTTAGTGTAACCTCTCCACATATAAATAACATTTATAATAACCTTCCAACAGCAAAAAATATAACTATAACATTGACATTTAGCGTAACCTCCCAATAAATATATTGTATAATAAAGTCCCAACAGTAAAAATTATAATTATATAATTCACATTCAGTGTAACTGCCCAACAGATAAATTCCGTAACCTACCAATAATACAATGTGACTAACCTCTCAATAAAATTGTCGCTCACTTATAACCTTTCAATAATGACTGTGAATTTAAACTGGTAAATTTTGGACGTCAGCAGCGCTGCATCATGGCCCTGAAAGATCATTGTGAATAAATTGAAAATTCTTACCTCAATAAGGTCGCCGGATAACGCGTATATATCTGCTCCTATAAGAAATTTTTCTGGCACAGCTCAGTGCAATGCTGACCGATAGATTTGTCATGTATAAAAAGAAACAACTGATTTTTCTTTTCAATAATCGGGATGACCAAGTATTGGAGAAATTAGTAAATTCTTTAAATGAATGATTGTCAAAAGTTAATTTTTATAAGAAAGATTATTATTAAGAGATTTCTTTTTAAAAGCATTTACATGGGACTTGATATAACAATACTACATACGCGCGAGGCTGCTTTTACCTTATACTACAACACTCAGGGGCCGCCATCGCTCCCCACGACCGGCCCAGCCAACTTCATACACACGACTGATCGCTACTACTACTACAACTGCTACACAGTTGCTACTGCAGTCAACACTGCTTTCTGGTCTGAGATTCTCTTATAGCTTACATATCGCAGGCAGCGCGTGAGCAATCCATCGAAATTACACCTGCTCGAGTGCGCTAGCAACAAATTCCTTAATCATGGGCCTGTTACAAGTTCTTGCACAAAATCCAGCATCGGCAGCACATTCGCAATTGTAGACTCCTGTAGAGGCAGCATGGTTCAGTATTTCCGCAGCGGTCTTCCAGCGACATGTTGAATTCATGCCATGCCGAGTTGCTGCATCACGTCTGGCAAAAGGAGGTCCGACACGATATTTGGTGGTATCTGATGAATTTTGTCGCGTCGGTGTGTGTGAGAGACAATACAGAGTTGGCCGGCGCAACAGGGAGAGAAGTACGTGCACGGGCCCGGCCATGGCGGCAGCCGCTCGCGGGACAGGCCCGACGTGCCTCCAGAGGAGTGCAGGGTAATTGCTGTGCCTCGGGGATTGTAAATCAGTGCCGGACTATCCAGCACGCCCGTACAGGAGCCTCTGCCTTCGGAGACCGGGCCGCCCCTCGGGAGCGGTCGCTCTTCTTCACGCACACGTCGTGTCGCTGTCCACCCTTGCGGCGACCGCTGCTTTCTATTCTACACGATATTCTCTCTCCGGTAGCGGGCATCCACTCTGGGCCAGTGCTGTGTTCCACCCTTAGCCAGAATTACTATGATTAGTTTTGCCCGTTCACTTATAGTCTGATCTACACTCATGGGCCAAAGCACCTCTTATAGGCATACGTATTCAAATACAGTGGTATGTAAACAGGCAGAATACGGCGCTATGGTCGGCAATGCCTGTATAAGACAACGAGTCTCTGGCGCAGTTATCAGATCGGTTACTGCTGCTACAGTGGGAGGTTATCAAGATTTAAGTGAGTTTTGAGCGATGGGACAAAGCATCTCAGAGGTGGCGATGAAGTGGAGATTTTCCCGTACGACCATTTCACGGGCGTATTGTGAATATCAGGAATCCGGTAAAACATCGAATCTCCCACATCGCTGCGGCCGGTAGAAGATACTGCAAGAACGGAACCAACGATGACTGAAGACAAGCGTTCAACGTGACAGAAGTGCAAACATTCCACAGATTGCTGCAGATTTCAATGCTGGGCCATTAACAAGTGTCACCGCGCGAACCATTCAACGAAACATCATGGACTTGGGCTTTCCGATTCGAAGGCCCACTCGTGTACCCTTCATGACAGCACGAGATAAAGCTTTACGCCTCGCCTGGGTTCGTCAACACCGACATTGGACTGTTGATAACTGGAAAAATGTAGCCCGGTCGGACGAGGCTCGTTTCAAACTGTATCGAGCGAATGGATGTGTACGGATATGGCTACAACCTCATGAATCCATGGACCCTGGATGTCAGCAGGGAGTATTCAAGCTGGTGGAGGCTCTGTGATGGCGTGGGGAGTGTGCAGTTGGCGTGATATGGGAACCCTGATAACGTCTAGATACGACCCTCACGGGTAACACGTACGTAAGCGTCTTATCCGAGCACCTGCATCCATTCATGTCCATTGTCCATTTCGACGAACTTCGCCAATTCCAACTGGACAATGCGACATCCCACAAGTCCATAATTCCTACAGAGTGGTCCCAGGAACAATCTTATGGGTTTAAACACTTCCACTGGCCACGAAACTCCCTAGACATCAAAATTCTTGAACATATCTGGGATGCCTTGCAACATGCTGTTCAGAAGAGATTTCCACCCTCTCCTACTCTTACGAATTTATGGACGGACAGTCCTGCAGGATTCATGATGTCTGTTTCCTCCAGCACTACTTCAGACATTAATCGAGTCCATGCCAAGTCGTGTCGCGGCATTTCTGCGTACTCGCGGGGGCCCTACACGATATTAGGCAGGTGTACCAGTTTCTTTGACTATTCAGTGTATATTATTTCTCATCTGACATTTCAAAGTTGTCGGAATATATAGGCAGACTCCACATCTCTCTCCTCTCGTTTCAGTTTCTGTCTCCTACAAAAATCAAGGGAAAAAACTAAAATTCGTGTGTGCTATAGACCTCTAAAGTGTTTCTAAGCATCGTAAAAGTCAGATGTTGATTTTAATCAAGCACAGAGTTACTTTAATTTTTTTGAAGTGGGTAAATTTTCCCCTCTGGACAACAGCCTTAAATCTGCAACGTCATATCTCGAAGACTACTGAACTCAATCTTTCTTCATCTGTTTCCAGGTCATATCCCATGACTCCATGGGCTCGGTACGTTAATTTGGATCTGGCACTGTTAGCAGCAGTGAGTTTCTACGTCCCACAAAAATGACCTAAATATTCCGATAGTTATTTATGGCGCAGACTCCTTTAGCATCGCCACATATGCCCTACTTCGATTACTTTCATCGCATATTCTAAGACACGCGAAACTTTGAAGTTTCAGAAATATCCGCTAACTCGTCTCACCGGGTTCAGTCGCCTACAGTGATCTACGCAGCGGAAAAAAGGCACCTTGCACGAATTTTTCGTACATGGAATGTACTGCTTAACACTGAAGATGAAAGTGAATATGAAACTCAACAAAACCATAATATTGTCGGCACCAAATTATTGTTGTAGTAATTTTCGTTTTTGTTGCAGTTGATTGTTAGGGCGCCCAACATTACTGCTGCGGAGAAGCAAACTATCGACTCGGCTGGTTGTTGGACCACAATCGACTCATGCTGTTGTGCACCTGTGTGATTGACAACAGCTGAAAGTGGAGGGGGGGGGGGGGGAAGTTGTCTGTTTGCCGTTTCGCGCAAGCTGTGAGATTCCGCAATGAGTACGTTTAAACGTTCGCCGTTAAAGTGCAGTATTAAGTTCGTTTTGCAGATAATAATAATCTTAGCTCTATCCTATGCAGTTTTTCAGCTGTCTTCACATACCGCACAGATAAACAAAACATATAAAAACAAATCGTAACAGTTATGTCACGGACAGCTATTGTCATCCGCAGCTGAGGTAGCAGAGCGATATGACTATTGTGAAAAGGGTAAAGTGACCAAAATCGTGCTCTGATGCGTTGTTGCCTTGGTAGCTGCCCTGTAAATAACTAGCTGTCAGTCACTTTGTTATTTTGATAAAAGTACAGTTGTACGTATTAATTGAGTTATTCGTGCATTGTTTTGAGTGAAACCAGTGTATGGGGGCAACCGGATGGAAACAATCGGCTCATTGTGTTGTAGTTCTACGTGTTGGTTTGACTGCTCTTCCTTTGTTTTGAGTGAAACCAGACTATGGAAAGAAACAAAGAAAAGAACCATTTCAGTGAGTTATAGTCTTAGGTATTGATTTTATTGTTATTCATCTCTTTAGACGGAAATGAGTCTGTGGGAGCTACTAATTCAAAACAGTCGACTGACTCCGCAGTTTTGCATATTGACTAAGTTATTCATTCTTGTTATCAAGTGGAACCAGTATGTAGTTTTTCTGTTGTTTGAACCATGTATTCGTTCTATGAACTAAACGACTCTTTAGTGCTGTAGTTGACTAAGCTACCCATTCATTACTCCAAGTGAAACCCATTTCATTAACTGAACTAAAGTAGAGGTATGCAACCGGAGTACACAAACCTCGTGAGTGTAGCCCTGCACCGGAGGGTATACGAAGACATCTCAGGAGGCCGCGCAAAATTTAAATAAACACAATACATAATCATTTAATTATGTACTGAATGGGCTATTTTTTTTTCTTTTTATCGTTTAAAACCGATTAATGTATTGTAGTGGATGAAGTTGTTCCATACGCAGTTGAAATGTAGTTAATTAAGTTGGTATATGGTACGGGGTACAAAATTGAGCATTAAAGATCCCTTAGGTGTACATGAAGAAAAAGAAACATCTCCAAATTTCAGCAACTGTTTGCATTCGATGCCAGTGAAAAGATGTGATGATGACCACTAACAAGGGGAGGCCGCCAATTGTGAAATTCAGATTCGATTCATACTGCGCATAATAAAAGGTCATGGCCACAGGTGTAATGTGGCAAAGCACCAAGATGCTCTTCTCAGCCGTTGTCGAGAAAATCGAAAGTTAAAAGAAACCGTCGCGGTGAAATGCTCTCTACGATTAACAATTTTCTCCAGCGTCGTGGCGCAGCGGTAAGCGCTCGGGTTCGTAATCCAAAGATCGCCGGATCGAATCTCGCGCCATGCAATTTTTTTTATAATTAGTTTTTTGTAATTCATATATATATATATATATATATATATATATATATATATATATATATAATTAATGAATTGCTTATGCATGTTGGTGAAGGCGGATCGCTCTCCAATTGTATCGCCTCCATTTTTCCGTTTGTTTAACAGGGTGTAGCAAAGCTCTCCCGTCCGCACTGATTTTCGACGATGTTATAAGTTGCGCTAGGGACCGCATCTACCTTCTTTCGAAGTTAGCAGGCAACTACGCTAGTTACGCGGCGGCTCGTTTCGGCCCATTCAACGTCTGTTCTTCAAGTGTAACGAGCGAGTAACGGAATTTATGTTTCATACCTGCCACAGCAAATTTGTGTTCGTGGGGTCTCTATTCTAATTCGAACGTTTGACTTACGCTATACGTATTCGTTTCGGAATATCGTTTCTACGTCTTCCGTTAACTACACGTGGTTAACATTATGAAGACAATTAATAACAGCCGGCCAAAGTGGCCGTGCGGTTAAAGGCGCTGCAGTCTGGAACCGCAAGACCGCTAAGGTCGCAGGTTCGAATCCTGCCTCGGGCATGGATGTTTGTGATGTCCTTAGGTTTAACTAGTTCTAAGTTCTAGGGGACTAATGACCTCAGCAGTTGAGTCCCATAGTGCTCAGAGCCAATTAATAACATTTGTGAAATACAACTTTGTTTGCGGAAAACATAATGATGTTCGAAGTCGCCAATTTTTCCACGACAAACGACTTTCAACAACTTATTATATGCATAATTGTTGCAACTGATTGCCGGGAATTATATATATATATCTATATATATATATATTTGAATTACAAAAAACAAATACTAAAAAAAAAAGGTTGCATGGCGCGAGATTCGGTCCGACGACCTTCGGATTACAAACCCGAGCGCTTAACGCTGCACCACGACGCTGTAGAAAGTTATTAATCGTAGAGTGTTTCACCGCAATGGTTTCTTTTAACTGTCGATTTTCTCGACAACGGCTGAGAAGTGCATCTTGGTACTTTGCCACATTACACCTCTGGCCATGAGCTTTTATTATGCGCAGTATGAATCGAATCTGAATTTCACAATTCGCGGCCTCCCCTTGTAAGTCAAAATCATTTCAATCTAGCCCTTAAGCACTTATTAAGCTTCTTATTTGCGCAAAAACACGTTCCTGGCTACATATAAAAAACTCGTACCCATGCACACAAACCTGTTTACATTTTACAGCCTTTGAAAACAGTATTTCACGGATACAAACATATTCACGATTAACGGCTTCAGACTTACAGTTAAGCTTATCTCTAGCCATCACTGTAAGCCGTCTGTAACCATGTTCGCACCCTTCTGGACTGCTGCGAGCGACAGTCGAATTCTCCTGATCCCCGGCGCATTCAGATCTGAGCGGAACATTCGACCGTTTTGACATGTTTAAATCAATGTTGCTGACTGCACATTGTTGTCGTCGTCATTGTTATCGTCGTTCTGATATTTAATTTCTGTTGAATGCCAATAAATAAGTTTTAGTTCAGTTTTTCGTCAATGTTTATGAATGGGTATTTAATTAAAACGTAATCGTGTCTGAAGCAATACTCCGAAAAGCTCAGGGGCGAGAAATGAAAAGAATAATATGACTGGGTAAAATGTCATCCTCAAGATAAAGTCAATGCCATACTCATTATCCTCAAAGATGATTCATACTCTGAAACTAAATTAAAGAAATCTAAAGAAACTAATAAATGACCACAAATATCTCTTGCGGAAAAATGCACCGATAAGTGATGGTAAAAAGCAAGCGATTAAGAGATCAATAACAAAATTTTACTTTATATTTTTTTTGTTCGGCGCACTTCAGCATTCAGTGTAAATTGATTCGGTGGAGGGGACCAAACATCGACGTCATAGTTCCAATTCGATTAGGGAAAGATGGGGAAGGAAGTCGGCCGGGCAATTTCACAGGAACCATCCTGGCATTTACCCGAAGCGATTTAGGAAAATCAAGGAATACCTAAATCAGGATGGCCGGACGCGAGTTTGAACCGTCGTCCTCTCGAACCCGAATACCGTGTGCTAACCGCTGCGCCCCCTCGCACGGAATTTATTGTAAGCAAAATATTTGTGACGGGTACAAACCAGTGGGAAAAAAGAAACAAAGTTTCAATAAATTTGAATTAAAAAGTAACTGTTGATTTATTATAACATAAATTAATAATGTAGACCCCGTTATTAACCTGTTAAAGCCAACCAAAATTCCATATTTAATGTCAGTGTGAAAAATTCATAGTTAACTACGTACACAGGGTGTTCAAAAAGAAGTGTCGAACACTTTGAGAGGTGATACGCAGGAAGTATGCATTTCCAGACCCACGTTTGTTCGACTTATTTTTGTTTCGATGAGTACTAACTCATGTGTTCAACGTGGCGTCCATTCATAACAGTGCACCACTCTGCCCTCCGGCGTAAGGAATGACACACCCTTTGAGGTACACTCAGTTGTTGTTGTACCTGCTGGCATGCATTGGGACGTGACCCTGCAGTGTCCGCACATCGTTGATTGGCGTGGCATAAACAAATTTCTTGTGTCCCCATAATCAAAAGTCTAGAGGACTTTAACCATGTGCATTCAGATTGTGCTTTAACACTGAGCGTCCTACGGGCTTTGGACTTTTATAAAGTCTACGGTTAATGAACTCAGACTCAGTCACAGTCCAACCAGCCTTCAGCTGCAAGAAGTATTATTGCTCTACTTAAGGAAATGAGTTGTTATTAGTATTGTTACAGTCCACATCAGAGTAGACATACTATTAATCTTTGGTAAATAAGCTTGTTCGATCATTGCTGCATTATCAGTTAAGATGTATAAAAAGCGGATATGCCAAAAGGTAGAAAAAATAACATTTGCTCTCGCGTCACCTTCCCCTAATTTTGAAGAATGGAGGTGGGTGTCCTGGGTATTGTGGACGATGTCATTTGCTGGTTACATATGCTGGGTGGTCTGCAGAGCACTGAGATAATCGAAGGAGATAACAGATATCTGCCCCGATCACAACTCTTAGAACTGCACAGAGTTCAGGATAAAATTCATTTAACTCAGTGAACAGATGGTTTCTATGAAGAAAAACATGAAAAAAGGTAAAGAAGCTAATACTGTTAGCCAGTTGGTCCCCAGCAATGTAACCTGCGTTAAAATCATGTTGCTCGTCTACAGTAGTGGAATTAATTCTGTACAGTTTGTAGAAAGTCACTGAACATTGCATTCAAGAATTTCTATTACTTGAAGTATACATTACAATCTATCACAAATTTGGAGGGAGCAGCATCTAATGTCCACTTTTGAAAATTTGATTGACATTTCACGAGTGTACCGTAAATATCAGGAATGCGGTAAAACTTCAAATCTCCGGCATCGCTGCGGTCGGAAAAAGATTTTGCAAGAACGAAACGACGACTAAAGAGAATCGTTCAACGTGACGGAAGTGCAAGCCTTCCGCAAATTGCTGCAGATTTCAATGTTGGGCCGTCAAGAAGTGTCCATTCAACGAAACTTGATCGATATGGGCTTTCAAGCAGAAGGCCACTCGTGTACTATTGATGACTGCATGACACGAAGCTTTACGCATCTCCGGGGCCCGTCAACACCGACATTGGTCTATTGATGGCTGTAAACATGTTGCCTGGTCGGAGTGGTCTCGTTTCAAATTGTATTAAGCAGATAGACATGTAAGGGTCGGAGACAACCTCACGAATCCAAGGACGCTGCATTCCAGCAGGGGACAGTTCAAACTGGTGGGGGCTCCGTAATGGTGGGGGCATGTGCAGTTGGAGATATATGGGACCGCTGATACGTCTAGACACGACCCTGACGGGTGACACGTAATCAAACGTCCTGTCTGGTCACCTGCATCCATTCATGTCCATTGTGAATTCTGAAGGACTTGGGCATTTCCAGCAGGACAATGCGACACCCCACAGTCCAGAATTGCTACAGAGTAGCTCCAGGAAAACTCTTCCGAGTTTAACACCTCCGCTGGCCACCAAACACCCCCAACTGAACAGTATTGAGCATATCTTGGATGCCTTGCAACGTGCTGTTCAGAACAAATCTCCACCCCTTCGTACTCTAACGGATTTATGGACAGGCCTGCAGGATTCATGGTGTCAGTTCCCTCCAGAACTACTTCAGACATTAGTCGAGTCCATGCCACGTCGTGTTGCGGCACTTGGGCGTTTTCGGGGGGCCGTACACGATATGAAGCAGGTGTACCAGTTTCTCTGGCTCTTCAGTGTACATTACATTAGCATGGAGAAAGAATTTAAAGATTTGGTTGCCAATGAAACAATAAAAAATTACAACGATCGGCAGACGTGTGTCATTGTTCTGTACATCAGGAAGCACTTTGTGCTAACTTTGCAGGCATGCAACAGCTGAAGAAATTGGTTGTTCGAATAGTAAAATTTCTGAAGTCGCACACACTAAACGTAGAGAATGGACAGTTCGTATATTACTGCAAAGTGCGTTGGTGCATACCTGGAACGATTTTTTGATTTAAAAATCGCTATTGTTGAATTTGCGAAGGGAGAAGGAGTGTAGGAACGAAAATTAGAACACCCGGAAAGGATTGCAGACTTCGCGTATTAAGTGGTCTTGACAGCACGCTACCCACAGTAATACAAGGCAAGTTAACTGTCTTCTGATTTGATGGGGACGCATTTAAAAATCAAATCGCGTTGCTGAAAGGGTACATCCTGACAAATACAGTCTAGTTCCCACAGCTCCCTGATGTTAAAGAAAACGCTGGGATTGTGGAGTTCATTTGACCTTGATAGAGTTTCAAGGATAGCTTTCTAAACGTTTTGAAGATACTGTTAATTTTACATGTGATTTCGAGCTGTTTTCGGGATCGTTTGCCGTTTCAGTTGAAAATGACTCTATGCATGTGCAGATGTTAGTGATTGCCCTACAAAGGGAATTCCAGTTATAGTGACAAACCTTTTTACGTTAAAACTGTCCAGAATGCGTATATTGCTTTCCTCACTTAGTGTTTTCAAGTCTCCATTGTCAAGATGCAAAAGTGCTATAATATTTCGATCGATATATTTGTGTGAAAACCTTTTTTCAGTTACGAAACTGTGTAATTTTGTGCAGCTCTCTGTATGCTGATAGTTTGTAGCAATTAAAAATTATGTCCTCAGTGCTCCAAATATAATTAAATATTACCGAAAATTTGTTTTTTTTTGTTATCTGTGTTGATGATAAATGTGAAACATAAAACCAAGTAATATTCAGTGTGGCTGCACTAAAATTGCCATTTAAATACGGCGCGTTCGCAGTTTTCCCGTCTTCCCCCGCACCACCCCTCCAGGCTGAGTGCTTTGGCACACGGGCCGGGCGGGGCTCGTGATAAAGAGTACGATATCACTTCTACCCGAGTAGGCATCAAAATATAATGTTACGGACTTGTAAACAAAACAAAACACTGTGAAGCCGAGATCGTGCACCGAAAAATACATTAGACAAAGATCACTTGTTGTCACTTTGATTCAAAATTGTGTGAGCGGCCTTGTTCCTACGTAGGTCACACTGCAGTGGCACGACAGGAGCTGTCACTAGGGCTAGAGATTAAGGACAGCTCTTGTCTGACACAATCCGCTGTCCAGCACTACCCGACCTTCTCCATACCACTTAAAGGAAGAAGAATTAATACGTACGAAACTGCAACCAGACAGTCGGAATACCAGGCAGTCGGAATATTTTCCCTGTAGCCGTATTAAAATTACTTGGTAGCTGACGTCTGTCATTTGTCGCTACGGTGTTGCACATCCGTTGTTGGCTACCGCTAGTTTATAGGCGACACACAAGCACTGCGGGACACTTCATCAACGCTGTTAATGTGTAAGGCGGAGCAATGTTTGAAGCGGTCTCCACAAGATGATGACGGCAATGGCAGATGCTTTGTCGGCAGCTGATTTTAAGTGATCAATGATTGAAATGGAGCAAACAAATCGTGCTGTAGCCCTGAATTTAAACTCATGTCCTAACCTAACCAAAACCTCATCATGTGCAATATCGCCTAGAAAACGATGATTAACAATCAGCAGCCGGACGGAGTGGCCGAACGGTGCTAGGCGCTTCAGTCTGGAACCGCGCCACCGCTACGGTCGCAGGTTCGAATCCTGCCTCGGGCATGGGTGTGTGTGATGTCCTTAGGTTAGTTAGGTTTAAGTAGTTCTAAGTTCTAGGGGACTGATTGTAAGGGGTCCGTAGGCCCTTACTATAACTTTGCACTTGGCACAGGTCGATAGGGCGAACAATCGATTGTGACGTGTTGGGAGATCGAGTGTTGAGTTGCGCCAGAGAGTGGTTGGCGGGTGTAGTGTGTGTGTGAAGGCCATTGTTGAAATAGGGTCTTTAACGGAGAAGGGTGTCGCCATCGCCCTGGTTAGACCCCTATGTAATATATTAATACCGGGAAAGTGAAGAAGTATCATTACGAAAGTGATCAGTGACGTTACTAGTGCCGATATTTGGTTTCGCGTCTATCGCGCCGGCCTAACCTTGGATTGCAGTGTTGGACGCAGTGATGGATTAGCGTGTGACGATAATGGAAAATGAAGATAGCCTGTGCTGAGATTAGCCGTAATTAGATATGTATGACGAAGGCAGTTTCTCTCTCCTTTTTTGTGTTTTGAGAAGAATATAAGTTCGTAATTAGTAAAACTGTGTTGATGTTCCTCATTACCAGACATTCAGAATTATAGTATTGAGCAGAACGAAGTGGAAAGTAACAACTTCCGTAGCAGTCAATTCCGATTACCAGCCCCATTAGGTTCACGGTCATGTTAATAATAAATATTGGACTGCTATTCGATCAGATCAGGTCGGGATAAAAACGGAGGTGTTACATGATGACCACAGCAGTTAAGTCCCATAGTGCTCAGAGCCATTTGAACCATTTTTTGAACAATCAGCAGCAGAACTAAAATCACGACCGCATTTTTCACGGCGTTTAAGACTAACCTGTCCGACGAAGCTCAAGACAGAAAAAATTTCGTAATTGTTTGCATAGCCATCTTCCACAGCAATATTTCAGTTTCAGCGGTAAAGCTAACTGTAATTTCTCGCTGCCATTGTTTGGCAGAAACTATCCCCATACTGGCTGCACGGGATGCCGCTTTACCAACCAATGAGCAGTTCTGATTGGCACTTGGTTGCAGAGTATAAGCAGCACAAGCAGATTCGAAACGATAGGAGGAAAAATAAAAACAAATAAGAAAGTCAGTACGATGATGAAATTGACGCCGCAAAGTAATAGAAATAAAAAAAATTACATTCAAACCAATTAACTGAATTAAACCAGCCTAAACCAAACGGACCAAAGACACAAGTATGGGCCGTCCGTCTGAGAAATAGGGAAACAACCCGCAACTTAAAGACAGAATGTGAATATAAACACTGTGACACTCCAAAATACCTAGGAATAAATCTCGACAAGTCTCTAACGTTCAAAAAACACTGAATCCGTTTCAAAACAAAAGTATACACAACGAACAACCTACTGAGAAAACAGGCTGGATCAGTGGGGCAGCCAAGCTGCAATCATCCGAACTTCTGCAATGGCATTATGCTACTCCGCTGCGGAGTAGTCAACACATGCCAAACAGGTGGATATTTCCCTAAACGACACAAGCAGAAATATAACAGGCTGCTTTACGTCAACTCCAAGTCGAATGGCCCTACCACCTGGCAGGAATTACTCCTGTTCAAAGGGAAATAGCGGGAAACAGAGAAAGAACGAAATTCTGGCAGGAGAAATCACGTCTTATAGATGGGCGACAACCCTATCCACCACGACTAAGGTCAAGGAAAAGTTTCCTCAGAACATCGGAGAACCTAACAACCACCGATGAACAAGCCAGGCTGCAACTATGGAAGGGCTGTGACATCCCACCCTCCTGGATGGAAAAGATTTTCATTATATTCCCTGGTCATGATGAGAATTGGCCAGTCTATAAGTCTTTGAACACGCAAAGGTCAGGTGTGGGCAGATACATTGAAGAAAACAAAACGCAATGTGACTACGGGGAAGAACAGAATGTTCAACATATGTTTCAGTGTCGACTGTGTCCAGCACGGAAAAAGACCTTCACCAGGCAACTGGAAGTCGCCAAATTTTGGTCAAAAATTATATAAACTTTGTTGATCTGTCACACTAACCAACTACGCTATATCATCATGCTTAAAAAAAAGGTATTATATTTACGACTCTGCTGAGTCAGTGGCAGCTATTAATTAGAGCCATCAAAAATTCAGGTTCATGCAATATCGAGCAAAGCTTCTCTAATGTAAGCCGATCTCTGTGATTATAATAACTGTACAAGTCACGCTGAATCGCGTCTTGTGCGGAAGGATCCAGCTGTGTTTGGTTCGCGTAGAGTATGAAACGTGTGTATTTCGTTAACATCGTTGTGTGTGTGTGGGTGTCTGTGTGTGTGTTTGCGTGTGTGGGGGGGGGGGGGGGGGGTCGGTGGGTGGGTGGGTATGTGTTTGTTAGTTTTGGTGTGTTTATCAAGTGCGCTGAAATAGGAAATATGAGGGCCAGACCCAGGATTCGGGATCCAAACACATCAAGATAGAAAGCCAGTCAAGGAATTGCAAATGAACTAACTAATTATTATGTCAGTTTGGCAACAGCGAACGGTTCGCGCGTGACGTTGAGCGTTGTGATATGGAGGAAACCAGCTACGACTCGTGAAGTGTCAACTTTGAAGTAATTTTAATCGGACTACAGATTCTTACCACTAGACGTAGTAAATGGCAGTAGAAGTTGTTCGTTACGTACCGATATAACTGCTTACTAGTGTATGTTTCAGCCCTCTGCGTAGTGATACCCTCTGAAGCCCATGCGTCCGCGAACACTGGTCACCTGCGCGAATGCGGCTGACAGAAGTCGGTGGTTCAGTAAGCCACTTGGGTACTTCAGGGTTTGTCCGGACTCCCCACTGCGTCATCTCATTACGGCTCGCTGGATACAAATTGGATAGATTTAATCCACATATAAAAGCTGCGCGTAGCCGTTTGTAATGCAAATTAGCAGAATTATTGAGATTATAATATCGTGACTGTTAAAACAATGCGATTATGACTGATTCCACGCCGAGCGATATATTTCAGCCGTTTTACCAATGTTTTGGTATTTAATGAAGTGTAGCATAAATTCGGATTAATAACGTAGCCACATCATGTTGCGCTGATAATTTCTGGCGTGCACGAATGTCATCACAGTAATCTCGTATCAGCTTTAATTCGTCCTGATTCGATGACCATTTGATGATTACTGCCGTCGCAGCAAAACAGCGAAACTACCTCAACCAAATCATTCGCATTTCTAGCTGCTGATATTGCAGCTTGTTCTCCTTCTATATCTTACTTTCTGCATTTACATTCAAAGCTTTGATTCGGGATGTTATTATTTTCGTCGGCAACTGTAAAAATCATACAACTACTACAAGCTGTAATTAGTTCTCTCACAAGAAAAATTAATTTTCATAAAAGCAACTTTCTCGGTGAAATGATCTATCTTGCCTTTCGCCGTGTTTTGTTGATTAATCTGGGACCGGTTAAGCCCGTAAGCGACTCGTGTGTTATGTTAAAGTGAATGCGAATCGAAATGCCTACAAAAAACTGTCCTGATTAAAACGCTTTTTGTATCTGTGAATATTAACCCATGAAAGTATTATTATAATGCGATCTGACTTCGTTTCTTAAACAGGGTAGCACATGGACCAATTACCTGGCGCAGCGAATAAGCTGGCCATATAGAATATTTAATTCACTTTAATGGTCAAGCTTCCTAACAAAACAACTATTATTTGATCTTGGTAAAATGTAATATGTTGCACTTTATAGCATAACAAGTGCAGTAAGCACGATACAAAGAGCCTGAAAACATGTGATGCTAGAGGAACGCTGTATGTAACGTGAAAGCATTTGCTGCTCTGGAAAGTACGGAGAAAACTTACCTTCTGGAACCTGTAAGAAACTTAGTAAAGGTATTGCTAGCCATCTTAACACTGACTGCATGAATGCACCACATAAAAAACAATTCGCATTGGATACATAACAGGGCTGAAGCAAATAATCAAATGAGCATTGGCACATGGCTTCTTCCATAGAAACGTTTTCTATATGCCCTCAATTTAATGATGGGGCGTTGTGTCAAAAACAATATAAAGATTCTGTATCAATTATTAATTACTAACTTAGGGCCCGCTACTTCGTTAGCGTAGATTGTATGGTCTGCACAGGTTCTTTTTGTTTTCTGTAATCGAATTTTTATTTTGTTCATAATTTGCCACACTTTCTGAACCTCCTAAGCTAATTAAGGCCGTAGAAGCATCATCTTTTCCGAATGCACCTCTCATTAAAAAGCGATTTTAGTACATGGAGTCAAACATTTTTGTTAATCGTGCATTTTGCGTTCTTGTAGTGATATTTCCATAGAAATATTCTTTAAATATAACTGAGAAGTGTACTGCTAATTTCCAAAGATTTAGCTTTAAAATTTTTAAATATAACGAAATAATTTCATAAAAATTGTTATCCCCTCTTTCACCTCCGTAATGGCTGAATTTCCAAAAACAGTGTACACGAATTTTTTTAATTTGTAACGAAAAATCCAAATATAAATTTTCATAGGTCTAGCTTCAAACAGTTGCTTATAAAATATTTCCAAAATAACTTTCATCTCCCATTTCATCCCATATTTGTAATTGAAAAGTCAAAAAATGGTTCAAATAGCTCTGAGCAGTATGGGACTTAACATCTGAGGTCATCAGTCCCCTAGAACTTAGAACTAATTAAACCTAAATAACCGAAAGACATCACACACATCCATGCCTGAGGCAGGGTTCGAACCTGCGACCGTAGCGGTAGCGAGTTTCCAAACTGGGCCGCTCGGTCACAACGGCCGGGTTGAAAAGTGAAATATCAGTTTTCATATATGTGGTATTAAAAATAATTTAGTTGTTCTTTAATAATGATTTATTTTTTAAAAAAAGTCTTTCACTCACTATTTCACCTCATAGAAGTTAAACCACCTAAAATACTGAAACATGTATTCCTTTATTTCTGAGCGCGAAATTTACATATGTGTAGCTTCAAAATTGCCTTAATAGCGACGTATTTAAAAAAGAAAACATTTCATTCACTATTTCACCACCTTAAGGCTGGAATTTCGAAAAATTCCTCTTTGAATGACGTCAAAAAAATACGATCAACACCATCTCCAAATTTCAGGTTTCTATCAAAATGTTCAAATGTGTGTGAAATCTTATGGGACTTAACTGCTAAGGTCATCAGTCCCTAAGCTTACACACTACTTAACCCAAATTATACTAAGGAGAAACACACACACCCATGGCCGAGGGAGGACTCGAACCTCCGCCGTGACCAGCCGCACCATGACTGCAGCGCCTTTTCTAGGCTTAAAGATACAAATACAGAATAAAAAAAATTAAATCATTGTATCATTTTTGGACTGCAATTCTTAAATATGGTACGGCTGGTCCAACATATGATACGCATGTGATGTTATTATGTCCAAGAATATAGAGAACTGAGGTCCGAAAATGGCATAGAGCACACACGCAACGGTATAGATACATGAAACTGGGATTTTCCTGTGGGGGACAGTTCTAGGCTATTTACTGCATAAAATGTACGTTAGTGTAAACTACAGAAATTTCTCTGTTTGTTCCTCCTATTTTTAAACTATAAAGTGTACCACCAATTGGTAAGGATTGTGTTCAGTTATGCTCAACACATGACGCTAATGCAGAGACAAGATACACAAAAGAGCATGACTGTCTTACTTTATTTCATAAACTTCTACAGGGCTGTTGATAACGAGCAAGATGCCTCGTGTACTTTCCACCCCAATTGCAACATCAGGAATTGGCAATTTTCCGATCACACCTCTCTTATTAAAAAGAGATACGTCTTTTTCATTTAATTTACGAAGTTTGGTCCGTTTCGTATTGTGCAAATATATTTATTGCTGCACGAATTCCTCGCTCCTTCTCAAATTTATACAAAATATATCTCTCCCACACGCAAATGATAGATTATTCAGTGCAACAGGAACTGGTGCGTGTTTCTCACAGGCTTGTCCACAGGCATAGCTTTCCGGCTTTCTTATTTTTGGGCTGGTCCAGCCATAATTTACTGCTGGAGGTGTGGTCGCCCTAGGTTGTATTGCTGTTTCACAGTAATGAAGAAGAACAATTTCTCATAGCTCTTAAAGTATGCATTTTAGAATCCATGTCTGATAGACATCCTTTGTTGCTAAAGATCGTTGCTGTCATATCCCTGGATACTGGTCATTCCCCCTGGTATACCCTATATGATCACGTGCATCACTCATAAAAAGATCCCTTCCTATGCCCCAAGAACCAAGTCGGACTTTAAATTTATTTTCTTACCTCACTGCTCATATTCATCTTTAAGATTTCGTAACATGTAATATACACTCCTGGAAATGGAAAAAAGAACACATTGACACCGGTGTGTCAGACCCACCATACTTGCTCCGGACACTGCGAGAGGGCTGTACAAGCAATGATCACACGCACGGCACAGCGGACACACCAGGAACCGCGGTGTTGGCCGTCGAATGGCGCTAGCTGCGCAGCATTTGTGCACCGCCGCCGTCAGTGTCAGCCAGTTTGCCGTGGCATACGGAGCTCCATCGCAGTCTTTAACACTGGTAGCATGCCGCGACAGCGTGGACGTGAACCGTATGTGCAGTTGACGGACTTTGAGCGAGGGCGTATAGTGGGCATGCGGGAGGCCGGGTGGACGTACCGCCGAATTGCTCAACACGTGGGGCGTGAGGTCTCCACAGTACATCGATGTTGTCGCCAGTGGTCGGCGGAAGGTGCACGTGCCCGTCGACCTGGGACCGGACCGCAGCGACGCACGGATGCACGCCAAGACCGTAGGATCCTACGCAGTGCCGTAGGGGACCGCACCGCCACTTCCCAGCAAATTAGGGACACTGTTGCTCCTGGGGTATCGGCGAGGACCATTCGCAACCGTCTCCATGAAGCTGGGCTACGGTCCCGCACACCGTTAGGCCGTCTTCCGCTCACGCCCCAACATCGTGCAGCCCGCCTCCAGTGGTGTCGCGACAGGCGTGAATGGAGGGACGAATGGAGACGTGTCGTCTTCAGCGATGAGAGTCGCTTCTGCCTTGGTGCCAATGATGGTCGTATGCGTGTTTGGCGCCGTGCAGGTGAGCGCCACAATCAGGACTGCATACGACCGAGGCACACAGGGCCAACACCCGGCATCATGGTGTGGGGAGCGATTTCCTACACTGGCCGTACACCACTGGTGATCGTCGAGGGGACACTGAATAGTGCACGGTACATCCAAACTGTCATCGAACCCATCGTTCTACCATTCCTAGACCGGCAAGGGAACTTGCTGTTCCAACAGGACAATGCACGTCCGCATGTATCCCGTGCCACCCAACGTGCTCTAGAAGGTGTAAGTCAACTACCCTGGCCAGCAAGATCTCCGGATCTGTCCCCCATTGAGCATGTTTGGGACTGGATGAAGCGTCGTCTCACGCGGTCTGCACGTCCAGCACGAACGCTGATCCAACTGAGGCACCAGGTGGAAATGGCATGGCAAGCCGTTCCACAGGACTACATCCAGCATCTCTACGATCGTCTCCATGGGAGAATAGCAGCCTGCATTGCTGCGAAAGGTGGATATACACTGTACTAGTGCCGACATTGTGCATGCTCTGTTGCCTGTGTCTATGTGCCTGTGGTTCTGTCAGTGTGATCATGTGATGTATCTGACCCCAGGAATGTGTCAATAAAGTTTCCCCTTCCTGGGACAATGAATTCACGGTGTTCTTATTTCAATTTCCAGGAGTGTATTTCCTGTTGCTCCTCGGCGAAAATTACCTGATAGCCGGCGAAATTAATGAAGAACCAAGTGTCATCATCTCTTCTAACTGCCATGTTTACGCACTTCACCTTTGTATTTTCCAGTGCTTTGTCCAAAAACTTTTTCTTGTTTTGGTCCATACGTCTACTCTACTGATAGATCGTCGGTGGAGTTCAGGTTCACACTATATGGGCCACGTTTGGTTCCACGTTGTGTGCTATTTTCTTGTTAGTCACGTGTCTAATGCTGCAGCTGTTATCAGTATAAAACTCTTCTGACCGGAAGCAACTCTCTTCCTATATTTCCAGAAATTATCTGTTATTTCTAGTTTTAAGAGCTTTACCATGTAGTCTCGATTTACATCTGAGAACTGCGATGCCTCGATCTCGATAACACCCGCCGTCATTCTTGCTTTCCGTGTCATGTAGAGAGCACTTCATCATCAATGATGAAACTTACTGGACATGTGCTTATAAAATAGGAAATGAGAATAAAATGGTGCAAATGGCTCTGAGCACTATGGGACTCAACTGCTGAGGTCATTAGTCCCCTAGAACTTAGAACTAGTTAAACCTAACTAACCTAAGGACATCACAAACATCCATGCCCGAGGCAGGATTCGAACCTGCGACCGTAGCGGTCTTGCGGTTCCAGACTGCAGCGCCTTTAACCGCACAGCCACTTCGGCCGGCCGAAATGAGAATAACTTTTGTCTTCGAGCAGCACTACACTGACAATGTTCATTTCTGGGTAGTTTGATATCCAGATCCAGCTGAACTGTTTAAACTCTGAAGTGTGTTCCTGGAGCCACGCTGTAGAAATTCTTGATGTGTGGGGGCTCGCACTGTCCCGCTGGAATTGCCCAAGTCCGTCGGAACGCACGATGGACATGAATGGATGCAGGTGATCAGACAGGATGCTTACTTACGTGTCACCTGTCAGAGTGGTATCGTATCAGGGGTCCCATATCACTCCAACTGCACACGCGCCACACCACTACAGTGCCTTCACCAACTTCAAGAGTCCCCGCTTACATGCAGGGTCTATGGATTCATGAGGTTGTCTCCATACCCATACACGTCCATCTGCTCGATACGATTTGAAACGACGAGGTAACATGTTTCCAGTCATCAACGATCCAATGTCGGTGTTGAGTCAGCCGAAGTGGCCGAGCGGTTCTGGGCTCTAAAGTCTGGAACTGCGTGACCGCTACGGTCGCAGGTTCGAATCCTGCCTCGGACATGGATATGTGTTATGTCTTTAGATTAGTTAGGTTTAAGTAGTTCTAAGTTCTAGGGGACTGATGACCTCAGCAGTTATGTCCCATAGTGCTCAGAGCCATTTGAACCATCTCTTTTTGTCGGAGTTGACGGATCCAGGTGCGACGTAAAGCTTTGTGTCGTGTAGTGGCTCTGAGCACTATTCGACTTAACTTCTGAGGTCATCAGTCCCCTAGAACTTAGAACTACTTAAATCTAACCAACCTAAGCACATCACACACATCCATGCCCGAGGTAGGATTCGAACCTGCGACCGCAGCGGTCCCGCGGTTCCAGACTGAAGCTCCTAGAGCCGCTCGGCCACACCGGCCGGCGTCGTGTAGTCATCGAGGGTACACGAGTGGGCCTTCGGCTCGGTAAGCCCATATCGTTGATGTTTCGTTGAATGGTTCGCACGCTGACTCTCGTTTATGACCCAGCATTGAAACCTACAGCAATTTGGGGAAGGGTTGCACGTTGAACGATTCTCTTCAATCGTCGTTGGTCCCGTTCTAGAAGGATCTTTTTCCGGCCGCAACGATGCCTGAAATTTGTTGTTTTACCGGATTCCTGAAATTTATTCCTGATATTTACGGTAAACTCGTGAAATGGTCGTACGGGAAAGTCACCACTTCTTCGCTTTTTGGGAGATGCTGTGTCCCACCGCTCGTGCGCCGACTATAACACCACGTTCAGACTTATTTAAATCTTTGTAATCTGCCATTATAGCAGCAGTACCCGATCTAAAAACTGCGTCAGACACTTGTTGTCTCACATAGGCGTTGCCGACCGCAGCGCCATGTTCTGCCTGTTTACATATCTCTGTATTTGAATACGCATGTATATAACAGCTTCTTTGGCGCTGAGGTGTAGTTAATAACTCCAGCTATTAAGTCCATCCAAGCAACAGCGACGAGTAGCTGCTCCGCTGTATCGGGGTACAGGGAACCAGCAGCCAGGTCCGACAGTCTCTCTCTCTCTCTCTCTCTCTCTCTCTCTCTCTCTGTCTGGAGCAGCCGGCTCCTTGCCCTCGAGACTGCGCGCACGCACGTGACGGCGAGCGTAGGAGACGACAGGAAGCGCGTCCGTGTGTGCGAGTATCGATCTGAGCTCAGTCGATATGGCAAGTTTTATCGCCGAACTGCGGAGCAAGTTGCGAGGGGCGGCCGGCGCCGCGTCGACCGCAGCCGCAGCTGGCGCGCTCGCACACTCGTCTAATTAACACGGCCCGTCCGCCGCCTCCGCCTCCGCCGCCGCCCCCGCACCCCGCCCGCGGCGCCTCCGCCTCCGCTGCCTCTGCTGGACGGCTCACCTTACGGCCCGTCCCTGCCGCCACCCAAGGAGCAACTGCTGCCCGGATGTCATCCACTCTAACGCGGGGAAGGCTTTATAAGTGGCGCTCTGCCACACAGACGTCGCCCTCTGCGCTTTGCTCCAGTTCCACGGCGTAGGCCCGGCTGCGGCGGTTGAGAGCCTCGCGGTCTTCAGGAAGACGAGTCAGTGAAGGTTCCTTACTACCTCTCTCCATATAGCATGTTAATGCTGAGCGTTTGTGACAGCTGATATTAGGTATGAGTGTCATTCTAAAAGGAAAGAACTTTTGTCTCGCCAGACGATGAAATAAAACGTTTCTTACAACATGTTTTGATATCTTAGGTATTTCTCAGCATAGTTAGCAATTAAAATTTAAACATCCGTCAAACGCTCCAGAAGGTTTACTTCGCGTTTTACATACTCAGTTGCAGTCATGTGCCGTGCGGGATTAGCCGAGCGGTCTAAGGCGCTGCAGTCATGGACTGTGCGGCTGGTCCTGGCGGAGGTTCGAGCCCTCCCTCGGGCATGGGTGTGTGTGTTTGTCCTTAGGATAATTTAGGTTAAGTAGTGTGTAAGTTTAGGGACTGATGACATTAGCAGTTAAGTCCCATATGATTTCACACACATTTGAACATTTGCAGCCATGTTTTTCAACCAATCTCTAACATTCTCTTTCAGTTTGTTGTCATTTCCACAACATTTCCGCTCAGAATATCCAAACATTTTGTACAAGGATGGCAATTACACGACGCCAAGATTGGCTATAAGACGGATATTAAAAAATTTCACACTTAAACTGCTGAAGTAAGTTCTTAATCAATGCAATAGAAAGAACGTGAGCACCATCGCGAAGTAGCACAATGCCGCCGAATTTAGGGTTGACCGAGCGAAGTGGCGCTGTGGTTACCGAACTGGACTCACATTCGGGAGGACGACGGTTCAAACCCTTGTCCTGCTATTCTGATTTAGGTTTTCCGTGATTTCCCTTTATCGCTTCCTGAAAATGACGGGACGGTTCCTCTGAAAGGGCACGGCCGCCTTGCTTCCCTAATCCGATAGGACCATGACCTCGCTGTTCGCCCCCCTCCCCCAAATCAACGAACCAACTTAGGGTTGAAGTTAAAATCTTCTGGGTTGTTAGGCCGCTTCATATTTCTACTAAGCTGATTGACGTTTCGACCCCTCTGCTGGGATCTTCCTCAGGATCATATGGTGTCCACTACCGTTAGAACATACACTTAGGGTTGCCAGGTACAAATTTAGAAAAGCCAGATTCGGCGTCGTATTTAGAGGGACATTTTCCCCTCGAAGCGGACCACCTATTATAACAGAAATAGAATCAGATGGATATCTTCAGTCGTTTATCAGTAACCAATTAAAGTAATTTTGAATATGCTTAACGCAAAAAAGCCAGTAAACAGATATATAGCGTAGCAATTATGATAGCAGCTAAGAGCTCAGTCTTGTTCATCTTACCTCAAAATAAACTAAAGTTTCTTTAGGAGACAAAACAAATAATTGGTCAGAAAACGGTAATCTACTCAGTAACTTACGCCATTTCATTGCTGATAATTTTAACTCAAGGACAACAAGAGTTAAATACTTCAGCCGAGCGGTCTAAGGCTCTACAGTCATGGACTGTGCGGCTGATCCCGGGGGAGGTTCGAGTCCTCCCTCGGGCATGGGTGTGCGTGTGTGTTCGTCCTTTGGATAATTTAGATTAAGTAGTGTGTAAGCTTAGGGACTAATGACCTTAGCAGTTAAGTCCCATAATATTTCACACACATTTTTTAAAAGGTTAATACTCGTACATAATATACGGAAGTTTCAGGTTGTAAAATCAAGATGTTAAAAAAGGTAAAACTAATGAACATATGAGAAGTCGTTAATTCACTAAAGTTGTACTTATTGAAGTCCCTGTAGATTAGCACTAAGCGTTTCGCAACATTTCTAGTTCCATCTCCTGGTGCCTCTATTGCTGTTACATGTAGCTACTGTAGTTTACGGTTGCAAGGTGTAATAGTAGACGCCGACTCGCAGTACTCTCAGCAACTATAAAAATGAAACCTTGCGTAACCACCTTTGGTGTGTGCCGTACCGGCAGGAATTGAGCAGTCTGCTGAATTCTCGCGGCTGTGACACAACGCTGCGAACACACGATAGGCCGCTAGTTTCACGTAGTCTGCATACTGGCATTATGGGACAGCCGTCGCAACCGCTTTAATCAATTTCGGACGTGTAATCGTCTCATGTAATCGTCTCACCACAGCACCGGCAGGCAAGACACTCAGGTTATCCAGATGAAGCATTCACTAGTTACAACAGTAATGCTCTGGTTTGCGCAGGGCGTATGCGCATCTGATATTCAACGATATTGGTTTTAAAGGATTCCTACCAGTACGATACACACCAAAGGTGGTCACGAAAGTTTTAATTTTTACAGTTGCCGAGAGTATTGCGGGTCGGTGTCGACCATTACACCTTGTCAATCGTAAAACTGCAGTAACTACGTGTAACAACAATAGAGGCACCAGAATATGCAACTAAAAATGTTGCGAAACCCGTAGTGCAAGTCTACAGGCAATAAATACAGCTATAGCCATTCAGCTGTATGTTCATCACTTTTACCTATTTTAACATCTGGATTTTACTGCCTGAAAGTTACGTAAATTATGTATGAGTCATTGCAGTTAGACTTACGTAAAACACGGGACATAGACATCAGAATGACATTGATTAATATACCCGTACACGTTGTCCCAAGAGGAATGGCCAGTATTCAGCGATATGACAGCAAACATGGGCTCTAAAATGCGTTCCTTAAGAGTCATGAGCACTTTTTGTGTAGCAAATGTGTGTTTCACAGTAGTGAAGATGAAAATCTGCTCATAGCTCCTAACGTATGCATGTTGGAGCCCATGTGCACTGGAAATTTTTTCTTGTTTTTCTCCATGCTACTACCCCTGAAAATATAAAAAGCAAAGTGGTTGCAGTACAACAGACCTGATTCACAATATCGAAGATTAATAAGTGATCCTGGCTCTTATAGTATACATTTTAGAGTCCATATTTACGGAATTTCTTTGGTTCGAGTGATCGTTTCTGTCATATCACTGAAATACTGTCCATTACTCCTGGGACACGCTAACATCCTTATGTTACATCTCCTTATTACGCCATTAGCTTGGACCGGGTCGCCGACGTCTGTGGCCGAGCTGTTCTAGGCGCTTCCGTCCGGAACCGCGCTGCTGCTACGGTCGCAGGTTTGAATCCTGCATCGGACATGGATGTGTGTGATGTCCTTAGGTTAGCTAGGTTTAAGTAGTTCTAAGTCTAGGGGACTGATGACCTCAGATGTTAAGTTCAAATGGCTCTGAGCACTATGGGACTTAACATCTGAGGTCATTAGTCCCCTAGAACTTAGGACTACTTAAACCTAACTAACTTAAGCACATCACATAGATCCATGCCCAAGGCAGGATTCGAACCTACGACCGTAGCGGTCGCGCAGTTCCAGACTGAAGCGCCTACAACCGCTCGACCAAACCGGACAGCTCAGATGTTAAGTCCCATAGTGCTTAGAGCCATTTGAACTATTTGGACCGGATCTTATTTGTGCGTTCTCCACTTCATCGGTAGTAAGCCTGACAAAAGCCGGACAGGCTGGTCTTTCATATGTTTGGCTGGACACGTTGTTAAAAGGCAGACATATTCTGCTGAAGCCAGACACCTGGCAACGTCATCTGAACTACAAACCACGCTATTTGTTTTGAACGGCGTGGCCTAGTCGGTGATGGCTCTGACAGTTGGCGGCTGCATTTGCGGTCAAACCTCTCGACAAAAAGTCGGTGAGTAGGGCGCCCTTTTAATCCTCAAACATTGGCCTAACCTTTTTGGTGCTGGGAATTTGTATGACCTCTCTTGTTTTTGTTGCATTCTTCCTGGACGTTTACGCAAAACCCAAGTCGCGCCACCAGTAACAGTGTGTTTCAAAAACTAGTCGTACTGAGAGGGAAAAGTCAGCGCAGCTCCCATTCGTTGACTCTTGTGTTCATCTGTCAAAAGTCGACGTATCAACCTGGTACGCCCTTTTCTATAGACCAATACACCCTTAAGAACATAAATTCATGAAATTTCGGAAAGGACAAGCTCAGTCCACCAAATATGAAACTATAACCTTTTAATTTTTTTCCTGTAGCAATATAAATTTCGTAACAAATGGCTGTTGTAATTGAAATGCAT
Organism: Schistocerca piceifrons; assembly: GCF_021461385.2. NCBI lineage: Eukaryota > Metazoa > Arthropoda > Insecta > Orthoptera > Acrididae > Schistocerca > Schistocerca piceifrons. Next base: position 150,458,122 of record NC_060139.1, read on the forward strand.
TGCCTTTACTTATAGTATATTCAATCCAATGAGTGTATACAGGTTGTCCCAGAAATATTGCAACAAACGTTTACAGGAGGCGGGGCACATCTCATGGGCTGAGAACTGCATCTCTGCAAATGTCAGGAATAAGTGTTAGCAGAGGCCCACATCGGAAAGGAAACAAGAAAGAAATTCATTTGAACCAAAATAATGAGTACATATGGTGACGACATGAATACAGGTCTGACGATACAACACGTGCTCGAAGTTTGTACCATCAGACGCCACGCATGTCTGACACCGACGGAGCTTTGATTGCTGGACACTTTCCAACACATCGGGAGGTTCTTTGATTGTCGCAGATGCGCAGACGATTCCTGTGACGACATCGATTTCAGATGCCACAGAATCGCAATACGTGAGTGATTTCATGGCTCCCACAGAAATAAATCAAGGTTCGATTAATCCGGTGAGCATGGGGACCAGGCAACCCGTACAACACGCGAATTCCATTGATGCGGGAATGAACCGTTCAAATACCTACGAACAGGTAGTCGAAAATTATCTGGCGCCCCGTCGCATTGGAACCACATACTGTGCCTCGCATTTTCTGAAACGTCTTCAAGCAAGCAGCGAATAATCTGTTCCAGAAGGGTCTAGGAAGTCACGGCGGTCAAGCGGAGTGGTAAAAAGTTAGGCCCGACTAAGAAGTCGCAGACCAAACCCATCCGAACATTAACCTTGAAGCGATATTGTTCCGCGTGGTGCCGTACACCGTGGGGGTTGTCTGGTGCCCACAAATGCTCATTGTGGTGATGAAGTAGTCCATACTTTGTAATATGGCTTCATCGGCGAACAATGTATAAGCTGGGAGATGCATATCTCGGCCCATTTGTTGCAGAAACCACTGTGCGAAACGCACGAGTGCAGGATGGTCATTGGTTGCAATAACTGCGCACTTTTAAGATTAAAGGCTTGCAACGATTCGGTGTTTAAAACACGCCGGATATTGCTACGAGATATTCTTAAGTCCGAGGCAACGGCACATACGTTAGGCTCGGATTAGTCTCCACGGCATCCAGCACAACTTCTTACCTAACAACCGAACGCACCGATCATGGCCTGCCCTTACTAGCCCCACCACTTCTTAATCATCTACACTTTCACAAATTTCTGTTGAGACGGGCAGACAAACTGTGCTGTGGTTGATGTCTGTGTGGAAAGCGTTCCCAATAAATGGGTCCGGCAGCTCGTCCATTGCACTCAACTATTCCATATATTAAGAGCATGTCTGCAGACTCACCGTTCGTATACTATTACATGCTCCTCGTATGCTGGCTTGCGCTCGACTGAAGGAATCCTCACGTTCCCCTCCAGTACTCTCCTATACAGCACCACCTATCGACATACTACGACGTTTGCGGCCATGAATAAAGAAAACGAATCAACACAGCCGTTTCGTCAAAGAAATTTATTTCAAAAGACTAGATTCGGGGCAACACTTACGCGAAAGTACTCTTTTGTTTTATAGTGGACATGAAGATGGCGGAAGTGTTGCGCCGAAATTATTCGTTCGAAATAGATTTCTTTGGTGATACGACTGTGGTGGCTCGTTTTCTTTATTTATATCACCAGCCACTGTCCCACGTCCTCGAGAAAGATGGACTTCTACAAGATTTTCGGCCATGGGCTGCTATGCATTCCTCAATCCGCATGATGGGCCCCACTTCCTCTAGAAGTTTGTCGCAACATTTCTGGGACACCCTGTATATCCTACCTTGTCTCAGTCCATGGAGGTAAGAATAAGGGGAGATGGCGCTACGTATCCCAGCCGTACTACGTTTTGAAGCCATGGGGGCGTGGCTCGCTGCCATGACACTCTGACCAAAACATTGCCAGTGTGCTATAGCGCTGCGTGTATTACAGTCGCTAATTGCACCATATACGCATGTAACGTCATCAGATTGGTTGTTTCAAAGTTTTTGTTTAAAATAAAATCTCGCAAAGGCGAAATTCCGCGTTTCTTCTGATTAAAAATAGTTTTTAATGTAATATTACGAATAGCTAGCCTTCAATGTAAACGATACAATTTTGTTAATTCAGTAATAAACGTGTATCACAAACTAAATAATAGAAACTGAAAACTAAGTTAGCTATACCCTCCCTCCAAAGCCCCATAAATACATCTTGTTTGTAATACGTACTGGAACATTTCAGTTACGTTACACTACTGGGAAACACTGTTCATTACCACCAATATTTACTGAAATACGGTACATAGAATGGCAAATCTGCACAGTGTCCTGTTTAGGCCTATACTTTACGCCAGTTAATGTAGTGTTAGCTTTTAATTTGGTACATGATGAAGACAAAGTGAGTTACTCAACACTTGGATTATCGACGATACGTACGTATTATACTGAAACGTGAACTTGAAAACTAAGAATTTAATTCTTTTAATTGGCATACCTTTTGCAAATGTTTTGGGTGTGTAGGGAAAACTGATGGTACAGCATTTTCTCGGAGCCTTACTGTTGAAAAGGAAGTTCGGTCTATGTCCTCTTCTCGGAAATGCTGAGAACATATAGTGCTCCATTTACACGCACGCCAATTCTTCCTCCTCACGGCATTCTCCCACAGAGCTTTCCGACTTTCATTTTTAGGAAATCTAAAATCATACAGGAGAAAAACACGCTATAGTACAAGTACCGATGTAGCACACGTTCATTCACAATGAAGTTGTAAAATCACACTTAACGAGACAACTTACACATGAAATGTTATTCCCTTCGATTTCGCATCACAATCAGAACGATTCGTACATCCGAACACCACACAGGTCACCATAATAGCGCAAAATCCTTCCAAAAGCGAGCGACAAGCCTATGCACACAAGCTTACAGCAGCAGTGTTTTGGTCGGACTGAGATGGCTACCCTCGGCTTCACATAGCTTCGCAGCTGTGACGTCACGGCGTCTCCCTCTATTCTTACCTCCATGTCTCAGTCAATAGGAATATGCATTATCTTTGGATGCACATTGCCGGAGACTCTGCAAACACTATGACACAGCCAACTTTATCTCTGGCGTCGGAATAGTAATCAGCCAAGTACTGTTCTTTAAACGTACGTTACTATATTGCAAATGGAATGTATTCATTAATGTCAATATAAGATTCCTTAAGGTCACGCTTCGTTGTATCTTTCGCAGTGTAAATTCCAGAGATTTTGACTGCGCTCTTGTAAAATTAAAGAGGGAAAGTGGCCAATAAAACATACTGAGTGCGACTTGTGGCTGTTGTCGAAAACTTAATAATGAAACAAATTCTAAATAAAACTTCATTCTTAGAATTTCCTTAAACTGTGGTTATCTGCCTTTAAATTTCGTAAGGGAAACTTTCCTTGCATTCAGAAACCATACTGCACTGCGATCCTTGGAATTTATATTTTGCCACACGTTTCAAAATTTCAGAAACAGTAAACGACTGTTCCTCTTAGTTGTTAGCGTCACACTGACGCCAACGATTAGAAAAGTCTATGACGCGGCAGCGGGCAAGGAGCGAAGGGGTAGGGGAGGGGGTGTAGGGGGGAGGAATCGCGCGACTCGTAAGATCCAAACGTTCTTTACTCACAGAATGACCCTCATTTATAGTCTGATTCAAATAATAATAACTTCGAGTGGCTCAGTAGCGTAGTTTAACTCTTTCGATTGGACGCCACTTCGGCGACCTTTGTTTCACCTAACCTATGCAAGTAGTTTGTTGGCATCTGGATTTAAGGCCAAAAGTCTCCAAGCAGACACCACAGCGCTTCACTCTCTGCGACGATAAAACTGATTAAATTTTCTGTCTCATAAAAATCATGAATATATCTGAAATTCACTTACACTCGAGATTTCTGCAGGGGCATTCCGTAATGATGTCACAAACTTTCAGGGATTATGGAAACGGATAAATGTGTCAATCTGAGGTATAAGCAAAACAAAAACCAGTAAACATGGGCTAAAGGCGTATACCTTAAGAACTATCAGTACTTGTTGATCTTCCTAATGTGAAACACATCGCTTCTATTGAACAAGCGCCCGCAGCTCCTAAGGTATGCATTTTACAGCCCGTGATTACTAGACATTTTTTTCTTGTTATGGATTTTAGAGCGCATGCTTACTAGACTTTCTTTGTTTTGGTCCATACCATTGACCCTGAAAGTTGCCTACCCTGCAATAGTGGCAACAACAGTACTCCACTGTCGGAGGTAACAAAAGGATTTTCCCTTATAACTTTCGACCGGGGCATTTATGGACTACGGTCCCTCATCTATAACTTCTTATATCGTTCTCCATCACGTTTTTGTTTTCTGAGTCATCAGTCTTATCACTGGTTTGATGTGACCGGCTCTCCCGTACCAACTTCTTAATCTCAGAGTAGCACTTGCAACCTACGCCCTCAATTATTTGCTGGATGTATTCCAATGTCTGTCTTCCTCTACACTTTTGGTCTTCTACAGCTCCCTGTAATACCATGGAAATCATTCCCTGATGTCTTAACAGATGTCCTGTCATCTTGTCCTTTCTCCTTTTAGTGTTTTCTACATATTCCTTTCCTCTCAGATTCTGCGCAGTGCCTCCTCATCCCTTACCTTATCAGTCCACCTAATTTTCAACATTCGTCTGTAGCGCCACACCTCAGATACTTCGATTCTCTTCTGTTCCGGTTTACCCACAGTCCATGTTTCACTACCATACAATTCTGTGCTCCAAACGCACATTTTCAGAAATTTCTTCCTCAAAATAAGGTCTATGTTTTGCTAGTCTGCTTTTGATGTTCTTCTAGCTCCGTCCGTCATTTGTTATTTGGCTGCCTAGGCAGCAGAATTCCTTAACTTCGTCAGAGTTGCCTTTCTAGTGCGTTTACCTTTCCTAAAGTCAAAGTGATCGTCAACTAACACATTCTCAATTTTCTTTTCCATTCTTCTGTATATTACTGTTTTCAGCAACCTGGAGGCATGAGATTCTAAGCTGATCGTTTAATAATACTCAAACTTGTCAGCTCTTGCAGTCTTCGGAATTGTGTTGATGTTATTTTTCCGAAAGTTAATGGTATATCGCCCGACTCATACATAGTAGACACCAGCTTGATTAGTCGTTTCGTTGCCACTTCCCCCAATGATTTCAGAAATTCTCATGGAGTCTTATCTATCCCTTCCGCCGTATTTTATCTTAAGTGCTCCAAAACTATTTTAAATTCTGTTTCTAATACCGGATGCCCTATCTCTTAAAAATCGAGTTCATCATTATCAATTAATAAAACCGTCAAGATCGCAATAACCATTTATTTAAAAACGATAACCGGTTTTGGCCTTTATACTGACCATCATCAGATATAATGCACCATATTGTTGCCGCTGTTTGGTGCGCTAGGTCTGATGATGGCCAGCATAAAGGCCGAAACCGTTTATCATTTTTAAATATATGATTATTGGGATGTTGACTATTTTATAAATTGATAATCTGTGATAGATCGCTCCAAACAATTTTATCTAAAATTACTTCTCCGTCATCCCTGTAACATTATCACAGAATCACCCTGTATAGTATCACTAAGTATGCAAAAAACTGTTCTTTAATTAGCTATGAAGCTGTGTCGATTTTTCTGAATATGGATGGAATTGTATTGGTTTTTCTGATTGTGGCTTTCCTCCCCATAAAACCATTTCAAACTTTCACGTAATACACACAATGATCCAAAGGTCCATTAACCCTTAAAAATGTCTTAATTCACGGAATAATGTACGTAGAGAGGCAAGAGCTGACACATGTGCCTGAACAGAAATGGGTATTATTGAAACCAAAAACGAGTGCCAAAACTGGCCAACAGATGACGCCGCGTTGGAATCATGTCAGCGTGACGGATGCAAGGAGCGCCGATATGTTACAGATTGTGTCATCCCCAGCCCAGCTGATAAACACCTGCTGGAAAGTACTACTTTTACTTAAGGTAGTGCTTCAGTCCGTACTACGTGTGGAAGATATTTTGCCCACATCGTTTGGTGAGGATTGCATGCTGAACCGGAACTTTGGTCCTACTTGGCCTCCCATGTTCCCAGACCTCAATCCGCGTGATTACCGTATTTACACGAATCTAAGCCGCACTTTTTTTCCGGTTTTTGTAATCCAAAAAACCGCCTGCGGCTTAGAATCGAGTGCAAAGCAAGCGGGAGTTCTGAAAAATGTTGGTGGGTGCCGCCACAACTAACTTCTGCCGTCGAATATATGTAGCGCCACACAGGCATGCTTTGTAGGCACAAAGATAAATACTGGTACCAAAATCTCTGCGTCAGTAAATAAATTAAAAAAAAAAGTGGAAGACGAGCCTTTTTCCTCCGCTCAGAGTTTCGACCACTGCGTTTTGGTACATTATCCAACGAAGTAAATACAAATTCTGTATTGTTGATCTTCGAATGTAGCAGCATTTCAATGTACTACGAAAATCCGACTGGCAAGACTGTTTGGGATGTTTGTCAATATGGCCAACTCTACATTCTAAATTTTTTCCTACCTGTGAGAAGAGATGGTTGCTAATAGGAGCTTTTATGAATTGTGAATCACATGTAGTATTCTCTTCGCCATAAGATTAATACGAATATAAACATTTTGCCATGTATTGTTTCGTGTTTGCTACTATCTCATTTAAATCCTGTCTGCCTAATGAACTACGAAACTAGAGTGAGACAACAGCAAACGCGGAAGAATAATCATATCATGTCATGTTTATATTCTTATTATTCTTATGCCTGATAGTGATACAGTCAGAAATGAAGTACGGCAACTGACTAGATTTTTAAATCTAAGATGACTAATTTCTGTGCAGAATGTAATGAACTAAAGAGGCGCCTGCAAAGATTTTCAAACGGAGAAAAATTTTCGCTAAAATTTCGTTTAGAACATCGTCTATCATACGCAGTCTATTATTTGGTTCTTGTTGATCATTATCAAAGAAAGAAGTAGTGTAAGTAACAACAAATGTTTCGCTAATGAGACGACTCCTCTCTATTTTTTATTTGTAAGCGGCGGTAGCGCGCACAAAAGCAAGCCACGCCGCGAGCGGCGACAGGCCGTAAACACGCACTATCAGAATACGACAAACAATGCATGACACAGTACAGTAATGCATTTTCAGCTTAGAGTGACGTAAACACCTATAACAAAGAGAACGGCACTTATCAGATCAAAGAAAAATAAGCAATCAATTCAAACCAGACGAAGCACGTGAAAAAGGAAGGATATCCGTATAAATACGGACGGAGTGCGTGACGCGTAGCAATGGCTGGCTACCTGGTAAACCGTAACTGCTAAGCTTACGACTCGAACCAAACTACTGCAGCTGTATCGTCATTCATTCGACCTAAATTGTGTCTCATATTACAACTAGGCGCGAACTTTGTTTCGATTTGGAGGTGCGACCTAAAACTTTTCTCTCCCCTTGATTTTCGAGTCTCAAATTTCAGGTGCGGCTTAGATTCGGGAAAAATATTTTTCCTTGATTTTGAGTCTCATTTTTCAGGTGCGGCTTAGATTCGAGTGCGGCTTAGATTCGAGTAAATACGGTATTATTTGTTGGCTACCTGAAGTCGCACGTCTACCGCTATCATCCGATGTCATTATGAGTGCTGAAAGAAAACATCCGGCGGCAGTTTCTCGCCGTACCTACTGGTACGTTGTATAATGCTGTTCACAACATTATCCCTCGACTACAAATATTGCTGATGAATGACGGCCGACGTGTTCAGGATTTGTTATGAAGAACGTCTTTGCTAAAAATCAATTGTTATGCTGATTATTGGTTTTGTATCACATGAAGCACCATCTGTTGGTAATTTTGTGCACATTGTTGATTTCAATAAAGCCACATGGCATTTCAAGCAAGTGTGTCAAATTGTTGCCTCTCTAGCTACATCATTCCGCGAAGTACTGAATTTTCAGATTTGAACGGACTTTTGGGCCACACTGTCTAAAGAAATTTTGAACTCACTGAAGTGAGACTTTTTTGTTCTGCGTAGACACGTTGACTCGGACAAAAGAGAGTACTGTAGAGAGTGCAAAGTGCAGCACGAAAAATGGATGCCGGACATGGGTTTCAGGAGAAAAACATTTCGGTTGAGCTGACAGGGTAAAACGGCACTGGGCTGGTCACCAGTAGAAGGAAGACTCCAAGGACGGAAGGAAGAAAGGTTAGTATTTAACATCCCATCGACGAGGAGGCCTTTCAAAATAAAGCACAAGCTTGCGTTGTGGGAACGGTGGGGGAGGGAATCAACCATGCCCTTTCAAACGAAGCACCCCGTAATTCTCCTTAAGCAGTTTAGGGGAATCATGCAATACCTAAATATGGATAGCCAGACAGGGATCTGAACCGTTATCCTCGTAAATACGAGTCCAGTATCTTAACTAAAGACTCTAAGAGTACATTTAAAGACTCTAAGAGGACATTTAAAGACTCTAAGAGAACATTTATTATGCTGCAGCCTCGCTGCTCACACATCGCAGCTCACTGATCCTCAGGAAACGTATTACGCTTACGCTGCAGCCCCGCTGCTCGCCGGGAGTAATGACCGTGCAGCTGCTCACATAACTATGGGAGTGTTAACAGAGACAAACACGGCATGGCTGGAGTCACTTTGAAGCAGCCAATCATGGCTCATGTTTCAGGATATGTGGCGAAATGAGCTTGTTTCATCAACGGGCCACGCTCGTGAGCAGCTAGCAGCGAGGTGGCAAGGACTGTAATATGGTTTACTGGACAATTTGAGCAAAGAAAAGAGAAGGCTTGATGGTGTCAAGAGGATTGATAGAATTCGGTGGTCTCTGATTCTACGTACGACTGAAATGGATAGTTATAGATGACGGCTTCATAAAACACTCTTTATTCTTGATTGGCCAAACGGTTTATCTGTTTTATCTCACCTACTCACAAGTTGGAAGAAGCACTCAACTTACAAAAGAAATAAGAAATTGAATTTTACGCTTATGCCCTCACCAAAAATTTTCACGTCCTGGATAAATCTAGAAGTGATAATTATCTCAGATCGGTCAGGACGAGAGTCCACGAGGCTGTTTAGGTATACTACAGCCATCTGGAGCCACCAGCAGGATACAGATATGTGTACATTCCTGTTAACACGGCTGTTATCGTATTGAAATATGGAAGTGTCCACCGCATACCAATCGTGTAGATGAACACGGCATGAATGTGAAGTCAAGGCACGAAAAACACTCACAAAATGTCATAGAATCACTTCCGGCCTGATATACGCCTTCCTCACAATGGGTGGTTAAACGCCTCGTTGGGTGGTCAGTTCAAAATGGTTCAAATGGCTCTGAGCACTATGGGACTTAACATCTGAGGTCATCAGTTCCCTAGAACTTAGAACTACTTAAACCTACCTAACCTAAGGACATCACACACATCCATTCCCGAGGCAGGATTCGAACCTGCGACCGTAGCGGTCGCGCGGTTCCAGACTGAAGCGCCTAGAACCACTCGGCCACAACGGCCGGCGGGTGGTCAGTGCACACCTATTGTTTGGCGGACGGTACTTCTGGTACCATTACCGTTTCTCACCTTACTTGCATCGTTCTCCAATGGAGTGTGAACTGAACAACTAGTTATATTGCTCCGTATCAGCTTTGATTTCCCTGATATTCTAGTGGCAGAGATTTCGCGAGACTTAGGTGACTGCAAGGTGTATGTTATTGTCCTTTCTTGCGACGTTTTTTAAACCCAATCTTTCGTGGATGAATTTAATTTTCTTGATATTAAATCCAATGAATCTGAGTCAGGCATCTGTACAGTTAATGTAATGTGGCCATTACAGTTTATGTCACTCCAGATGGCTACTCCCAAGTATGCTACCGTTGTTACTATTTGCAGGGGCTTTTAGCCAATAGAACACTGTGACAGCGATCGGTCTCTTCGCCTATTTGTGCTCAACGTTACATTTATTTATAGTCTGTATCAAGCGACATCTCCTTTCATATGCGATCGATCCTCTACAGGACTTCCTGTATTCCTCTACAGTTTTCTGGCATTGCAACCTTCTTAGAGGCACAGCATCGTCTGTGAATATTCTCACGTATTTTCTTAGAATTATGTAATTTTCTGAGGAGTAAAATCAAAAGCGTACATTTGTATTTAGGATTGTATTTAGCCACGAAATTAAATTATTTTTAAAAAGTCATCTACTGTTTCGTGCGGATGCAATACTGACTGCCGAAGGCACTATAATTACAATCTCTTTTTTTCAAATACCAGCATGAACATGTTATACATTGTGTTGAGGAGCTGGTGAAACGAAAATATGAACAACATCTTCCTCACACAGTTCAAACCAACATTAATACTTTGTAGACAGTACTACCGCATCGATGACAGCGTAACTGAGGAAATATGCTTAAATGTGACACGAAAATGCCTTCTCCTACGTAGACAACGCAACAGACCAAAATTTGCTTCATAATTCATTTTGCAACAATAAATGAATTAATTGACACCACAACAAAAAACACCAACTACGTAATATATATATATATATATATATATATATATACAACAAAAACACAGTATAGGCCCTACCGCGATGTTGTACCAATTACGTAGTTGGTGTTTTGTGTTGTGGTGTCAATTAATTCATTTATTGTTGCAAAGTGATCAATGAAGCATATTTTGGTCTGTTGCGTTGTCTACGTAGGAGAAGGCATTTTCGTGTCACATTTATATATATTTCGTGTCATATATATATGCGAATGAGCCTATTAGGACTACGCAAAGTACTTAGTGACGTGCATTTGCCTTTCTTTGTCCCCATACTTCATTCATTCTTTTGCTGTGGGCTTCTTGCCTTTCTTGGGACCACGTTGTTCCAGTCTTCTTCTTTGGTTTCTCTTCTTGGTCAACGTGCCACTTGTGAATTTTGGATCTGAAGATTTCCCTGTTTCGAATATCCTCTGGTGTAATTCCTGCTAGTTTCATATCTGTTTTGATTTCGCCAATCCATTATTATTATTATTATTGTTATTATCAGTAGTACTAGTAGTTCTGCCAGTGGTCAGACACATAGCTTTGCCAGGAGTCTAGCAATCAAAATAATTTACAAACAGGAAGCCTATTATTGTGCACAAACTTTAATTTGTTCGATTTCCAATGGGTTTGCGGAGTGCACATGAGAGTATAGGTGAAGTAAATGTAGCTAAGGAGAGGAGTGGTGCAGTGACAAAAAAAAAAAAAAAAAAAAAAAAAAAAAAAAAAAAAAAAAAAAAAAAAAAAAAAAAAACGGCTCTGAGCACTATGGCACTTAACATCTGAGGTCATCAGTCCCCTACTAGAACTTAGAACTACTTAAACCTAACTAACCTAAGGACATCACAAACATTCTTGCCGGAGGGAGGATTCGAACCTGCGACCGTAGCAGCAGTGCGGTTCCAGACTGAAGCGCCGAGAACCGCTCGGCCACTGCGGCCGGCCGGTGCAGTGACAGCATGCTTTGAAGCAATTGTCTGTCCTCATTGTGGATAGTTGGTTTTCTTTTCTGAGAGGGAATTTTAGGTAGCACTGGGCATTTCTTCATCAATCTATACAAAAGTTGTTAGAAAAAAGCATGGTTAGCTGTCTCGTTGCCACATTGCCACATTGCCACATTAGTTCATGGTGTAATGAAACATTCACAAAAACTAAATATCATTCACTCTGTGTCATTTTAAAACCGAAACACCTAGAAGAATGTTTCTTCATTCTTATGTTTAGTTAGGCAGAAATGGTGATGACTGGTTGAGCAGGCTGGACGCGCAGGGAGCGGGTGGCGTGAGAGAGGGGAGGAGGGGGTTGAAGCGGCGGTGTTACTAGCTAGCTTCAACATCTGTCTGATTACACTCAGGGGTAACGGTCTTATGAAGTTTGGGAACCACTGCTCTAGAAAAAATCTATGGTGTTTCGCAATTCGTGTTACAGACTTGTAGGGGTTGCAGAGAGGATTTAGTAGGTAAAGTTCCGATAGGGAACCAATTTCTGGAAATGTAGTGTTTGGACGTAAAGTAAGTCTGAATGTCAGGTCACCATAGTATCTTTGGATAATGATGAAATCGATGAGAAAGCTCATCTTTCTTCGAGTCGACGACAAATAACTTTCGTTCCAGTAAACGAAAAGGTCATTCATGCGAATCCGAAAACTTCACACGTCGTAGTCTGTGGATGAAAAAAATGGTTTAAATGGCTCTGAGCACTATGGGACTTAACATCGGTGGTCATCAGTCCCCTAGAACTTAGAACTACTTAAGCCTAACTAACCTAAGGACATCACACACATCCATGCCCGAGGCAGGATTCGAACCTGCGACCGTAGCAGTCGCGCGGTTCCGGACTGAGCGCCTAGAACCGCTGGACCACCGCGGCCGGCAGTCTGTGGATGAACCTTAAGAATTCTCAAGCATGACAGGAAGGTAAGAACGAATTACAATCATTAAAACTATATTGCAGTGTTGCCTTAGTGCGATATGGCCGAACGTAGCGAAAAAGTTGATATTCGTGTAGCGTGCAGAAGCGAGTGATCGAAAGCGATCCGACCTTCATTTCACATCCAAACGGAACATTTCCGGACACTGGTACCTAATCAGAACTTTATGTAACACGCCCTTCTGCCTTCGATAGAATTTGAACATCGTGTGCAAATAACACTCCCTTGTGGTACTCCCGAAACTGCCCTAACTGCTTCGTCCCGTTAGAAAGAACGCTCTGAATCCAGTCACACATCTGACCTAATAATCGGTACGCTCGTATATTGTTTCTCGAACGAGAGGAAGGAAGGAAGATCAGGATTTAACGTCCCGTCGACGTCGAGGCCATTAGAGGCGGAGCACAAGTCCTGATTCAAGAATGGGGAAGGAAATCGACCATGCCGTTTCAAAGGAATCATCCCGACATTCTTCTGGAAGGCTTTACGGTACTCACGAAAAACTCAAATCAGCATCGCCGTGCGCGGGTTTGAACCGTCAGAAGTGCTAACCATTGCGTTATCACGATCTGTCGGGGCTGAATCAAACGCCTTTCCGCTATGCACGGTAACCGACGTTAACCTGGGCGCCCTTGTCTATGACGATCTGCACTTCATGACCGAACAGAGCAAACTGTGTTTTGCAACATGTTCGCTGACGAAATCCATGTTGATTTTTAGAGAAGCGATTATCCTTCACCAATAAATTGTGATACGTCCGCATAATTACACGATAATGTGTGCATCTGTCCGCTGATCATTCTTGAAAACGGGAATGACCTGTGGTTTTTTTCTTAATCGTCTGGTACACTTCGCCGATCCAACGACCAACAACAAATTGGTGCTAGATGCGCAGCACATTCTTTTGCATAATTTCTGTGCCGGCCGAAGTGGCCGTGCGGTTAAAGGCGCTGCAGTCTGGAACCGCAAGACCGCTACGGTCGCAGGTTCGAATCCTGCCTCGGGCATGGATGTTTGTGATGTCCTTAGGTTAGTTAGGTTTAACTAGTTCTAAGTTCTAGGGGACTAATGACCTCAGCAGTTGAGTCCCATAGTGCTCAGAGCCATTTGAACCATAATTTCTGTAGAAGCCCATATGTATCTCATCCGTTTTTCTTATTATTTATTTATTTATTGTTCCGTGGGACCAAATTAAGGAGATATCTCCGTGGTCATGGAACGAGTCAATACATGAAATTATAACACGATATTAGAAACAGATAAAATGAAAAATAAGTAACATATTCAGGCGACAATTCGTAAATTTAAATAAAGAAACTCAACAATGTAACACTTGAATTTGCTTAATTTTTCAGCTCTTCCAGGAACTCCTCGACAGAAGGAGTGAACCATGAGGAAACTCTTGAGTTTAGACTTAAAAGTGTTTGGGCTACTGCTGAGATTTTTTAATTCTTGTGGTAGATTATTGAAAATGGATGCAACAGAATACTGCACTCCTTTCTGCACAAGAGTCAAGGAAGTGCATTCCACATGCAGATTTGATTTCTGCCTAGTATTAACTGAGCGAAAGCTGCTAACTCTTGGAAATAAGCTAATATTGCTAACAACAAATGACATTAAAGAAAATATATACTGTGAGGGCAATGTCAGAATTCCTAGACTATTGAATAGGGGTCGACAAGAGGTTCTCGAACTTACACCACACATAGCTCGAACAGCCCGTTTTTGAGCCAAAAATACCCTTTTTGAATCAGAAGAATTACCCCAAAAAATAATACCATATGACATAAGTGTATGAAAATATGCGAAGTAGGCTACTTTTCGTGTTGAACTGTCACTTATTTTAGATACTGTTCTAATGGCAAATAAAGCAGCATTTAGTTTCTGAACAAGATCCTGAACATGGGCTTTGCACAACAGCTTACTCTCCATCCGAACGCCTAGGAACTTGAACTGTTCCGTCTCGTTTATAATATGCCCATTCTGTCTGATCAAAATATCAGTTCTTGTTGATTTGTGAGTTAGAGACTGTAAAAACTGAGTCTCACTGTGATTTGGCATTAAATTATTTTCCACAAGGCAAGAACTTATTTCATGAACTACATTATTTGATACTGTTTCAATATTACACACAAGATCCTTCACTACCAAGCTGGTGTTATCAGCAAAGAGAAATATTTTTGAATCATCTGTAATATTAGAAGGCATATCATTTATATAAATAAGAAACAGCAGTGGCCCCAGACCGACCCTTGGGGAACGTCCCACTGAACAGTGCCCCATTGGGACTGAACATCACTGCCACTCTCAATATTTCGGAGAATTACCTTCTGCTTTCTGTTCTTAAAGTAAGAGGCGAACCAATTGTAAGCTACTCCCCTTACTCCATAATGGTCCAACTTTTGCGGTAATATTTTGTGGTTAACACTGTCAAAAGCCTTCGTTAAATCAAAGAAAACACCTAGCGTTCGCAACCTTTTATTTAATCCGCCAAAACCTCACAGAGAAAAGAGAATATAGCATTTTCAGTTGTTAAACCATTTCTAAAACCAAACTGTACATTTGACAGCAAATCATGTGAATTTAAATGCTCCAGTAACCTTGTATATACAACCCTCTCGATAACTTTAGCAAACACCGATGGCATAGAAATAGGTCTATAATTGGCAACATTATCCCTGTCTCCCTTTTTATAAAGTGGCTTCACTACCGAGTACTTTAATCGGTCAGGAAACCGACCACTCCTATAGGAAAAGTTACAGATATGGCTAAGTACTGGGCTAACATACATAGAACAACACTCAGTATTCTGCTAGATACTCCGTCATATCCATGAGAGTTCTTGGTCTTTAGTGATTTAATTATTAACTCAATCTCCCTCTTGTCAGTATCATGGAGGAGCATTTCAGGTAACAGTCTCAGAACACTTTTTTCTACGTTGCATATCCCTTTCCACTGTTCGACAATTTCTGTCGACTTTTTTTCCGGCGTTCGTGAGATTATTGAACGGATGAACGGTACTAGTATCTTCCACGGTGAAAAAGTCCCGGAAGACGGAATTCAGTATTTCGGCCTTCTCTCTGTCATCTTCAGTTTCCGTACCGACGCGACACACCTACAGCAGCCGTAATCTGCTTAACGATGAACTGGCGATCGCTGGGAGTTGGGCAGTTGCTGATGCGGCAGCAGTGGAAACGACCGAGCGCGTGGCTCGGGGCTTACCGGTGACAAACAGCAGCGCCAAGACGAGATAATGCCTGGCGTGCTGTGAGGGCGGGCCCGTTGATTGCCGCTACAAGCTGCGCGTGAATTATACACGCGGCGCGACACAGACGCTCAAATTAAATTGAACCGCCGCGCCGGCGACGCGCCCACCGGCCCAAAATATTCGGGGCTTTGCGAAGTAGACAGGTTTCATTTTCAGATGGCCGCATCACACGTGACGTGGAATTGTCGCCTCGTCACGCCGACCCACCCTCGATGAACACACGTATACATTCCTCTTTTTTTAAATTTTTTTTTCAGCTCCCGGATCGTCCCGCACCTTGCGAACACGTCGTGTCGCTTCTGTCCTTTGATCACACCTGTCGCTTCCGGTGGGAGGCAGGATATCCGAGAGCGGCGTAATTTGCGCCACTAAATGTTGTCGCGCCAGTGGGCCTAAATTAGTCGATGAAGAATTCAAGGCCGATAAGCTTAACTGAGCCCTCGAGTACAGACCAGTCGAAGTTCTAATCGCAGGTGGAGCGTGTTACTACTTCCGAATGCGGAGCCCACTTACTGTACGTTATGTAGCTAAAACGGAGCATTAAAGTTTGACTGCCTCATTTGTTTCCGATATGATACCTTAGGCAGTAGATTTGTTCAATTCTTTTCAGTCTTCAGTGAGACAGAGAGGTTGATAATAACCATAAAATTCCAAAACCGCATACTAATGTGACATTGCATCCTGAGTGAAATTGAAGTAAAATTACATGACCTACTGAGTGAAATGTACAGTCTAATGAGTGCAAATGTCGTGTGACTAGGGCATCCCGTCGGGTAAACTGTTCGCCGGGTGCAAGTCTTTCGATTTGACGCCACTGCGACGACTTGCGCGTCGATGGGGATAAAATGATGATGATTAGGACAACACTAGACCCAGTCCCTGAGCAGAGAAAATCTCCGACCCAACCGGGAATCGGACCCGGGCTCTGAGGATTGACATTCTGTCACGCTGACCTCTCAGCTACCGGGGGCTGATGGTTTAATGAGTACAGAATATGGATTGAGAGTAAATCGGACACAGACGAAAGTAATGAGAAGTAGCATAAATCAGAACAGCGAGGATCTTAACATCAGGATTGATAGTCACGAAGTAGATGAAGAAATAAATTGCCTAGGCAGCAAAATAACCAATGGCGGATGAAGCAATAAGGACATCAAAAGCATCACTGGCAAAAAAGGCATTCCTGGCGAAGAGAAGTCTACTAGCATCAAACATAGAACTTAATTTGAGGAAAAAGTTACTGAGAACGTACATTTGGAGCACAGCACTGGATGGTACTGAAACACGAATTGTGGGAAAACTGGAACAAAGGAGAATCGAGGCATTTGTGAAACAGGTGAGCCTAACAGCTTTTGATGTGTACCCGGTACCACTTCATCTCCTGCACCCCCCTTTTCATCTCAGAGTATTGCTTACACTCAGTGTTCTCGATTATGTTTATGATTTATTCCTGCACCGGGCTTCGCTACAGCATTTGCCCTCTAAGGATCCTTATATAGCTGTTTAAGTTATTCCATGGTGTCTTGGACATATCCCATCATTTTGTCCTTTCTTCTAGTCAGTATCACCCATCCATTCATTCCCTCACCTATACTGCGGAGTTTCTCCTGATATGTTCTTCTATCAGTCTACTTAATTCTCAGTATTGCTCTGTTACATTATTTCTCTAACATTTAAGTTCGCAGCTTTTCCCATTTTACCACAGTTATGGTTCAATCCGTGCAGAGCTGCAGATGTACTTTGACTTATTAAGACCTATGGTGGCTACTTGTTTTAACGAGGGTTACTCTCTTTACTTGGGGTAGTCTCGTCTTGCTTCGTTCGTCATGCATTATTTTCCTTCCAATGCAACCCAATTCGTTCACCTTGTCTAATACGTGCTCTCCAGTTTTGATAATTTTGATGTTAACTTTATCATTAATGTCATTTCTCCTACTTTTCATTAGTTTATTCTTTACCATCAACCCATGTTGTTTTCCCACTAGCTAGTTCATTCATATCAACAGGTCCTATAGTAATTTTTCTTCATTTTGAATGAGGATAAGAATGTTACCAGCGAAGATACTACTAATATCTTACTCCTGAAGCCCCCTGTTATATCTGCCATTACTTATTGGACGTACAAGTTGAAAAGTAGAGAAGAGAGACTGCACGCTTGTCTTATACGACGTTTAGTCACAACACTTCGCCCATGTTATTTAGTTGTTATTACTCTGTCTGGCTATTTTACATATTTTACATTACTCGTTCCTCACTAAACCTCCAAATTATTTTGCTGAGTATTATCAGTTTAACGCACCATTTTAACGGTCGAACGCTTTTTTTAAAATCAACAAATCTTATCTATAAAGTGGGACAGAAAGTTGAAACAGTCTACACGTTCATTCTCAGAATACGTAAAACCAGCAATCGGCAACTGTTAGTAATGCTACTTGTTGGGAACAGATAGCACCGTTACTCGTTTCGAACTTACCAGTTCATCGTCGGAGGGCTTTAACATGCAAAATTTCGTTGTTCCGTACATGTGATTTTCGCTAATTTCCGTTGTGCTGAAGTTCTTTGAAGTACTGGCAAAACCTATGAAAGAAATGAAAGGAACTGTTTTATTGTCATTAGACCTAACAATGGATTATAATAAAATATATAAAATCCTAAGATAAGAATTGAACCATTTTTATGTTATTTACATCGAAAATACTGTGTCTTTTTATTGTTCTCTTCACCGCCTTCAAAGAAATACATATTTCGCCCGAGGCCAGGTAAGATTTAACAATATCGTGAACTTTGAGGACTGTGTAGAGCGTCACACACACAAACAAGCACGAAGATGGTTTGATAAGCCTAATAAATTTCAAGAAAAGAATGTAACATCTTCGTTGCACCTACAGGTTTGGTAGGCTTGATTGTTCCAAGGACTGTATAAAGAACTTCAACAATGTACAAAGTACAGTTCATTGTTGACTTTTGAACTGGTCAGTCTGTCGACTGAGACTGTAAATGAGGAAAGGAGAGTTTCCTGCTCTTACTGAACATTTTCATTTGAAGGGCTCGTCTGCCTCACAAATAAAAAGTGAATTGGACTCTGCACCATCAGAGGAGATCATTTACATGTGGGTTAATGAACTGAAACGTGATCAGCCAAGCACAGAAGACAAAGAGCGGTCTGGCCGTCCAATTGAGGTCCCCACAAGGGAAACAACTGACAAAAATCCGTGATATGATGGTGTAAGACCGCGGAATTAAAATTCGTGACATTTCGGAGACTGTGGGCATCTCACCTGAGCGAATTCATGATATACTACTCAGATTATAGACTGTAAAGGATATATGTCCCAGGTGCGTGGCGCGATTGCTCACAGTCGACCAAAAGCGCATCAAGCACATTTCAACACAATGTTTAGCGATCTTTAAGGGCATCCCGCAACACTTTTTTCCCCAATTTGTGATTCATGATGAAACCTGGTTCCACCATTACACACCAGAGTCAAAACGCCATCAAAACAACGGACGAAGGCTGGTGAAATTGCATCGAAGAAGACAAAAACCATTTTGTCAGCTTCTAAGGTGTTGGCCACTAATTTTTGGGATTCCCAAAATACTCCGCATACGTTACTTGGAAAAAGGCACAACTAGAACTAGAACCTATTATGCGTCAGTGTTGGAACGTCTGAAACTTGCGTTGGCTGGAAAAAGACCAAGGCTGGCACGTAGAAATTGCTCTTCCACCTGGATAATGCCCATCAGTGATAGCAAGGGCCACTTAGCTCCATGTGATTTCTGCCAGTTTTATAAACTGAAACTTTGGCTTTCTTAGATGAAATTTTCATTATAAGAGGAAGTGATAGTTGCAGCCAAGGAGTATTTTGTAGAGCTTGGCATAACCTATCGTTTCGATGGAATGAAACAGCTGGACGATGGATGGACCAAGTATATATCACTCATAGGGGACTATTTCGAGAAGTAACGTGAATTATTTACGAAACGAACATTTTTTCTTGCTTTTTTTAAAGGCTTATCGAACCAGCCACATATTTAAGCGCCACAAGTGTGGATCTGCCTAGTTGGGGATTTACAAGTTTTCGACACAATAGCGAAAGAATCTGACTGTGTAAGAAAATTATAGTACATCCGGAAAAGATGCCATTCTTTTTGCTTCTACACAAAAATATGACAGGAATTCGAGATTTTCAAAATGAAATTAATCGCACTCTTTGACTAGCTGTTTCCCACTGAAATCCGATGTATATGATAAAATCATAACCATCAGTCTCCGTACTATATTTTTTTACAAGTTGGACAACTAGACAAAATAGATTTGATAACATCAACAATTTAATCGTATATTTTACTGCAAAGTTCAAATGGTTCAGATGGCTTTGAGCACTATGGGACTTAACTTCTGAGGTCATCACTCCCCTAGAACTTAGGACTACTTAAACCTAACCAACCTAAGGACACCACACACATCCATGCCCGAGGCAGGATTCGAACCCGCGACCATAGCGGTCGCGCGGTTCCAAATTGTAGCGCCTAGAACCGCTCGGCCACCCCGGCCGGCTACTGTCAAGTAATACAATATAAGAGTTTGCATTGCAATTAGCAACCGTTCTACGATTGATATTGGGTTTTTCACTGCACAGTTGTTACATATATCTGCTTCATTTTTGCGTGTTTTAAGAAGCCACTTCTTACAGTGAATGAACTGAATCTATTGCACTTACCGTCCGGTATTTTTGTAGTAGTTTATTTTCTACATAAAACTGGCGTTGTCTTCAGCAGTCGATTTCAGTTTTACCGATCGTTTAATGGTTGAAGGTCTCCTTTTTTCTGTCATTCCTGTTGCCCTTCTTCTAAACTTTGTAGGGATTTCAGGTCTATCACCAGCGAAACGGTTTTTTCCTCCTTGTCTCTGGTGTTTCCATAACTGACATCGGTGCAATCTATTCAACGGAGGTAGAGGTCCCTTCTTTAGCTGCAACACTGCGCTTAAAGATTCATTGGGAGCGCTGGGCTGTGATTTGGCAGATCCACCGATAATGTTGGTTTGGGATGCTTCTCCGTAATTTCTAATCATCGCCTCGAAATAAATAAGAGTACAAAA
Source organism: Schistocerca piceifrons (assembly GCF_021461385.2). Taxonomy (NCBI): domain Eukaryota; kingdom Metazoa; phylum Arthropoda; class Insecta; order Orthoptera; family Acrididae; genus Schistocerca; species Schistocerca piceifrons. The sequence goes on from NC_060139.1 coordinate 150,478,969, forward strand.
AAGTTATATCTGGTGTCTATCTTCCCCAGGTATCGCGGTGAGTTGTAAGTTGAAATACGTCCTCCGGCATGGCAGGTAACGGGAAGCACACATTGTTCAAGTCACCGAGTACATGATAAACACACGGCTGGAAGTGGTAGAAATGTAAGGAAATCACTATTGTTGATTGCAAATATATCTGAAATTATTTTACAGCGTAAATTTTAATACCTAGCACAGTTTTTTGGCTCCCAAAGACGGAGAATATCCGCTACAACTGCACAATCCGCTTGCCCCTCGAGACTTTGACTGAAGGAAGCAGTGGACCGCTATGTGCTGCAATCACTTCACACAATGAATTTTTTTTTTTTATGGTCATCAGTCTACTGACTGGTTTGATGCGGCCCGCCACGAATTCCTTTCCTGTGCTAACCTCTTCATCTCAGAGTAGCACTTGCAACCTACGTCCTCAATTATTTGCTTCACGTATGCGAATCTCTGTCTTCCTCTACAGTTTTTGCCCTCTACAGCTCCCTCTAGTACCATGGAAGTCATTCCCTCATGTCTTAGCAGATGTCCTACCATCCTGTCCCTTCTCCTTATCAGTGTTTTCCACATATTCCTTTTCTCTCCGATTCTGCGTAGAACCTCCTCATTCCTTACCTTATCAGTCCACCTACTTTTCAACATTCGTCTATAGCACCACATCTCAAATGCTTCGATTCTCTTCTGTTCCGGTTTTCCCACAGTCCATGTTTCACAAGCATACAATGCTGTACACCAGACGTACATCCTCAGAAATTTCTTCCTCAAATTAAGGCCGGTATTTGATATTAGTAGACTTCTCTTGGCCAGAAATGCCTTTTTTGCCATAGCGAGTCTGCTTTTGATGTCCTCCATGCTCCGTCCGTCATTGGTTATTTTACTGCCTAGGTAGCAGAATTCCTTAACTTCATTGATTTCGTGACCATCAATCCTGATGTTAAGTTTCTCGCTGTTCTCATTTCTACTACTTCTCATTACCTTCGTCTTTCTCCGATTTACTCTCAAACCATACTGTGTACTCATTAGACTGTTCATTCCGTTCAGCAGATCATTTAATTCTTCTTCACTTTCACTCAGGATAGCAATGTCATCAGCGAATCGTATCATTGATATCCTTTCACTTTGTATTTTACACTCCTGGAAATGGAAAAAAGAACACACTGACACCGGTGTGTCAGACCCACCATACTTGCTCCGGACACTGCGAGAGGGCTGTACAAGCAATGATCACACGCACGGCACAGCGGACACACCAGGAACCACGGTGTTGGCCGTCGAATGGCGCTAGCTGCGCAGCATTTGTGCACCGCCGCCGTCAGTGTCAGCCAGTTTGCCGTGGCATACGGAGCTCCATCGCAGTCTTTAACACTGGTAGCATGCCCCGACAGCGTGGACGTGAACCGTATGTGCAGTTGACGGACTTTGAGCGAGGGCGTATAGTGGGCATGCGGGAGGCCGGGTGGACGTACCGCCGAATTGCTCAACACGTGGGGCGTGAGGTCTCCACAGTACATCGATGTTGTCGCCAGTGGTCGGCGGAAGGTGCACGTGCCCGTCGACCTGGGACCGGACCGCAGCGACGCACGGATGCACGCCAAGACCGTAGGATCCTACGCAGTGCCGTAGGGGACCGCACCGCCACTTCCCAGCAAATTAGGGACACTGTTGCTCCTGGGGTATCGGCGAGGACCATTCGCAACCGTCTCCATGAAGCTGGGCTACGGTCCCGCACACCGTTAGGCCGTCTTCCGCTCACGCCCCAACATCGTGCAGCCCGCCTCCAGTGGTGTCGCGAAAGGGGCGTGAATGGAGGGACGAATGGAGACGTGTCGTCTTCAGCGATGAGAGTCGCTTCTGCCTTGGTGCCAATGATGGTCGTATGCGTGTTTGGCGCCGTGCAGGTGAGCGCCACAATCAGGACTGCATACGACCGAGGCACACAGGGCCAACATCCGGCATCATGGTGTGGGGAGCGATCTCCTACACTGGCCGTACACCACTGGTGATCGTCGAGGGGACACTGAATAGTGCACGGTACATGCAAACCGTCATCGAACCCATCGTTCTACCATTCCTAGACCAGCAAGGGAACTTGCTGTTCCAACAGGACAATGCACGTCCGCATGTATCCCGTGCCACCCAACGTGCTCTAGAAGGTGTAAGTCAACTACCCTGGCCAGCAAGATCTCCGGATCTGTCCCCCATTGAGTATGTTTGGGACTGGATGAAGCGTCGTCTCACGCGGTCTGCACGTCCAGCACGAACGCTGGTCCGACTGAGTTCCACAGGACTACATCCAGCATCTCTACGATCGTCTCCATGGGAGAATAGCAGCCTGCATTGCTGCGAAAGGTGGATATACACTGTACTAGTGCCGACATTGTGCACGCTCTGTTGCCTGTGTCTATGTGCCTGTGGTTCTGTCAGTGTGATCATGTGATGTATCTGACCCCAGGAATGTGTCAATAAGGTTTCCCCTTCCTGGGACAATGAATTCACGGTGTTCTTATTTCAATTTCCAGGAGTGTAATTCCACTCCTGAACCTTTCTTTTATTTCCATCATTGCTTCCTCGATGTACAGATTGAAGAGTAGGGGCGAAAGGCTACAGCCTTGTCTTACACCCTTCTTAATACAAGCACTTCGTTCTTGATCGTTCACTCTTATTATTCCCTCTTGGTTGTTGTACATATTGTATATGAACCGTCTCTCCCTATAGCTTACCCCTACTTTTTTCAGAATCTCGAACAGCTTGCACCATTTTATATTGTTCAAAAATGGTTCAAATGGCTCTGAGCACTATGGGACTCAACTCCTGAGGTCATTAGTCCCCCAGAATTTAGAACTAGTTAAACCTAACTAACCTAAGGACATCACAAACATCCATGCCCGATGCAGGATTCGAACCTGCGACCGTAGCGGTCTTGCGGTTCCAGACTGCAGCGCCTTTAACCGCACGGCCACTTCGGCCGGCTATTGTCGAACGCTCTTTCCAGGTCGACAAATCCTATGAAAGTGTCTTGATTTTTCTTTAGCCTTGCTTCCATTATTAGCCGTAATGTCAGAGTTGCCTCTCTCGTCCCTTTACTTTTCCTAAAGCCAAACTGATCGTCACCTAGCGCATTCTCAATTTTCTTTTCCATTCTTCTGTATATTATTCTTGTAAGCAGCTTCGATGCATGAGCTGTTAATCTGATTGTGCGATAATTCTCGCACTTGTCAGCTCTTGCCGTCTTCGGAATTGTGTGGATGATGCTTTTCCGAAAGTCAGATGGTATATCGCCAGACTCATATATTCTACACACCAACGTGAATAAGCGTTTTGTTGCCACTTCCCCCAATGATTTTAGAAATTCTGATGGAATGTTGTCTATCCCTTCTGCCTTATTTGACCGTAAGTCCTCCAAAGCTCTTTTAAATTCCGATTCTAATACTGGATCCCCTATCTCTTCTAAATCGACTCCTGTTTCTTCTTCTATCACATCAGACAAATCTTCACACTCATAGAGGCTTTCAATGTATTCTTTCCACCTATCTGCTCTCTCCTCTGCATTTAACAGTGGAATTCCCGTTGCACTCTTAATGTTACCACCGTTTCTTTTAATGTCACCAAAGGTTGTTTTGACTTTGCTGTATGCTGAGTCTGTCCTTCCAACAATCATATCTTTTTCGGTGTCTGCACATTTTTCCTGCAGCCATTTCGTCTTAGCTTCCCTGCACTTCCTACTTATTTCATTCCTCAGCGACTTGTATTTCAATATTCCTGATTTTCCCGGAACATGTTTGTACTTCCTCCTTTCATCAATCAACTGAAGTATTTCTTCTGTTACCCATGGTTTCTTCGCAGCTACCTTCTTTGTACCTATGTTTTCCTTCCCAACTTCTGTGATGGCCCTTTTTAGAGATGTCCATTCCTCTTCTACTGTACTGCCTACTGCGCTATTCCTTATTGCTGTATCTATAGCGCTAGAGAACTTCAAACGTATCTCGTCATTCCTTAGTTTTTCCGTATCCCACTTCATTGCGTATTGATTCTTCCTGACTAATGTCTTGAACTTCAGCCTACTCTTCAACACTACTATATTGTGAACTGAGTCTATATCTGCTCCTGGGTACACTTTACAATCCAGTATCAGATTTCGGAATCTCTGTCTGACCATGATGTAGTCTAATTGAAATCTTCCCGTATCTCCCGGCCTTTTCCAAGTATACCTCCTCCTCTTGTGATTCTTGAACAGGGTATTCGCTATTACTAGCTGAAACTTGTGACAGAACTCAACTAGTCTTTCTCCTCTTTCATTCATTGTCCCAAGCCCATATTATCCTGTAACCTTTTCTTCTACTCCTTCCCCTACAACTGCAGTCTAGTCGCCCATGACTATTAGATTTTCGTCCCCCTTTACATACTGCATTACCCTTTCAATATCCTCATACACTTTCTCTATCTGTTCATCTTCAGCTTGCGACGTCGGCATGTATACCTGAACTATCGTTGTCGGTGTTGGTCTGCTGTCGATTCTGATTAGAACAACCCGGTCACTGAACTGTTCACAGTAACACACCCTCTGCCCTACCTTCCTATTCATAACGAATCCTACACCTGTTACACCATTTTATGCTGCTGTTGATATTACCCGATACTCATCTGACCAGAAATCCTTGTCTTCTTTCCACTTCACTTTACTGGCCTCTACTGTATCTAGATTGAGCCTTTGCATTTCCCTTTTCAGATTTTTCAATTACCCTACCACGTTCAAGCTTCTGACATTCCACGCCCCGACTCGTAGAACGTTATCCTTTCGTTGATTATTCAATGTTTTTCTCATGGTAACCTCCCCCTTGGCAGTCCCCTACCGGAGATCCGAATGGGGGACTATTCCGGAATCTTTTGCCAAAGGAGAGATCATCATGACACTTCTTCAATTACAGGCCACATGTCCTGTGGATACACGTTACGTTACAATGAAGTAACAGCATTAAATAACCATAATACCCTGAGTACCAACTTCCCCCGATTCGCCCTATGAACGGAACGAAAGTTCACAATTGATGGGCTTTTCCACGTGCTTGAGGTGAAGACCGAAGAGAAGGATCTAGGAGGTTCCTTGCGCTGGTGCAGGGCTCTCGTCGCGTCTCTGGGAGAGATGACCGCAGACCCTCTGATTTAGCGCCGCGCAGGCGCGCTGTTAATTGAGCGGCGTGACGCATTGCCCCGGCGGGAAGAGCGCTACGGTCTTAGAGCCCGCGCCCTGAGTTACTGCGCCGGCGACTGTCTGACCCCGCCTCCCAAGGGCCGCTGCGTTTCACCACACTCGGCGAGGAACGCTTCCATCCCCGCGATGCACCGAGGTGCCGAGAAGTTAGGCTCTGCCGTCAACTTGCTCTCTGGCTAGGAGCTCCCTGGACGCCATCCTCACCACGTCACACCAACAACAGGTGGATTCATTTGAGGCTGAGGATATAACTGAAAATTTGTAATAACCAACTTCTGCATTGACGGTAGCCGATCAACGGGCGCATAAATTATTTACCGTGGCCTTCAAGATACTGATACTGATCTATTGCAAATACCCTATATCGATAATACAGCAAAATCGCGAAGAGCCTCAGACCGATCATGAATAATAGGGAAAGCTACTCTGAGGGTGCAAATGTTATGGCATAACTCGTAATATTGTCTTGGACATCCTTTTGGCCGGCGCATTGCAAAAGAAAAAAAAGAAAGAAAAGGAAAATGGTTCAAATAGCTCTGAGCACTATGGGACTTAACATCTGAGTACATCAGTCCCCTAGAACTTAGAACTACTTAAACCTGACTAACCTAAGGACGTCACACACAAGCCGCACGGGTTTAGCCGAGCGGTCTGAGACGCTGCTGTCATGGACTGCGCGGCTGGTCCCGGCGGAGGTTCGAGTCCTCCCTCGGGCATGGGTGTGTGTGATTGTCCTTAGGGTAATTTAGGTTAAGTAGTGTGTAAGCTTAGGGACTGATGACCTTAGCAGTTAAGTCCCATAAGATTTCACACACATTTGAACATTTGAACGTCACACACATCCATGCCCGAGGCAGGATTCGAACCTGCGATCGTATCGGTCGCGCGGTTCTAGACTGAAGCGCCTTGAGTTGCTCGGCCACGCAGGCCGGCCAGGCGCATTGCAGCAGCTCGACTCAATAAGTCGTTGGAAGTACTCTGCAGGAACACGGAGCTATGCTGCGTGTTTAGACGTCCGTATTTCCGAAAGTGTTGCCGGTGCAGGATTTTGTGCGGTAACTGACCTCTCGATAATGTTCCATAAATGTTCGATGGGATTGATGTCGGGCGATTTGGGTGGCCAAACTTGTTCTTCAAGCCATTCGTAAACCATTGCGTCCCGGTTACTTGGCGAATTGACATCCTTAAAAAGCACATCACTGTTTGGAAACATGACGTCCTTGAGTGTCTGTAAGTGTTCTCCAAGTAGCAGAACATCCTGAGTATCCAATTACACGTAAACACAGCCCACACGGTTATGGAGCCACCACCAACTTGCACAGTCCCTTTTTACAATCTGGGTCCATGGCTGTGTGGGGTCAGTTCGACACTCGAACCCTACCATCACCTCTTAGCAACTGGAATCGGGATTCTTCTCACTAGCCTACGGTTTTCGAGTTGTCTAGGCTCCAAGTGACACGGTCAAGACCTCAGGAGAAGCGCTGCAGGCGATGTGTTGTTATCAGAGGAACACGCGTCGGTCGTCTGCTGCCACAATCCGTTAACGATAAATTTCGCCACACTAAGGGATACGTTCGCCGTACGTTCCACATTGATTTCTGCTGTTATTTTAGGCAGTGTTAATTATCTGTTTGCACTCACAACTCTACGCAAATGCCGCTGCTTGTGGGTTGTTAATTCAAGACCGTCGGCCACTGTGGTGAGAGGTAATGCCAGAAATTTGGTATTGTCGGTACGCTCCTGACGCTATGGATCTTCGAAATCTGAATTCCCTAACGATTTCCGAAACGGGTCTAACTACCATTCCGCGTTCAGTGACAGTTAATTACCATCTTGCGGCCATAATGTCTGAAACATTTTCACATCAATCACGTGAGTACAGCCCTTTTATATCTTGTGTACGCGATATTTGTATATATATCGCCATCCCATGACTTTTTTCTACTCAGTGTATAAAGGACAAGTTGTTGAATTACGATTCAATGAATAATGATGCAGTATTATATGCATGGGTTGGAGAAAAAAGAGGAAACACTGCGGGAAACGCATGATCGAACATAAATGCGGATGATCGTATACATCTTGTAATTAAATTTTCCTCGAGACATTTAAGTCTCATCTCTACCTACGATAATGATGGACGGTGAATAAATGAACTAATATTTGTGCCACGGCTGGGACTTGAACCCAGGTTTCCTTGTTAACTACGCAGGAAAGCTGACCATTACATTTCTGTAGCACGACGGCTAACATTCCTGCATAAACTACACAAGACCAATGCCTTCCCCAACACAAACTTCAATTCATATCTTCAGCTTATTTTTCCCTAAATCGTCACTATTTCCAGCACTCTCCGTCTTATTGGAATAGGACACCAAGATTGGACGTAATGGGGAAATTTTGTACCTCAGATGATGGTATAGATCTTAGAATTAAATTTTCCTCGATAGAGTTAAGTCTGATGTTTATCTACGATTATGATGGAATCTGAATAAATGAATTAAAATTTCTGTCACGGCGGGGACTTGAAGCCGGGCTTCCTGTCTTTCTAGGCAGCTTACTAGAAAGCCGCACAATATTTCAACGAGAGAGCTCCTCGTCATATTCAGGTGCTTACTGACGTTTTGCTGCACTGGCTCACTAGTATATGGGTTGGCTCGTTACGAAAGCAGAGGCGCCAAGGGTGGTTAACTGCATGGTGTGCTTGTTAGAGTACCCGTTCTGTACAAACACAGAGCGAAGATGGCTCAACTCTGCGATAAGCTCCCTGATCTGAGGTAACTCTAGCTCTATGAACGAGAGTCGTTAGTACCCCCGCTCTGTGTTTGTACAGGACGGGTACTCTGATAAGAAGAAGATTCGGAATGCGCTTCAGCCTGCATGCACTAAACTTCAAGAATACCCAGATGAAGCGGAGAATTCCACGAGGATGGATTCTCTTCGCTATCTTGGTGGCGTGTCCTTTAGGATCGGCAGTCTGTTCAAGAAACACCAAATGTGTCTTCCGCTTTCCAGCACGGGTGCATACGATGCTGGGTTCTGTTAAAGACAGCCTAGTACTTTAGAGACCAAGGATATATAAAATCATGTGCCACTGTGGGAAATCTACATTGGGCAGATGTATCGCACTGTTACAGATAGATGCGCCGGAATAGACTTCACACCAGATTTGGTCGGCTAGAGAAATTTGCTGTTGCTGAACACTGTCTCAACGCGGGAAATGGCGTGAACTGCGGAGAGACAGAGATCCTTACGTCCGTCATAAGTGACGCCCTGAGTAATATAGACAACTTATCAAGACGTGGGAACGAATCCAACGAGTCAACGCGGATGGAGGCTCGGAGCCTGCGCACTTAAATTGGGCGCAAGCACTCTGGCGCCGTGCTCGCTGGGCCGTGATTTGCGGCTGCACTTTTCCCGCTTGCTAAGACCGTGGCTCGTTCCTCCGGCAGAGGGCGTTGGAAGTCGTTGTCCTGTATGATTTGACTACGATAACGTTATAGCCCCACCCCTTGGCGCCTGCGGTTTTCTATCGAGCCAGCGTATATATCAGCAAGACACTGCAGCAACACGTAAACCAGGTGTCCATATGGATAAAAAATCTGCTCTTCCATAGCTATGCAGAATATGTAACCCAAAAAAGGAGCAAGCTGATAAAAGCGTTGTATCCAGTGTTCTACAGCAGGGAACTGAACCTCAACACCAAGCTCCGGCTGTACCGGATGGTTGTCCACCCTTCCGTCACCTATGGCTCCACTGCGTGGACTACGAATAGTGCCTCCCGGTGCAGACCCTCCAGCGCCTGCAGGATAAGGTGTTTCGGTGGAGTCTCCGTACCCCTCCCCTCACGAGGATAGTTACCCTCCACGAGGAAACGGACATGCCCACTCTCAAGACGTCCATGCGAGAGAAGGCAAGGCGTCTTTACGCCAAACCAGAAACCCTACGCGACACGGTCGCTGGCTTAAAGAACATTCTCACAACGCCTCCCCGGCACTGGTACCGACAAGCTGTTCATCCTTGAGGACTCTGATTCTGACCATGGCTACCGATAGCACTGTTACGGCCACTAATGAAGCGCTAGTGTTAACTCGACCACTCGATGGGTATCGACCATCGTCAGCCACCACTGTTGACACGTACTGTACACTACTGGTTATTAAAATTGCTACACCACGAAGATGACGTGCTACAGACACGAAATTTAAACGATAGGAAGATGACGCTATGATAAGCAAATGATTAGATTTTCAGAGCATTCACACAAGCTTGGCGTCGGTGGCGACAGCTATAACGTGCTGACATGAGGAAAGTTTCCAACCGATTTCTCACACACAAACAGAAGGTTGACCAGCGTTGCCTGTTGAAACGTTGTTGTAATGCCTCGTGTGAGGAGGAGATATGCGTACCATCACGTTTCCAACTTTGATAAAGGTCGGATTGTAGCCTATCGCGATTGCGGTTTATCGAATGGCGACACTGCTCCTCGCGTTGGTCGATATCCAATGACTGTTAGCAGAATGGAATCGGTGGGTTCAGGAGAGTAATACGGAACGCCGTGATGGAGCCCAACAGCCTCGTATCACTAGCAGTCGAGGTGACATTCATCTTATCCGCATGGCTGTAACGAATCGTGCAGCCACGTCTCGATCAGTGAGTCAACAGATGGGGACGTTTGCAAGACAACAACCATCTGCACGAGCAGTTCGACGACGTTTGCAGCAGAATGTACTATCAGCTCGGAGACCGTGGCTGTGGTTACCCTTGATGCTGCATCACAGACAAGAGCGCCAGCCAGCGATGGTGTACTCAACGACGAACCTGGGTGCACGAATGGCAAAACGTCATTTTTTCGGATGAATCCAGGTTCTGTTTACAGCATCATGATGGTCGCATCCGTGTTTGGCGACATCGCGGTGAACGCACATTGGAAGCGTGTATTCGTCATCGCCATACTGGCGTATTACCTGGCGTGATGGTATGAGGTGCCATTGGTTACACGTCTCGGTCACCTCTTGTTCACATTGACGGCGCTTTGAACAGTGGACGTTACATTTCAGATGTGTTACGACCCGTGGTTCTACCCTTCAATCGATCCCTGCGAAACCCTACATTTCAGCAGGATAATGCACGACCGCATGTTGCAGGTCCTGTACGGGGCTTTATGGATACAGAAAATGCTCGACAGTTGCCCTGGCCAGCACATTCTTCAGATCTCTCACCAATTGAAAACGTCTGGTCAGTGGTGGCCGAGCAACTGGCTCGTCACAACACGCCAGTCACTACTCTTAATAAAACTGTGGTGTCGTGTTGAAGCTGCATGGGCAGCTGTACCTGTAGACACCATCCAAGCTCTGTTTGACTAAATGCCCAGGCGTATCAAGGCCGTTATTATGGCCAGAGGTGGATGTTCTGGGTACTGATTTCTCAGGATCCATGCACCCAATTTGCGTGAAAACGTAATCACATGTCAGTTCTAGTATAATATATTTGTCCACTGAATACCCGTTTATCATCCGCATTTCTTCTTGGTGTAGCAATTTTAATGGCCAGTGGTGTAGTTAGTAGTTAGTTACTATTTGCCTGCGACCTGAACTTCCACCGTTGGTATTGGACTTCAAGTCCCTCAACGTGCACTCCAGTGATGTCTTTGGAATGACATTAGTGTTGAATGGAAGTTTTACTATTCACCAAGACAGTAAAAACGTTAGCCACCGATGAAGCTGTGTTTCAAGCTCCCACAAAAAGAAAGAGCAACACGTCAGCAAGTAGCTGAATTTCATGAGTAGCTCTCTCGTTGAAATATTATGCAGACTTCACATTATCCGACGCTACACCCGTGAACCAATGAAGTACGTTTCAGGTACTTGGTTGTGGAAACGAGGCTCTGTGCTGTGTCAGGTAGAAACAAGCCATGCCACTAACGGCAGGAAGCAACTTTGCGGCCTGGCGACATCTTACACCTAAGCCATTTCAGCGCCCAACAGTAGAATTGCGGCAGTAGACGACCTGCAAGTTAAGTGGCTCGATTCAAATGCCTGTTTGCAGCTTGGATCCACCTCTATACGTTTAGAAGTAGCTTTCAGCCTGCTTAGTAGCAGACTACGAACTGTTTAGTGAGTAAACTATAACGATTACTTTTTAATGAGGGTATCCAAAGCTACTTCTGTAGAATATTCTCCAGACGAAAGCGAGTGAGAGCTACAGCATACTCAATCATTTTTTATAAAAGTTATATATCGGTTTTGGGAATCAGTCTTTTGGATGATTGACTTCCTCTTCTGGGCCAATCTCAAGCTGCAGATGCCTGAGATATTAGTACTTGCCAATGGTAACTCTGTTACACTGCGATAACGATGTCCAAAGTGTTGACGAATTGGATTGCCTATTACTTGAAGCACAGAAATTTTAGCTTCTTCAGTGTATAGTTTCTTCTTTATCACGTTGATAGTACGTTTTGAACCAAGTGTCACATTATGATGCAAATAATAAAATCTTTGGAAGAGTGTTCACATTTATTAGTATAATGTTTGAGAGTATTTTATCCATCCTCAGCAACTGTAGTCATATGTAACGAAATAATAAGCAACCAGTTGCATAAAAGATGTTTAAATTCTTTACGGTTTCAGGCACTTAGTGCCCTTCCTCAGAAGGTTATGCAATCGCAATTAACAGATATAATCGTCTGAATAAGGTCACTAATTGCCCGAAACCGGTGAAGAAATTCCTTTATGCAGCTGGTTGCTTATTATTTCGTTTTAATTTTGGGAGATTAAACTGATTACCCGAAGAAAAATAAAGAAAGGGCGATGTATGCTGGGACACACCGAGGGTTGCATTCAGCTGGTAGATCAGACAGGATTTTCTTCTTTTGTGCGCAATGGCTCTTTCCCCTGGGCCGTGTGAGACATGTTTCGTAAGTATATCTGTAGAGGGTGTGCGTCTGTAATGGGTGTGTGTGGTGCGATGTGGTGCTCGTCTTATACGTTGATGAAAGAAGGGAGACGATGAAATCTGGTGCTGGTACTTAGACTACAGCTCTTCAGTAACATCAAGTGGGCTGACAAATAACGTCCCTTCCTGACGACCTTACTATCGTCAATGGCGCCACAGACCGGCAATCCATCAGATATGTTTCGGAGTTTAATCAAGGACATTGACGCAAAGTTTGGTAATGAAGAACATCACACAATGACATCTCCTTCCTTCGCTGTACAAATACCGGCCGTGATATTTTTCCACCCTCAGGATTCGAACCCAGTACTTCGGAGTTGAGCACCAATGGACAGGCGTGCGTTAGCGTATTCGGCTACGAAAATGGCGTTGTTTACGAGTTCCAAGTGACGCACCTATTGCAGCAAAAGAAGTGGCTGAGGTTTACTACGAAACTGAAAATCTCGAGGACACTATTTGTAATTCAGTGAAGTTTTGGGACTGTTAATGGTCTAATGGATGGGACAATAACGTTCCTGAAACTGACTGGCCTGACCGTAGTCGCCACCTGAACCCAACAGAACATCTTTGGGATGAGCTAGACTTCATTCCAGACAATCGTCCAAATCAGTACCTACTCTGGTTTTGCCTCTTATCTACATTCACATCTGTATCTGCATGATTACTCTGCAGTCCACAATGAACTGCCTGGAAGAGTGTTCATTCTACCGTTCCACTCCCGAACAGCGTACGAGAAAAACGAACGCTTAAATTTTTCTGTGTGAGCTCTGATATCTGTTATTTTGTTATAATGATCATTTCTCCCTGTGTAGGTCGGCGCCAACAAAATATTTTCACCCTCTGAGGAGAAAGATGGTGACTGAAATTTCATGAGAACGTCCTGCTGCAGCCAGAAACCCCTCTGTTTTAATGATTGCCACCTAAATTCGTGTATCATACCCGTGGCACTCTCTCCTCTATTTTGCCATATTAAAAAATGAGCTGCTCTTCTTTGAAGTTTATCGATGTCCTCTGTCAATCCTATCTGAAGCGGATCCCACACCGCACAACAGTATTCCAGAAGAGAACCGATAAACCTAGTACAAGCAGTCTCTTTAGTAGACTTGTTACGTTTTCTAAGTGTTCTGCCAATAAATAGCAGCCTTTGGTTCCCTTCCTCCACAATATTATTTATGTGATCGTTCCAATTTAAATTACTCGCAACTGTAATCCTTAAGTATTTAGTTGAGATTGCAGCCTTTTTAGATTTGTGTGGTTTATCATGTAACTGAAACTTAACGATTGTTTTTAGTGCACATGTGGATGACTTCACACTTTTCATGTTTTAGAGTCAATTGCCAGTTTTTGTACTGTACAGATATCTTGTGTAAATCATTCTCCATTTCATTTTGATCATCAGACGACATTACGTGACAGTAAATGAAAACATCATCTGCAGACATTCTGAAAGGGCTGTTCAGATTGACTCGTAGACCAGAAACTCGTTTTGAGGGAGAGTGGACTAGCATTTCTCTACAAACATTCTGACATCTCATTGGAAATGTCCCCAGCAGCCACACGTCATGAAGTCGAAGGGTGTATACGGCCCTTATTTATGTCCGCTAATAAGTGTCCCGATGCTTTTGATTAGACAGTATATCTAGTTGAAGTGCTTCCGCTGTTCACACCATGAACAAGATAAAACCTCACCATAGCGCACATCGATTTCTGTTGTATTCTTTATGAGGTATATGATGATCGTTACCAGTTAGGGGCCTGAAGATGGCTTATGTAACAACGGAAACGACTGAATGTAAAATAAGACCTAGAAATGCAGCTGAAGATGTCCTGTGTACTACATGAAGCTACAGTAACAGCAGTCTTCTCAAGGTCTGTCGGAAAATGGGTGTGCAGACACTGCCATCTGAGATTGAGATCTTTTGCCGAACTGGCGCTGATGTTCCTTCTTCATTGCTTATCACCATACTATCATACTCAGGTTGGTTGGAAACAGTCTGAAAAGCATGTAAGGGCTCTACTGGGTAGGTTGCGCTGAGAAATAATTGTTAAGAAAGAAATTCGATACTATTCACTGTTTCCCAGTTAATTATAATTAAAGTTAACAAACCGTTCAATTGTGCGCGCAAATTCGAGCGACTCGCCAGAAACAATTAGCATCAGTTGTCTTCAAAGCATAGATGATAAGAGGGCGACAGTGCTCAGACTTTAGCTTTGGGCCGCTTCTTACTACCGTCTTATGTCCAATTTATGTATCGCTCTCTTATTCAGGAAAACAAACGAAGAACATGCTTGGCGACATCGTCTCCGGTGGCCGCTTGAATTTTCGAGCGCAACAACCTCATTCGCGAACTTAAATGCTAATTAACTCTGAAACAGCGGAACGCATCGAATTTTTTCGATTAAAACTATTTCTCAGCAGAACGTATCCTGCAACACTCTTACAAGCTTTTCGGAGTGTTTCTTACCATCATGCATATACGAGTATAAATGCCCCCATTTCGAAACTGTATTTAGAAGGGCAGCATGTCATTCTCAATGGAGATAAGTGATTTCAGGTGTGCCACAGGGGAGTTTCATGGGACCGTTGCTGTTCACAATATACGTAAATGACCTGCTGGATGACATCGGAAGTTCACTGAGACATTTTGCAGATGATTGTTGGGGGGGGGGGGGGTTGTGGTTAGTGTTTAACGTCCCGTCGACAACAAGGTCATTAGAGACGGAGCGCAAGCTCGGGTTAGGGAAGGATTGTGAAGGAAATCGGCCTTGCCCTTTCAAAGGAACCATCTCGGCATTCGCCTGAAACGATTTAGGGAAATCACGGAAAACCTAAATCAGGATGGCCTGAGACGGGATTGAACCGTCGTCCTCCCGAATGCGAGTCCAGTGTGCTAACCACTGCGCCACCTCGCTCGGTTGCAGATGATGCTGTGGAGTATCGAGAGGTTGTAACAATGGAAAATTGTACTGATATGCAGGAGGATTGTAGTGTAACGACGTAACTTTTGTGTAAATGGTTTTCTTTTGATGTATGGCCACGTGCAGACTTCGTCACCTACGTCAGTTACAACCCACTTCAAAATTATTTAAGTTCTTTTCAAATTGTCTCTGAATGGTTCTTGAACGAAACTGTAAAACATCATCATTTGAGTCGTATGCGCAGAATTTCGTCACTCAGTCCAATGTGTTTGCGTAAACTTTTTCTATTTAGATGTCGTTTGTTTCTCCTCAGAAATTATATTATTGCAGGTTATCTGCTTTAAAAGATATTAGAGCCACACTGAATAAACTTTCAAGACTCAAACTCGCGATGAACGTTGTCAAAAATTAATAATCTTGTCAAATATATTATTAATTCATTCACATAATTCTTCATAAATAAATTCTCGGAACACGTATTTAAACTTTTGTAGCATCCACTAGTTTATTATCTTCCTACATATAGACGTGAACCTGAGCCTTGACAAGACAGAACTGAACATTTACATATGATTAAACTTTCTATGACGTCATTGTCGTACAAAACATTAAAAAATCACAATTTTTAAATTTTTAGAAGCACGACGCAACAACTCGGTTTCAGGATCTTCTGTTGCTCTTTGGCTGTCGCCCCGCGACGTATGGTGGCCAGCAGTTTTCTCTCTGGTCCCGGCAACGAAGATGCTGTCTCCGTTCGTTGCGCCGCCCTCTCCGTACATGAAACATAAAAAAATAATAACTTTAGACAATTCACAACCATTACAAATATTACAAAAAGTACATAAACACAAAACTAAATTAAACCTATATTCACCTGCAAACTGGGCTGACACTGGTGGAGGGGTGACGCTTCAATTTCGCGTCCCACTACAGGATCTGCAGCGAATTGACGCAAGGTGCAGGGAATGGCAATTGAATCCCAATGTAGACAAGTGTAATGTGCTGCGAATACATAGAAAGATAGAGCCCTTATCATTTAGCTACAAAATAGCAGGTCAGCAACTGCAAGCAGTTAATTCCATAAATTATCTGGGAGTACGCATTAGGAGTGATTTAAAATGGAATGATCATATAAAGTTGATTGTCGGTAAAGCAGATGCCAGACTGAGATTCATTGGAAGAATCCTAAGTAAATGCAATCCGAAAACAAAGGAAGTAGGTTAGAGTACGCTTGTTCGCCCACTGCTTGAATACTGCTCAGCACTGTGGGATCCGTACCGGGTAGGGTTGATAGAAGAGAGAGAGAAGATCCCACGGAGAGCAGCGCGCTTCGTTACAGTATCATTTAGTAATCGCGAAAGCGTTACGGAGATGATAGATAAACTCCAGTGGAAGACTCTCAGTAGCTCGGTACGGGCTTTTGTTAAAGTTTCGAGAACATACCTTCACCGAAGAGTCCAGCAGTATATTGCTCCCTCCTACGTATATCTCGCTAAGAGACCATGAGGATAAAATCAGAGAGATTAGAGCCCACACAGAAGCATACAGACAATCCTTCTTTCCACGGACAATACGAGACTGGAATAGAAGGGAGAACCGATAGAGGTACCCAGGGTACCCTCCGCCACACACCGTCAGGTGGCTTGTGGAGTATGGATGTAGATGTAGATACATCCATATACCGAAAGCGTTTGAAATCTTAGGTCATCTCTTATATCTACGGCAGTGTGCGAATGAATTGTGAGAAGCTAATATTTTTGCAGAGAACTGAAGTTGATTTACTGTAACCGAGTTGTTGGACTCTTGGCGGAGTACTGTTGCCTTGAATATGAACAACAATTGTAGGTCCCCTGCAGTTCAGATGAGTTCTTGTACATGAAGTAACAGCGTATTTCATTTCTGTGTCCTCGATAGGAAAACGTTGTGTTTGTGGTAAATTTGACATTTCACAGTACGAAGCTGGCAAAAAGGTGTTGTGCACAGGATCAATTCGTTATTTTGATCAATGATAACTTTTATTTGTGAATCACACATTGGCAGTTTGGGAAATCCTAGATGAGTAGCCAGCATCTGGCATGCTTGCGTCACTCTTCCTGATGGGCATACTCGTCAATATCTTCATATTACCTGGACGAGGAACGGAACGAAAATTCTTCAGCAGGTTTCCGTTGCTCTTCATAAACACACATCTATGAATTTAAGGGACATTGTCTCCATGGGTGATGTGGAAAAACCTAGTGTTTCAATACTTGCTAGGTTCAAATGGATCAAATGGCTCTGAGAACTATGGGATTTAACTTCTGAAGTCATCAGTCCCCTAGAACTTAGAACTACTTAAACCTAACTAACCTAAGGACATTACACACATCCTTGCCCGAGGTGGGATTCGAACCTGCGACCGTAGCGGACTTGCTAGGGCATAGTGATACTGTCTCATTGTTTTCAAAGAGAAGAAGCTGATCTGGAGACTACTGCTAGAACTGGCAAAGCTCTACTTAGTAACAGACGTATTGGCTACTGTGGTTGAAACTGACTCTTCAGCGGTTCGGTGTAGGCTTCCTGATTGTGGGTGAAAGACATGGAAACCAATAAAGAAGCAGTTGTTAATACCTGCCATAAAGAACACCGGTTGGCATGGGTCAAACCTTAGACCTCCATGACCGGAAACTAGTTAGTGAGAGCCGAGTGTATTCAACAGACTGTAAAATATACTCTCAAAACAAAGTTTTAGAGTTCCTTCACTACTGAAGGTGGTCGTGGAACACTAGCGCCAATTCATGGCGTGATTTATTCACCAAATACATGGACCTTTTCAGATGCTGGAGGGACATCTCAACATGATTTGACCGCCCCTCCCTCTCTCCCGCCCCCCCCCCCCCCTCCCACGTCCCTCTTCTAGGGCTGTCACGACTTCATGTAAGAAAACAATCTAACCTAGTCGAATCTATGCAAACAGAATCTCAAAGCAAATTGAGGACACAATAGTTATTAACATTCAGTAGGTTACTAACGGCGTTATGCATAGAGTGTGATCTACAACTACATCTACATCCATACTCTGCAAGCCACCTGACAGTGTGTGGCGGAGGGTACTTTGAGTACCTCTATCGGTTCTCCCTTCTATTCCAGTTTCGAATTCTTCGTGGAAAGAAAGATTGTCGGTATGCCTCTGTGTGGGCTTTGATCTCTCTGATTTTATCCTCATGGTCTCTTCGCGAGATATACATAGGAGGGAGCAATATACTGCTTGACTCCTCGGTGTAGGTAAGTTCTCGAAACTTCAACGAAAGCCCGTACCGAACTACTGAGAGCCTCTCCTGCAGAGTCTTCCACTGGAGTTTATCTATCATCTCCGTAACGCTTTCGCGATTACTAAATGATACTGTAACGAAGCGCGCTGCTCTCCGTTGGATCTTCTCTATCTCTTCTGTCAACCCTATCTGGTATGGATCCCACGCCAGTGAGCAGTATTCAAGCAGTGGGCGAACAAGTGTACTGTAACCTACTTTCTTTGTTTTCGGAATGCATTTAGTTAAGATTCTTCCAATGAATCTCAGTCTGGCATCTGCTTTACCGACGATCAACTTTATATGATCATTCTATTTTAAATCACTCCTAATGCCTACTCCCAGATAATTTATGGAATCAACTGCTTCCAGTTGCTGACCTGCTGTATTGTAGCTAAATGATGCAGGATCTTTCTTTCTTACTATGTATTCGCAGCACATTACACTTGTATACATTGAGGTTCAATTGCCATTCCCTGTACCATTCGTCAATTCGTTGCAGATCCTCATGCAATTCAGTACAATTTTCCATTGTTACAGCCTCTCGATATACTACAGCATCATCCGCAAAAAGCCTCAGTGAACTTCCGATGTTATCCACAAGGTCATTTATGTATATTGTGAATAGCAACGGTCCTACGACAATCCCCTGCGGCACACCTGAAATCACTCTTACTTCGGAAGATTTTTCTCCATTGAGAATGACTTGCTGGTTTGTGTTATCTAGGAACTCTTCAATCCAATCACACAATTGGTCTGATAGTCCATATGCTCTTACTTTGTTCATTAAACGACTGTGGTGATTTAGCTATCCCTACCGTTGCCGTTTTATGCAACCCACAGTTGTATAGCTGGCCTTTATAACCGACGTGCAAGATATTCACATTCTCTCACTCGCTGCACATAAACTGTTAGTCCCACAGGAAAACTGAACAAAACCGTTTTGTAGAAAATTCAATCAGTTAAATATCGTATTGGGGAACGATTTGGCTGGCGCTCGTAGTTTTCGAATTAAAATGACGTTCAAAAGCTCCCGCACTCCTACACTCAGGCCCGACTGGTCAGGATTTCTAGTTGGTTTATGTGGTTCATGGCACTCCGTCGTACCACTGTACAATTATCTGTGACTGCACGAATCATTTCTCACATTCTACTTTTTGCTCTGCATTGATTGGCCTTTTTACACCACTGGCTTTGTCGAGCATTTAAAAATTGTAAAATTCGCCTTTGTGTAAATTTTACCTAACAATTGTGTGACCTTTAACAGCATAAAATAAACATTACACCATTGTTTTCGCCACACCTTCCAAGTATGAAACTTCTGTGCTGTAAGGATTAGTTTTGAATCCGATTGTCAACGTAAATGGTTTTAGCATAACTTTTTTAAAAAGTCATTCTTCTGTTATTACTCTCACGCACACGTTTAAATTAGTAACGTTAACGAAGTAACAGACTATGCTGATGGTGTGATAGCCCATTCAATAGAGACCTGAAAAACGTCGAATATCGGGATAGTTTATGTAGTCGGAAATTTTTGCACTTTGGTAGGAGGGAGTGACAGGAACAAAATACTAGATATCCTGCCCAGTAAGAGATGAGTGTTGGGTGGAAGTGCGTTGGGAGGTCACTTTTCTACGTTTCTCCTGAAAAACCTGAAAACCATGGCGTCCAGCGAAAACGTTTCTCGGTGCAAAGTTTAATTACATTAAATTTCCTACAAAAAGATTCTGCTCATTTGTTTTTGGTTCAAATGGCTCTGAGCACTATGGGACTTAACTACTGTGGTCATCAGTCCCGTAGAACTTAGAACTACTTAAACCTAACTAACCAAAGGACATCACACACATCCATGCCCGAGGCTGGATTCGAACCTGCGACCGTAGCGGTGGCGAGGTTCCAGACTGTAGCGCCTAGAACCGCTCGGCCACTGCGGCCGGCTAAGGAAAGCCAGAGCTGCAGTTCAGTGTTAAGTGCACTTTATGCTCGCATTTCAATGTGTGCAACTTATTTGCATCAGAAAGAAACACAGAGATCATAGGGTATGTCCACGTTTTCTTCTGTTCCCTCTAGTGTAAACACAGTGCAAATGTATGGTGATTAATTGTCTGCTCGTTCGCTCTAGTGTAAACCAAGTTGAACGTTTAGAGGAGTAGGCTTCGCAAAGCATCTGTTATTGCTTGAAGTTGACGATGCCTCTATTTTTGTGAGAACACGCCGCCAGTTGAAACATTTACAAAAAGTGCTTTTTGTGACTTTGGAGACAGTACACATAATTAAGGCATGGGATTTAGCAGCATATATTAGATATTGGACAAGGGATGTATTCGTTTGTGAAGACAAATTGCAAATACCGTCCTACCAAGTACTACATCTGCAGAACGCCACATGCAGGCAAGTGTGCTCAGCTGTATGGGCCCATCTTATCACATGAGGCAGCGAACAGCTGTTGACCTAGTGTTGCAGTCTTAGGACGCATGAAGACTTGCACTGTTATGTGCATATTAATGTTTTCCTGGCTGAAGCGCGTAGAACCGCTCGGCCACTCCGGCCGGCCATTTGTTTTTCTGTAGGACTAATAGTTTGCTCGTAGCGAGCGAGAGAAAATGAAAACCTCTTGGGTATTTTGTGAAGGCGACCTACAACATTGCGGGTTGCATAAATCGACAGCGGTAGGAGTAGCTGAACCACCCTGTGTAGTAGTATTTGTGCATCCTCGAGAGCTCTCGTTACCTTATTCATTGAGCCACAGTGCGACGTGAGGTGCGTTCAATTCGTGCTACAGTCAGACAGCGAGTACTCCCTGTGCGAGAAAGACACTTGGCGCGTCATTAGCGAGAGCGGTAGCGGCGGATGTGGCGACTGCTTGGCGGGGGAGACGGATGGCCGCCGGCGGAAAGCTCAGCTCAGCAGAGCACAGCACAGCGGCGCGGCGGGGCGCGGTTTAGCGCGCTGACAGATTGGCGCCGCCAGGGAGTCTATCTGTCACGCGCGCTGGAAATAAACTCCGCCCGCTTCCGGGCTGGCGAACCCCTGGCCCTGCCGAGGCACCGGTCACCGGGACGCCGATTCCGACTTTCGTTGCCTGGCTGCTGTTTACTCTGAGAAGAAGTATAAGTCACGAGGCTGTGATATGCACGTATACAGATGGCGGTAGTATCGCGTACACAAGGCCTAAAATGGCAATGCATTGGCGAAGCTGTCATTCGTACTTACGTGATTCATGCGAAAGGTGTCCGAAGTGGTTATGGCCACACGACGTGGATTAACAGACTTTGAACGTGAAATGGTAATTGGAACTAGACGCATGGGACATTACATTTCGTGAATAGTGAGGGAAGTCAATATTCCGAGATTCACAGTGTTTAGAGTGTGCCGAGAATACCAAATTTCAGGCATTATCTCTCACCACGGACAACAGAGTGGCCGACAGCATTCACTAAATGACTGAGTGCAGCGACGCTTGTCAGTGCTGACAGACAAGCAACACTGTGTAATACAACCGCAGAAATCAACGTGGGACGTATGACGAATGTATTAGTTAGGACGGTGCAGCGGAATCTGAGGTTAATGGGCTATGGCAGTAGAGGACCTATGCGAGCGCCTTTGCTAACAGCACGACATCGCTTGCAGCTGCTTTCCTGGGCTCGTGATCATATCGGTTGGACCATAGACGTCAGGAAACCTGTAGCTTGGTCAGACGTGTCCCGATTTCAGTTAGTAAGAGCTGATGGTAGGTTTCGAGTGTGGCACGGGCTCCAGAAAGCCATGGAGCCAAGTTGTCAACAAGGTACAGTGCAAGCTGGTAGTTGCTCTAAAATGGTGTGCGCTGTGTTTGCACTGGTCCAACTGAACAGATCGTTGACTGGAAATGTTTATTTTTGGCCACTTGGAGACCATTTGGTGCCATTCATGGACTTCATGTTCCGAAACAAGGATGAAATTGTTACGGATGATAATGTTCCATGTCACCGGTTTGGAGATCATTCTGAACAATTCGAGCGAATGATCTGGCCACCCAGATTGCACGACATCAACTCCGTCGAACATTTCTGGGACATAATCGAGATGTCAGTTCGTGCACAAAATCCTTCACCGGCAACACTTTCGTTATTATTGACGGCTATAGAGCCAGGATGGCTCAATATTTCTGCAGGCGACTCCTAACGACTTGTTGAGTCCATACCACATAGAGTTCCTGCACTACGCCAGCCAAAAGGAGGTCCGACACGTCATTAAGAGGTATCCCATGACTTACGTCACCTCAGTGCACACTACTAGGCAGCAACACATTACGAATACTAATAGCTTTGCTCATGTCGAGACTGTAAGAACTCCAACAACTCAGCCACTTCACAAATCCTGTGTGGTTCAGGTATTTGTGGTGTATATTTTCTGACGAGTATTTTATTTCAAAGGTGTCCTACATAAGCTCTTGCGTTCTAACAGGCATGATATTTGGTCATTCTTTGCTGTACACGACTACGTCATACAGGACGCGTTTCACAGTCAGAATTTATTCGCATCTTAGTCTTGTTAAGCGTACTACAATTTCAACGACTTTTACATAGCTTGGGCAAGATGACTAGGTCAAGACGTCCAATTGGTGATCCTGCACCACTTGCTTTCTACTATTTTCTTTCAGGGATTATATGCACTTCTTATCTGTGGTGTGTGAGCTTCTGAGCTTCATGGGCCGCAAAATGTTCCATAACAATTTCTAAAGGATCTAGAGCAACGTAAAACTTCGTACTTTGCCTTCTGCGCTGTTTCATTAATTTATGGCACATGAAATTTCAGATATGGCAGGAACTATTTAAAAAATTCCTGAAAAGAAAAATGGGACAAAAAATAATAGAAAGAGGGAAGAATGAGTTGCGCAGATGCAGGAGATACTTATGGCATTCCTGAAACAAAAGTGCGTCGCCTATTGAATAAAAATGATGCCTAAAGAAATGGATGCTCTTTCATGTGTGTGTGTGTGTGTGTGTGTGTGTGTGTGTGTGTGTATGTCGCTGGGTCTTATTTATGTAGGCCTTT
Source organism: Schistocerca piceifrons (assembly GCF_021461385.2). Lineage (NCBI taxonomy): Eukaryota > Metazoa > Arthropoda > Insecta > Orthoptera > Acrididae > Schistocerca > Schistocerca piceifrons. The sequence goes on from NC_060139.1 coordinate 150,502,402, forward strand.
CAAGCCCTTATAATATAAAAACGTGAATTAAAACAAACTTTTCAGGAGATGCCTATTCGTGGTGAAAGATCCTGTGAAGTTTTCACCAAAGTCCAACTAGATGATTTGAAGAACTATTTAATAGCCATGGAAAAAATCTTTTTTGGTACAATGGAGTAGCAGTGTAGAAGGTTTGTGTTTGAACGTTCTGAGAAATGTGGGATTGCTCTTCCGTTCAGAAGGACAAAAAGGACAACCACGACCCCAGCACAGAGCTTGCTAGTAAAATTTTACGAAAAAATTTAAGCTCAGTATACGGAAACTAGAGGCAACATCCATTACCAGATCAGTGGGTTTCAACAAACAAAGTATGGATAAGTTTTTCTTATTTTAAAAGAAGTGCAGGAGGGATAGAAATATTCAGCATATGTCATTTACAATACAAATAAGCTACCAAAGGCCTTTCACCTGCAGCAAATAAGAGAGAGTCCAAAATCATTTGTAACATTAACGCTACTGGATACTATCTGCCCCTTTATCTCGTATATGCACGATAATGGGTGACATCTCAACTTGTGGAAAGAGCACCACCAGGAACCGTTGAACATTGCAGTGATAATGGGCGGAGATATGAAACAATATTTGTCTTGTTTTTGAAACTCGTGAATCTTGAAAAGCGACAAGCAATTTGACTCGTCTCTTTTCATTTATTTATGGTAAATAATTTGACTGAATGGGAGTTGAGGTAGATCCATGGTCGGTTTCCCTTTCACATGTCTGTCAGCACATTCTCATTTGCGTGGGTTTCTTGGTTTTTCTGGACAGACAAACAATCACGGCAATTGGTGTGTACACAGATCGACTAGGGTACATAATTATTAACTAATTCTGAACCTCACCAACAAACTTTGCCTACCTATAGTTTATTTTTCTTATTCTCATAGTTAATATTCTAGACCTGTAATACTCGTGATTTCATTATTTATTTAGATGCTTGTCGATTCTATTTCTCTTTGTAATAAACTAAACAGTTCACTTACATCATGTCTGTGGCTCAAGTAGGTGTTACTTCCCTTAACACATTTGATGCTTTTCAATGGCAAAAAGCAAAATCCCCAAATTACGATGCACTGCTAGGGCCACAGTCTTTCATATCATTAATCAATCCGTACATTTATTCCAGCACTGGATCTCAAGGGTTTCTCTTCATCATGATTAGTCCTGATTCAGTTAAATTCACTCACATACCCGTAGGGTTTGCAATCTTCATGCTGGACCTACCACTGTATCCTCTGTACTGTTGCTTGTTGACACATAACAGTAGAGGCTACCAGTTTTTTCATGGGAAATCATATTTTTATTTTCACTCCACACTACTCATTGTCTTCAACTATTTGATATTTTAGTTTTTGGTCCCCTAAAGGCGTATTACAGTTAAGATTGTGACAACGTCATGGTCTCTCACCAAGGGAAAACCATTACTGACAAAAAGGTCGGTGAGTTATTGAGCGCTGGTTATTTAAAATCGGTTACAGTCGGTATTGCAGTTAACGGGTTAAAATGAGTGGAATCGGGCCTTGCGATCCCCTTGTGTTTAACGTGGATAATTTTGCAGCGGTGGAAACCACAGATCGTGTTCTTGCTACAGACAATGCCAAAAGTAAAAATGTTATTGCTCAGGCTGCAGTAGCTGAAGCCAACTCGTTGGAATTCGTAGTGAATCTCCTGATAAACATCAGGCAGAGCAGAATAAAAAGAGGACCTTCAATAGGTGGTGCTTCCATTAAACCAAAACAGAGACGGAGTATTTTTTATTTTAAACCGTTGCCTGCAGAAAGATCGAATGTGACAAAACGTATACAAAGCTCACGTGTCTTAAGAAGCTCACCAAGGAAACAGGACTGTTAAGGTATCGCGTAATGTGGAACAAGAATGTTTAAAGCTGCAAAGAAAAGAGGCTCTGGATGCAAAGGAAGGTGTTGTTACAAAGGACTCGAAGTATGGCTTCTGTAACACATGGCTAAGCTGTGTAAGTTCTGACACCCATGATGTCGGCTCACACCTTCAAAGAATGTACAGTGTAACGCTCTGCATGTGATGAGATCTACGTTGACCGTCAATCAGAAGACTGGACAGAGTGGTTCAAATGCCACACAAGGTGCCATGACGACGAGGACTGCTCATACTCTGGAGTCAATTTTATGAGTTATTTTTGCTGATAAAGTTAATCGATTTTGGGATATTAATTTTCAACTCTGTGCTCTTTTCATTACATACTATTCAATATAGTAACTAATTAGCCACATTCAATTAATTGGTGTACTGTACTCAATATGTATGAAAACTGTCATTTTACCCCAGTGCTGGGGCAAGATGGCGCTGTGGCATTACTTCTTGTAAAAACGGCATAATAAGCACAAGTAGCTACAATACACTATAAGGCTATCCTATTTCACACAGAACGAAAACAACTCTAAAGATAATTTTATTAGAAATGGTTGACCATTAACAAAATCGACTTGCCCCACTCTTCACTATGCACAAAAAATAAAAAAAATTCTGTTATAAGCTAATGTGCTTGAAAATGGACATGACGCCTGAATTATGACGCATTTGAAGAAATATTAAGGGAGCATTAAACAGCTGAGACGGTGTCTTACTTCTGAAACGGTGACACAATGTTAAATGTAGGTTGCCTACCTAACGGCTTCCAGGGGAAGCATCAGATGTGATTTTGTGTACTTCATATAAATAATGATCGAATTTAAATTTTAATATACTGTCATAATCTATTCATTAAGAGGTACAATCTTCCGTTGAAGGTTTAACGCAGTAAGTCAGTTATTAAAATTAGAAACTGCGTACATTTCTTGAGGGAATGTACCTGATAGTGCGCAAATTACTCATATTACATTTATGCATCATTTAAGAATGAGAGCACATAGCAACTTCCAACAAGCTTTAAACATAATTTTGGACTATTTCGAAACGCTTTCCACTGAAAACCTCACAAAGTAACCGCTTAGTACATAGCTGTTTACGCAGTACAACTTAAGCATCAGGCGTGACGTTTTGATTTATTACTTCCTTTCTACCAACTCTATTCGTAACACATTTTGCAGAAAGTATACATATATACCAATGAATGAACATTAGATATCATTGTACGATAATATAGTTAAGTAGATATGACGTCATAAACATTGAAATACGTGGAAAGCTAGCTTTTCATAAAACGGAAGGCAAATTACCGAAACTGTACATGGCACTTCGATTCCTCAAGGAACCGCGGGTGGGGTTTACTAGTGTCAGATGTTGCGATACGAGTGCCGTTGCTCTGGGAACAGTTCAGCATAGCGTCATTACGCCACTCTTCTACTGCATTCAGTGAACTCACACACAAGATTCATGTCGGTCGACTGTCCCTCAGTAAGTCCATCCCTACAACTTTCTCTTTTCTCATTTCTCTCATCCCTTATGCCTGAGCCTTGGAAACACCCAGCTGCACATTTTCTGAAATGGGGTCAATTTGAATCACATCCCTTTATTCTTTATTAAGTTGTTTCAGCATCTTAGAAGCTTTAGTTTCCCGATGTACATTATGCTCCATTTCACTCTGAAGGTGCTCTCAGGCTTGTTGTTTTATGTTCCATTTTATTACTAAGTCTTCTGCTTGCGAGTAGTTTCTGAAAAACTGTTCGAGGATTTCCAACTTATCTGCAATTCCTAGTATATGGTATATACTCCACAAGCTTAAGTCATCCAATCACCAGATTCTTCTTCAGAGTGGCTTCGAGTTGCTTTGAGTGACTTGGGGAGTTTCTCCTCAACGAAATTATGGAGCAGGCGTTTCATTCCCAAGAGAAGGCAAATCAGATCAACTCACTTCCCTTGAGTAACTGTCAAGACAAGAATATCTTTACCAGTTCTCTTAAATACTTTCAAAGCATCGTGTGTTTATTATGACAGTAAAATAAAGCTGTCTTAGGTCAAAAGAGCGATTTTAATGCCACAGGCTTCTCTTGGTACGGCCATGTGTAAGGTGGTATGCCCACGCCTTCTTCTGATCTTAGAACAAATGGTCTATGCAGTTATATCGGGTCTTGCTGGTTAACTTGGACTGCGATATACTGTGCAACTAGGCACTTTTTTGCATGAATAACTACTGGCAGAACTGACAGAAATGATATGTGATAATTGGAATGCCTTAGGATTAACCGGGGGTCGAAGATGAGGACTTTGGATTCATTGCCTGGTACTTCACTACTTAGCCACCACCCCACGACGTTTATTAACTAGATTTGAGAATTGCGGCCTCAAAGAGTAGAGGTAACGAATGATATGAGTAAACACCACCAGATACCGGCGTGCCTGTGTGGAAAAGGCTGACCTCTTCAGACAAAGCAATAATACTATCGCGCGGCGGAACAGTGCTGGAAGTTAGAAGACTTTGTGCGGAAGAATTATGCAGGCACTCCTTGAAGACAAGGTGCAGCGGCACCAGACCTGACGATGGCTACGTACCCGAACCGACAAATATTACATATAGCCTGCCAATAGCATGCTTTCACTAGAGCGCAGCGCGGCGTTGAGTACGTAGCCTCGTTTTGTATATGAAATAAGTCGCGGCACATTGGGCAAACTTCGAACGAAACAGAACTCAGTACGGAGACGTCCCCACAAGAGGGGTGGTATGGGGGGGGGGGCAGAGGGCAAGAGTGGGAGCTTCCTCTCTCCTACCCTCCCTCACGCTGTAATCTGAAGTTCTGAGCTCATTCATTACAGATCAGGTTTAGAGAACTTTCCTGTGTTGCTTACTAAATTTCGTTCTTGTGGCATGAAACTACATCCTCCTTGGATAAATTCTGCGGACGCCCATGTACAGCTATGACAATAAGGAATTTCGGCAATTGTAAACTGTTGTAAGCCTGATAGCGATCGGAACCATTAGTAGAAAGGTTTACACAGTCGTCAGTCTTTATTGGGCTCTGCTAACACTTCAGCTCCAGCACAGAGAGTTTTCCTAGAGTGCGCGATTACACTGAGGTGACAAATCATGGGATAGCGATATGCTCATATACAGATGGTGGTAGTATTGCGTAAACCAGGTATAAAGGTGAAGTGCATTGGCAGAGCTTCCATTTGTACTCATGTGATTCATGTGAAGAGGTTTGTGATGCGACGACGGGAATTAATTGAGTTTGAAGTCGGAACGGTAGTTGGAGCTAGCAAAATGTGGCATTCCAATTCGGAAATCGTTAGGGAATTCAATATTCCGAGATTCACAGTGTCAAGAGTATCAAGAAAACCTAATTTCAGGTATCACCTATTACTAAGGACAACGCAGTGGGCGACGGCCTTCACTTAACGACCGCGAGTTGCGACGTTTGCGTATAGTTGTCAGGGCTAAAACACAAAACTGTGTGACATGATTGTAGAAATCAATGTGGAACCTACCGAAGAACGTATCCGTTAGGATAGTGCGGCGAAATTTGGCGTTAATGGGCTATGGCAGGAGACGACCGACGCGAATGCCTTTGCTAGCAGCACGACATCGCCTGCAGCGCGTCTTCTGGGCTCGTGGCCATATCGGCTGTACTTTTGGCGACTGAAACACTGTGAGCTGGTGAGACAAGCCTCCATTTCAGTTGGTAAGAGTTGATGGTGGGGTTCGAGTGTGGCGTAGACCCCACGAAGCCTTGGACCCAAGTTGTCAACAAGTCGCTGTGCAAGCTGGTGGTGGCTCCATAAATGTGTGGGCTGTGTTTACATGGAATGGAGACGGTCCATCTGAACCGCTCATTGACTGGAAAGGGCTATGTGCAGCTACTTGGAGACAATTTGCAGACATTCGTGGACTTCATGTTTCCAAACAAAGAGAAGATTTTTATGTATGACAATGCTCCATGTCATCAGGCCACAAACGCTCGTGATTGGTTAGAACCCCCTGGACAATTCGAAAGAATGACTTGACCACCTTGATATCTCGGCATTCATCACATCGAACATTTGTGAAAATAATCGAGAGGTCAGTTCGCACAAAAATTCCTGCACCGCAAAACTTTCGTAATTGTGGACGGCTATGGAGGCAGCATGGCTCGATGTTTCTGGAGGAGAATTTCAATGACTTGTAGAGTGAATGCCGCATCGAGTTGCTGCACCACTTCGAGAAAAAGGTGGTCCGACACGATATTAGAAGGTGTCACATGACCTTTCCAATCTCAATATATAACAGTTATTAGGTAATATCTTCAATTAAAACTTCTGGGCTGAGACGCCAAGGTGTGTGTATAAACCTCTTCCTGACGTTTCGTCTTCAATTGCGGAAGGCATATTCCGAGGAAACAGCAGGAAGCAGTTTTTTATTTCGACCATGACCTCTCAGCAAGGAATTTTAGCTGAAGAAGACACTGGCTGTGAAAGCCTACATTGTATTACTAGATAATGCTTGGGCGATGAACTGTTGACTCAGTGGAGTGCAGTAAGTTATTGTTTTGCCCTACTGTGAGTGTGCGTGTGCGTGTCACAAGAATGCCACAATAAAAAAATTTTGTGCTGTTTTTGTATTCGACAATTTTCACTTTATTTAGCCCTCTCAGGTTTCAGTAACTATAGGCTATATGGCTGGGGCCCAGTTTACTGTTACTCAGATGAATGAACAGTATGCAGTTGTAGGCCTATATGAATGCAAAGCATGCTCATTTAAAGGACCTCTACATTAATATTGAGGATCAGATGAAAATGCCGATTTTCAATCCACTAGACACATATCACAACACTTGTCGATAAACCACTCGACACTGTAACAGCCGTAAAATGTGTACTCCTATCAATCCGGATCGATTGCATAACAGTAGCTGTGGGAAAAGCAAATGGCAGACCGAGATTCACTGAAAAGATCCAAGGCAAATAAAGTTCCTCCACTGAATAGGTGATCACAAAACTCTCTTTCGACAAATTCTTGAGTATTGGTCGTTAGTCTGGAAGTCCTCAAATGGAAATGATCAAGGATATAGAAAACATCGGAGGAAGAACCACACATTATTGATGCCTTTATAAATGCGAAATCGTCGTTACATTGTCTTCAATTTCCTGTAGCAGACGCTACAAGAGAGGCGACATGAATCACAGAGATGTTTACCATTAAACCTTCTAAACATTTCAGTTAACTTATTACTTTTTCCGACATACACCTCGAGAGATGACCGTGGCGAGGAAAATCACAGAAAACCGAGCTCGTACGTGTTCTCAAGTGTAATAGGAAAGGGTGAGATTAGAGCTGTATCCAAAGTAAACTTCAGCATGCACCCTAAGTTAAAATGCAGAACAAACGTGCAGGTGAGGGTTAATATTGTTTTTAATTTTGCTTAAGTCCGCTCTTTGTAATGTGGGCTTGCCTAGTAACCATAAAATAGTCACAGCTCTTGGTGCACCTGAGTAACTGTAGATCCTTTTGAAAACAAAAATCTAATAACAGCACACATTCTCGCAATTGGCAAGCGGGACGATTTTCGAAATCTATGTTCTCTGTTTTCACCCACAGCCTATCTGGTACTTTTTCTTCTTCTTCTGCTGACTAGGGATACTCCTGTTTGTCTGCCTCATTCCATGAATATACCGGACCAACTGCTTTCGCATTTCTTGCGTGGTCGTTCGGGTAATCGTTTTCCTTGCGGCCGTGTATGTTCACAAATTTTATCTAGTCCTGTGGGGTTCATCTTTTTCACACGATCCTTCAATTTCTTTTTCTTATCTTCATCCATTTATTTATATTTTGTATTCCACACTGTTCCAGTGATGAAGCGTTTGTCCTTTTGTGTCACATGGTCACTCCTTAAATCTTAGTCCTTCATTTGCACTGCCGTTACCGAGCAAGGTGGCGCAGTGGTTAACACATTGGTTCCTTTGAAAGGGCACGGCCGATTTCCTTCCCTATCCTTCCCTAATCCCATGTGACCGATGATCTCGTCGTTTGGTCCCCTAACCCAAACCAACCAAACAACCATTCCACTGTGGTTAACTTTTGTTATATCTTTTTCGTCTCTTCTGCATATGTGAAAATAGCACGCACCATTGTTTTATGTATTTTTATTTTCCCGTCAGTTATCATAAATTTATTTCTTTAGGCCACTTGATTTTTCACTTCCATGGTTAAATCATTGTAGCTGGTGATAAAAGTCCCCAGATAATAAAAGTCAATGATTTGTTCAGTTGACACAACATTTATTTGTAAATTACATCTTGCAGGTGATTTTGATACTATCATAGTATTACTTTTTTAAATGAGATTTCTATGTTGTTTTATTAAATTCGTGAAAAAAACCTTAGTAAATTATCCTCATTATTTACTATCAATACAGGATCATCAGCATAACATATGACATTCATCACTTTATCTCCCATTTTAAAACCTGGCTTCTTTCTTGTGTCTTCAGTAATATGGATCATTAAGGTTAACAGGAGTGGGCTTAATCAGTCTCCTTGTCTAATACCTTTATCTAGTACAGTATATTTACGAGTATCTTTTATGTTTTTCATTAAACCCCATTGTCGATTAAAGTTTGAATTATAACCTTGTTTCTAAGCCTATCAAAGGCTTTTTACAAGTCAACGAAGCACAGGTAGGTAGGGTTATTAAACTCTGTTTATTTCTCCACACTCTGCTTTAAAACGAAAATATCATCTACTATGTTCCTGTTTCTCCATAGTCAGTCGCCTGCTGTATGATTACAGTGACTTCTGTGATTTCTTAAACAGTAGGAGTTGCATTTGTGCGAATGTGTTCTGATTCTTTCGCCTGTCAACATATGAGGTGTGTGAGAGAAGTAATGTTACTGACAAAGATGCGAGCGATCTGGCAACGTTATGTTGTTCTACTTGTGTAGACCGGTGTGTTCATCCATTCCAGATGAACAGTTTGAGTTTCAGCTCCGTTCAGCTACCACATGGTTTTTGAGAGCGCCATGAATGAAGTTATGTTTTTGTTGCGTGTTACGAAAATGGAACAGCGGAATTTAGAGCAACATTATGCCATTAAATTTTGTGCTGAACTTTGGAAACCCGCGAGTGCGACCTTTGGAAAGTTGAATCAGGTCTATGGGGGACATTCCGTATCAAGAACACAAGTTTTTCGCCGTCACAAATCATTATTCCAACACAGAGAATATGTCGAAGATGAGCTTCGCTAAGTGAAACCTTCAAATTCAGAAACCGACGAAAACGTCGAACACGTGCGTGCTCTTGTGAGATTCCTTTTCCGGAGCAATCTGTCAGCTAAGTGTTTTACGAAGATATTCTTGAGAGGGTGAAGAAGATGGTGAAACTGGACATTGCAGACATATACATGCAGCATCATTACAACCCCCACGTTACACAGCTACTTCCATCACGGAATTTTTGACCTCAAAAGGCATTCCTGCAGTTATACGGCTCCCTATTCAATGGATCTTAGTCACTGTGACTTTTTTTTTTCCTGAAGTTGAAGAATGTCTTAAAAGGACGTCAGTTTGAGATTTTGTAGAGCATACAAAAGAATGCGACAGACATGTTAGAGGTCCAGCCAGCTGAAGCCCCTTAGAGCTGCTACCAAGACTGGGAACAACGACTTTGCCAGTGTATAGCTACTTTGAAGAGACAGTATTGTAGTGTAACCTCCAAGCAAAAATAAAATAATTTATGGACAATGACAATTAATGAGAACTAGCAATCTGAACCAAGTGTAAGCACCTCACAAGTATGAAAGATAATTCAATGATAATGAAATCTCAGTGACAATGAAAACGCAAATAGACCGAAATGTCGATCTTAGGCCCTGTTCACTAATTAAACTCAAATTCTTACCTCAGTAACACTGCATCTGCTCTTATTTTTCGCCATAGCTTGGAGGAAATGCATCGCAAATATTCTTTGAATTTAACTGAAACTTTTCTTTAAGGAAATGCATGGGAAATTTTCTTTCAATAAAATGTTTGTTTTGTTAAAATGCTTGGTTTGAAAACAAAATTGTTATTGGGGTGATTCTTGAACAAATTAATTACACTTAAGATGCATTCCATTATCAGATGAGCGCAATGCTGCTTCATTATTTTATTTAAAAAATATACCTCGTCCTGAATCTTGACCAGAGGCCCATGTCGACGCCTGCCGACTCCTCACACACAACTCCGACTGTCTCGCGCGTGCTACTACATGGTCTCGTGACTCGCCACGTACAACAGAACTCTCTCGCAACTCGACCGCAACTGCCACTGCCGACTCCCTACATGCAACTGAACTCTCGCGCGGTCAAGCGCAGACTAGCAACGATAAATAACTCTCTGGTCAGAGATTCTGTCATGCCTCGCCATCGCTGTACTAAATACATACGCGTTTCAGTAGTTTGAATCAAATAACAGCTTTGTTATATAAAAACCGGTTCATTACTTTTCTCACACACCTTGTATATTTTTCTTTCACCTGGATCATTACCGGCATAGCTTTTCTTCGAAAACCATCGTCAGACGTTGTGACACAGAGCGTTCAGCGGTATACACGATACGGGAGCCACAAATGCTGATGAAGGTTTTCGAAAACATAATACATAAAAAGAAATTTTATGAGCGATATCGGGTAAAAAACTGTCGTATTTTAAAAGGATCGCGGATAGAAAGACACTACGTCACCTATTCAAGAACAGTGACAGAAACTGACAGCATTACATAATGAAGCACCAATCACATATATATCCGTATGTCAAACTTCGTAGAGCTGTTCGTCACATACAGTAACATTCATTCTATTCGTAAATGATGTTTGTTATCAGCAACAATATGACATGTGACCCATACGTGAGAGGATACAGTCTTGTATTCATTGCGGCATGGAAGCAAGCAATTTCTGAAGAAATGTGTTACCATTCCTGAAATATATGCTGTTTGAGATCTGAAGATTGCTGGATAGTATGAAAGTGCACTTCGTTCCATGCTCTGCTGCAGCATCTGCTGTAGAATATTTCACAACAAATTAAAATTTGTGCCAGGCAGGGACTGTAACTCGGATTTCCCGCATGTCGCGAGCGATCGCTGTAACCAATTCCGCCGTCCGAGCACGATTCCGAGAGTGTCCCAAATCTCCATGTGTCCTAGTGTCCCTACACCCTCTTGGCCAGCACATTCTGAGACGTTGTTTACTCTCGACATACTGTCTTGCCATGGCATGAAATACTGTAGTGTTGTGTCCGTATCAGTGTCTGCAGTGTGGCGCTGCTGAAGCAATGTCGTTTTATGCAACCCGCAATATTATATCTGTCCTTCAAAAAGCACTTGCGACGTTTAAATATTATCTCGCTCGCTATGCTCAAGTTGATAGTCCTACAAAAAAGAATGAACAGAACATGTTTGTGGGAAATGGTACTGGAGACCACTGTTTTCCAGTTATGTGACAAAAACGCACGAAACTGACCTTGAAGCGTATCTCCACCCCAACTCTCATCCCTCACCAGTCATGATTTGTCGTATGTTGTTCGTGGCACTCCCTCCTACAAGAGTACAAAAATTTTCGAATAGACGAACTATTCCCATTATTCGAAGTTTTATGGTCTCTATTGATTGGAGTTTTACGCCACCAGCATAGTATGTTATTTACTTTACATTACTAATTTAAATGTGTCCATGAGGGTAATGAACGAAAAAATTGGGAATTTGTGGTAAGGGCTTATGGGACCAAACTCCTAAGGTCATCGGTCCCTAAGCTTACACACTACTTAACCTAACTTAAATTAACTTACGCTAAGGACGACACACACACTCATGCCCGAGCGAGGACTCGAACCTCCGACGGTGGGAGCTGCGTAATGAACGGAAAATGACATTTTTAAAAGACATGCTAAAACGATTTACGCTGACAGTTCGATCCAAAGTTAACACTTGTATGTAATGCAATGTATTGCGAATACATAGAAAGAAGGATCCTTTATTGTATGATTATATGATAGCAGAACAAACACTGGTAGCAGTTACTTCTGTAAAATATCTGGGAGTATTCGTACGGAACGATTTGAAGTGGAATAATATTATAAAATTAATTGCTGGTAAGGCGGGTGCCAGGGTGAGATTCATTGGGAGAGTCCTTAGAAAATGTAGTCCATCAACAAAGGAGGTTGCTTACGAAACACTCGTTCGACCTATACGTGAGTATTGCTCATCAGTGTGGGATCCGTACCAGGTCGGGTTGACAGAGTAGACAGAAAAAATCCAAAGAAGAGCGGCGCGTATCGTCACAGGATTATTTGGTAAGCGTGATAGCGTTATGGAGATGTTTAGCAAACTCAAGTGGCAGACTCTGCAAGAGAGGCGCTCTGCATCGCGGTGTAGCTTGCTGTCCCGGTTTCGAGAGGGTGCGTTTCTGGATGAGGTTTCGAATATATTGCTTCCCCCTCTTTATACCTCCCGAGGTGGTCACGAATGTAAAATTAGAGAGATTCGAGGGCGCACGGAGGCTTTCTGGCAGTTGTTCTTCCCGCGACCAATACGCGACTGGAACGGGAAAGGGAGATAATGACAGTGGCACGTAAAGTGCCCTCCGCCACACACCGTTGGGTGGCTTGCGGAGTATAATATAGATTTTGATGTAGATTGCGTAATAAGACCAGTCAGTGAAGACCAAAAATGGTCGAACATGGGAAATAATTCGTGCTGTCGCGAGTTTGTGTACAATGATAGGAGAGAGTGGCATGAACAACATACTAGGAATCCTGACCGATATGAGCTGCGCTGTAACTCGAAAATTACGACCTCCAGTGAAGACGTGCCAGTGAAGACGTACCCCCGTAAAATATTTAACTATATTGAATTTCCTACAAAAATGCCCTATTCATTTTTTTCTCTAGGACGAACAAAAAATGGTTCAAATGTCTCTGAGCACTATGGGACTTAACTGCTGAGGTCATCAGTCCCCTAGAACTTAGAATTACTTAAACCTAACTAACCTAAGGACATCACACACAGCCATACCCGAGGCAGGATTCGAACCTGCGACCGTAGCGGTCGCGCGGTTCCAGACTGTAGCGCCTAGAACCGCTCGGCAACTAACCGGCCTAACCGGCTTAGGACTAACAGTTCGCGCGTAACGAAGAAGAGAATATGAAAGTTCGCTCTCTTTTATGAATGCCAGCTATGACAATGCGGGCTGCATAAAGTGACAGTGGTATGGGCAGCTGAATCACACTGTATAAACGGCAGCAACGATCCTTCGGACATGGACGCATATGTGGTATTACACAGATACTGCAATACGGAAACTGATTTTGTTTTTAAGGGACTCTATCTTGACTGTTAAATGCATAAGACTTGCGGTTCCCTTACTGTGCGGAAAGAAACCGCGAGAGACAATGCGTCAGGCACGCGTGCTGCTCCCCCGCTGCCCAGTCCGCCAGTACTTCCGCCGGCCGCAGCAGTCCCTTGCGAGGAGGCAGGAGGGGCGGAAGAGGAAGGGATAGGGATAGGGATAGGGATAGGGCGGCGACGCAAGCAGCCGGCAGCAGCAGCCGGCCGGGCCGGGCCGGAGAATGTCTAATGAATTGCTTGTTTAATTAATTAGAGGCGGCGCCGCGCAGCCAAGGAGGAGCCCGCCATACGTCTCTGTCGGGCGGCGGGAGTGGCCCGCGGGCAGAGGGACGGGGCCGGGCTGGCCGGCTGGCGTCTGGGTAGGGTGGCCGCTCAAGTTGCGATCCTCACTTACTGCGGACGGGGTCAGCCGCGGCGCGGCAGCCAAGAATTTGGAGTTAATCGCGGCGCACAGTGGAAATATTGTTTCTGTTCTAAGGAAAAGGCTCGCTTGTAAACGATACCGAGTCGCATACTGAATCCCTCCTCATACCGTGTCCCTCCCTCGTCAGTCTGTATAACACGCCCGGGAGTATAAATGGGGGTGGGGGACCCTTAAACCGGTTGTCTCTTCTGCTTTTTTGACCGTGCGCCCTGTCCACACCACGTACCTGGTAATCCCGCGGCGGTCGTACTGTTCTGCTCCACACTGCCGCTGGCTTGTCTGAAATTATCTGTCGAAATATGCAAGCGAGTGAGGGGAGCCACTCATCGTCAGAACACAACACTGTTCTACGTCTGGTGTGAACAACTATATTCTGAGACGATTAAGGGAAATCGCAGGTTGCACTGTTTACATTCCAATTCATGAATGTTTATCCCAATTAACAATCTTCATGAAACTTCCTAGCGGAATAAAACTGTGTGCCGGACCGAGACTCGATCTCTGGACCTTTGCCTTTCGCGGACAAGTGCTCTACCAACTGAGCTACCCAAGCACGACTCACGCCCCGTCCTCACAGATTTACTTCTGCCAGTACCTCCTCTCCTACCTTCCAAACTTTACAGAAGCTCTCCTGCGAACCTTGCAGAACTAGCACTCCTGAAAGAAGGATATTGCGGAGACATGGCTTAGCCACAGCCTGGGGGATGTTTCCAGAATGAGAGTTTCACTCTGCAGCGGAGTGTGCGCTGATATGAAAGTTCCTGGCAGATTAAAACTGTGTGCCGGACCGAGACTCGAACTCGGTACCTTTGCCTTTCTGCAGTTTTAATCTGCCAGGAAGTTTCATATCCGCAGCAGAGTGAAAATGTCATTCTGGAACAATCTTCATGATTATCTGTCCGCAATATCACTCAGACGAGCGTACGCGTCACCGACACGACGCTGATGATTGTTGATGATGCGAAAGCCGAATGATCGAACGAATGCTCTTACGCTCGTCACACATACAAATATCTGGTAATAGTCCTCCTTGACACTAGTAATGATATAACACTGTTCATAAAGTTAATTTTTCAGTTCTCGGTTCTCACTTGTACGAGCGTGCGCGTAACCGTCGCGGCGCGGCTGATTGTTGATAATGCGGAAACGCGATGACCGAACGCACGTCCTTACGCTCGCTCCAAGACACTGGCGCTTGATTGCACTCTTTTGTGGTAACAAAATTTTTCTTGATTACATTAGTTCATTCTGGGAGACCGAACACAGCGCGGATGATTGATACAGTACGGTACGACATGCAACGAGAGGATAAATAAATACTTCATCAGCAGCAGTCCACATTTTTAAATTAATTCTTGACGCATTTTCCTCTGAATCATTTGCTTATTTTATCACTTTACTGTAATAGTACTTGTAGCATCACTTCAACTTCCATACTAACAATGCTACTCACATGCACAGCTACATACAACATAACATAACAGTTTCGTGTTCCGCGCTCGACTCGACAGACTCGGCTGCCCGCAAAGATACTACACAACTAAGCCAGCGATATGACAATACGCTTACAAGCCTTCTCACTAGTCTGATGCAGCCCGCGACGAATTCCTCTCCTGTGCCAATCTCTCCATCTCCGAGTAGTTCTTGCAATCTATATCCTCAATTATTTGCTGGATTTATTCCAATCTCTGTCTTGCTCTACAGTTTTTATCCTCTACAGCTCCCTCTATACCATGGAAATTATTCTATGGTGTCTCAACAGTTTTCCTAACACCAAGTGCCTTCTTCTTGGCAGTGTTTCCCATATATTCCTTTCCTCGCCGATTCTGCGCAGAACCTCCTCATTCGTTACCTTGTCAGTCGACCTGATTTTCAACATTCTTCTGTAGCACCACATCTCAAATACTTCGATTCTCTTCTGTTCCTGCTTTCCCACAGTCAATGTTTCACTACCGCACAATGCCATGTTCAAAAAGAACATTCTCAAAAGTTCCTTCCTCAAATTACGGCCTATGTTTGGTACTAACAGACTTCTGTTGACCAGGAACGTCTTCTTTGCCACAGCTAGTCTGTTTTTCATGTTCTCCTTGCGCCGTCCACCGTGGGTTATTTGGTTGTCCTCCTACCAGAATGCCTTAACTTCATCGTCTAAGGCGCTACAGTCATGGACTTTGAGGCTGGTTCTGGCGGAGGTTCGAGTCCTCCTTCGGTCGTGAGTGTGCGTATTTGTCCTTAGGATAATTTAGGTTTCGTAGTGTGTAAGCTTAGGGACTGATGACCTTAGCAGTTAAGTCCCATATGACTTCACACATATTTGAATATTTTTCTACTCCAAATGCGTATTCTTTTCTCATTAGGGTGTTCATTCCAATCAGCAGATCTCGTAATTCTTCTTCGCTTTCGTTCAGTGTTTATCTCTGCTGAGCATGGGTACATGATGTCGGACTATCTATACCTATCCATCTGTCCGACAAGACTTCAACCAGGAACTGCCACCCCGTGTGGCAGTGGACCACCTTGCTGGAATGCTACCTGTGGTTTAAATTCCTGTAACTGAGCAGTAACGTCGAATTACTACATCTTGAGATAAGCCGTTGTTCAGTGAAAAGGTGTGGCTCAATAACTGTATTGAGGGGTGCGCTACTGTACCACGACATATGGTTCTCCAACCTCCAGATTCAGTCTTTATGCCTGTTTACTTTCCCGGAGATGTGAAATGTTGCTCCGCCGGAAAGGAAAACTGTATTAAGGTACTCACTGCCTGTATCGATTCCCCAACTCGTTCCTAACAAAGTCAGCACGTCCTTACGTATCATCTGGCTACGAGTCTTGCAGGATTTGCACTTTCTACGCACCGAAAGGCAGTTATTTGTGTAAAATCTACATCAGAGTGCACTGAGGTCTGTATAATCCTCTGGAAACACAACCCGTTGATTTCTACGGACTGCGCTAAAATGCTGTACACACCGCATTACCTTTGTCGTACTCCCTCCAGGTCTAGCACTTCTTGCCCAGTCACCAAAATTGCCAGTCTCAAACTTTTCATGCCATCTTTTCACGCTGTTCACATCTGGAAGATCTCGAACACAGGCACCTCCAAACTGCCGCTAAACCCTAATAAGCCATCGTGTTTCATAGTACCATAAATCCAACTGCGCTTTCGCCTCCATAGCAACCACTATAGCAGCTGCACTCCCGTACTCCGCTACCTTGACAAGAGAGCGAGTGAGACAGGGAGAGCGAGGAGATATCAGAAGCTCTCAGAGCACGTGTAGAGCTGCATCCATAGAAACTTTATGAGTAAGGCTATGTTTTTCAAAACGGTATAGACTTGTTGAAGTGTATTCATAAACCAACTTTGAGTTAGGTTACCATTTTCAACAAACCGCACAGCTGTTTCTTGCATACATGAAATGTATTCGCAGTTGCGACTACGAAGAACCGTGAGCAGTATAAGGAAATGACGACAATGAAAACTTATGCCGGCCTGGGCCTCGATCGCGGGTTTCCCACTTTACGCGAGCGGTCGCCTTAACGGCTTCGACTATCCGCTTGCGACTCACTCAGACCCAAACTTCCACACGTCATCGTTTGTGCATCACAATCTGTACTCGTACATACATTATGTAATTCTCGTACAGAGGAGGACATTTTAAATGGAAGTTGTTGCCCGGCATCGTGGGTCTGTATTCCCATGAGTATCCTCGAGACGATATTGTTCTGATTAGCGATTCGTGTCGTAGTGCCCTCCAGCCAAACGTTTGCTCTTAAAGACGCCCTCAACTTTCACTCTGTGTAACGGGGATGACTCGCATCGCCCTGCCCTCATGCTTTGCTACACTACTGTGCAGACAACATTTTGCCGAAACTGGAACCACATGTAGACTTTTGTTTCCTCTTTAAATAGCTTAGCCATGGTCCGGTGAGTGCTAGACTCTACGTGTCTCGCCCGGAGGTAACATGCTGAAATGATTTTATGAAGGTCCACCTGCGTCAGACCCGTGAGGACCACAGGTTTAGAGGTCCCCACATGTAGCTCCAGAAACCGCTCCCACATGGAGAAATGTTAGACAGAAAAAGAAATATAGTACAGAAAACAGGTTAAAGATGGTTATAATCAGGATAAAAATGACTACAGATCCATCGAATCTCATATTCACTGACGTTTTATATTCTCATTAAAATTGGAATGCAAGAATGAATTATTCACACGTGGCACAATCGTACTTTGATTAAAAAACGTAAAATAGAAATTAAAAAAGGCCAAGACACGGCCGACGCCTTACAACTGAAATCTGTGAAGCTCAACGAATTCTACTTCAGTCCATTGAATCACTGCGTAAATGGCATCCATTCACAGTTAAAATTATGCACATGACAATTTCATTCAGAAAACATTTTGTAATAAGAATGACGACACAAACAATAACTTTAACAATAGCTACCTCAGCTGAAGGTGGGCAGTTCCCAGGAAATTATAGCAGAGCAAAGGGAGCAACAGGTGTTGATTTGGTTTGGTAACTTCAGAAGTCAATGTGTATGTTTGTCTCTGAGGAAGAATATATGGGGCACTGATGTTGGCGATAACGGCTTGTTTTTATTTTTGTGTGAATTTCTGTTTGTTACTGAAACCATTCAAAATTCCCCAGACGTAATACAATGGTGAGTCGAAATATTTCGACCACCTACTTAATGGCGTGGTTATTCCGCCTTTGGAACGCCGTACGACAGCGATTCTCCGTGCCATGTGTATCACGATCAAATACAGAGCTGCAAGGTACTGGTTAAAGGTGGGGAGACTAGATAAGGTACACACAATAACCGGTGTGCCGATAGAGACGATACGTCACCTTAAAAGTTGGTGTTTGGATACATGGAAAGGTGAGTGTGATGTAAGTGATAAGGGACGTAGACTGCACGACTTCCTCCCTGACATAAGGGAGCGGTTGAGAATGAGACATATCGATCCCAGCCGCGGTATGGTACATTTCTCAACCGGACACGGACCTTATCCTACGCACTTAAACCGCGTGAGTCTGAGGCAGACACCTATATGCACATGCTGGAAGAAGGTTCCCCAGAACACACAGCAATAAGAGACGAAGAACAATGGGCACAATTAAACGCACTGACAAACAGTATTTCAAAAACAACACATGAAGAGTACATGCGGACACGACATTACAGACATGCCTATGTACAGCGTAACAACAATCTCTAGAGGATGGACAGCGATACCCACAGTGACAGCGGAAATAGTGACAATGAGGAGGAACAGGAGGAGGAAGCTGAGATGTGACAGTAAATGAGCAAAAGTGCTGGCGATCTAGCCAAGAAAACACCAAATGCTGTACATGGATGGGCACCTAAAGTAGTTAATACATAGGATTAGTAATAAATAGGATAAGCAACATTATTTCTCTACTAATAACCATTTGTGTGTGTGTGTGTGTGTGTGTGTGTGTGTGTGTGAGACAGGCGGTCAACGGCTCGAAGAAACCATTCGGGGTATTCACCGTCACTAACATTGGGTGATGGTACTAACAAATCTTTCCTCTATCCTATCTTCTTTTTATATTCTTCTTAAAAAACAACAAAATTTTATTTATATTTCAACCTTAAATTATAGATATTTTGAAAAGTATCATTCTTTGTAAATCTTGTAGATAAAACATAAGAAAAGAAAACTGTAAAAAGATGAAAAACGAAAATTGTCAGATGTACGACCTGTTTTAAACATCAGGTACCCGGTCTATAATTTGGAAATAAATAAATAAATAAATTCGACTTGTCAGTGGTAGGTTTCCGGAGGTTGACTGCAGGCTCTGAACCGGCCTCCTTCTAACCAATACACGGCCATCATCGGCCCCAAACCAGAGCCAGCTTTCAATATAAAACATATTGGACCTCCACCCTACTCGCCAGTGAGCTCTCGCTTGATACCACTGAAGTTACAGACATATCTACGCACAGCTCACTCAATTCCCGTGAATTACGGACCGACAGTGGAGTGGAGTTGGCGCCGCGATAGCGTCCCAACATGCCATCCTTCCGGTTCAGATTAGGAGAATTTGACGTCCAGGATAATGACGTGAGTTCAGTACAATGCTACACAAGTCACTGTATAACGATTGAGGCATCCTGAAACGCACATTTTCCTGCTGAAAGATAACCTCGCCGTCGGAGAAGACATAAATGCCCTATATTAATGCTACAGGCCCCGTGACAGCAAAGACGGAAGCCTACGTAGCATACGGTAGCACGGCATCTGTAGGCCTGCCTCCGATGCCCGGTGCATATTTAGAGTAGCCGTCCACCTGGGTGACAGCGTATTTTTCGACCAACAAGAAACGAGGTCATCCGACCAGATGACAAGTTTCCATTGATCCACGGTCCAATCTTAATGATAGAATGTCCCCTGCAGCAGTAATCGAGGACGTTATTGGGTCATCATGTGAACATATAAGCTTCGTCTGCTGCGAATCCACATGATCAGCAACCTGAACTGAACGGCATGGATCAGAACTAGTGTTAATGCACCAGTATTGTCTTTGTTGTCAGATGTGCCACACGGATCGCCACCTACCGGCTGTCCGCAGCTCGTGGCCTAGAGGCTAGCGATGCTACCTCTGGATCACGGGGTCCCGGCTTCGATTCCCGGTCAGGTTGCGGATTTCCTCTGCCCGGGGCCTGGGTGTTTGTGTTGTCATCATCATTTCATCATCATCCTCATCATTCGTCACAGTGGCTATATTGGGAGGTGAAAAAAATTGGACTGTGGAAAAATTGGGACTTCGTACGGGCGCTGATGACCGCGCATTTGGGCGTCCCACAGACCAAACATCATCATCATCGCCTATCCCGCTTTTCAGATCGGTACGCCGAGCCACCACGTTCTATAATATGGCGCGGATACCCAAGATCTTGTCGCCTACTCGTTTTCTTACCCTCCTTCATCTACTTTCCACGTACGACGGCGGTTTGGAAAGTCTCGTAAAAAAGCAAGGAAAAATTTTTCGTAAGCAACTCATCTTATTTCTCAATATAGTCTCCTTCTTCGTGAAGAGATCTTCCACCGGAAAAATAGGTTTTATCAAACGCTGCAAAATACTCGTTGATTGCTCCTTTCAGTTTCCATTTTGATGAAAGTTTCTACTCAGACAGTCAAACATTCAAATTAAGTAAGAGGAAGGAGTCACTCTGGGCTAAATCTGAGGACGAGGAATCATTTCACAGTCCAGTTCATGCACTTTCACCACTGTCTTCGCTGATGTTTGGGATCTGTATTATGCCGGTGAGAGGACAAAAAATGGTTCAAATTGCTCTGAGCACTATGCGACTTAACTTCTGAGGTCATCAGTCGCCTAGAACTTAGAACTAATTAAATCTAACCTAAGGACATGACACACATCCGTGCTCGAGGCAGGATTCGAACCTGCGATCGTAGCGGTCGCGCGGTTCCAGACTGAAGCGCCTAGAACCGCACGGCCACTCCGGCCGGTCGGTGAGAGGACACTTTCTTGTGTTCCAACCTTGGTCTTTTTTAAGCAAATCCAAGTTTCAAACGATCCGTGAGTGAATGATATGCTCCACTTATGATCCTTCCTCGGAAATCCCAAAAAGCAATGGCTCCCACGTTACCAGCTGACAAAATGGTCTTTGCCTTCTTCGGTGCACTTTCACCAGCCTTCGTCCATTCTTTTGTTTGCTGTTTTGACTTTGGTGTATAATATTGGATTTAGGTTTCATTATCAGTCACAAATCGGCGCAAAAAGTCTTGCGGATTGCGAATAAACAATGCCAGAGACTGTTTTGAGATGTAGTGCTGAATGCGCTTTTCGTCGACTGTGAGTGATCATTGCACCTTCCTATAACACAGCTTCTTCATAGCCAATTGTGCTTGCAGTATATTTTGGACTGGCTAACTTGGGCTGCCAACAGCCTTAGAGAATTTTTATTCGGAGGCATTGCATAATCATGTAAATGATTTTGTCAGCGGTTCCCTTTGTGGTGACATCAGCTGGACGACCGGAATGCTCTTCGACATCGATGCTTGTTGGAACACGTTTAGACTCATTAACCGAATAGTACACAACTGGCCTTTAAGATTGTTACACCAAGAAGAAATGCAGATGATAAACGGCTATTCCTTGGACAAATATATTATACTAGAACTGACATGTGATTACATTTTCACGCAATTTAGGAGCATAGGTCCTGAGAAATCAGTACCCAGAACAACCACCTCTGGCCGTAATAAGGGCCTTGATATGCCTGGGGATTGAGAGAAACAGAGCTTGGATGGCGTGTACAGGTACAACACTATACCACAGTTCATCAAGAGTAGTGACACAGTTCATCAAGAGTAGTGACTGGCGTATTGTGACGAGCCAGTTGCTCGGCCACCATTGACCAGACTTTTTCAATTGGTGAGAGATCTGGAGAATGTGCTGGCCAGGGCAGCAGTCGAACATTTTCTGTATCCAGAAAGGCCCGTACAGGTCCTGAAACATGAGGTCGTGCATTATCGTGCTGAAATGTAGGGTTTCGCAGGGATCGATCGAAGGATAGAACCACGGGTCGTAACTCATGTGAAATGTAACATCCACTGTTCATAGTGCCGTCAATGTGAACAAGAGGTGACCGTGATGTGTAACCAATGGCACCCCATACCATCACGCCGGGTGATACGCCAGTATGGCGATGACGAATACACGCTTCCAATGTGCGTTCACCGCGATGTCGCCAAACACGGATGCGACCATCATGATGCTGTAAACAGAACCTGGATTCATCCGAAAAAATGACGTTTTGCCATTCGTGCACCCAGGTTCGTCGTTGAGTACACCTTCGCAGGCGCTCCTGTCCATGCTCTAGCGTCAAAGGTAACCGCAGCCATGGTCTCCGAGCTGATAGTCCACGCTGCTGCAAAGGTCGTCCAACTGTTCGGCAGATCGTTGTTGTCTCGTTGTTGTCTTACAAACGTCCCTATCTGTTGACTCAGGAATCGAGAGGTGGCTGCACGATCCGTTACAGCCATGCGGATATGATGCCTGTCATCTCGACTGCTAGTGATACGAGACCGTTGGGATCCAGCACGGCGTTCCGTATTACCCTCCTGAACCCACCGATTCCATATTCTGCTAACAGTCATTGGATCTCGACCGACGCGAGCAGCAATGTCGCGATAAGATAAACCGCAATCGCTATACGCTTCAATCCTACCTTTATCAAAGTCGGAAAGGTGATGTTACGCATTTCTCTTCCTTATACGAGGCATCACAACAACGTTTCACCAGGGAACGCTAGTTAACTGCTGTGTATGAGAAATCGGTTGGAAACTTTCCTCGTGTCAGCACGTTGTAGGCGTCGCCACCGGCGCCAACCTTGTGTGAATGCTCTGAAAAGATAATAATTTGCATATCACAGCATATTCTTCCTGTCGTTTAAATTTCGCGTCTGTAGCACGTCATCTTCGTGGTGTAGCAATTTTAATGGCCAGTGGTGTATATGGTCTTCACTGACGTTGCATAGCCTGCGTGAAGTTTGACGAATTCTGTTTTGTTGCGTGTGACCGTCCAGTTCTCCAAATGAAACTTTTAATATGAGTACGAAACTCGGTTTTCTCCATTTTTGTCGCCGTCGACACACTGACCATTTCAGACTGCCGTTAACAATGAACTGCACACCGTATAATGTCGAAATTCTTTGTACGATGCTTGGAATGATCGAGCTTACGAACCATGAAGGCGCGACAAATGATGTTCCATTCTTTGAAGGACATTTACCAGACTTATCAAACCGACCTCGTAGGCTCTCAACAGTAGCGCGCAAACAGCTGACCAGCTTCGACGTTTCCGAGATGCTTGTTCCATAACTATCTGCCTCTTGTTAAAGTCACTTCCGACAGTGGATATTCCCATTTGGAGCTCCTACCGGTGCTGGAATGATTCTCTTAGTTGTCTTTGCTCCCCTTATGTACTTTTCTTAGCGCGCCACGTACCCGATATGCCACCAAGACCATTCAGTTGGCAGTGGCATGTTTCGGCTCATCAGTGTACGAAGCCGTAAACCTGCTACCCCGCGCACCGGCCGCCTGCGACACGAGCGACGCCCGGCAGCTGGACGACGCAGGAGGCCGGGGTGGCCCGTACGAGGCACGCGCCGGCGCTCCTCGGCATAGCTGGCAGCTACAAAGCCGGCGAGCAGGCCGCGGCATGGCATCCAAGACGCGCGCCGCCAGTCTTAGCGCTAATCTCCGCAGAGTGGCCCGGACTTGCACCTCGTGTAGCAGCGCCGCCTGCGCCGTGTTCGACACGGCGGCTCCCCTCCGGCACAGCCGAGGGCAGCCCGCTAGACCGAACCCGATGGCGTGTTTACCGAGGGGCGCGCCAGCTCTGTTAACTCCTCGGCTCACCGCGCGAATCCCGGTAGGCCTGTACCGCTGACTGTCAGCCTCGGCACCTGCTGACGTGTCGGCGCAATTGCGAGATGCTAACAAAAGTTTACTACGCCCCGTTTTCGGAGCTTTCGTGGTGTACCGCGAGATCCTACTGGCAGCTGCAGACAAAATCTGCCCACTCTTGGCGAATGATGCACGCGAGACTATGGGACTTACTGCCCCACATTGTTACTCATTTACATTTATAAGCGCACTTGAACAATTCTCTCTGTACTGTCACACTATTAAAAGCACACTCTGAGAGGGTGTCCGCAGCTCGTCGTCTAGAGGCACCGGCACGGTAGCTCACAGTGTTCGGGCAGAGGATTAGCTACCATCTGTAATAAAAAAACAACTGAGTGAACGGATCAACGAAGAACCTGAACGCGTGTCATCGGACATCCGCTCCGAACAAATTCCACGAACAATATAGAACAAAATAAGACAAAAAAAAGCGGTAGCTTTCTCGCTTCCCGCGCATGGGGTCCAGGGTTCCATTCCCGAAGGGGTCAGGGATTTTCCCTGCCTCTAGATGACTGGATGTTATTGTGTTGTCTTCATCATCATCATTCATCCCCTTTACGGTAGGAGGAAGGCAATGAAAAATCACCTCCGCTTCGACCTTGCCTAGTCGGCAGTGCGGGTCTCCCGCATCGTTCCCTCGCTCCTCGGAGTATGAGACCTCATCATCATTATCATAATCATCATCAGCAGCAGCAGCAAGGTTCGGGAGGCTAGCTTTGACCTGCGAGACAGGGTTAAAATCATCTTTTTTTATTCCAATGTATGTTTTATTGATTTAGATGTTTATCACATGAATGTGCCGTCAGTTTGAATAAATTCGGTCTCAATTCAGGTACGGTCCAGCGTCGATCAGTAATACACTGAAACTGGTATAAGCATGCGTATTCAAATACAGAGATATGTAAACAGTCAGAATAAAGTGCTGCGGTCGACAATGTCTGTATAAGACATCAAGTGTCTGTCGCAGTTGTTAGGTCGGTTACTGCTGCTACAATGGCAGGTCATCGAGGTTTATGTGAGTTTGAACGTGATGTTAGAGTCGGCGCACAAGCGATGGGACACATCTCGGAGGTAGCGATGAAGTGTGGATTTTCCCGTACGACCATTTCACGAGTGTGCCGTGAATATCAGGAATCCGGCAAAACATCAAATCTCCGAGATCACTGCGGCCGGTATAAGATCCTGCAAGAACGAAACCAACGATGATTGCAGAGAAGCTTTTAACGTGACAGAAGTGCAACCCTTCCGCAAAATTGCTGCAGATTTCGATGCTAGGCCATCAACAAGGGTCACCGTGTGAACCATTCAGCGAAACATCATCGACAGGGGCTTTCGGAGCCGAAGGCCCACTCGTGTACCCTTCGTGAAAGCACGACACAAAGCGTTACGCCTATCCTGGGCTCGTCTACACCGACATTGGACAGTTGATAATTGGAAATTGTTGCCTGGTCGGACGAGTCTCGTTTCAAATTGTATCTAGCGAATGGACGTGTACAGATATGGAGACAACTTCATGAATCCATGGACCCTGGATGTCAGCAGGGGACTGTTCAACCTGGTGGAGGCTCTGTAATGGTGTGGTGAGTGTGCAGTTGGAGTGATATGGGAGCCCTGATAACGTCTTGATACGACTCTGACTTGTAACACGTACGTAAGCATTCTGTTTGATCACCTGTATCCATTCATATTCATTGTGCATTCCGACGGACTTGGTCAATTCCAGCAGGGCAATGTGGCGCCCCACACGTCTAGAGGTGCTACAGAGTGGTTCCAGGAACGCTCTTCTGAGTTGAAACACTTCCACTGGCCATGAAACTCCCCAGTCATGAACATTACTCAGCATGTCTGGGAAGTCTTGCCACGTGCTGTTTAGAAGGTATCTCCACCCCCTTGCACTCTTACAGGTTTATGGACAGCCCTGTAGGATTCATGGTGTCAGTTCCCTCCACCACCACTACAGACATTAGTCGAGCCCATGCCACGTTGTGCTGCGGCACTTCTGCGTGTTCGCGGTGGTCCTACACAATATTGTGCAAGCGTACCATTTTCTCTGACTTTTCAGCAATAGAATGCCATAGGAATCGTAACTGTCTTTCCACCCTACAACGAAAGTTACAGCAAGTACGGTATTCGATACATGAAACATGCCTGACAGGTGCCTGAAAGAAGAGAGATTAGTGTTTTGAAATCGTTTGTAGATACATAAGATAAACATCAAAATAAAGAAATAACAGTTGAAAGCCCTATGAATATTCGAAAGTAGCCGACTCCGTTGAAGAAACTGTCTCTAATACCCAACCAGTAACAAATGCCTGTAGATAACTACCAAAAATATTTCGACGTCTAACTACTCTAACCACTCTACTGGATAAAAATTCTACACAATTAAAAAATGCATCTACCGTCCACTGGCTCCTAAAGGCCTGCGTCAAAATCTTTATAGAGACGATACAGGATTAGTAACTTTTATTTCTCGTGTAAAAACAAAAATCTGCCTAAAAGTACTTTAGAAATAGGATTAAAAACATTCTCGACCGCACTACATCATTTGTTTATAGTGGATACCGGTTTTGTTCAGAATATTACCGTCCTCAGATTCATGTATATCGTCATGGGAGGCGGTGGCGATGAACGGAGCATGTGTTATGACTCCATGAACGTCCGTTGTGTCATAAAACGTGTTCCGTTCACCGTCACCACCTGCCATCATGGTATGAATCGTCTGAAGATGATGACGTCCTGACCGAGACCGGCAACAACTGTACATGAATGTTTCATAGCCATCGAGACTGTTTTCGAGCCAGGATATCAAATGAAACACCTTTCAGCCATCTACTTTCCAAACTTATTTTATTTGGCGACCAGTTTCAGCGATTTACTACGCGAGCTTCAGGCCCCTGACCGACATGTAGAATGATTTCAGCTTGGTTCTGGTCAAAACAGGGACCAGCAATGCTGGTATTAGTAGAATTATGCTTGCTATAGCGGTCACATCACCCATCATCTGCCGACTCTCTATTTTTAATGTACGATTCAGCCTGCCAGTTTAACGTCAGTGCATGAGTAACCTAACCAAAAACAAAACATTTCAAGTTCACACGGAAACGAATGTAACGTTTTTGGTTCAGTTAAACATAGACAAGCCCGTCACTTACTTTCTTCTTTCTTATGGGGGTCACAGCATGTATCAAGTCGAAGAACCACATATTTATATTCATCCAAGTTTTTGCTGTTATTGACAGTTTGTTAACTCGTTATATTTACATCTTAAGAAGACCGTTTCAGCAATTTTTGCCGTAAATTTAGACAACATTGTCTATGGAGTACAGCGATCTGTTGCTATATTTAGGTTAAAGTCAACAGTCGAGATCGCAATAATATTTTTAATTTACCGGTTACGGCTTATGTTAAAGCTACCCTCAGAACCTTTTGTTCCGCTATGGCTGGTTCTGGCGGATCCTCAGTTTTCTCGTGATACCGCGATCGTACACTCACAAGTGTGAGGGTGCGCCTTTCAACTTTTTCGTAAGAGGAGACGTGGTGTGGCGCCTTTCGTAGATTGCCATTTTGTTTCCGGTTCGAAGTGATGAACCCATCTTTCATCGCCTGTGACGATGATCGGCACTATATTGTCACGATCAACCTCGTAAAGCGCATGAAAATCTGCAGAGATGGTCCTTCGTCGGTCTTTATGGTCTAGTATTGCGACACTGGTTGGGTAGTAGAGACAGTTTCTTCCACGGAGTCGGCTACTTTCGAATATTCATAGGGCTTTCAACTGTTATTTCTTTATTTTGATGTTTATCTTATTCCTCACCAGGAGTCCATCGGGCACACACGTTTGATCACACCAACTGAAGGCGAGTGTGTCAGCACAGCGAAAAGAGACGTCCAGTTGAGCAGCAAGATGTTTGTGATCCATCGATCACCTCCAATTAGTGTCCGCACGTTACAGTTCTCTGCTGCTGGCCGGCACGCGAAAGATTGGACAAGTTTGCACGACCTTGCTGCGACGATGACACACGCCTCACCGTGCTTTTGTTCACTGCCAGATCTCCGTAGACATTCTGCGAACTCTCATGAGTATCTCCGATCTTCTGGTTTCCCGCCAAAGGAAACTCAGATCTCTCTCCCTGGAATGCGCCTCCGTTGCAGACGACACTTTGAAGGCTACGTATAGGGCCTCTACTTACGGGAAATTCATGTAATTGTATTGGCTGAAGCGGGAATAATCCACCATGACCGAGAAAAAATTCCACATTTTTTTCAGTCAAAAGTGACCCTGAAAAAAATAGTGTGCCATTACTTATTGAACGCCCCTCGTAATAGTGCGTAATAAAATACACTTTTAATATGCGAACGATATGTTCGTTGAGAAGTAGTGTTGCCTTAGCTGTGTGACGAAGATTAAGCTTTGTGTGCACCTTTCGCCGTGAACCAGCATGCAGATATAGGGCCTCTTAGCGGGTCTCCTCCAGCTCCAGCAAGTGGTGCGGCCCTCGAGCGGCAATCGATGCTGGGGGCAGCTCCTCGGCGGCGGTGGCGACGGCGGCGACGGCGGCGGTGGCGGGGCTGTCCACAAGATGTCTTGAGGCGAGCCGCGAGCCGCAGCCGCAGCCGATACCGCGCCGTAGCGCCGCAATTACTGCCCGCTCGCCTCTGTGCTCACCCCGGCCGCCCTCCTAACCCTTCCCAGGCCCAGCCAACGCGGCCATTACAGAGGAGCTCTGCTAGCCTAGACGACGGCTTCTACACTTATCAAACGCCAATAAAAGGCTCCTATTGTCAATCATTACTCTTCTTCCGCCCGTGTAACATACGAGGAAATCTTTACTAACGCCATAGGACAGTTGCAGCATGTACAAGCACTACTTTGCTAGTAACGAATCAGTTCCATTCTAACTTGATGCGACAACCTTTAGTATTACTTCCTTCCCTACATACTGAACAAATTCCCCTTTCCGTCTGGTTTTAATTCATTTTGGCCATTAAAATGCTAAGACCATGAAGATGGCGTGCAATAAATGTTAAATTGCCATTGTTATTTTACGAGGCGTATTCCGAAAGAGCGGCCCGATCGGTTGCGAAATGGAAACCGCAGTGAAAATCAGAATTGTTTTACTTGCGATAGTTAGCCACATCTTCCAGCAATGTCTGTACATAGTCGCAACTCCGTCTGAGGCATCTGTCGTAGCGTTGTACCAAATTTCCAATACTCTCGTCATAGAAAGCATTCGCCAGCACTTTTCACCGATTCTCTCTGCCGACCTGCAATTCGTTGTCCGTGCCAAAATGTTGACTTCGTAGTCAGCGGTTCATGTCAACAGAGATGAATATCAGAGGGAGCAAAGTGTGGGCTCTATGGAGGGAGATCAAACACTACCCATCGAAAACGCTGTAGGGGTGTCCTCATTGCCCCTGTAGAGTACGGCCGAGAACCGTCATGAAGAAGGAAATGCCTGACAGTTGTGTGGGCTGCATCAGATCGGGTGAAATCTCTCACGCGCACTCATACTTGGTGGGAGACACTGTTTTCTAGGCGTCTCGACGTGGTCACTGGGAGCTCAGAACTGAAAAGACAGACTTGAAGCAATCCACAAGCCTACTAGAGACATTGTCTAACACACCTATGCAAAGCTTTTTTCGGATTTTTGCTGTGGTTTCCATTTCGCCACCGATCGGACCTTACTTTCGGAATACGCGTCGTACAAGTTCCTCTGGGGTTTATAACTTACGCCATGTAGCCTACTGCCTACTTCTACATTTATATGTACATGGCTACTTTGTAAATCGCACTCAAGTGCCTGACCGAGGGTTCATCGAATTACCTTCACACTAATTCTGTATTAAGCCACTCTCGAACAGGGTGCGGCAAAAACGGATACCTATATCTTTCCGTGCGAGCTCTGATTTCCCTTATTTTATTACGATGATCGTTTCTCCCTATGTAGCTCGGCGCCAACAAAATATTTTCGCATTCGGAGGTGACTGAAATTTCACGACAAGCTTTAAATTTCATGAGAAGATCCCGCTGCAACGAAAAACCCCTTTGTTTTTACTGATTTCCACGCCAAGTCCTTGTATCATGTCCGTGACACTCTCTCCCCTATTCCTCTATAATACAAAACGTGCTTCCCTTCTCTGAACTTTCTCAACGTACTCTGTTAACCATATCTGATAAGTATCCCACGCCGCGCAGCAGTACTCCAAAAGAGAACAAACGAGCGTAGCATAGGCGGTCTCTTTTGTAGATCTGTTGTATCTTGTAAGCGTTCTGCCAATGAAACGCCGTCTTTGTTTCATCCCCCCCACATCGTATTCTGTGTGTTCTTTCCACTTCTATTTGCTTGTAATCGTAATTCTTAGGTATTTAGTTGAATTTACGGCCTTTAGATTTGATCTATTTATCGTGTAACCGAAGTTTAACGGGTTACTTTTAGAGCTCATGGAGATGACCTCACATTTTTCATTATTTAGGGTCCATTTCCAATTTTCGCACTGTACAGATATCTTTTCTAAATCGTTTTACAATTGGGTTTGGTCTTCGGATGACTTTACTAGGCGATAAACGACAGCATCGTCTCCAGACAGCCTACGACAGCTGCTCAGTTACTTACATGAAATGGAAAAGTGTTTAGAAATGCCTTCGGTAATACCACTGGAGGAAAAGTTGTATTTTCTAAATTGGAAAAATACTGATATTGTTATTCTGTAAAAAAAAATTGTAGTAAAATCTTATGGGACCAAACTGCTTAGGTCATTGGTCCCTAGGCTTACACACTGCTTAATCTAACTTAAACTAACTTATGCTACGGACAACACACACACTCATGTCCGAGGGAGGACTCGAACCTCCGACGGAGGTTATTGTTATTCTGTATGATATTTGCCTTGCGAGGTGCAGGGGCTAGTAGTGTATTTAACATTAAATTCTTCTAGAATCTACATATGTAAATGATGCTCTAAGCCTCCCCTATTCTAACTCCGACTTTTGCTGTTGCACATGGATTAAAAAGAAACGCGAACTGACTGTAATCGACCCTGCAAGTGGAGTAGAAAAGAGTTTGGCACCTGCAATAATTTAATTTGATAAATAAGTTAAATAAAGGAAAGTTTCATTAACGTAGTGAGAAATGATAGGGTTGGTCTACCGATTAACAGAATGAAAGTTCTGTCCAAAATAACAATATGATTTATTATGACTAAACTCAAAATAATAAACAAAACATATGAAACATTTACAATGCATCAAATTGGCTCAAATTGGATACTCAAATAAATGCTGTGAGGGTGAAGTTGTCCCTAATCTAGATTGTGACATTTATGACGAAGTGGTATGTGGAGCCAATTCTTAAGAGAAACACACAGCCAACCCAACGTTAATTGCTGCTACAGTAGTGAGAACTCGGACAATGAACACCCAAGACAGAACGAAGTTAGATAAGACGAACGGGCACTCTGCTGAGCTCTGATTATCACCTAGCAAAATTGCCTGCTTTGCCGGTGCTGCGGACGTACATTACCAAGCTGTCTCCTTAACTGCAAGGACACGATCTGGCGTACCGGAGGCGATGGCTGGTTGCTTCTACGTCCCGTCGTGGTGATGATAATGTCGCGAGTATAGCCCGAAACAAATTATCCTGGTCTGGTTGTTCCAGACTAAAGACTTCCTAGCAACACAAATGCGCCTCTGAGGGGACGAAGAAGGCTCGCCACACAATCACTGACGGAACACTGATTGAGTTTAACAAGCGAAGCCACACAGTAACTCCGATACAGTCAACTTTAGCCAAAACTGCTAAAGACAGACAACATAGGCCGCTTGTACGCAGAACGCTCAATTGCCAACTGTATTCGTCAAACAGTTACAATTAAATAAAAGTGTATTAGGCAGCCAACGGAAGGCAGGGTGTCCAGAGCAGCGAGAGCTCAGTCTTGTAACCTACTCCGACCGAAAGGCGAGAGCCGACCCCACAAGAGCACCTATACAAACCGAACACAGAACATTCCCGCCGCCACGACAGTGGCCGTGGTTAAACGTACCAATCAGCAACTCTAAAACTGGCGGAAAATTCCACTCCATTGCTGAAGCACTACCATTCCACCAATGGAGATTCTTGGCGCCAATTTCTGCGTCGATTTTGCTACGTCACAGAGCTATGCCCTGAGCAAGCTGATCACAGTTACGATTTTGCAGAAAACGCGGGAATTTGACCGCCAAGACTGCCTGGGAACACAAGTCATTCCCACGCCTCACTGGTAGCCCGCCAGAAAGTGTTTTCGCTAAGTTTCTGCGAAATAACGGAATCTCTAGCCCAGCCGCTCCTTCAGGCCCCAGTGGGTGTGTCTCCGCCGCTCTTATGACAATGTCGGCGTCTGGAAAGCATTCACTCGACTCCCTCACACCTGTCGGCTTAACCCTTTCAAGACCAACAGAGCCCGACTGTCACTGGACCACCCGGGTGACGAGAGACGCTGTGTGGGAAGTCCGCGTGTGAAGGAATAGCGACTTTTGACCGCATGCAATTAGAGAGGAAGATCGAATTACACAAAGATAGGAATATGAGAGGGGGCTCATGCCACCTCTCAGGCTTGCTGAATAATCCACGTGAAAATAACTCTCATTTATTGAAATAAGCTTTCTTTTATGAATTATGATAATAGGAAGTTTATATACATTAGCCTCACGTATTTCCTTGAATTAGGCTTAAGTCAAAGTTACTGATAGACTATAACATTGTCTCTGTGTGGTAATATTAATACCGAGTTTAAACACATAAAAAATTGTGCACTGTATAGCCGTTATAGAACATCGGACTTTGTATATTACGAACGAATGAAGCGAGTTCTCGTTTGCAGATACTAAAATTACTGTCACTTCAAAAAGTCGAACAATAGTCCACACTTCCACACAAGCATCAACTAGTACAGTTACTGAGCTCACCACTATTTACGAAAATAACGTTTTAAGAGGGACCTATGCAGAGTCTCTCAAACACTTGAATGAATGACAAGACTTATTTTATTCTGGCACTGTTAATATAAAACAACTCACACTTACATCAAGGTGCGACATCATGTAGACAGAGAATCAGAACAGGATACAGAATTATAAATCATCGTCGTATATCCATTCTGTTAAAAACAATCTAGGTAGAAGTACGAACATTACACAAGAATATCTTTGGATTATTGTTACCCCTTGTTAATTACAATGTTGTCTTCGGCACTTTGCCGATACATTAAACACTTAACATCTTTTATGTTATTCAGTAGGACAACAAAGATAAGATAAGGGAGATTGGGGCTCGTACGGAGGCATATAGGCAGTCGCTTTCCCTCGTTCTGTTTGGGAGTGGAACAGGGAGAGAAGATGCAAGTTGTAGTACGAGGTACCCTCCGCCACGCACCGTATCGTGGATTGCGGAGTATGTATGTAGATGTAGGTGTAGATAACTTCAAAATACAGCTTAAAATACAAAATAGTTAACGGCAGTAAAAGGCGCGCCAACTGGTTCAAAAACACAGCTGTGGGAAAACTACAAGACATACACAAAATAGATTCATGTCGGCGAATAGCGGACCTGTTCAAGATTTTTATTTACTTTATAGGCTCTCTACCTGTCTCCTAGTGGTGTGCTCTGCAGATAAGCCACAGGGCGTATTATGAATCGAAACTTAGAGATGCTCTAGCTACTGACAAATGCCGTTTTCCAGCCTGTCATTTAGTTTTCATTCAATAGTCTTCTTAAATCCTACACGTAAATATCAATAACCCCGAACATACGGCTGATAATCATTTCAGCGCCACCACACAAAAGTAGTTTGCAATAACGCCACCGCCGGCCGAAGTGGCCGTGCGGTTAAAGGCGCTGCAGTCTGGAACCGCAAGACCGCTACGGTCGCAGGTTCGAATCCTGCCTCGGGCATGGATGTTTGTGATGTCCTTAGGTTAGTTAGGTTTAACTAGTTCTAAGTTCTAGGGGACTAATGACCTCAGCAGTTGAGTCCCATGGTGCTCAGAGCCAGAGCCAGCCAATAACGCCACCCACATTCTGAATGTAATGAAAGATTACGAAGTGACTTCTTCATTTAGAAATCTCATTTTAATTTTGATTGTCCTGTTATGTCGGAATACGACAGTAGAACGTATGCGACCAATCGAGACTGCGGTATATCGATACGCGATATGGTTGCTCGTAACTGCCAAGTGCGTATGTAATCGATGCATTTAGAAGTGTTGTTCAGAACTTCAGCGGCACCACGTGACTAGAGCTCGAGAGACCAGACATAATGTTCGCTCATGCTGGATCATATAACTATGACAGATTCCTTGGGTCAGGAAACAGATTACTTGCAGCTAGGCAAGTATCCACACGAACCCTGCGACGTCTGGAGCACCATGGACTATCAACACAGCGGCCGTTGTTGCTGTTTCCTTTGACTGGTAGTACAGAGAAGCGCATCGACAGTGTTGCATCCAGCGACAACACTGGCCATACCAGGGCGGAACTACGTTGTTCCTTAGGCGTCGCTCGGCTCTGCATACAGCATCAGTATGGACGCGTCTGTCTGTGGGGACGCCGAGAGTCTCACGGGTATAGCACCTGATGTAATTGGGTAGAGAACCGTTGGGTACACCACACGATCACTTCTGTACAGTATAGTCCGTAATTTGGACGACAATGACTACAGTTATGAGGTGTTGAGCCCGGTGCCTAAGCCACATCTTCCAGATCTCCACGAAGTTATTGTTCAAGAAGATAACTCCGAAACTCATGTTTCTGGCGCCGTCCTGACCTACCTTGACGCGGATATTCGAGTGTTTCCCTGACTAGTGCGTTCTCCACATCTCTTACCCACTGAAAACACCTGGCCGTGGTTTGCCGAGAGGCTGGAGCACCACCACTCACCAGTCACTACGATTAATGAACTATGGTACAGAGTTGTATAAGAACGTAGTGACGTATGTCCACCAAACTCATTTAGACTCATTACCGATCTTCGCTGGAGCTATGTTTCTGCCTGTGCTGGCAGTTTTGTATAGTAAATTTTGCACCCCACAAATCCCTAGATCACATAAGAATTTAATTATTAATTTCTCCTAATATAATGCACGTCCAAAGCAGGTAAAATTTCGCTGTTTTATGTGTTTCCTTGTGCTGCAGTTTACATAATTCTTCGGATTGGAAATGCTTGAAATCTTTTCAATTTTCAGTTTTTCGATGTATTTCTCCATTTTCGAAAATCAACAACTTTTCCGTGAAATTTCAGCTGAATATTACTTTTTTTTAAAAGTGACAAGTTGCTTAGAAATTACAGGCAACTGAAGAAGTTATTGCAAGAGAGACCAAATTTGTAGGCATTTTCTTCTTTGAACGTGAAGATATTTTAGAAAAATGCTGGTGATGGTATTTTTAATAAAGATTACAGTGTTGGATAAATGTAATGTTTACATTTAAATGCCAATTTCTCTTAATTCACCCTCTTATAGCATGATTGGATTACATAACAGTGACCTTCGTACGATCCTTGAACAGAAATGGCAGGAATATTTATGTGGGTAAGAAGCAATGGGCATGGGGAGAACGCTTCGTTTTAAAAATCTGTTTACAACGGCTGAAATAGTGCACACATTATACGTTAACTGCTCATTAACGTCATTGTGCAATTTATGGACTATCTTGCTAATTGAGTTGAGATCACAGTCTTTGTTTCCGCATTAAGAATTAATGCTGCTGCTACTTGAGTCTCAAGACAAAACTGGATACCTTAGATATATTCGAAAGAGTGTTTACATTTCGGTGCGGTTTTCGCTTAGTTATAGCGGACAATGTGATAAATTTTCTGACATAAGCAGACCTTTTCTAACGTTAATAGCTGAATTACGACACCGACTTGGTTTCCTTTTATCGTTATGGAACTACAATGCGCAACATAATCACTTTTCCGAAGCCCCTGCGTGCAACCTTCTTCTCTAATAGTGCAAAGGCGTGGCGCACTGAGACATGATACATCACCGTCTTGCTTGGCGACGCTTCAAACAGCAACGACAGATGCAATAAAAACAAAAAAAAATTATATTAAAAAAATAAAAAAATAAAAAAAAAATATAATAAATGGCCACAGCACAGAAGTCCTTGTAACGTGTAAAGTCAGTTAATGACGTCACATTGGAACAAAATTTCACCTAAATCCTTCCCAATGCCGCCATGAACGTGTCACATGCTCGGAAGGTCGTCACGAACCCTCTTACCCGCATTTCACCCCTCTTTCAACGCCTCTGCGATGGAGGTCAGAACGGCATCTCCTAGCGTTGAAATCATGCGGGTTTCTTGAGAGTAACGCTCCAGACACATCTTCGCTCACAACAGACACGAAAAGGCAGCACCCCTTTTCCTAGGGCATTGATTCTCAAACATTTCGCGTTCGAAATCGACAGTTCGCAGTGCGATGAGCAATAGAATTACGTTCTTCACAGCCTTTGACGCTGTTGACACCCTGCAGCGTATCAATCTCCTCTGAGGACATGGTGATGCTGCATCCTCATTGAAAGTGATTGCAAGATCGCAACCGTTTGGAGCGCAGTGCGACCGAATTTTATCTCTCATGTAGAAGTTTGAAACACTAGGGACCATTCAAAACCATTCGACGAAATATGAAACTGATCCGAAGCAGCCAAGGGTGCTTCAGCTTTTCAGCGCTGGTATTTTGTGTTCCCCTGTGTTTTGATCACGGGGATTGCGACATTGATACAAGCGTGAATAAAACGACGAAGGGTACCTCTAAGATCACCTAGTTTGGCAAAACCCTCGGTGCCACCCTCCCAACTACGCCGAGAATTTCAAAAATGCACCTGTATTGCCTGTATAGGCGACGTCCTAGGTGCTTGCAGACCGGCAACCCTTTGAAATCCTTCTTTCCCCGATGGCCTACTACGAAGCGCAAGAGCATCAGTTCAGCGGCGAAAGAGCAACAGCGTAACCTGCTTGCAGATGGTTGATACTCCAGTCCGTACAGGTACGTTTTTAAATGCTCAGTAAAGGTGGATAGATGCCACCGACGGTCTTAGTGGGACGTTTTGCCGTTTCATTGTAGTGAAATCTGGTGCCAGTGTGGCAGCGGTAACCCACTTTACACCTAACATGACCGTCAGACGTGTGCCCTTTTTTTGGCGAGTGTCAACACCCTGCTATTTGAAGCGTCGTCAAGTCCGAGGGTTACGTCGCACGGTACCACACTTCTGCACTATTACAGAGGATCGTTGTAGGCAACTTTGAGCCAAATTTTAATCTTAAACGTCGCGCTAGGTGGGAATTACAGGATTTGGAAAATGTGACCATTTAAATCTGTTGTGCAGTGTATACACATTGGAATGAACCTTCAAAGGAGACTCCAAAGACATAACGTGAGTGGATCCAAACCAAACCCCTGTCCCGCTGTCAGGAGAAGAGGCTACACAAACATCTGCCTCGTTGTACCAACTGTAAACAAATATGTTGTAATATTCTTTTAAGATAAGAACCTTTGACGATTACAAAATTTTGTACATGGCTGCAAGTTCATAGACCGCGAATACTTACAATTGAAAGAAAAATAGCCCTCGGTCACTATTTTTAACGAATTAACCGGGTTTCAACACTGCTAGGAGTGTCCTCCTCAGCATTTGAATCAAAGAATGGTCTATATTCTATAACACGGCCACAGAATTATGACTAAAAACGTATAATAGAGTATAAGTACGGAATAATCGTGAAAGACTGGCAGTACTTGTATGTCATTTATAAAATAATAAATTTGCCAAAAGGGCATTAGTCACAAAGATATTTAAGATAAAGAAAACTGTGATGGCCAGCCTCTAGGGGCCCTTAGTGTCTTACTCCAACAGTTGTTGGGACATTAGCTATAGATGAAAATCATATCCTATTTTCCCACTGTTGTATATACCGTGAAACTTTGAATATCTTCACGAGAAAACTGTCTAATGACTACAACAGTAGGACGATACCTTGCATGCGCATAGGTAAAGAGAAGGACTATACCTAAGTTAGCTATTTGATCCTTTTGGTAGAGAACAGCAGACGCTCCTGGAATATTTTCTGCCGACGGTGGTACAGTATTTTTGAGGCGCTGTTGCCTTGTTACTGTTTATCGAGTTCCAGACATGTTATTCCTTCGAGTTCTCTTCGTAGCGTCTTTCCAGTGGCGCGGAATTCGGTCTCATAATTCGGCACTTATAAACGTTAAAAATTACTCAAGTACGTCAGAAAAATAGGTATATCGTCCGCTATAATTTAACTAAAACCGTATAAAATTGTATATTGCCCCGTTAGGGGTGTGTTTGGGGTGGCCTAGTTAAGCCACCTTTTTCTATGAGTGCCGGGTATAACGTGAACACAACCCACAAAATTCTGATGGTCGTTCAGGCATATTTTTCTTATAGAGATCGTCGTCTTCGTTGACTTACTCTAGAGTAATTACATTATATTGGTTTATTACTCCGATTTTTCGTCATATCTCTATTATAATGAAAAAAAAGCTGGAACCATAATGCAATAGTCTACGTTATGCGCGTATGTCTTGTTTGGAAACAAACCTGTCCCACTCAATCACGGTATTTGCTGTTGACAACTGCAGCTCCCAATTTATTCTTAGCCCTCAGGCTTTCATTTAGTATTGCTTGGTTCCGTTTGAATTTGTTTTCCGGGCGGTGATAATTGTACGTTAACAGGAATAAAGAGCAGTAGGGATGGCTTTACAGATTAACAGTTGGTCGATATGCACATCGCTATTGGTTCACTGAATGCAGCGGAAGCGCTGGGAAACGACGCTATGCCGAGCTATTATCGCAGCGAAAGCAACCACATCGCACGACAATATACCTGTTTCGTCTAAGGCTTGTTCTATTAGTCTGTGTTTTTGTTGTACAGTTTGCAGATTAAACGTTAGAGACTTTGTCACTGCCATGAACAAACTGCCATTAACATCCGAAAATGAGGAACACGTTTATAGAATAAAAATCCACTTCAGTTGCCAGAAATTTTTTTAAATTTATTCCGCGACCAGTTTCGTAGCTTGAAGCTTCATCTTCAGGTGCCACTAAACAATTATGAGAACACGAATGTGTTGTAGTCAGGCCAGTCAGTCATTGGCAGTCACATCCATGGCAAGCAAACGCATGGGAGCATAGGACCACACAACCCGCCTGAAAAGAACGACACGGAACGGCTGAGAAAGTATTTTCCCACAAATAATGAAGGCGAATACATCTACATCTACATGGTTACTCTTCAATTCACACTTTAATGCGTGGCAGAGGGTTCATCGAACCATTTTCGTATTACTTCTCTACCATTCCACTCTCGAATGGCGCTTGGGAAAGAAGGAACACCTAAATCTTTCCGTTCGAGCTCTGATTTCTCTTATTTTATTATGATGATCATTTCTCACTACGAAGGCGGGCGTCAACAAAATATTTTCGTATTCGGAAGATAAGGTTGGTGATTGAAATTTCGTAAATAGATCTCGCCGCAAAGAAAACCGCCTTGGTTCCAGTGACTGCCACCCCAACTCGCGTTACATATCAGTGACACTCTCACCCCCACTGCGCGATAACACGAAACGAGCTGCCCCTCTTTCCACTTTTTCGATGTCCTCCGTCAATCCCACCTGTTAAGGATCCAATACCGCGCAGCAATATTCCAGCAGAGGACGGACAAGTGTAATGTAGGCTGTCTCTTTAGTGGGTTTGTCGCATCTTCTAAGTGTTCTGCCAACAAAGAGCAGTCTTTGTTTCGCCTTCCTCCCAATATTATTTATGTGGTCTTTCCAATTTAAGTTGCTCGTAATTGTAATTCCTAGGCATTTAGTCGAACTGAAAGCCCTTACATTTGTGCGAATTATCGTATACCCAAAATTTATCGGATTTCATTTAGTACTGATCTGGATGACCTCGTACTTTTCTTTGTTTAGTGCTAATTTCCACTTTTCGCACCATACAAAAAAAAATGGTTCAAATTGCTCTGAGCACTATGGGACTTAACATCTCAGGTCATCAGTCTCCTAGAACTTAGAACTACTTAAACCTAACCAACCTAAGGACATCACACACTTCGATGCCCGAGGCAGGATTCGAACCTGCAACCGTAGCGGTTGGTGGCCTAGAACCGCTCGGCCACCAACGGCCGGCCGCACCGTACAGAAATTCTCTCTAGATAATTTTGTAATTGGAATGGATCGTCTGATGATTTTACTATACGGTAAACTACAGCGTCATCTGCGAATAATCTGAGGGGGCTGCTCAGATAAATCAAAATGGACGGAATCTTATAGACAACAGTCTTAATCGATGTTGAAATTCATGGTGCAACCTTCAGCTGTCATTGATTGGCGACTCCATGGAGTGAATAGGTGATTAGGTGGATAGGTGGATAGGTGAATGTAAACAGCGGCTTCAGTTATTGTGATCGCTTCTCAGTTTTAGTTATTGATAACTTCATACCAGTGTCTGAGTTTAATTTGTACAGCACTGAAGATGATCACCATGTGACCGAAAATCGATTCTGCTATCAATAAAACATAAATATTACGGCCAACGCTGACCTTCCTTTTAATTTACTTCAGCTGTCATCTATTTCGCATAATTCGCTAGTAGTTTCTGTCAATGACCATTATCAAATTGAGCTGGCATAATTGCTTTTGTCTAATTTATGGTATAACTTCCCTGCCATTTATGCAAGCTAAGCTTGATAATGGTCACTGACCGAAACTTGTAGCAAACTATGCAAACTAAATGAGAGGTGAAGGTTACACCACGAGTTTTATCAATTATTTGGCGGCTGAATGTCACCACCTGCCAACATACATAAAGTCTCGATCACGTGGAACACTTTTATTCATAAGTAGTGACCGGTTTCGATCCAATGTGGATCATCCTCTGACCATACTACAGTGATGAGGTGTGGAGATGTTAGTACGGAGCAGGTACTGTGGATACCACCCACTGATGTCGACGTCAGTAGGTGATATCCGCAGTTTCTGCCCCGTGCTATTGTCTCCACACCTCATCACTGGAGAATGCTCCGTGGACGATCCACATCGGGTCGAAACCTGTCACCACTTACAAATAAAAGCGTTTTATTCGATTAAGACTTTAGCATATACGCTTTTATTGCTGCTCATTTTTAAAAACCGTTCAAATGGCTCTGAGCACTATGGGACTTAACATCTGAGGTTATCAGTCCCCTAGAACTTAGAACTACTTAAACTTAATTAACCCAAGGACATCACACACATCCATGCCCGAGGCACTATTCGAACCTGCGACCGCAGCGGCAGTGCGGTTACGAACTGAAGCGCCTAGAATCGATCGGCCACAACGACCGGCCTGCTCATTGTGATCGCAGCTATCCCCAATACGTTTACAAAGAAATAAAAATTACACTCACATTCTGTAGAGCCTCCGGAGATCGTAGGTTCCTTACGCTTAAATAGAATAGGCCCTGAAGACTTGGTGCAGCTGAGGCTTTAGCCCATAGACTTCTACCTTCGTTGACAAGGAGTTTGTTTAAAATAAGAGTTTCAGAAACCTGAGTCTGTGCCTCCAGATAGCCTAAGTGGAGAGGTGCTTTTGTGGCGGCGCATGGCCGGCCGGTGGTAGCATCCTAGAGCAGGTTGCACGTCTGACGGCAGTGCTGTGCTCTCTCCTAGGGCAGCAGCAGCAGTTCCACGCCTTCGCCTTCGGCCAACGCCCCTTCCTGCCCGGGCACTTCGGCAGCCCGCTCGACCCGCTGCAGCGCGCCGCCTCCGACCCGCTGTCCGGCTCGCTCAGCTTCCGCATGCCCTCCATGTCCAACTGCCAGAGTAAGTACCGCACTGCACTCACCAGCTATATCCCATCCAAGACAACTGCCAGAGTAAGTACCGCACTGCGCGCTCTGTCTGCAAACCCTCCATCTGCTAGAGCAGTGATTCCCAACCTTTCTGAAGTAATTTCCCCTGAATACAGTCAGACATTACACTACTGGTCATCAAAATTGCTACACCAAGAAGAAACGCAGATGATAAACGGGTATTCTTTCGACAAATACATTATACTAGAACTGACATGTGATTACATTTTCATGCAATTTGGGTGCATAGATCCTGAGAAATCAGTACCCAGAACAACCACCTCTGGCCGTAATAACGGCCTTGATACGCTTGGGCATTGGTTCAAACAGAGCGTGGATGGCGTGTACAGGTACAGCTGCCCATGCAGCTTCTACACGATACCACAGTTCATCAAGAGTAGTGACTGGCGTATTGTGACGAGCCAGTTGCTCGACCACTATTGACCAGACGTTTTCAATTGGTGAGAGATATGGAGAATGTGCTGGCCAGGGCAGCAATCGAACATTTTCTGTACTCAAAAAGGCCTGTACAGGATCTGCAACATGCGGTCGTGCTTTATCCTGCTGAAATGTAGGGTTTCGCAGGGATCGAATGAAGGGTAGAGCCATCGTAACACATACTAAAAGTAACGTCCACTGTTCAAAGTGCCGTAAGTGCGAACAAGAGGTGACCGAGACGAGTAACCAGTGGCACCCCATACCATCACGCCGGGTGATACGCCAATATGGCGTTGAAGAATACACGCTTTCAATGTGCGTTCACCGCGATGTCGCCAAACACGGATGCGACCATCATGATACTGTAAACAGAACCTGAATTCATCCGAAAAAATGACGTTTTGCCATTCGTGCACCCAGGTTCGTCGTTGAGTACACAATCGCAGGCGCTCCTGTCTGTGATGCAGTGTCAAGGGTAACCGCAGCCATAGTCTCCCAATTGATAGTCCATGCTGCTGCAAACGTCGTCGAATTGTTCGTGCAGATGGTTGTTGTCTTGCAAACGCCCCATCTGTTGACTCAGGGATCGAGACATGGCTGCACGATCCGTTACAGCTATGCGGATATGATGCCTGTCATCTCGACTGCTAGTGATACGAGGCCGTTGGGATCCAGCACGGCGTTCCGTATTACCCTCCTGAACCCACCGATTCCATATTCTGCTAACAGTCACTGGATCTCGACCAAAGCGAGCGGCAATGTCGCGATACGATAAACCGCAATCGCGATAGGTTACAATCCGACCTTTATCAAAGTCGGAAACGTGATGGTACGCATTTCTCCTCCTTACACGAGGCTTCACAACAACATTTCAACTGCTGTTTGTGTATGAGAAATCGGTTGGAATGTTTCCTC
Source organism: Schistocerca piceifrons (assembly GCF_021461385.2). Taxonomy (NCBI): domain Eukaryota; kingdom Metazoa; phylum Arthropoda; class Insecta; order Orthoptera; family Acrididae; genus Schistocerca; species Schistocerca piceifrons. The sequence goes on from NC_060139.1 coordinate 150,545,836, forward strand.
ATGTCAGCACGTTGTAGGTGTCGCCATCGGCGCCAACCTTGTGTGAATGCTCTGAAAAACTAATCATTTGCATATCACAGCATCTTCTTCCTGTCAGTTAAATTTCACGTCTGAGGCACGTCATCTTCGTGGTGTACAATTTTAATGGCCAGTAGTGTAGATTTATCCCTCCCCCCCTCCCCCCTCCTGTTCCTCTCACCTGCCCGATCTCCATCCACATTAGCGCTTAAATAACTTTTAGAATACAAAAGAATTTAATTTTAACACTTTGTTTTTTAAAATGATGAAAAGTAAATGATATTTAGCTTTTGTAGGTGTTGTATTAAACCTTTAACTAATGAGCCAATGAGACAATTGGTACAGCTTATTTGTAACAATCGTTTTTTCTTTTTCATTTTTTTTTTTAGAATGTTGAAACAATTTTCAGTGCATCGTGCGTACTACCTACAACGCCTTCTGAGAAAAGAGAGCTAACGATCCACATTTGAGGGTAGACACTTGTTGCAAAACATGCCATGTCATCACCACTTCTCTCCGTAGCAGCACTTGTTTCACACAAACCCTGCACCCCGATTTAAAATGAACGAAATAAAAATTTGTTAGGGTTACTGTTTGTAGATCATTTCATTGTTGAATTCCTTATTTGTGAATTGGCAGAAATTAGATGATCTCAGGCCGCCAGTACTTTGTGTGTTTCAACTGCCATTAGTAATGATAGTAATAATAATATAAAAGTGTACACCCTACTACAGTGTAGCAGCCATTATATAGTTTCTGTTATGTGTACTGTCAATGAGTTCGTTTATTGCTACAAAGTGAATAATGAAGCGATATCTAGTCTATTGCGGGAACAACTCGGAGAAAGCGTTTTCATGAGATATTTCAGCATATATGATGTATCTCTATTGTACGACGATATGAGGAAGCTGTTGTTCAGACATTCGTTTAACAAGTTGTAACCTCCGCCATATTGGGACGTACATTCATGTTAGTATTCGAAAAAATGTAGTTTTTGGTAACTTGAGTAAGCAGTTTTACATGCTTACGAAATACTGACATTGGTAACGATCTTTTAGTTTAGTTTCGTTCCCGAAACAAAATTCAGCCTTTTTCTTTTCACCCGTCAGAAAATTTAATTTTAGCTTTCGGGGGGTAATTGCCCCCAGGTTTTAAGCCACCGAGTTAGAGTAACTACTACACTACGCTTTCTGGCCACATACCCTCCTTGTTCAACTGCCAGTGGAAGCACTGCACTACTTTCTCTGGCAGCATGCCCTCCACGTCCAGCTGCCAGAGAATGCACCACACTGCACTCGCTAGTCCCGTGTTGTCCATGTACGTTTATCAGGTTCAGTACCACAATGCACTCAGCCCACGTGCTGTCCGTATCCTTCTGCCAGAATAACTACCACACTGTACACACTGGTCGCATGCCCTCCAGCTGCCACAATAGGTATCACACCGCACTCAATGGCCTCGAGTCCTTCATGTCGAACTGGCAGAGTGAATACCGCAACTCGCTGACTGCTCAGTGACTACACGTCTTCCTTTTCTATAGGACTATTAATTGCCACATAGCGAGCGAGAGAATATGAAAATGCTGCATGTGGTGTTTGAAGGTGTTGTGGGCTGCATAAAACTCAGAGGTAATGGCCACTGTGTCACCCTCTATGTGATTCAAAATTGCCACAAGGCAGTCGTGTAAATGAAGCTAGTGAAGTCATGTATATGTGCCAGTCAGTTGTATGGAGTCAGTGCAGCAAGATGTGTCAACCTGGAGACGAGACGGGATGGCAGAAAGGATTATCGTGTTAAGACGTGTCCATGACCAAATCAGAATGAAGCTGCCTGATTTGTTGGTGTATCAACTAGGACTGTCATGCGTGTCTGCAAGGAATGAAGTGTTATGCGAAGCCATGTAACACGGCCTAGTAACGGCTGTAGTTGACAGGGAACGAAGACGAGTGTTGCACCTTGTCTCTGACAGCTGATTTCAGACATGACAGATATCGCTGCACTCAATGAACTAAAATCTGTCTCAGGTCTCTCAACGAAAGTTGTGAACGGAGCTATAATTTGGAGGCCTGTACCTCGCAAAGGGCAAACAAAGCGGTTATTGGACACTAGCTAACAGGAGGCGTACAGTGTGATCCAACAAATTTGTCTCTTTTTAAATGATAGAAGGTGTTTACCGTCGGCCCAGTGAAGCGACTGACAAGCAATGTGTAGGGGGTGTGGTTCATGATGTATGTGATTCTTTAATTTGTTGGGCGTTTTTTCGTACCACGACTTGTACTTATCGCGAAGTTATTTCAACATTTTCTGTGATCAAATGTCCCATTTTTCTACATCACGGTAACTGTGCAGCGGATCGTCCCATCTTCCAAACTTCCAAGATAACAACAGCGGATTTCACAGCTTTCACATGTTTAGCTGTAACTCAGGGTTCGATTGCATCTCCACTGTCTCGCTATATCACCAGATATTAATCCTATAAAAAATGTTTGGAACTGTTTAGGTCAGCTGGTGAAACGTAGTAGGCTAAATTTTTATAGTCTGGTAGCTCTATAGGATCTGGTCAACGATTGGTTTCAGCAGGATATGACATGTATGAAGTATCTTACTAACTCCATCCCCCGGTGGGTGGTGACCATTATCAAGGCTAGAGGAGTCGTAAATGTTACTAGCATAATTCTTCCTTAGAGGACTAATTTTTTACTCGTTTTGCTTATATCAGACGAGTCCTAGACAATGGAAGATAACAGGTTAATGTAACTCAAGAAAAGGAAGTTTATAGCTATCAACTGTCGGCAAGCATTCAACTTAATACTTTATTGTTTTCGGTTATTATAGACATGATCACTATAACAAAGGCAGTACCTCATATTGATCAATAATGGATACTACTCATGGATGATTCAACAGCATACCAAATACAACGATATTCTACAGTGATATGTACGATTTTACACATCTACATCTACACTACTGGCCATTAAAATTGCTACACCAAGAAGAAATGCAGATGATAAACGGGTATTCATTGGACAAATATACTATACTAGAACTGACATGTGATTACATTTTCACGCAATTTGGGTGCATAGATCTGAGAAATCCGTACCCAGAACAACCACCTCTGGCCGTAATAACGGCCTTGTTACGCCTGGTCATTGAGTCGAACAGAGCTTGCGTGGCATGTACAGGTACAGCTGCCCATGCAGCTTCAACACGATACCACAGTTCACCAAGAGTAGTGACTGGCGTATTGTGACGAGCCAGTTGCTCGGCCACCATCGACCAGACGTTTTCAATTGGTGAGAGATCTGGAGAATGTGCTGGCCAGGGCAGCAGTCGAACATTTTCTGTATCCAGAAAGGCCTGTACAGGACCTGCAACATGCGATCGTGCATTATCCTGCTGGAATGTAGTGTTTCGCAGGGATCGAATGAAGGGTAGAGCCACGGGTCGTAACACATCTGAAATGTAACGTCCACTGTTCAGAGTGCTGTCAATGCGAACAAGAGGTGACCGAGACGTGTAACCAATGGCGCTCCTGTCTGTGATGCAGCGTCAAGGGTAACCGCAGCCATGGTCTCCATGCCCCATCTGTTGACTCAGGGATCGAGACGTGGCTGCACGATCCGTTACAGCCATGCGGATAAGATGACTGTCATCTCGACTGTTACGAGGCCGTTGGGATCCAGCATGGCATTCCGCATTACCCTCCAAAACCCACCGATTCCACATTCTGCTAACAGTCATTGGATCTCGACCAACGCGAGGAGCAATGTCGCGATACGATAAACCGCAATCGCGACAGGCTAGAATCCGACCTTTGTCAAAGTCGGAAACGTGATGGTACGCATATCTCCTCCTTACACGAGGCATCACAACAACGTTGCACCAGGCAATGCCGGTCAACTGATTTTTGTGTATGAGAAATCGGTCGGAAACTTTACTCATGTCAGCACGTTATAAGTTTCGCCACCGGCGCCAACCTTGTGTGAATGCTCTGAAAAGCTAATCATTTTCATATCACAGCATCTTCTTCCTGTCGGTTAAATTTCGCGTCTGTAGCACGTCATCTTCGTGGTGTAGCAATTTTAACGGCCAGTAGTGTACATCCATACTCCGCAAGCCCCCTGACGGTGTGTAGCGTGTGGCGGAGGGTACCTTGAGTACCTCTAACGGTTCTCCCTTCTATTCCAGTCTCGTATTGTTCGTGGAAAGAAAGATTGTCTGTTTGGGCTTTGATCTCTCTGTTTTTATCCTCATGGTCTCTTCGCGAGATATACGTAAGAGGGAGCAATATACTACTTGACTCCTCGGTGAGTGTATGTTCTCGAAACTGCAACAAAAGCGCGTACCGAACTAATGAGCGACTCTCCTGCAGAGTCTTCCACTGGAGCTATCATCTCCGTAACGCCCTCGCGGTTACTGAATGATCCTGTAACGAAGCGCGCTGCTGTCCGTTGGATCTTCTCTATCTCTTCTATCAACCCTATCTGTTACGGATCCCACACCGGTGAGTAGTATTCAAGCAGTGGGCGAACAAGTGTAGTGTAACCTACTTCCTTTGTTTTCGGACTGCATTTTCTTAGGAGTCTTCCAATGGATCTCAGTCTGGCATCTGCTTTACCGACGATTAATTTTATATGGTCATTCCATTTTAAATCAGTCCTAATGCCTAATCCTAGATAATTTATGGAATTAACTGCTTCCAGTTGCTGACCTGCTTTATTGTAGCTAAATGATAAAGGAACTTTATTTCTATGTATTCGCAGCACATTACACTTTTCTGCATTGAGATTCAATTGCCATTCCCTGCACTATGCGTCAATTCGTTGCATATCCTCCTGCATTTGAACACAATTTTCCGTTGTTACAACCTCTCGATATACTACAGCATCATCCGCAAAAAGCCTCAGTGAACTTCCGGTGTTATCCATAAGATCATTTATATATATTGTGAATAGCAACGGTCCTACGACACTCCCCTGCGGTACAACTGAAATCACTCATACTTCGGAAGACTTCTCTCATTTGCGAATGACATGCTGCGTTCTGTTATCAAGGAACTCTTCAATCCAATTACACAGCTGGTCTGATAGTCAATATGCTCTTATTTTGTTCATTAAACGACTGTGGGGAACTGTATCAAACGCCTTGCGGAAGTCAAGAAACACGGCATCCACCTGGGAACCCGTGTCTATGACCCTCTGAGTCTCGTGGACGAATAGCGCCAGCTGGATTTCACAGGATCGTCTTTTTCCAAACCGATGCTGATTCCTACAGAGTAGATTTCCAGTCTCCAGAAAAGTCATTATTCTCGAACATAATTCGTGTTCCAAAATTCTACAACTGATCGACGTTAGAGACATAGGTCTGTAGTTCTGCACATCTGTTCGACGTCTCTTCTTGAAAACGGGGATGACCTGTGCCCTTTTCCAATCGTTTTGAACACTACACTCTTCTAGAGACCTACGGTACATCAGTGTGGAACGTCGTTATATTTGGTATGCCGCTAGTTATTTATGAGTTGTATATATTTTTGATCCATTTGCTGTACAGCTTTTCTTCCAGTGATAATGGTTATAATAACTGAAAATGGTAAATCAAGATGAACGTGTACATATAAAGCAACAGTTCAATGTAAGTTGCAGTACATGCTTTGTAATGGATGGATGGGTATGGTGTTATGGGCGCTCAACAGTGTAGTCTTTAGCACCCGAACGGAAACAACAACGGACGAGTCTCACTAAAATGCAGCAAGTGCAAAAATAAGACTAAAATTAAAGATTATAGTCTACATAGGCACTGTGCACGTCAACAGTAGCAAAGTGGAAAGCAGCACGTAAAGAGGAGAACTGCAAGAGGACGTAGGGGAAGGGGTTAAAATGAAACACGTAACACATGTTTGGAGCTGGCCTATTACAAGAATAAAAAGGAGTGGTCAGCCACACGGCAACACACAAAAAATTCCAATCTAAAATTTTAGGCTGAAGTCCAGAAATATCACAGTACCTTAAAACTTTCTTGACACTCGCCTCGTCATCGGCTAAAATCAAGGGCAGATCCCCACTAATATTAACTTCCGCCCTGGTAGAACGATATAAATCACACTCAACTAAAATGTGGCGTACAGTGATTCGTACGCCACAGGCATCACACAGCGGGGGTTCCTCTCGCCGTAGTAAGAAGGCATGCGTAAGAGGACAGTGCCCTATGCGAAGACGTGTAAGGGTCACTTCGTCACGCCTAGGTGACCGTCAGGTGGAACACCACGGCTGGATGGTGGGTTTCACCAACCGCAGCTTATTTTCCCTCACCGCCAACCATTCCTCCTCCCACAATTGCATATACTTCTGCCGCAGCACAGAAACGACACCTTGCGAAGGAATAGAACATTGTGTCACCTCCGGTAATCTGCAGGCGTCCTTGGCGGCTCGATCAGCTTGTTCATTTCCCCGTATGCCCACATGCCCTGACACCCAGCAAAAGGACACTTTCTTGCCCTGTCGTTGGATGTACAGTTGGTCGTAAATCAGCTGGGTACAGGTTCTGCAGTGACTGTAATGCGCTCAGTGAGTCAGAGCAAATTAGGAAGTGTTTGCCCTGAGTACACCGTATCTGCTCCAATGCCTTCAGGATCGCGTGAAGTTCTGCGGAAAAAACAGTGTACTTCTGGGGAAGGCGAGTCCTGATGACACGTTCGGGGAACACTGCTGAGCAGCCAAGAAAATCCCCCTGTTGGGATCCATCAGTGTAGACTACTGTAAAATCATGATGCCTATCTAAAATGTTAAAAAAAAGATTTGAAAGTAAAATCTGAGGTACTGTCTTTCTTAAAAGTTGCCAAATCTAAAATCAGTCTGGGCCTCTGAAGTAGCCAAGGTGGATATCTGCTCCAACCTATGCTTTGTAATTGTCGTTGAGTTTAAAACTGGGTGTAAAACGTAGGTGGTCTCTGAGTTGACGTCTCTGACGACCTCAGAGATGGCGGTACCGGCACGGGCTCACTCAGGAGCTCGCGATCCTCCGCGGCCTGTGTTCCAAAGCGTGGCGTACGCATGTTGCCGCTCCCTACCCCATCGCGGCCGCATTATTCGCCACCCCGGCGGCCCGGCAGCCCGGAACTGCAGCGGGCGCGCCATAAATCGTGGCGCGGCATTGTGCGCGCGCCGCCTGTCGATTGGCATCCACCTTTCACGCCTCTGCTGCGCACGCCCTCGCCGCCACCCCCGCCGCCGCCGACACCCCCCAATATTATTTATCAGCGCGCGGCTGCGGCGCGGCGATCCATCACGCAGTCGTTTCGCTGCGGTTTATTCTCTCCCTCGTTTGCGTCCTGTTGTCGCGGTCCCGTCGCACTCCAATATCCACTGCCGTGCCTCACCGCCAGAGACAACCAGACGCGACGCCTCTCTAAGAGCTCGTTGACACCTTGAGGGAGAGGTGGAGATGACTTCGTCGTGCCCTGTCCCCATTGCACAGTAGAGCTGCCAACACCCAAACTCTGCAAGCACCTTAGTGTCCATGCATCCGCCGACCACCTTTTCCCTACCATCTACCAAAATGCGTGCAGGGAGCCTGAGGACAGTCTCTGTAAAACGGACAAAATGTCAGTTAGTTCAATGTTTTCAATATTTTGTGTCATAACTAAACAATACACACAGCACCCAGCAGAATTTTAATGAAATTTACACCAGCCATGAAAGAATATGTATGTCAGTAACAGAGATGTTTACGAATATACACTGCCTGAAAAAAAGTAAAGCTCTCAGAAGACATGGTCTATGTCAGTGTGGTTTTGTAAACGTGAAACGCGGCAGGCAAATTTGGATACTAATGTTACTGAAAAAAGATAGTGTCGGTAATTAGAGGATGAAGTCAGGCAGAGTTCCAAAGGGAATGACATTATTTAAATATATAGAATCAAAGAGACTATACATTCTGAGCTTTATTAGACTCATTTCCTTTCACTTAAAATGGCGATTGACTTCTTTCTGGATAATTTTGTGTGTGCGTGGACAATATGTCAGATTTGAGATGGGATGCCGCGTGGAGTGGTTGCTCGGTTAGAGGCGCCATGTCACGAATAGCGCGCCCCTCCCGCCGGAGGTTCGAATCCTCCCTCGGGCATGGGTGTAGCGTAAGTTAGTTTAAGTAGTGTGCAAGTCTAGGGACCGATGGCCTCAGCAGTTTGGTCCCTTAGGAATTCACACTCATTTTTTGAGATGGGATGGACGGAGAATGGGACGAAAATACGGGTCTTTGCCGTGAGAGCAGGCTGCTGCCTCAGGTGTTGACATTAGGGAAGCGAAGGCACCAGCGTTCAGCGAGGGGAAGAGGCTATTGTGTATTTGGTGCCTCGCCTCGCCCATCGTCCGGAGTGGGGCCGGGGTAGCGACAGTATCAGCAGGAATGTGCAGTTCTTTCATGGTTTCCCGAGTTGCAGATAACCATCTGAAGCTTTTAGGAAGGAAACATGGTCTGCAGGACATAATACGCTAGCTCCTGGAATTTCAGAACCGCTAATGCAAGGCTAGCTACTGATCACAAAAACGTGCCATTGATACAAGACGTAACAAAAATGTACGGCACAAACTGCTGGACAGATTACTCACACATAGTCTGGGAAACTCTTTGTTTCCATGTTACAACTCATGTTCTACAACTCACTGATCATGGGAAACACCCACGAACAGAACACACCACCATATCACACGCTACTCTTTCACACAAGAGATGGGCAGTATACCCACCGTGGGCATTGTCACAAGCATCAGCCCGCCGTCATGGTGAAACTCGGATGCGCTGATGTATCCCTAGAGTATTGCGTATGGTTTCGCAGTCTTCCATAATACGGGCACGGAGGCACTGAGAATCTTGTACTGAAAGACACGGAGGTGCCACGTAGTCGTATGAGACATCTTTATTAGCACTTGTCAGAGTTTTAAAGATTCTAATTGTTGGTCACCATCATACTGGCAGATAGAATCATGTAGAGTCTAGATTCTAGACTGTGCATTTCGTATGTCAGCGGCCGAATGTTGTACTGCATTCTCGTCATCAGCACATCTGATCAACACAAGAACACCTATCTCATGGCTACCATTTCACATTTGCATCTATCGTCTGGATACTAGCTGCTGCCGGCTCCAAGGAATTGCCGACCCATACGTGGCTGCTGTTAACACAAAACAGACGGCTGGGTGCGATGACTGCGAAGCGTGGACTACCGTTCAATAGTGCTAGTGAGTGGTTATATACTTAGACAGGCTCATGTATTTCAAATGAAACTACATGCAATGGATTAAAGTAATTAGAAAAGGGTGGCACTGATGTGAAACATGAGTCTCGGATCAACCACATAGCAAAATAATTGTTAACAGGAACGTCATCTGACTACGAAAAGAAATAGAATACCTAACAAAATTAATTTATTACAGTACTTCTTCTTTTGTAAGGTACCGCTGAAGCTCTAAAATGAATAGCCATTTAATGTGAGAAATACGTTGGAAAGACCAGAGGGCAATGGGAATTGGTGAGGTCGTCGTCTAATAAACAGTGAGCAGTAAACTGCATGTGCCGTGATACCTGCGGTTAAGAAAATGTCCTTGCTCACGGACCACTTATCCGACGCCTCCTCAGGAAGAAGTAAATTCTTCTGGTTCTCCAGACTGTCTCTCTTCTGAGCCTGCACGACATACTCATGCACCACTGAGACCGCTATACAAAAGTTATAATCAATCGTACGGTAGTAAAGAACGGAACATTTCCCGAGTTTTGCATTACTAAGGTATAGAAGGACGCTGCTCTTAACAATTCCGTCAGATGACCCCTCTCTGCAGTTGCTCTCTCACCAGTGAAGGCACTAGGTTCCACGTTGAGATTTTCTGGAAACTGGATTTCTTTCGATCCTTCTGCTTAATTATTTCTGTTAGCCAGTGAGAAGCATCATTATAAATTTCCAGCAAGTGGCCGAACTGTCCCCACGGTGGAGTAAGATTTACATTTTTCTCACGGAAATGCAACAGTCACAGTCGCATTCAGATAAGCTTAAGGCAGCTAATCAATTTACAAGCTTCTTCATTAATACGACGGAGGACGAGACAGTATTCATAAACACTTCAATCACTTCTGGGGAAGGACTTCCCGTCGTGAAGACCAAGTTCCTTTGTCAACAGTTCTGTCGTCTTCGAGCTGCCCCAAACTTAAGTGTTAGCCCGTTGTGTTATCCTATTTTCTTAAAAAGATGGCCAGACCGCACATATCGAGAGGTGTATTCGGTGAATCGCTATGAGGTGACTAAGAGGACGGACACAAAAAGGCCCTGGCCGTCTTCTGGCTTTTCAGTTGATAGGGAGCCTCGACTCCACGGACTTTACGTTGTGTAGGCATCGAAATTCGCAAACAGAGTTTCCGACTGTGAGAACCAACTCGAAGACAATAGTTACAGAACGAATTACACGATACTTCCACCAGCATACGAACGACCTAATGGTTAGCCTGGACGTTGTGTCACTTTTTACGAGGGTGCCAATACAAGATACGCTGGCTATTTTGGCCCAACATTTTCCATCTGGAATCTTTAAGTTGTTCCGTTACGTCCTGACAACAACGTACTTTTTGTACTGCGATGAATATTATGAGATGACGGACTGCACAGCCGTGGGATCCCCACTGTCTCCAGCAGTCGCAAATTTCTTCATGTAGCATTTTGAGGAGCAGGCTCTGCAAACTGCGACATTACGGCCGTCTTGCTTTCTGTAATACGTTGATGACAGCTTCCTGATATGGCCTCATGGTGAAGATACACTACAGCAGTTCGTCTATTGCATGAATGGTGTCCATCCCAACATTAAATTTACTGTCGGAATGGAGAAGCGCGGCAAGCTACCGTTCTTGGATGTTTTGGTTGAGCGGAGGGCAGGACGTCAGCTTGGTCATTCAGTGTACCGGAAACCAACACACACTGATCGGTACTTGAACGTCTATAGTTTCCACCACCCTGTACACAAGAAAGCGGTCGTGAACACGTTGGTTCATAGAGTCAAGATTATCTCTGACGACGACCACCTACAGTCTGAATTGCAGAACTTAAAACGAGTTTTCGAGGAAAATAGATACAGTAAAAGAGACGTCGCAAACGCTTTCAAGAGCCGCCGACGAAAGACACCTGGTGAATCAGTGGAAGAGGCCAAACTGACTGCATTCCTGCCATACTGTGGAGCAACTAGCAGCAAGGTACACTCCTGGAAATTGAAATAAGAACACCGTGAATTCATTGTCCCAGGAAGGAGAAACTTTATTGACACATTCCTGGGGTCAGATACATCACATGATCACACTGACAGAACCACAGGCACATAGACACAGGCAACAGAGCATGCACAATGTCGGCACTAGTACAGTGTATATCCACCTTTCGCAGCAATGCAGGCTGCTATTCTCCCATGGAGACGATCGTAGAGATGCTGGATGTAGTCCTGTGGAACGGCTTGCCATGCCATTTCCACCTGGCGCCTCAGTTGGACCAGCGTTCGTGCTGGACGTGCAGACTGCGTGAGACGACGCTTCATCCAGTCCCAAACATGCTCAATGGGGGACAGATCCGGAGATCTTGCTGGCCAGGGTAGTTGACTTACACCTTCTAGAGCACGTTGGGTGGCACGGGATACATGCGGACGTGCATTGTCCTGTTGGAACAGCAAGTTCCCTTGCCGGTCTAGGAATGGTAGAACGATGGGTTCGATGACGGTTTGGATGTACCGTGCACTATTCAGTGTCCCCTCGACGATCACCAGTGGTGTACGGCCAGTGTAGGAGATCGCTCCCCACACCATGATGCCGGGTGTTGGCCCTGTGTGCCTCGGTCGTATGCAGTCCTGATTGTGGCGCTCACCTGCACGGCGCCAAACACGCATACGACCATCATTGGCACCAAGGCAGAAGCGACTCTCATCGCTGAAGACGACACGTCTCCATTCGTCCCTCCATTCACGCCTGTCGCGACACCACTGGAGGCGGGCTGCACGATGTTGGGGCGTGAGCGGAAGACGGCCTAACGGTGTGCGGGACCGTAGCCCAGCTTCATGGAGACGGTTGCGAATGGTCCTCGCCGATACCCCAGGAGCAACAGTGTCCCTAATTTGCTGGGAAGTGGCGGTGCGGTCCCCTACGGCACTGCGTAGGATCCTACGGTCTTGGCGTGCATCCGTGCGTCGCTGCGGTCCGGTCCCAGGTCGACGGGCACGTGCACCTTCCGCCGACCACTGGCGACAACATCGATGTACTGTGGAGACCTCACGCCCCACGTGTTGAGCAATTCGGCGGTACGTCCACCCGGCCTCCCGCATGCCCACTATACGCCCTCGCTCAAAGTCCGTCAACTGCACATACGGTTCACGTCCACGCTGTCGCGGCATGCTACCAGTGTTAAAGACTGCGATGGAGCTCCGTATGCCACGGCAAACTGGCTGACACTGACGGCGGCGGTGCACAAATGCTGCGCAGCTAGCGCCATTCGACGGCCAACACCGCGGTTCCTGGTGTGTCCGCTGTGCCGTGCGTGTGATCATTGCTTGTACAGCCCTCTCGCAGTGTCCAGAGCAAGTATGGTGGGTCTGACACACCGGTGTCAATGTGTTCTTTTTTCCATTTCCAGGAGTGTATATCGGACAGACAATTCGCACGGTTGCGGAGCGTTGTACTGAGCACAAGCGCCATATAAAACAAAGGGAGCTTGACAAGTCGGCCATAGCGGAGCATTGCCTAGAAAACGGACATAAATACACTTCGAAAATACAGCGTGATTCAAAAAGAATACCACAACTTTAGGAATTTAAAACTATGCAACGACAAAAGGCAGAGCTAAGCACTATCTGTCGGCGAATTAAGGGAGCTATAAAGTTTCATTTAGTTGTACATTTGTTCGCTTGAGGCGCTGTTGACTAGGCGTCAGCGTCAGTTGATGCTAAGATGGCGACCGCTCAACAGAAAGCTTTTGTGTTATTGAGTACGGCAGAAGTGAATCGACGACAGTTGTTCAGCGTGCATTTCGAACGAAGTATGGTGTTAAACCTCCTGATAGGTGGTGTATTAAACGTTGGTATAAACAGTTTACAGAGAATGGGTGTTTGTGCAAAGGGAAAAGTTCTGGACGGCCGAGAACGAGTGATGAAAACATAGCATGCATCCAGCAAGCATTTGTTCGCAGCCCAGGAAAATCGACACGCAGAGCTAGCAGAGAGCTGCAAATTCCACAATCAAGTGTATGGAGAGTCCACATTAGCACTTATCTGTCCGTAACTACCTGAACGTCAACTACCCGAGGCGATGGATCGGCTGCCAGGCAGCCCGTGACAGAGCACTTCATCACTGGCCTCCAAGAAGCCCTGATCTTACCCTCTGCGATTTTTTCTTATGGGGGTATGTTAAGGATATGGTGTTTCAGCCACCTCTCCCAGCCACCATTGATGATTTGAAACGAGAAATAACAGCAGCTATCCAAACTGTTACGCCTGATATGCTACAGAGAGTGTGGAACGAGTTGGAGTATCAGGTTGATATTGCTCGAGTGTCTGGAGGGGGCCATATTGAACATCTCTGAACTTGTTTTTGAGTGAAAAAAAAACTTTTTAAATACTCTTTGTAATGATGTATAACAGAAGGTTATATTATGTTTCTTTCATTAAATACACATTTTTAAAGTTGTGGTATTCTTTTTGAATCACCCTGTACTAAAGTGTTGACTCATGCATCTACGTTTTGGGACTCAGTTATAAAGCAAGCGGCCGAGATTCGTTTAAAAAACAACAATTTCAACAGAGACCAGGGGTACGCACTCAGCAGGGCATTGGGACGGGTGCTGGACATCGAAAGAAAGCAAAGACAGATGCGCGACGCTTGAGCGGTAGTTTCGGAGGTGGCGCCTGCCCCTGGCGCCACCTGACGTCACCGGTGCTGCCACGGGCAATAGCTCCGCTAGCTGCCCGGTTCGACTCAACGAGCGCGCCACATTGGGTCTATCTGACTGGTTGCTGATAATGTCATTATGCCTATATAAGCAAGAAACCGTAGCACTCCGGGCAGTCAGTGGACTCCTGACGAAGATGACGGGGATGGTCATCGAAAGCTCGAGAATTTTATCCGAACTGACGTGGCTTGAAAACCGAGAACGTTTTATTCACCAGTATACACTGCCGGGAAGAAAGTTAGCACATCTGGAAAGGTGACGTAGATTTCGATCCCACGTCGGCGGATGCGACTTGAGGGACAGTATATGTACTGACAATGGTTTCGACGTCATGCGACAATAGACAGCGTAGTGGCATAGCTTCTAGAGCGCCATCTATGTCTACCATGTCTACCCTTCAATAGGGAAGACTCACAGCTAGAAGGCTAAGTGTAGAGGAAACACGTGAAGAGAGCAGGCAACCATGCACGGAGATGAACTCGTGCTTCCTACAGCCATCTGAGCAAGTTTGGAAGGGGTGAAACTGTGGCCTTCCGAGTGACGGGACGGTAGTTTCGCAGTATTGCCACACAAGTTGGACGTGGCGCGTCTGTTGTGCAACGATGCTGGTATCAGTGGTCACGTGAACATTCTCACATGCGCAGACGAAGTTATGGACGTCCACGCGGCACAATCGCCAGCTAGGACCATCGTATTTGTAAGCGCAGCAGTGGCAGATTGCCACAGCACAAATAATAGGGCTTGTGAGCCTACACGCGTCAATACGGTTGCGAAATGGTTATTAGCAGTGGGACTAAAGGTACGCACTGCTCTCAGTCTGCCTTGCACTCACACCACGGCATCGATGTGCGCGGCTCGACTGGTGCCGTCAGAGGATGACTTGAAAGGTAGAATGGCGCACTGTGGTCTTCATCGATGAAAACAGGTCCTTCCTGCACGCAAGTAATGGACTTTTACGCGTACGACGCAGGCCTAGTGAGCGCCGTCTAGTAGAGTGCTTCGTCCAAGACATGCTGGACCAACCCCAGGCTCAAGTTCTGGGGTGTGAAAAACTACAAATCTCGTACACCTCTGAAAGGGACGCTAACCAGCGGTTGCTACGTGCAGAATGTTGTCAGACGCTTTCTTGTGCCGTTCTTGCAACAGGAAGGTGATGTGTTGTTCCAACAGGATAATGCTCGCCGTGACACTGCTGCTCAAATTCAACGTGCTGCACATGACATGCAGCAACTTCTCTAACCTGTACCATCTCCTGACTTGTCTCGAATCGAGCACGTGTGGTATTTGATGTGACGAGAATTGACTCGTGCGACTCGTCAACCAACAACGCTTACATAACTACGTGGACACGTCAAGCATGCGTGGAAGAACTTACCCCACGACATTATTCACCATCTATACGATCGACTGATGCAAGAATGGTTCAAATGGCTCTGAGCACTATGGGGCTTAACATCTTAGGTCATCAGTCCCCTAGAACTTAGAACTACCTAAAACTAAGTAACCTAAGGATATCACACACATCCATGCCCGCGTCAGGACTCGTACCTGCGACCGTAGCAGTCCCGCGGTTCCGGATAGCAGCGCCTAGAACCGCGTGGCCACAGGGCCGGCGACTGATGCAAGAGTCGTCGCCTGCAATGCCATCCGTGAAGGCTATACCACTTACTAATATGGGTGTTTCAGCTGGAGTCGATACCTTGTACCTCGGAACGGCGTGTACTATTGATCTGTAAATGTAATCATTTCGTGTACTCCATATGCACTGTTGCAACAATATATTGAGTGAATTGGAAACCTATAAAATGGTGCACCATTTTTTCCGGCAGGGTGTGTAGAGAGATGTAAGTTACTAACAGATGTTCTAAATTCGCGATCACTGGGGTACCTTGCTATAAATATGAGCATTTTTCAGCTGATATCGAATTCAGACTAAATAAACGTAAAGAAATATATGAAAATGACACATGAGAAGTGTGACTTATCAATAGTGGTGCATTTTGTTCAGTGATCACCTGCGGCTATGTACTACCCCGGGCGTCCATCGCCAGTGAGTACGGCGGCAGCCATGAGAAATGTCCCAAATCCCATTGTTTTTGAGAAGTACAGCGGTGTTTCTTTCGGCATCATAGTGTCATAGTGTGGAGAGCCATCGGGTATGGCGTTAGGTCACGGCTACTAGTGACTGCGGGCTTGTCTCTGTGAACTGTCAGCGTGATGTTGAGGTACTCAAGTGTTCAGTACGATTTCCAGATTAGAACTTTTGTGGAGCCAGCTCGGACGCTAACCCTGTCCCAGTGGCAGTAACTACGGTGTCAAGGACCAATTACAACAACTGTGGGCCAGCTTGCCTCAGGAGAGAATATAAAACCTTTACATCACCGTTCCAACCGAATCAGTGCACTCTTCAGGCCGCAGAAGGGTGTAACGTCATACCAACATGTGGGTTGTACTCAAAGTTCTCAGTAAATTTGGCTCGATTTTGTTAACACTGGTATGACGTCACATGCTCAACAATCGTGTTAAGTTTCATTCCGTTTTCTGCTCCCCTTCTCATAACTTTACTTTTGTTGTCGGCAGTGGACATTAGACAATGCCGTGTTTAGATCGTTAACCTATATTTCAGGCTTTATGAGGTGTATGTGGATCCTGTGAGTCGCTTCATGCACCCATTTTTCGCCACACAGGTACATCGTCCCGCTCATGGCATATGAACTGACTTTCTGGAAAAGAAATTTTAAACAAAACATTCGATTTATGTAACCCACGTCGACTGCTGGAATCAAGAAGCCATATGTCTTACTTGTGTTTGCTGCAGATTATTCGGTTTATTCAAGAATGTTGTTTGGAAGAGCTTCATCTGTGGGTAATAGGGTATTTACCATCTCTGCAGTGCGAGACGTATTACTGAACGCACATTTGGGACAGTATTCAATAAGTGGTGGCGATGATGCAAATTTATATGAGAGTGTTTATCAGCACCGTATAGAGTTTGAAAGGAGCAGCTTCGAGCTTGCGGAAGAAACCGTAAAATGTTGAGATGTGCTTCAAAATTTCGTTAACAGTCGTGACGGTATAAAATTTTGAAGGGACGTGCAGTTCGGTGGTTTTAAAGATTCAGAATCTGGCTTGGCTGTAAATTGCAGATCAAGTTCAGTGAATCCTTTTAGAAATAATTCAGCAGGCTACTTCGTCGGCATTACTGGAAACGAGGCTGACAGTACCCTGTTCTTTATGCCTGGAAAATAGTATGGACGAAGGAAGAAAATTTGTAGCTGGTAGTCACTTAGCACTGAAATAGCTTCAGCATCTCCCAGTAATACATTTTTGTTAGGTAAATACCGTGCCAAAGATTTAAAAAATTATTGCACTTACCTATTATTTTCTTCACATATGGTGGCAAGCTGTCGAAATCCAGAATCGCGTTTTGGTGCTATCTTGGTGCTCGGTGTCTATCTCTGTTAGGACATGAGGTACAAAATGTTCGGTTTAGCCCGGACCAGTGGCCATTTGTATAGCCATTCAAACATCTGTCTCAAAGCAGCTATGTTACAGTATATTAAACAAAGCTCGAACGACGAACCGGAGATGGCGCCAAGGCAAATTGTGCCAATCGATTAACTCCTTTGGAAAAAGATAAGCTAATAAACTATTTGTATGTACACCGTTCATATTTTAAGTGCGAAAACAGTACCTCTTAATTAGCTATTGTGGGGCGGCTGGTGGAAATATCAATACGTGTAGGTGTAGAATATAATGTAGAAAAGATGCATTTCCCGGCCGATGCACCATATGTGGGGCGGCGGGTGGAATAATTTTGTTATTTAAAGTATTCCTTTTATTTAATGCTGTTGTTTGCCGTTCTCATCACTGGCTCTCTAACAACAATATTGGCAACCAGAAAGTGATTAGCAAAACGTGAAGCCTGTAATTAGAATTCCTAGTGCTCACTTCATCTGAGAAATACATTTATAGCTACAGCTTGTAGCTCTGAGGAATTAGGATATTGTCTGGGATTCATAATCAAAAACGATTCTCTCTAAAATGTTCACTATATACTGAAAGTCACAGACCAAATAGAATCCACACAATCCAACTACCAGAGCAGTTCAGAGTCTAATGCCCTGATGCAACTATAACTGTTCAAATTAAATGTTTAAGTGAATCATCGCCATAATTTGATGATAATGTTCATCAAACGCCACGCTAAATAATGGTAGAATGTCTGTCCCGCGGCGGCACGTGAAAATACGACATACGCAAACTGAAGATAGATCATTAATGTCATCCCAGAATTAACACTTCACCCGAAAACGATTTCATGGTTACGCGTGTCCCGAGTAACTTATTACGGCATCCGAGACTGTTTATAGCAATGATACCGACGCGACGCGACTCCCGGCACGGGTAGTGCGCCAATCAGCGTCTGGAGAGAACTGGGGCCCTTCTTTCTCGCGCAGCGTTCTTATATATAAAGCCGCAGTGCGGACGGCTAAGGGAACGCCTGATCAAATCCGCTCTCCCGACTAGCCGCTGGGCTAGTAATGCACCTACCACTTCAAGTTATTGAATAAATCATTGCTTCCTTTGCTGATGGCCGATGAAGCTCTAAATTTAAATGTGCATTCAGCACACAGTAAGTAATCACAATAAAATATCTGACGTGGCTAAGTCAAATATTTTGGGCGAGAGAATTAATTTAATTACACTACACGCAGTAGACGAGCTCTGAACTTGCCCTTTGGAGATACGCTATTGCTATAGATTTATAGTTATTCAATTGAAACTTCTCACATCTTTATGATTATAGCGGATCTCCCTTCTACTTAAATTTAAACATCCTAGCCTTATTTAATCGCCTACTTAATCTATCTTGCTTCCTTAATTTTTAAGACAAAAACCAGAAAATCATAAATTTCAACAAAAATTTTAATTTTTGAGATCCAGAATACTGTTTCTACTAAATTATTATGAAAAAGGAATCTAAATATAAATTTTTAAGTTTCTAGCTCTTTTCTTTTGCGCCAATTATTTTTACAGAAAAATGTCCAAATTTCGAAAATGGTTAAAGTTATTGAACTGATATTCAACACATATTGATTTAGTATTAGTCCTGACATGCTAGAAACGTTTCAGGTTATTTACTTGATTTTTAAAGTATTGAGCAACATTTATGACGTCAGAGCTAGTTACAGCGGACTGGCTGGCACACAATGGAAAGACTGATGTGAGTTTTATACGGCGTGAATAGGCTGCTTCCCTACACTATGGACTGGAGCGAGACTGATGGTTCAAATTTGGTACGCTGGTGTATCAGACCTTGATCTAAGAAAGTATTTATCAGTTTTAAGAACATTGCTTCGTTTGATTTTACATGCAAAAAATCACATTTTTTGGGTACTTTTTGAAGTGCGCCACTTCTGTACTTTATACTTGTAAGAATCGGTTCAAGCGTTGCACGTAGGTAGATGAACCTTGAAAACTTACTTGATATCTCTATCCTTTTGCTAGATGCAGAGGTTCGAGGTTATCCTACTTGTACACATAAAATATGCTCTTCAAATCCGGTGTGAAAACGTAGATTATAAGTGACGTAGCACTGAGAAATACGCTGCAAAGTGTCTCCGTTATCATCAGAGGGGTTCTGGGAACCCCATGTTACAGTACTGAAGCACAATAAAAAATTTTGTGCACGTTACATCCGGTTTGAGGTGTAAAATTAGTTATGTAATATTTCAATTTCAGCTCAGTAAATTCATAAATTATACTGGCCCATAAAGTTCATTTCACGTGAGTAACATGCCCTGCTGTAGCAGGGATAAGAATGTAACCAGCGGGAAAACCCTCCAATTGGAGCACAAAAAAGGCAAATATGCTGCTTTTTAATAATAAAAGAAACATTGATTGAAAAGTGGGATACTGGTTTCGCCATTCTACCTGCCTGAGAACCTTAAAAATGTTTTCAAAAATTTTGGCATTCGAAGACATTTACGCTTTTTTCAGGCTGAGAGAGAAGGAGCCAGTAGCATTGGTAAAGACAAGGGAAAGTAATAACTACTGGGAGATAGCAGACAGGGGATGTGATATAGAAAGAGCGAAATAGACAATGGCAGTGCGAGAGGAAGAGGGAGACATAGTGGCAGTGAAGAAGACATTGCCAGCAAGAGACGAATAAAGAGAAGGTAAAAGTGGAAGTGGGCGATATCCATTGATAGTGAGAGGCAGAGTCTGGTAACGAGGAAGAGAGAGAGAACTGCAGTGAGAAGAGACAGCAGCAAGTTTCCGGTAGGTTCGAACAACACGCGAGTGTTACGGAGAAGCTTTGGAAAATACAAAAGAGAATGACTGGAGGGAAGGTGACGTTCTTCTCGAGGAGCTCTACTTAGAAAATTTGGGTAATCGAAATTTGAGGCTGACTGCAGAACGATTCTAGAGCTGCCAACGTACGTTTCACATAATGACGATGAAGATAAGATCAGAGAGATTAAGGCTCGTACGGCGCCATACAGACAGTCCTTTCCCCATTGGCTGTTTGCGAGTGGAATAGAAAAGGAAATGACTAGTGGTGGTACAGTGTACCCTCCGCCACCCATCGTACCCTAGCTTGTGTATTATGCAGATTTAGATGTAGAAGGAATTATTTGAGATAGTATCAGAACTACTGCTGGAGGAGACATCAGCAGTAGTAGGACAGGACGAAGGAGACTTAGGCTGTGGGGAAGGAGGTAGTGACAGAGAGAAGCGAAGTGTTAATGACAGTGAGCTGATCTGAATGAGTGAGTGAGAATGGGAAAGTGAGAGTGGATGGGTATGAAGGACTTAAAGCGATGGACTAGCGGGTATGAGCGAGTTACGATGAGGGGAGATTATGGGAGTGAGCTGCGTTTTAAAACGAGCACGAATATGTATGACTGTATTGTTTTTCGGCGATATGAATTAGTAAAATATTCTCGGGCTTCCAGCTTCGTCAGGTTAAAACCCCACGAGCTTTCGACCGAGCTCTCCCCGGTCATTGTCAAGTGGTAAGATTGACAGCTGTGTAGCCGTGGCCGTGTCGTTATATAGCCGCACTGCTTGCTCTGACGTCACTGGTGCTCTCTTCCTCGCCATATACGGTAATGTTTTCTTCCCGCGCTACCCCACGAGACTTGGGAATGCTGAAACCTGAAGCTTGATAGAGCTTTTCCATGCATCTCAGGACTAGCCTGTTGGTTTCGTTAAGGCTTTGCATGCACCGATATAGATCAGACAGGGCACACGTACTCTGCTGTGGAAAAGCAAAGCACTGAAGCGATGGTTGTAAGCACAGTAGGTTTGGCGCCTCACTTACTGCCCGTTGGCTTTCTAAGGATCATGTTCCTTGCAGCTATGTTATTTCGCGTTATCGCAGTGATAGTTTCATGTGAGGGGCCTGTCAAGCTTCACTCAGAGGTAAAGCACGAATACGTATGCCACATTTTTTTCGAAAATTTTTAGGGTGCTGAGGGACATAGAACGAGGCAGTTGGTCTCCCACTTATCAGTCAAAGTCTTTTACAAGAGGCACGTATTCGCCTTTTGTGCTTATTGTCTATATACATTCCATATATGTATATTTGTACTTTCTAGCAAACAGGAAATACCCATTCAAATGCTCGATTGTGAATCGTTCCTTTCTGTATCTGGAGGACCCTAGTATTTTAGGCCCATTGGGCGTGAGGGACCATCGCACATTTCACGGTGGGAGTCCAGACACCAGTCCTTCGAAAAAATTTCGCCTTGGAGCATTCCTTCATATTTTTACCAAAGACTATTGTGCTCTGTACATCCTTACCAAGTCTGGATAATTCATTTCTTCCGGGTTCCGCCAGCACGCCAATTTCCAACGTTCTCACTGCACCTGATGTTAAACCTCCTGTTTCCTTATTTAGTTTGCTCCATTCCGTTACAACTCTGAGGACCACATCATATTAGGGCAGCATTTCCGACTTCTAAATATGTACGACAATCCTGTGAAAGACGAACAAAATCCATTCCACCCCATTTCACTTTTGAGGAGCGCATCATACCAGAACAGCATATCCGACATCTAAATGTGCACTATGAAATGGTTCTTTATTTACGTGACCATTACGGCACTCCAACCCCAGTTCTTGATACCAGTAATATCGTACTACTTTTCTGCGAAGTAACAGACATATTTTTGTGACAATATTCACATTTGGTTTTATTAATGTATAGTTATTCCGATGTATCGATACATTACAGTGATATGGTTCTTGTGTGTATTCAAAAAAATGGTTCAAATGGCTCTAATCACTATGGGACTCAACATCGGAGGTCATCAGTCCCCTAGAACTTAGAACTACTTAAACCTAACTAACCTAAAGACATCACTCACATCCATGCCCGAGGCAGGATTCGAACCTGCGACCGTAGTGGTCGCGCGGTTCCAGGCTGAAGCGCCTAGAGCCGCTCGGTCACACCGGCCGGCTATGTGTGTTCATTTCTGTGAGACTGTCATAATCTTTCACTTACTTGTAACCGATTTGGCGCGAATGCGCGCAGAGCAGTCTTTGTATCACTTTGCAGAAGTTAAGTTGTTATTTCACTTTGTAAAAGAACAGTCAAGCCTTGTGTTTGGTTAAAGTGGAAATTAAATATATGAAAATTGATACAAAACTGTTTTCTTGATGGTGTGACAGTTAAGAAAAAGTATATGTGAATTTACAAGTAGTTTAATAAAAATGTGGATCGTGAACACCCAGTCAAAAATTATTTCTACCATCCCATTGTTCTGATCTGGGATTGTTTGATCATTAAAAATTTCCTGAAAGACGCATTTGTTAGGTCTTCAAATATTACTAAAATACAGATCTGGACCTTCTAGCAGTCAAAATGGAATACCCCTAGAATCAAAAAGATGAGCCATAACAACTTCGACGAAATCTACGTGGGAATCCATTCGAAATAAGTGACAAAGTTAATGATTTTTTACAGTGACTTCATTATTTACATTCTGACGATGCCATCCACAGTCAATAACTTGGTTGATGCCCGATAAAGCGAACATAGGCTGCTTGAGCAACATTTTTAATCTGATTTCTAACCTACTTTGCAAGTGGTGGTATTGTTAGAAATACAACCGTGCGAAAAATGAACAAAATCGCTCACCCGTGGGTCTGTATTCTTGCTTCTCGTGTGGAGGAGTGCGCGCATTCTGGGCGCAGGTGCGACTGGGATTTCACACTTAAGAGTTTTCGGAATCACATGTGAAAGGAACGTTACTAATTGTTGTCACTCCTTCTGGCAGAACACTGGGTTGCTTTAATGCCTGGAGCGTAGTGCTGCCTTGTGGCACGTTAGAACGAGCGCAGCCTGCCGTCCTAGGCGGCAGCCTCCGACGCCGCCACACGGCGGCCTGCGACGGCCGCGCGATATTACGCAGGAGCCTTGCCTGCCCTGCCGGACGCCGGGCGCAATAATCTAAATTAGCGGACGGCACTGTGCCGCGCGGCCTCTGCCGCTGCCGCCGTTGCGGGACAGGAATGCCCGCCAGCCCTCATTTCGTCCTCGCAAGAGTTTTTATTAATGTCGCCAGCGACGGCCGGCCCCGGAAAAAAGCTGATTATTAATTAATTTTTAGGGCGCCTGAGGGGAAACCTATTCATTTTCTCGGCCCCGGAAAAGCAGCGCGGCCAGCTGCGTCGGCGTCGGCGACCACCGCTCCTGTTGCCGCCGCCGCCGCCGCCGCCGCCGGAGTACAACGATTTCTGTTTTCATCCCTTGCCCCTTATATTAAAACCCATACAGGCCGCCTGCTGGGTGCCGACCCTTTGAAGTCGGCGTGCAGCGGTGTAGGGACGCGAGAGGCGCTGCCTCGACCGCCGCCCGTGCATCAGTGCTGGAGTACCAGGAAGGAGACTTCGCTAACGTTGCTCCTGAAACTCTAATCCATATGTATCACCTACTACAAATACACGAGCCGTATGAGAGACATTGATCATTACAGGACGTTCTCGTGCACCGTCTCTAAATCAGGATGCGCCAGCTGATGTTCTTATGCAACAAGGCCCAGTCACATTAATGTGACCATTCGACGTCAGCGTGCAATAACCACTCAGAACGCCAGGTGACAGCACTAGCATTGGAAGATATGTGAAGCATGTCGGGCGGACGCAGAAAACAGTGCAGTGGTCCTAATGCAGCATCGCAGTGATTTTTCTGGCGTCCAAAAATGTTTGACCATTGGCTCTCGGCTAGGTTTATAAACTGTTCACTAGCCGCAGAGGTTAAATTGCACCGCGCATGGCGAAATGGATCTACGCAAAAGTGGCGCCAGTGGTTCGTCATTGGCCAAAGATTACACGAGTGAACGACGGCTGCGGAGATGTGTACGGACGAACAGAGGTGCTACTCTTGATCAACTGACCACCCAGATGTGCCAAGGGGCTACCAACATTGTCTCTTCAACGAACATACAGAGAACGTTGCTGTGTATGGGCCTCCGTAGCAGATGCTTGGTTCATGCACCCGTGCGGACTGCTATTGATCGGCGACGAAGGCTGCAATTTTTCCGGCAATACCGCAACTGGACTTTGCGCCAGGTGACCTCTTGAGAAGAATCACGTTTTGTATTTCAACAGCAGACAGATGGCCGTTGGGGCAAGTAACACGTAAAAGCAATCATCCTACAATATGGAGGGAGCGTTATGGGCTGGGGAATGTCTTCGGGCGTTACCTGGGTGATCTCGTCATTCTGGACGGCATGATGGATCATCCTTGGGGACCATCTCCACCTCAACCTGCATTGTGTTTGCTCTCGGACATCTAACGACAGGACAATGAAACGTGTCACACAACTTGCAGTGTACTGCTTGGTCTAAGATCGCAGGGACAGGTGGTCACCAAACTGCCCCGATTTAAACCCAATCGATAATCCGTGAAACCATTTCGATCGGGTTGTTCGCACAGTGGATTTACGACCAAGAAACCTATTGCAGCAGTTCACAGCACTAGAGTCGACATGGCTCCACATCCCTGTCTATATCTTCCGGAACCTCACTGATGCGCTTCCAGCATGTCTCGCATCCGTCTGCGGTGCAATAGGTGCTTATTCAGGCTGTTTACATTAATGTGACTAGTAAGTCTAATTGTTATGCGAATCGGTGGGAGTGTCGTATTGTGAGGATAGTGCAGATTTTTACATAGCGACCTCCCAGATCAGCATATTATCAGTAGTAGAATGATATTTCCTGAATCCACACTGAAATCGACAAAGGTGGCCTTGGGACTCTGACCTTCAAACAAGGTGCTGTTGATCATGCACTCCAAAACTTTCCCAAACGCAGGTGGTGAGAGAAACACTACGATAAATACTCTGGCAGGAACGATGCTTTCCAGGTTTCTGGAGGGCAATTGAAACAGGTTCCTTCCTAGTGCACGGTAATTGTTCTGTTTCAAAAATGAAATTTGCGTTCCTCTAATGAATGATTTAATGATCTGTTGACATATTACATGCAGTCTGATTCCTGGCTCGACACTGTGGAAAAATTATAGTACACCGTAAGGAGTACAGCTGTCTTTGGTGTTATGACATAGCGATTTTGTACTCGTTAACCCTCGCAGTACCGAGAGGGGAGGATGCGATTCTATACGCCCTCCTTTTGAAAATGTTCGTAGTTACTTTATATGTTAACAATCTGAAATAAATATTTATTGTTTCCAACGAATTTTTCTACGTGATTCCATAAATGTCTTAAATTTTTCAGTTAAATTTAACCCAAATTTTAAAATGTTAGTAATCCATGTCTCTTTCCCCAGTGATTGTCATATACAATATATATATATATATATATATATATATATATATATATATATATATATATAAAACACGCACCGCAATTATTGTTGTAATGGAATATGGCATTGATGTGTGGTTTTCATAGAATGGATTGGTAATAACAGGCTAGTATTCTTGGGCAGTCAACAGGTTGTAGCTAGGAAGTGCACTTCTGTGCACACACCCACTTTCTTAAATGGAACAATGCCTACTTACATTAACAACGTAAAAGTGGGGTAAATTAGAATGTCAGTGGTGTTTGTTACAGAACTTTAGTGCTAGTCGTGTACGAGGTAAAATATTTTGAAAAGTTCCCACACCGACACTTGTACAGTACCTATGGTTGCACACAATAAAGAACAACGTAAGTGTGTATACTGGTTATGTTGATTCTGACCACTATCGAGACAATAGACTATCACAGGTTGTGTTCAAAACGACCACCGCCAGCGGTAATACATGCTTCCAGCCTGGAATGGAAAGATCGCTCCACACGTGCTAGCATTTCAGTGGGGGCGTCCATGCAGGCTCCATTAATACGTCGTTGCATATCATCGGGTGTACTGGTGTGTCCTCGTAGGCAGCGTCTTTCATCTTTCCCCACAGAAAAAGTCTGCAGGTTTCAAATCCAGGAACGGGCCAGCCAAGGTACAGGTCCTCTTAATCCAGTCCAATGATTTGGAAATAATTCGTGAGACATGCTGTAGTCCTTCGTGCCCTATAGGATGGACAGCCATCGTGTTGGTACCGCTGGTTTCTCCTAGTCTGCAGATGAACGTCTTCTAGCATTCGTGGAAGACCGTCTGTTAGAAGTATGCGATACTGGTGCGCGTTCAGTGTTCCGTCAACGAAAAAAGGGCCCTTGTGCTGATGGTTCGCTATCCCATGCAACACGTTTATACCAATGGACGCTGACGTTCCACCTTACGGAGCCAACGGGGATTGTCAATAGACCAATATTGTTAGTCGTGACCGGTAAATGTGGGTTCATGACTAAACAAGATACATGACACATCTGGGGTATTCTTATTTAATGCCCATATACAGGAGTTAACACGATTCTCATTCTCATAAACGTTTTCATGCAGCTCTTGATGGAGAGAGATGTGATAGGGTGGAACCTCTGTCCATGGTGTATGCTTAGTACACTTGCCTGCCTCATGGCACTTCCTCGTACTCATACCTCTTCTTACTGTGACTGTGCGGGAGCTAACGTGCGATTCAAGTGCAACAGCTACCAGAACATTAATTTCCCCACCTTCTGTCATCACTTGTCTCCCTGTATTACGTTGTCTAGGTGTTACGTGTTACGCTACCATGCTGCTGGGAGAGGCCGATAAATAATGGCCGAGATGGTTGACGCCTCTTGGAATATCTTGCCACATACGCCTACAAGAACGAAATCTATTCTTTCTACACTCTCCGTACACCACGAGCGTGACGGGTTTTTCTGCAATGGTAAAGCCTAACGTGCACTCACCACCTACTGCTTGGACTTTCACACACTAACTGACTAGCAAGTCGCAGGGCAGTCAAGGAACACACAAGCACACTGTAAGAAAACTCAACATCATACTTAGCAACTGTGCAGGTTGAATGTAACAAACAAGTATTGGTGTGCGAACTTTTCGAAATACGATATCTCGTAAACGACTTGAAATAGACCTGCAACAAACACCACTGACAGTCTAATTTAATCAATTTTTGTTTCGTAAATGTCAATAGACATTATTCCATTTAAATAAGTATATGTTTGCTCAAAAAGGTATTATTACAAAAATTCAAATGGCTCTAAGCACTATGGGACTTAACGTCTGAGGTCATCAGTCCACTAGACTTAGAACTACTGAAACTTCCCCTTAGAAAAATTATACAAATGACTGTGCTTATACTGACACACAATATTTTTAGCGCATCGCAATCTGACTTTCAGAAATCCCTACAAAAGAATGGCCCTGACTAACATTAACCTATGCATTTCACAAATCGCTTACCTCACAAAAATCTTGGTTACTCGAACTACTGCAATACAGCGAGCGCCACTACTGCCAGCTAAATAAAAGATTCAAACTACGGAAGGCACTAGCTACTGATAGGCATAGTTAGCAAATGAAAGATATTAATAGTCATAATATATATAGCAGTTCATGACAAATTACAAAACTCCGCCATCTCTCTCCCCACATCCACCACTGCTGGCGGCTCACCTCCAACTGCGCAACACTACGCGCTGTTCACATCCAGCTGCCGCTGCCCAACACTACTACGGCAGACAACAATGCAAACTAGACACAGACTGCACACAGCACAGCCAGTGATTTTTATACAGAGGTGGCGTTACCAATAAAAAAACCTAAACAGCCTACTTACATAGCCCCCATGCTCCCCACAAAAAAATGTTACAAATTGTTTTGGGCAGTGGCCAATAATGATTTGATAAAATTTTTCATAATTACAATAACAAAGACATCAAATGCACACACTTATTGATACAATGTTGGTCAAAAGCTAAAATTTTGTCACAGTCCATAAAGACAGTCCTGATCATTCATCATAATAGTAATTACAGTTTTTTTTTCACAAAGTCTGAGCAGTAAAAGAAAATGCACGCGGAAGTAGTGGATTTCCATGCAGTCTTGAAGAACTAGTGTTGTCCTTCCAACAGAAAGACAGTGCTGACTCTTGACATGCTGACAGATAATGGGCCACAACAGACCAAACCCACAGCAGAGTCAGTCGAAGTTTTGAAGAGTATTGGTGGGTAGGTCATCACAGAGCAGACCAACTGTAGTCCTGGTAGAGATTACGGTATTGGTGGGCCACCAGAGGTGCAGACCCACTGCAGTCCTTGTAGAAATAATGATACTGGTGAGTAAGCAAAGGTGTAGACCCACTGTAGTCCATGTAGAGTCGGCCAGCAGCCATCCGTTGCACAATCACCATCAAAGATTCTTGCGGAGAATATAGCAAGTCCATAACCACCACTTGTGCACTAACAAAGTGTTTGGAATTGTCCTTAGAACCAGCAATGCTGTTATCCAGTCCCTTGCTGAATTATTAACACACGTGCAAACACTAACAGTCCCTACTTCTCACATATTGTCCATATACTATGACCAACAGAAATGTGTGCAGTGAAATGGAACTTACAAGTTTCTTAATTTGATGAACTGGTGTCAATTACAATTTTATAACATAAGAATACAATAATAATGGTACAAAATACATCATTAAAAACATAATAATACACATAACATTTGTAGTAATACGGGCTTTACAAAAGAATCGAAATAACATATACATCAGTGTTACAGGAATTATGACAAAAGTACATACATAAAAGATCAGAATAACTTTCGAAACATCAACTTCACATATGGGCAACAAAACAGAATAGATAAATAATGTTTAAACATCTTTACAAAGTAAATAACATATTATTAGAAAAATTCTACAACATAACATCAGCTAAACACATAAAGACAGGATGAACACAAATACACAAGAGTACACAAACATATAGCGGAATAATACAAAAGGAAAGGACAGGGTTTGTTGTACTGCAGTCCAACCCAGAACTTCATTCCATATATCTTTCCTCTTATTTCAATATTTGTTTCCACCAAACAAATTCTATCCAAGCATGCTTTCTGTATTTATATGTTCACACATTTCTTACCTCATTATTTATTTTCCATTATCTTACCTCATCATTTATTTCCAAGAAAATCCTACCTAAACCTGTTGTCCCTAAACCCTACTTTTTTGGTTCATATCCTCTTTCAAAATACTTTTTTTTGGCCAAACCATTTTCTTATAGCTTCTAAATGCATTTCTTCCAATTCATCATAGTTAGTTTCTTATATAGTCTACCCCCTCTTAAGCCAACTTAAATCTACTGAGCTCAGATGCTAAACTAAGGGACGAGGCAATGCAGCAGCACAAAACAATTAACACAAACAGCAATGATAAAAAAATACAAATGCCAAAGCAAGCAGCATAAATTACAACTAATATAAGGCAATGTGCAGCAAACAAGAAAAATAAATCTGGCTTAGCAGAGTAACACAAATTAAAATTCAGTAGCACTATGCCTGGCAAACAGCAGCAGCATCTAAACATGACAAAGCTCAAGCAGAAAAAAATATTACACTAAAAATGGCCATGTCTAATACCTATGTCACATCTTAACACTAGAGTGATGCATCACAATTTATTCTACAAAAGAAATTACCAAGTACTGGAAAAGAAAATTCTGTATGCAATTCCTGTGAAGGGAAATGTCTTTTTGTGCTCCTTCGTTTTCTTTAAGTACATCATGAAGTTATTCTTTACTGGGTCTGTAGGCATAAAATATTTATATTAGTACATCTATAAAATTTTATTTTAACCAATGCTACAGTGCAGTTAGAAACTAGATATTAAACGAAATGAGCAAATACATACATAAAGCAAGCCATATGGCATTTCTCTCAGCTAGCAAGACAATAGATGTAAAAATGTTCCTCGTCATTTCATTAGGAAATTTAGTAAATATCATAAATTAAGAGCTCCACAGTGTAATCATATGTTATCAAGTTCGACCGTGTCGTTTTTCCGATGCTTTCTACAAAGGAATGTCAATAGTGAGGATAATGGCCTACCCTTTTTTTTCCACCTGTGCCTCTGGAAGGCACACGCTAATGGCATTTTTCAAGGCGACTGTCGCCCAGCTGGGTGCCCACGATGCATTAGGTGCAGGTGGTCACTTAACTTTCTTACCGAAATATTTACGACACCAGTTTCCGCTACAGTGACAGTCTCATATGAAAATTTCACAGGTCGAAAATTTACGTTACAAATGTGTGGATACAAAATCCTATGAATATAACAGTGTGCAAAAAATTTTCGCCTGCATTGTGATACATTCACGCATTTACACACATTTCATAACTCTTAAAGTACGATTCTTGGTTTCCAACAACCTTTTTCACAAGTCAGAGTCCCTAAACACTACTCATTATTCCTTACCTTATTGTACATATAAATATTCGTCGACACTTCTTCAATATTTCATCATAAGAAATATGTAGCATAATCAAATAACTCATATAGCATCAGCTTATTGATCATAGACATATGGCAACAGCATAATACACATCATCATCATAATAATAACATCATAACACCTCAGTCAACTCTCAAAATCGTCGTAGCTTCCTCCAATAATTTCAAAACCTAAAAAAATTCTCTGCTCATGTCAAAAGTGTCATCTGCCTCAAACGCACTTTAAAATCGTGATCCCATACCAAATACATCATTCAAAGCTCTCATAGTATCACAATGGTTTTGAAAAATATGAGCATTTCACAAAGTACAGACAAAATACAATTTCATAAGTGTGAAGTTATCCAACTGTGTAATTACGTAAACATCTGTCACTGATGTAGTAAAAAAAGTTTATCTCTCAGTTAAATGATCAGATAGCTGTGTAATTTGTGTGTTAGAGAAATATGGTACCGATGTGTAAAGTTGTATAAGCAAATACCATATTAGCTAGGGCTCCTTGTGCTTGCCAAACACATGGTACACAAAGTAAGCATGTACCCCCCTGAGGATAAATGTAATTATATCCTCAAGTGTTACAGATTACAGCAATGGAATGAAATGTATCACGGAAAACCCTTGTATCATTGTGCTTCAAATATCTTAACAAATAAATGTTTTAAGTGCGAAATTAATCACTCAAATACGTGTACTGAAGCGCTAAACTGTGCGTCTTGTAAGATAATCTCTGTGGAAGTGTCGTAGTTATCGTCCTCTGTAAGCAAAGTTCTGCAGAAGACAATGTACTTACCTCATGATAAACAAAAGTGAAATGCTTTGCGTATAGATATCTTAGTTATAATGCTTATTGCCATGATGAAGAAAGTACTGTGCTGTAACGTATTGTTGTGCTACGGAAAAGGCAGTCTCATTGTAGCTATACCACAAAAGTTACTACTAAAACATGTTTTACTTTCCAGAAGAATTCAGAAAAATTGTGCAGATATAAAACAGATACACCGCAAAAGCAACAATGTAAGTTGTGTCACACATTAGTAGCGTCGAGATATAGTCGTGTAGCTGTCAAATAAATTAACCACTGTGTCATCTGGTATCTCTCAGAAAGCACTTTGAATCCATAATGTATTTTCAAGTAAACCAAAATGTTGCATTAAAATCTCATTAGCAGTACCAGTATGTGTCCTAAGTATGTGAGCCTTATAGTCGTTATGTAATCGTGCAACTAACAAGCAAGAATGTACAAATAACAACATTGTGTCGTCTGTTCACTATAACAATGCATTCATAATTTCTGTTGAAATAAGTTCTCTTGGTTCTTGACTGGATATTTAACTTCAAACATTGTTGCATGTTAACAGTTTCTTAAGTCTGATAAAGCCTACTAGCAATGTAAAGTGAAAAGTTATATGGCAAAGACTAAGTTAAAAAGTAGATTATCTTTCTATAAACGGCTTTACATGTGAAATGTGGTGTAAACCTTTACTCTTCCTAGTGCACAGAGTTTCAACTTCAAAGCAATTATCATGTTGTATACATCGGTAAAGAATGCTAAAATTTTTCTCCAGGCTAACGTCTTATGTTATTTTTCTCGGAGCTATCGGGCGCACGCGGCTGCCTGCTGTGCGAGTCATTGTCTGTCTCTTTGTTGGCGCGCGCCGTTATGGGGATTAGGAGACCTAACTTCTACAAATTCACTCTGACGAGAAGGACCTACCCTGTTTGAATCCCGCTAGTTCTGATGCAATTCAGGTCTGTCGTTACGAATATATCGTCTGCCGTCATGTCGGTAGATTCCGTAGTTTCTTCCTTGTCCGTCACGTGGT
Organism: Schistocerca piceifrons; assembly: GCF_021461385.2. Taxonomy (NCBI): domain Eukaryota; kingdom Metazoa; phylum Arthropoda; class Insecta; order Orthoptera; family Acrididae; genus Schistocerca; species Schistocerca piceifrons. The sequence continues at coordinate 150,578,509 of NC_060139.1, forward strand.
GGAGAATTTCTCCCTGAATCGTAACTATGCACCGAACTGTTGCTTCTGAAGTTATTCTGCCTCCCTTGATAATAATTGTTTTGGTTGCCATATTGTCTGTTTCTCTGATTGTCTCTGTGATATTCATTACCGCGGAGAGGTGATCTTTCCCTGTAATTATTACTACTCTGCCAGTGGTTGTCACACGGGTGGTGTCTGTTTTGGTCACGATTTACGTTGTAAGAATAGGCTTGTCGTGTCCAGTTATTGCTTCTGTCGTCACGGAATTGTGACGGATGTGATCTGTAGGGATTGTTTTCCTGTTTTCGCATCCCGCGACTGTCTGTGTCAATTTCTAATTCTTGTAAAAGTCCTTGAAAAGCTTCAATGTCGTCTTTGCAACGCCCTGCCAAAATAATATTTCTTAAATGTTCAGGCAATTTCATTAAGCAAATGCGGATGAGTTCTGAAGGGATGTATGGGTTTGAAGGATATTGATTCTTATGCAACATGTCTTCAAAATATTTCACAAGACTGGAAAATTCAGATTGTTCGAAGTGTTTCATCATTATGATGCCATGTTTTACTCGGTCTTGTGTGGCTTGAGACCAATATGCTGAGAGGAAGGCATGGTAAAATTCTCCATCACTGTGACAATCGTGAACGACCGATCGCATTCTTACAGCTGGTTCATTCTCCAAGTAGCCACACATAAATTCTAACCTGTGCTCCAATGACCAGTTGGGAGGAAAACAATGAGAGAATTGATGGAGCCACGCTTGTGGATGAATGTCGTTGGCAGAATTCTTAAACGTTTTGGATTTACGTGCAGTAATGAACAGCTTATAGTCAAAATCATCGTGTCGGCGAGTAGCATATCGGTCATTGTTACGTCGTGTCGGCGGTTCCATCTCAAAATCCAAGGCGCCTTGCCAGTTTCTTTCATAATTTCCGAAGTGTCCTGTGTTGTTATTTTGTGGTTGTTCCGTATTTCTAAGTCCCTCTTCCCGTATTGGGGTGCGAGTGTCCTCTGAAATACGTAATTCTTGTATTACCTGTGTCAGCTGATCTTGTACTTCGCGGATTTCTCTTTGGTGTTGCATATTAATTTGATTCAGATTTTGTTTCAGTTTCCTAATTTGTTCGCTCTCTTCTGTGTCATTAAAGACTACCGGTTTTGTGTCATTCAGATTATCATCTACCTTCGTAGATAAGTTAGTGAACTGATCCGAAAGTTCGGCTACTTTCTCCGATAGTGTACTTATTTCCTCAGTGTGTTTTTGTGAACCAAGTTTCAGAGTATCTACTGTGTCCTTTAAGTTTTCCTGAGTTTTTGCAAGTTGCGTAACCGAATCGGTAGGTGCAACTGAGTCAAATTTAGCTTGCAAGGTCTCATGATTATCATGAACAATAGTTTGCAGTTCTTTTATGGCTGCTTCGTGATTCTGTAATGCATTTTCATGCCGCGAAAAAATAGGTTGAAAATGCTCACAAATTTGTGTTTTTACGTCATTACAGACTTTTTGACATTTCGATTCAATGTTATGTAACTCAGTAGTTAAATCTTCACGTGTTTCTTCAAGCGTGGTGTGAAGATTTTGTTCCATTGCGTCTAACTGTTGCTGTGTTTGTCTCTGGTGTTGTTCCATTGTGTCTAACTTTTGAAGATTTTGTTCCATTGTGTCTAACTTTTTAAGATTTTGTCCCATTTGTCTCTGATTTTGTTCCATTTGTTACATTAATTGCAATAATAATGTATTAGTGTCTGGAATCTGTTTCTCTACGCTTTTCGGCAGTGCATTTGCACCGGAAACATTCATATTTTGACAAGCAGAAAATGTGTCTTGACTTATTTGAGAAAACGGTGATGACCCAAAACCTGAATCTACAGTATTTGCGAAATTGTGTCCTGTCATTTCGGATTCCTGAGGCGAGCTGTTGCCGACCGATCGATCGATAATGCTTCCCTGTTCACTACCTGTTTCACTGTCTACACCATTGTTTGCAGCCCGCTCCATTTCCCTATGCACAATTACCAAATTACTACTTTGAACATCAGTTAATTCATTACTCGGTGGCGCTAACACACTGCTTTCGTCTTCACTGTCATTTCTCAGTTTACTTTGGAGCCTAGTATTACGTTTTTCACACGCCATAATTGTCACAATATTTCACACGATAACACAGAAAAGCACAGTTTGAAGAGCAAAATAAAATAACATAGCAATGGATATAATGTCTACTTAATTGCAAGCGCAGCTGCGAAATATTGGTGCAAATCTACAAGCATACCACACCTGTTTTACTGTACAACAATGAAAGACTGCAACTACAAAGGAGATTCTCTCTACAATTACGCGCCAGCAATAAACAAAATCTACACTAATTACACAAACTACAAGAAAAAATCAGAAGATTCCAGTGAGGTATCCTCAGCTAAGGGTCGACATATGAAACGTCCCCTTAGAAAAATTATACAAATGACTGTGCTTATACTGACACACAATATTTTTAGCGCAACGCAATCTGACTTTCAGAAATCCCTACAAAAGAAGGGCCCTGACTAACATTAACCTATGCATTTCACAAATCGCTTACCTCACAAAAATCTTGGTTACTCGAACTACTGCAATACAGCGAGCGCCACTGCTGCCAGCTAAATAAAAGATTCAAACTACGGAAGGCACTAACTACTGATAGGCATAGTTAGCAAATGAAAGATATTAATAGAGAACAAACAATTTGTTTACCTTAATAGTCATAATATATATAGCAGTTCATGACAAATTACAAAACTCCGCCATCTCTCTCCCCACATCCACCACTGCTGGCGGCTCACCTCCAACTGCGCAACGCTACGCGCTGTTCACATCCAGCTGCCGCTGCCCAACACTACAATGGCAGACAACAATGCAAACTAGACACAGACTGCACACAGCACAGCCAGTGATTTTTATACAGAGGTGGCGTTACCAATAAAAAAACCTAAACAGCCTACTTACACTACTTAAACCTAACTGACGTAAGGTCATCACGTTCATCCATGACCGAGGCAGGATTCGAACCTGCGACCGTAGCAACAGCGCGGTTTCGGACTGAAGCGCCTACAACCGCTCGGACACAGCGGCCGACAGGTATTCAAAAATGTTCAAATGTGTGTGAAATCTTATGGGACTTAACTGCTAAGGTCATCAGTCCCTAAGCTTACACACTACTTAACCTAAATTATCCTAAGGACAAACACACACACCCATGCCCCAGGGAGGACTCGAACCTCCGCTGGGATGAGCCGCACAGTCCATGACTGCAGCGCCTAGACCGCTCGGCTAATCGCGCGCGGCTAAGGTTGAGACAGTACGCTGTTTGTTAATCAGTAACTCTCGTGGAGAAACATGTTGATAGTGAAACGCAGATGAAAAGGCTTCCGTGAACAGTGATTATCTCTTCAACCGATTTAAAAACGCTACGGAACATTGTTACTACTGCATGAATGTGAAATGAAGCCAGCCGTTGTGGCCGAGTGGGTCTATGAAGTTCAGTCTGGACCCTCTCTGCTGCTACGGTCGCAGGTTCGAATCCTTCCTCGAGCATGGATGTGTGTGATGTCCTTAGGTTAGTTAGGTTTAGGTAGTTCTAAGTCCAGGGGACTGATGACCTCAGATGTTAAGTCCCATAGTGCTTAGAGCCATTAGAAATATTTTTGTGAAATGAAACTTAACTGTTCATGGAAGAGTAGATGAGGCTATACATTGTTAGGAAAGTGTGGTACGTACCTAAAGAGCAATAAAACAAAACAATTTGAGTTGTACTAATATTATTTCAATGTGACTTTTAACATCTCTCAACTGAAGAATATGTGAAAAGTTAAGTAAGTTAATATTGAACACACGGTAGGGTTTATTTCGTAACGAAGCGTGTTCATCGTGTAAGGCTCCCATGCTTGAGTCAAGTAGCCGCTAAATTAACTAAAATAACCGAAATGAGGAGCTTCACGTATGTTGCCGTGACTGGTTCAGTAATTTTGCCACGCTTCACTTAAATCCGACCATAACTGTGGTGGTTTCGTTGATTGCTAGGTGAGGTGGCACATAGGGATTGTAAGTCATGAAATATTAGTTCCCTTTATCACATTAACGAGTAAAAGATTTACTTAACTTTGAAACTCTTCTTTGCCGCAAGAGTACTGGACAGTTTACTAGCGACACCGCCAGGCAAAGCATCACTTGATGCACTAATTAAAAAACGGTTTTCCTACGGTACAAAATACCACATTCACGAAAGTACATTTCATCGTAAGGCTAACAACTCTTTAGTGCGACACGGTGATGTTGACTGCTTCAGCATTTCCGTGTTCGGCTGTGTACTGAACTCCTGTGCGAGGGCACTGCTGTGCTGAGACGGGAGGCTGGTCTTCAGGAGTACATCGTAGCAGATTCCAGCGGGACCAATCTAATATCTGTGGTATCGATATGTTTTGCAGACTTTGGTGTGGCACCATCTCTGGACGATACTACGTCATCTTTGGTGTATCTCTCAGCAGTCGATCGATGTTAACTGAAAGCTGGAACTTGCCTGGCGGTAACAGCTTTGTGACAAAATTCTCCGTCGTAGTCTGGACAGTGTGTCATTTATTGGCCTAGAGAACAATCTTTCTCATTGCGGCAGTCATTGGGGACCTTGCACTTTTGCTTTAATTCGTGTGTTTGCCACGATATCCTCCTTTCTTTTTAAATATGACGTTACTTTGCTCTCGGTCCCCTACAGGCTTCGGTGTTATCTATTCATGGTGGGCACTTGCATCTGCGCGGGATCTAACCTATGTTCCTGATTGCGTAGCGATATTCTTACCTGCACCAAAGAACAGGCTGTCTTCTTATTTGTCCTTGAGGTTTAGGAATAGACGCATCGTCGTCCTGGTGCATTCTGCTGAAGATGTGATACGCCGATTCCTGGACGCTGTGTGGAAATACAGCCTCCACTTTGCGTTGCTTCGTACCCGTCTTTGCGGATGTCTTTCTGGGACTGCTGTTTCTGGGAGATATATCGTTATTGAGAAATGGTCACTGGGTTGAAGATCATAAACCACGGCGTACAGAGCAGTGTCTGTGAGAGCTACAAAGCATAAATAAAAGTCGATGCCAAAGAGAGACCCTGTAGCAGTAGGACCATACCTGCTCTATTCTGTGTTCAGGAGACACAAGTCTAAAAATAACAAATCCTCAACATCTCGAGACTGGGTGGGGGAAAAGAAGAGCCGTACTGCACATTACACCATTCAAATCACCAGAGTAAATGGCTGGGGGAACTGTGCGATAAGATGAGAGTCTATTGGTTGGTAGTGGAGTGGAAGGGTGATAGCAAATGAAACACGTAGTAAGACTGCTATATACGTGCGTTACAGGTACACAGCAATAGTTACTGCTTGCAGGCTGGTGTCGAAAGAAGAACCCAGGAGTGATGTGTGTCGTTAAGGACGATGTATTTCTACTGTACCTTTAGCTCTCCACTTACCTTCATACCCCCCCCCCCCCCGCCCCCACCAACCACCACCACTCCCATCCCTCCGCAGCACACTTCGTCCCTGCGGAGGTTATAACCTTTCAGAACTGGGGCGTAAGGTACATAAATAAGTGTTTGTCGTTGAACACTCCATATGTGTTCGGAACCAGTTAACGTTGCGTTGTAAACTAAGCGCTACCGTAATTGTGAGGATTTGTACTTTTTTGTCCCATCTTTCTATCAAGGTGAAAATGTTACGACAGTAAGGGATTTGGTAAAGGGGCTTGTTCTTTCCCACTTGTAGATTTTAATGGCCGTATCGTCTGTAGTTTGCTCTGGATAAGATTCACATCGCAAGAAAAATGCTGCTTTGTCTGATGACTTTGGCCCCTTGAGTTTTGTTCTAGACATCTTCACTACGCCTGTATCCTACGACAGGGATGGTGATGACTTCTTATTTGCAGACACTTTGCCCACTAGACTTATTCGACCTCCACGAGCTGTTGTAAAAATGGAAAATTTTGCTGAATTGCAGGAGGATCTGCAACGAATTGACGCATGGTGCAGGGAATGGCAATTGAATCTCAATGCAGACAAGTGTAATGTGCTGCAAATACATAGAAAGAAATATCCTTTATCATTTAGCTACAATATAGCAGGTCAGCAACTGGAAGCAGTTAATTCCATAAATTATCTGGGTGTAGGCATTAGGAGTGACTTAAAATAGAATGATCATATAAAGTTGATCTTCGGTAAGGCAGATGCCAGACTGAGATTCATTGGAAGAATCCAAAGTAAATGCAATCCGAAAACAAAGGAAGTAGGTTACAGTACACTTGTTAGCCCAGTGCTTGAATATTGCTCACCAATGTGGGATCCGTACCAGATAGGGTTGATAGGAGAGATAGAGAAGATCTAACGGAGAGCAGCGCGCTTCGTTGCAGGATCAATTAGTAATCGTGAAAGCGTTACGGAGATGATAGATAAACTCCAGTGGAAGACTCTGCAGGAGAGACGTTCAGTAGCTCGGTACGGGCCTTTGTTGAAGTTTCGAGAACATACCGTCACCGAGGAGTCAAGCAGTATATTGCTCCCTCCTACGTATATCTCGCGAAGAGACCATGAGGATAAAATCAGAGAGATTAGAGCCCACACAGAGGCATACCGACAATCTTTCTTTCCACGAACAAATGGTTCAAATGGCTCTGAGCACCATGGGACTTAACAGCTATGGTCATCAGTCCCCTAGAACTTAGAACTACCTAAACCTAACTAACCTAAGGACATCACACAACACCCAGTCATCACGAGGCAGAGAAAATCCCTGACCCTTCCACGAACAATACGAGACTGGAATAGAAGGGAGAACCGATAGAGGTACTCAAAGTACCCTCCGCAAACACACCGTCGGGTGGCTTGCGGAGTATGGATGCAGATGTAGATGTAGATGCCGAAACAGCGATGAAGGGAAGTATTTTCAGCACTGACGTAAACTGTACGTTGTATTAGCGACACTAGGCACGAATGTAAATATATGCATTATTATCACGAACTTAGCGTTAAGGGGAAATGTGATTTCATTACTTTTATGTGTTTTAAATTGAAGAGTGAATTATGACTACGCTTTTAATTCGAAGCGCTTTTGTAGTAGCATTACTAGTTGTCACTGTGTTGAAGCATGTTGCATTTTAGTTCGCTTTTACTCTTCGCTGGAAGTGGAACCCATAACAGCAGAACGCGTTGCGTTACACTGCACCGCATTCCACAATTGATGTAAATTCCGTGCACAAGCATTTCACGCGATCTGCTTTTAAGCCCTCCCAGACAATATGTAACAGTTTCCCCCATTTACCACGCAGGACACTGACACGTTTGCCCCCTCCGTGTCCGGTGTTGGTGGTTAGGTATCGACGTTTGGTGCTGTACGCACGTGGACTTGCCTGTTCTTTGCAGCCAACTGAATGTCTGATCACGTGTAATTTATTTAATTAGAGAGATCGCTACACTGAGACACTGATAGAGAAAATGCATTGACATTCAAACTTAAATTTAATACTGATAATGACGATTATGTTTTTCGCAGGTTTTACAATAAATGTTTGAATAGTTACTTCATTCTTTGTAACATAGGAAATCTATAATTCAGGCAATGCAGTTTCTCTACGTGTCGGGACACCACATGTAGAAACAATAGCCACATGGCGATGAACAAAGGTCATGGCGAATACTAAATTTGCTGCAAGAGTTTACCACCGCTCGAGAGTACGGAATTACTTATCCCGGGAGGATGGGGAGTTCAAATCACTATGTTGCCATTTAGATTTCAGGTTGCCATTAGTTCCCTAAAATCGCTTAAAGCAAATTCCGGGGTGGTTCCTCTGAACGTGTACGGCCAGTTTCTTTCCTCAGTCCGAGCTTCTTCCGCATTTCTAATGACATCGTCATCGGATCCATATTAAACCTTACTCCGCTTTTCGCTTTCTTCTTCATGAAGTGAGATTCAGATACAAAAATTAGATGCGTCAATGTAATTTTTGATGGAGTGATAACGAGCACTGCCATTTTCCCAAAAACTAAAATACTGCAACGATTTGGAAATGCTTCTCCTCTTCACGAATAGAGATCGAACAACTACTGCCGGCCGCGATGGCCGAGCGGTTCTAGGCGCTTCAGTCCGGAACCGCGCAACTCCTACGGCCGCAGGTTCGAATCCTGCCTCGGGCAGGGATGTGTGTGATGTTCTTAGGTTAGTTAGGTTTAAGTAGTTCTAAGTTCTAGGAGATTGATGACCTCAGATGTTAAGTCCCATAGTGCTCAGAGCGATTTGAACTATTTGAACAACTACTCGGTAGGGAAAAGCACCGACTCAGAAATGACGGATCGTATGAAAATCGTATTACTCCGTTCTTTCACGAAATATAGAAGCTGAGCTGTGGTTAATGCGGTGCTTCGTTTCTCTTTAGAAAATTGTCACAAATGCGAGAATACTTACAGCTTGAATGTTGGACAAATAAATCTGATGTGCGTAAATAGATGAAAGGATCCGATTGCGAGAGCTCAGGTTCTTATGCAGATTAAGAATAACTGTACTTGGTCGAACTATTTCTCCAGCAATGATTACACGACTTCGACCGTATTTATACAGACATGTACAGTTCCGTGCGCGGCGCGCGATATGACTACTGGGAAGAAACAAACAATACACAGGATATCCTCCCAAACACAGAACAGGGGACCTGTACAGTACATGTGTAGATACAGTTGTCGACAGAAAAACTTCTACTGCCGCCGTCTTCGAACTTCATGTGCGCTTTGATTTGCTATATTGATGATTACGCTAATTGTGCTGCATTTCTTACGTTCGTTATATAATTCTTTTGATACCGAGAAAAGGCGTAAAATGGCTATAGTCATGCAGCTTTGTTTCTCTCAGATAAACTCCTGATGATCCGAATACTGGATTGGGAAATTGGGAACAATACACGTAGCTTGCAATTAACGCCGGTCGTTGTGTCCGAGCGGTTCTAGGCGCTTCAGTCCGGAACCGCGCTGATGCTACGGTCGCAGGTTTGAATCCTGTCTCTGGCATGGATGTGGGTGCTGTCCTTAGTTTAGTAAGGTTTAAGCAGTTCTAAGTCTAGGGGACTGATGATCTCGGATGTTAAGTCCCATAGTGCTCAGAGCTATCTGAAGTTCTTTTTTTCCGTAACCTCAAAACGGCCAGACCTTTCCTGCATCTCTGTCGCCAAGCGCCTCGGTATCGCCATTCTTCCTCGTTCTCTTCTGTTCATCTCCTCACCATCGCTTTTTGGGTACCTCTTAGCGACCCTTTCCGTGGTCTTCCTCTTCTTCTCCTTCAAGGTGGTTGCCTTGAATGAACTCTCTGGCCTTCTGTCTTCCTCCATTCTTGTGAAATGTCTTAATCATTCTAGCTGCCTTTCTTCTACCGGTAATAATACTGTAATGGTCAGCGTCTTTTCTCTGATTTCTTCACTTGTTGTGTATTGTGTATTGTGTACTGAACCGGGGACATAGAAACGACGGAGAGGCTTCGCCCGCCGTAGCCCTCAGTGACTCACAACCCCACAACAGGCCACATAAGTCCACCGAACTCACCGCCGCCCCACTCCGAACCGAGGCTTATTGTGCCGTTCGGTCCCCAGTGAACCCTCTCGGGAACGTTTCATACCAGACGAGTGTAACCCAAATGTTTGCGTGGTAGAGTAATGACGGTCTACGCGTACGTGGAGAAAGTGTTTGCGCGGCAATCGATGACATAGCGTAAATGAGGCGGAATAAGGGGAACCTGCCCGCAATCGCCGAGGCAGATGGAAAACCGCCTTAAAAACCATCCACAGGCTGGCCGGCACACCGGAACTCGACTCTAATCCAGCGGGCGGATTCGTTCCGGGGACCGGCACACCTTCCCGCTTGAGAGGCAGAGCGTTAGACCGCGCGGCCAGCTGGGCTGGCTCTTCACTTGTTACTCGGTCATGTCGGAAAATTCAGCAAGCTCTTCTCAGGCGGTATATTTCTAAAGCTCTAAAATACCTGTGCTGTTTTTAATAGTTCATTACAGTCAACATTGTAAAAAGCTTTCTGTAAATGTAAAAATTTTGTAACCGTAGTATTGTTTTTCCTTGCCCTTCTTCTCTAATATGTCTCAGAATCAGTTTTGCTTAGAGCATTCTTACATTTCTGCAGAGTCCAGACGGACCACCCTCGAGATCAGCTTTTACCAGTTTCACCATTCTTACGTAAATACACTGCCTGACAAATAAAGTTAGGCATCGAGAGACGTGTTCAGATGTCAATGTAACATTGTACGCGCTCACACTGATTAGAGTTGCAATTCTCTTTGACAGGGACAATGGCCAAATTATACATTAGTGTTGTTCGTGTTCAATGGATTTATCAGGTGTGGTAGCGGAAAAAGGGGCTTGAGCAACTTCAGATGTTGCATGATCATTGTTAAGGACAGGGAGCCGCGGCTTATTTGTATGAGACGGCATTATCAGGATCTGACACATTTAGTAATGGGCCTCTTTGCTGGTCTCTGTTTGACCAGCTGGCCGTATCGTGGAATATCCAGATTTGTGAGGCATTCGGATTGACAGTGACCCGATGTTGGACTGTATGGGAACGTTAGGGCAGAAATAGTCGTCGTCAGGATTCCAGTCGACAACGTCTGATGTTCACAAGGAAGGATCGCCGCACCAGTACACTGTAGCACATTCGTATCTTCGCTTTCCTTCCGAGAACAAGCACTGGACTGCCTGCAATGTTTTGTGTCATCTCGCACCAATGGTCAGATACTAGCTGCAGCCGGACTAGCGATTTCCTGTCTGTTGAATAGGTTCCGTTGTCGCCACAGCACAAATGGCTGTGTTTGGAGTGCTGCCGTGAATCGAAAACCGGAACTGCTGATGAATGGCTCCACGACCTCAGCGACGGATCACGATTCTGTTCTATCCTAGATGTCCATCACTGGAGGGAATGGCGACTACCGAGGTAGAGTTCCCGTTCTTCCAATATTTTGAATCGGGAGGACGACAGTTCAATCCCGCGTCCGGCCATCCGGATTTGGGTTTTCCGTGATTTTCCTAAATCGCTCCAGGCAAACGCCGGGATGGTTCCTTTCAAGAAGGGCACGGCCGACTTCCTTCCCCGTCCTTCCCTAATCCGATGAGACCGATGGCCTCGCTGTCTGGTCTCCTTCCCCGAATCAACCAACCAACCAATATTTTGGAGAGGCACAGAAGTTTTTATTCCTCTGGCCATGGAGTGAGCAGCCGTGACGCACGGCTATTGGCGTTGTGTACGACTTCGCACACGAGGAGAGTTTCAAAATGGTTCAAAAGGCTCTGAGCACTATGGGACTTAACATCTGAGGTCATCAGTCCCCTATAACTTAGAATTACTTAAACATAACTAACCAAAGGACATCACACACATCCATGCCCGAGGTAGGATTCGAACCTGCGATCGTAGCGGTCGCGCCGTTCCAGACTGAAGCGCCTAGAACTGCTCGGTCACACCGGCCACCCGCACGAGGAGAGGTGGACTACAGAGTGGTGCAGTAACTGTCACTGTAGGAAAGTTGGATACTAACAGAAATGACTAGTGAACAAGTAATATAGTAAACAGAAGATTTACTTAACTTCTATTTCTCCGTATATACGAAGTCTCCTTACAACTGATACGGAAAGGAGTATCTATGTCCTAAAGCACGAGCTATGGTGTTGGAGCCGCGACTAGACGACATCTGCTTAGCGTCACGAGCATGAAGGGTAGAGCCATTGCAGCCGGCCATCCTATATTACAGTGGCAGAGGGCGCTCGAAGTACAGAGCTGCTGAAGGTATGGCTCAGCGAGCGCACACCATTGGTTCCACCAGATCATCCACGACTACTACCAGCGTCAGGCGGAAAGTTGCAGTTCTTTGCTTTGATGCCCATACGGAGGTATCGATATGAGACACCACAGTTAGTGCTTACAGGAACCCTGATGGAGCAATGTTACATCACAGAGGCCCTACATCCTCTTGTGTTACCTCTCATGTGGCAGTATCGTGGGCCCACTCTTCAACAGGGCTTCATTCTCCCGCGTATGTTACGTGTCTCAGTGATCTGTCTCTGTGGTCTTGAAGTACTCCCATGGCCTGCAAGATTCCTTGATCTCTCCGCTGTAGAACATGCGTGACACCATTTCAGATGTCAACTCTGTCCAGTTGCCGGTATCTGGAATATGAAGGACCAGTTGCGGGCCAGCTTGCTTCATGAGGGGATACAATGGCCTTAAGGCACCCTTCCCAAATGAGTCAGTGCAGAAATCCAGGTCAGCGCGGAAGCAACGTCATACTGACAGCTGGGCTCTCGCTGCCAAGTTCTTTGCAAATGTAATTCGATTTTGTAATGACTGCAATGACGTCACATACCCTTTCATCCTGTGAAGTTGCATTTCGCATCTTCTTCCCGTTCTGGATGCTTTACTTTTTTTCAGGTAGTATCATTCGTCTCAGGGTTTAGCAAAGTCGTGCTACCAGTACGGGTGGCAAGTGGGAGATGCTGGAAGTCGAGAAGTGGCCGCACTACCACGGTCCTTTTTTGTGCGTAGGCGGGCCGTCGCGCGGCCAGTGAGCTGTCTGATGCGCAGATGTGTGGCTGGCTGCTGCGTTCTTCCGCACGAGCCGAGCAGCAGGTGTGACTGCGTCCGCGGCGGCTGTGCGGCGGTTGTTTGCGCAGCGGCCGCTTGTTTCCGACAAACGGGCCGCCCGAGCGGTCCCTGGGGTTCCCAGGAAGTGGGCCATAAACACTGACCCCGTGGGCTCCAGCCGCACGTGCCCATCCGCCCCCGCTTGCTGCACGCTCTCCTCTGCCTTCCCTTCTCTCCCTCTCCAGAAACGCGTGTGTGTGAGTGTGTGTTTCACACTCTGTGAATTTCGAGAAGGAAATCGTAGTTACACGTAATAGTAATAATAGCGGTAGTAGCTTTCTTTCTTCGTACGTGAGTCCCTTCTAAAACGATGCTGGACGTGTCCCTGTAGTGTAGTTTGTTGTTATGATCTTCCGTCCCAGGATTGGTTTCATAAAGTTCTCCACTCTTGTCTAACTGACGCAATCCTCTTCATCTCCGAATAACTACTGCAACGATACTGCACCTGAACCTGTTTTGCTGTATTCGTACCACCGTCTCCCTGTAAAGTTTTTATCTACACATTTTCCTCCCTTACTCTATCAGTTTAATGAGTCAAGGCTGCAAAATACTAACGCGAATTCTATACAGACGAATGGAAAACTAGTAGAAGCCGACCTTGGGGAAGATCAGTTTGGATTCCGTAGAAATATCGGAGCACGTGAGGCAATACTGACCCTACGACTTACCTTAGAAGCTAGATTAGGGAAAGTCAAACCTACGTATCTAGCATTTGTAGACTTAGAGAAAGCTTTTGACAATGTTGACTGGAAGTCTTTCAAATTCTGAAGGTGGCAGGGGTAAAATACAGGGAGCGATTGCAGTTATAAGAGTCGAGGGACAACAAAGGGAAGGAGCAGTTGTGAAGGGAGTGAGACAGGGTTGTAGCCTCTCCCCGATGTTATTCAATCTGTATATTGAGCAAGCAGTAAAGGAAACAAAAGAAAAATTCGGAGTAGGTATTAAAATCCATGGAGATGAAATAAAAACTTTGAGGTTCGCCGATGACATTGTAATTCTATCAGAGACAGCAAAGGACTTGGAAGAGCAGTTGAACGGAATGGATAGTGTCTTGAAAGGAGGATATAAGATGAACATCAACAAAAGCAAAACGAGGATAATGGAATGTAGTCGAATTAAGTCGGGTGATGCTGAGGGAATTAGATTAGGAAATGAGACACTTAAAGTAGTAAAGGAGTTTTCTATTTGGGGAGCAAAATAACTGATGATGGTCGAAGTAGAGAGGATATAAAATGTAGACTGGCAATGGCGAGGAATACATTTCTGAAGCAGAGAAATTTGTTAACATCGAGTATAGATTTAAGTGTCAGGAAATCGTTTCTGAAAGTATTTGTATGGAGTGCAGCCATGTATGGAAGTGAAACATGGACGATAGATATTTTCGACAAAAAGAGAATAGAATCTTTCGAAATCTGGTGCTACGGAAGAATGCTGAAGATTAGATGGGTAGATCACATAACTAATGAGGAAGTGTTGAATAGGATTGGGGAGAAGAGAAGTTTGTGGCACGACTTGACTAGAAGAAGGGATCGGTTGGTAGGACATGGTTCAAATGGTTCAAATGGCTCTGAGCACTATGGGACTCAACTGCTGAGGTCATTAGTCCCCTAGAACTTAGAACTAGTTAAACCTAACTAACCTAAGGACATCACAAACATCCATGTCCGAGGCAGGATTCGAACCTGCGACCGTAGCGGTCTTGCGGTTCCAGACTGCAGCGCCTTTAACCGCACGGCCACTTCGGCCGGCGGTGGGACATGTTCTGAGGCATCAAGGGATCACCAGTTTAGTATTGGAGGGCAGTGTGCAGGGTAATAATCGCAGAGGGAGACCAAGAGACGAATACACTAAGCAGACTCAGAAGGATGTAGGTTGCAGTAGGTACTGGGAGATGAAGAAGCTTGCACAGGATAGAGTAGCATGGAGAGCTGCATCAAACCAGTCTCAGGACTGAAGACCACAACAACAACAACTTAATGGAAGATTCCTGGATGCTTTACGATGCATCCTACCACCAGTGCCTTCTTTAAGTCAATTTGAACAATAAGTTTCTTTTTTCCCCAATTCGATTTCGTAACTCTTCATCAGTTACCTGATCTACCCATGTAACCTTCAGAACTCTTCTGTAGCACCATGTTTCAAAATCAAGTGTTCTCTTCCGGTCTGAACTGTGCGTATAAGCTGCACGCCACCGAGGCCGGCCGGTGTGGCCGTGCGGTTCTAGGCGCTTCAGTCTGGAACCGCGTGACCGCTACGGTCGGAGGTTCGATTCCTTCCTCGGGCATGGATGTGAGTGATGTTCTTAGGTTAGTTAGGTTTAAGTAGTTCTAAGTTCTAGGGGACTGATGACCATAGATGTTCAGTCCCATAGTGCTCAGAGCGATTTTGCACTCCAGCGAAATACATTCAGAAAAGATTTCCCGTTCGTTCAGAAAAATATTTCCCAGCATTTAATTTTACATTAGATGTTAACAGGATTCCCTGTTTGCCATTGCCGGTTTGCTCTTTATACTCTTTATGCTTCATCCATCTTGTGTTACTTTTGTGCCGAAAACAGCAAAACTGATGCACTCTTTTTACCATCAAGTTTCTTAGTCTAAGTCCCTCAATATCACCTGACTTAATTAGACTACATTGTGTTACCTTTGTTTTCCTTTTGTTGATTTCCATCATATAACTTTTTTCCAAGACTCTATCAACTGCTCTCCCACGTCTTTTGACGTCTCTGACAGAATTACGATGTAATGGCCAAAACTCAAATTTGTTAATTCTTTTCCCTGAACTTGAATACACTAATCAAATTTCTCTTTGGTTTCAATTACTACTTGCTCAACGTTCAGTTTGAATAACGTTGGGATCAGGTAACAAACGTTTTCATTACCTCTACAGCTGCTGCTTCCGTTTCGTGTCCTTCGACACATTACAGCAGTCTGGTTCCTGTTCACGTTGCAAATAAACTTTTGTTTCCTACATTTTATACCTATTCTCATAGTAATTTCAAATAGAGTACCACAATCAAGACTGTCAAAGGCTTTCTTACATCTACAAAAATTATAAACGTATTCAAAGAATGTACCACAGTCAACATTGTCAAAAATTTTTTTTAACGTACCTTCTAAAATCGCTAGGATAAATATCACCTCGTAAGTTCGTACATTTCTCCGAAGCCAAACTGATCTTTCCGAAGGTTGGTTTCTAGCACTTTTTCCATTCTGCTCTAAACTATTCGTGTCAGCATCCACATCTACACTACATGCTTACCCTGCATTTCACAATTAAGTGCCTGGCGGAGGGTTCGTCGAATTGCGTTTAAGTTGCTTCTCTACCGTACACTGTCGAAGAGCATGCGGGAAAAACCAAAACAAAATGTTCAAATATGTGTGAATTCCTAAGGGACCAAACTGCTGAGGTCATCGGTCTCTAGACTTACACACTACTTAAACTAACTTAAGAAGCTAACTTATGCTAAGAACAACACACTCACACCCATGCCCGAGGGAGGACTTGAACCTCCTGCGGGAGGGGCCGCGCTGTCCGTGACATGTCGCCTCAAACCGCGCGGCCACTCCGCGCGGCGAAAAACGAACACTTAAATGTTTCCTGCGAGCTTACATTTCTCATATTTTATTACGATACTCATTTCTCCCTATGTAGGTGGACGTCTACAAAATATTTTCATATTCTGAGGCGAAAGTGATTGATTGAAATTTCATGAGAATGTCCTGCCTCAGAGAAAAAAGCCTTTGTTTTAACGTCTGGCACCACAATTTGTGTATCATATACCTGGCACTTGAATCTTATTAAACCGATGAGTCTGTAATATTCACACCTATCAGTACTTGCCCACTTCGGCCCTTTACTTTCTTCTTCAAGTAAGAGAGTACGTCACCTCTTGCATATGTTGCATTTTACGAATAAAATTCGAAGGACTTTTATGCGGGGTGTATGGTAATTAATTGTGAATACTTACATAGTAATGTACGCCGTAACAGAAGAAAAAATGCTGCAGTTAACACGGGCAGGCGAGGTGTTTGGGAGATAATTGCGAATGTGTTTATGAGCAACCACTGAATTCGATACAGAACATTGTCTGTGTGTGTACAAATGCATTTGAAATGTAGACATACTTTAAAGTCCTGAAGATAGCAAGGATAAAATACAGGGAGCTAAAGGTCATCTACTATTTAAGAGAAACCAGACAGCAGATATGAGTCAAAGGACATGAGTGAGGAAGCAGTAGTTGTGAGTTGTAACGTGCTACAATAGTGTTGTATTTCTTGTTAAAGTGGGTCGTGGATCAAATTGGAGGCCACATAGATGTAGAATTGATCAAAAGTTTTCGTTTCAAATATATTTTACTAACGAGGACAGTATTTTGTACGCAGTTCCTCGCAAAAAGCTCGTCTCCGAATACACTTATTGCTTCTCCTATCCTATACTTTCACCGCTTTTTGTTATTGTGATTCGCCTTTGTATACTGGAGATACGTGAACGTCTGTCGCAAAATCAGCTTAAAAGCTCATGCAATCTAATGACTGACAAGAATGATTTACAGAAATATGGAAAGGAAGATTGAGTATCTGTTAGATGACGGTTCGTTCCGTTTGTGAAAGGTAAAGGCGTCGGAGAGACAGTTCTACGTTTCGCTTGATAATGGGAGGAAGATTTTAGGAAAGTTATTGACATTAATGAGATTTGTCGGCCTATAAAAAGCGTTCGATAATGTTAAATGGTGTAACTTGTTTGAAAGCCTCAGAAAAACAGATCTAAGCTAAAGGGAAGGACTAGTAGCGTGAAAGATATACAAGAATGAAGAGAGAGCAAGGAAAAAAAAGAGAGAAGTGGTCGAACTAAAAAGGGTTTATGTCGTTGATTCAGTCTTTCTCCTATTCAGCCTCCACATAGATGAAGCTATGGCGGTGATAAGCCAAAGGTTCAGGAGTGGGATTAAATTTCGGGCGGAAGGATATCAATGACACGATTCACTGACGACCTTGCAATCCTTAGCGAAAGAAGAAAGAATTACATGACGTCTTGAATGGAATGAACCTGAACTGAAAGTGCACCAAATGAAGACGAAAGTAATGACGACAGCGTAAACGAGACTGACAAACTTTACCTCCATTTTGGGGACCACGTAGTAGACGATTTGAAGAAGTCCTGCTCTCTTGGAAGCAAAATAGCGCATGACGACAAGCAAGGCGGATGTGTGAGGACTAGAATAAGCAAAGAAGTAGTTCCTCGCTAAATGATGTCCACTAGTACGAAACATATGCCTTAATTTTATTCTTGTAGGGTTCCTACAGCTGTCACCGCATCCAAAATATCTGTAGCTATTGGTTTCTCCTTTCACGTGCTTCTTCGTCTTCTTCTGTTTCTCTTTCTTTCATGCCCTATTTTACACTATCTCATCAGGCAACCTTCGGCGTTATCCTTCTCTATCTTCTTTGAGTTTGGTAGATTAAGGGCTTCCTTGGCCATCTGTCATCTGCCATTCGCATTGTATACCAAAACCATGCGAGCTACCGTTCTTCTGAGCTTCCTTGAGCCTGAGTCAATTCCCTAATCGTTGTATTTCTTGCGTGGTCTCTCCGAGATAAGCTACAAAATTTTCTGAGATAGTCCAGTTTTACAACTCTCAGTTATTGTTGTTGTTGTGGTCTTCAGTCCGAAGGCTGGTTTGGTACAGACCCCCACCCTACTCTATCCTATGCAAATCTCTTCAGCTTCGAATAGCTACTGCAACCTACAGCCTTCTGAATCTGTTTGCTAAATTCACCTCTTGGCTTCCCTTACGGTTTTTACCTCTCACACTTCCCTCCAGTACTAAACTGGCCGTAAGCTGATATCTCAGAATGTGTTCTGTCAACTGAACCTTCCTTCTTGTCGGAATGTGCCATAAATTTCTTCCTCCCCCCCCCCCCCCTACCACTTCTATTCAGTACCTCCTAATTAGTTACATAATCTACCCATCTCATCTTCAGCATTCCTCTGAAGCACCACATTCCAAAATCCTCTATTCTGTTCTAGTCTTAACTGTTAATCGTCCATGTTTCAGTGCTATATATGGATTACTCTCCATACAAATACTTGCAGAAAAGACTTCCTAACACTTAAATCCCTATTCGATGCTAACAAATTTCACTTCTTGAGAAACGCTTTCCTTGCCATTGACAGTCTACATTTTATATCAGGGCCGGTCTTGGCACGCCCAATTTCACGCGGGCTGGGTGTGCTGGAACCGTGCGGGCCACGTCTCGTTCTGTCTCGGCTTTGCACATTCCTTCCCGGAAGTACACGGTGCAGTGTGACATTTCATTTATTATTGCGGTGTGGTATTTTTCTGTCGGCACAATTGAGAATCGTGGTGTCAGTGCTGTTTACCCTCTGCTGTTTGTTCGCGGTGCGAAGAACATTCACAGGTCCAGTGTATGTTTGTAAAAAAAGAGGCAGTCTAGCGATCTACCTTCACAAGCCTTTAAAGATGAATGGGAATGACAGAAGAGAAGGATGAGAATTCTCAAAATATATTGTGCCATCGCATATGCGATCGGTACTTCAAATCTACTATGATACTGCAGTACAATACCATGCAGGAAGA
The DNA here is from genome assembly GCF_021461385.2 of Schistocerca piceifrons. NCBI lineage: Eukaryota > Metazoa > Arthropoda > Insecta > Orthoptera > Acrididae > Schistocerca > Schistocerca piceifrons. Next base: position 150,597,803 of record NC_060139.1, read on the forward strand.
ATTTAAAGCCTTAGATGACAAAAACGAGCAAAAAAGTAAAACGATCGACAGAAAGGATTTGTTGTTCAGTTTATCAAGGAGTACTTTGTGCTTAGTTTACAGTCATGCGACACGTTAAGAAATTGATAGTATGAATAGTAAAATGTCTGAGGTCATGCACATTATTCAACAATCAGTTGCAACAGTTTTCGATGAAACCGAGCAACGTGTCTGGAGACTTTATATGTTACTGCAAAGCATATTGGTTAAGTATAGAACCACGGCTGGAACGATTTTCCGATTTAAAATTTGCTACTGTTGAATTTACGAAGGAAAAAGGAGCGCAGGAACGAAAATTAGAACAATGGGAACGGATTGCAGACCTTAGATTTTAAGTGGACGTGACTGCTCGTTTCCTACAGCAAGAAACTGCAAGATGAGAACTAGTTTCTGATTTGATTGGGATGCATTTAAAAAGGAAATCGTGTTATAGAAGGGACACTGACAAACACAGTCCAGTTCCTAAGGCTTACTGCCATTAAAGAAAACGTGAGGTCAGAAGAAATCATTGAGCCCTTGAAAGAATTATGCGGATTGTCTCCTGGACGTTTTGAGGACACTGTCAATATTACATATGTACTGGACCTGTTTTCTAGACTGTTTGCCGTTGCAGTTAAAAACACTTCTGTGCATATAGAAATATAAATGACTAACATGCAAGGTAATTCCTTTTTTAATGACAAATACTTTACGTTTAAACTGTCCACTACGTCAGCAATGCTTTTCAATGTTCCTGTAATGGAGTTAGAAAAGTGCTATATTATTTCGATGGACGTATTTCTATGAAAGACCTTTTTTCGATAATGAAACTAAGTCACGATTACATGGCAACTTGAGTGCAAGAACATGTGAAATTATCTGTGACTGTCGGTATGCCGACAGTTTGTACCAGATAACAATTACGTCTCCAGTGTTCCAAAGAAAATCAAAAAATGTTGAAAATTTGTTTGATTTGTCAATTATGTTGCTGAGAAATGTAAAATAGAAAACCAAGTCGTATCCAGTGTGACTTCAGTGACATTTAAACGCTGCGCTTTCACGGACTTGTTAAATTAATTCCAGCCATATACACAGGTAAGGAGGTAGAGCTGAAGTTAATCTTAAAATTATTCTTTGTATAGTATTTGCAGGTATTATCTATGGACTATAGTAGTAACTAAGTACAAAATAGACCCTAATACAAAAAAAAAAGAAAATGAAGAAAGAAGAAAGAATTATCCGAATGGGACGAAATCGGTACATGTGATGTACATGTACACGCAAACAAATGTTTACGTAAGTGATACGTATTGAGAATGACGACATTGAAATTTTGTGCCAGACCGCGTCTCGAACCCGGACTTCCCGCTTTACGCTACCGGTCACCTTAACCGTTTTGGTTATCCGTACAAAATTCACTTCCTGAGCCAAATTTCCATATGTCGTCGTTCCTGCGTCAAAACCTGTTCTCGTACACACGTGTGTAATTTCCATACAGGGGAGGACATTTTAATTGAAAGTCGCTGGCCGGCATCGGCGGATAAATACGATTCTTTGCACGCATGTCCAAAGGAACATTACGCCTTTCCTCTTAACAACACAGTCACTGGACTACAATTGAATGAAGTAGAATTATCTTTAGTGATGAGTTCCGCTTCAAACGGTGCGGTGATGACAAGCGTGATTGATCTGCTCAGTATGTGAACCTCTTTATGTTGAAGAAATCATTCAATTTTTTTTTCTGAAACTGCACTCATTTATTTGACTGTACATGCACATCACTGCTACCGATTTCTGTCTCATTCGGATAATACTCTGTGGTGCGTCGTTCTCTTAATTTACAGTGTGTTAGTTTTAATATCAGGTATGACCTATCACACACATTAGAGACTTGTTACGGGAATTACCAGTCTAACAATAAGACCATATATAAAGGATATATAGGAAAATGTACGGCAAGGCTTCACTTCCTCAAGCTCCTACCGATCTTACGCTGCAGTTAAAAACCAGTTTTTTATCTCGTCATTCAACTTAAGTTTACAGAGTTTACCGATATTAATAGAAGAAAACGTAATAAACACACAAAGAAACATGTTTCACATTTGTCCTCGCCAAAAATCAAACAAAGGAAGAAAACTCGTATTAGCTTCGATTAAACGTACGAAAATCTAATCATTTCGTAGTAAACATGGCGAGACATTGAAAACACCGTGATTCAAGATGTACTTCGGTGCTTATCGCTCTTCAGATCGAAAGTCATACGTATCATTAATATATGTTCCATGCAATTCGAGATACTCGACTCAGTGTCTTCAGAAATAATACAAAATATATTTCTGATAATTTGTTGTTTAATATTTTATCACAGCAGAACCATTACAAACAAGCCAAAACTTCATTTTCCCCGTTTTTCTGTTGCTACAAACATCCACATTTGTGGGCCGCTGATTCGTGTGCATGCAACGCAGAACGTAATGATCATTTAACGAACTGCTGCTTTTCAATTATTTAAAATGTCGTGTTGCTGCTCATTTTATTTACATCGCCGGCTCTCATAATTACTTTAGCACGTACTGATTATTTGCTTTGTGTGATTGGTTCTCATGCAATTTTCACGAATAAATTAAATATCTGTGAGCATATACGGTCGAGCACGTCTCTGCCACCGTATTGCATGTGAAGTAGACATTTTTGAAGAGAAAGGCCGGAACACAGTAACAACAGAATTAAGGCAATATGCTAATTTGAAGCCACATGATTCGTTGCATTGGAAACACATGAAAAATTGCAATGTTACATATTATGAGGATATTAGCTCCAAGTTTTCCTCTTTTTTCTTCCTTTCCTACAATGTTTTAAAGTAGACTTCATTGTTATGATATTAGTTAATAGTGTTTATTAACAGCTCTTAATCAAAACAAAAATAAAACGTGTCTAAAAATTCGCTACGACTTCCACTTACCTTCTTTAGTTGAAAATTGTACATAAAATCTGAAAACAATGTAACTACTGAAGGCAGTTTCTGCAAAGGTTAATTCTCATAACGGCAGTTCATTTCCATTACCTTGCACCCATATATGGTGCTTGAAAGAACAAAGCTTAATTTAGCAAATGCGCCAATGAGCACAAGAATGAAAAATATGAGGAATGTAATTCATGAAAAAATTGATTTTATGCTCTGTTATTATTCAGAAAATGAACACGAAAGCTCATTAACAATACTTAGTAACGTCCTCTGACATACCATGTGTCTGCAAAGTACCACAATTTACGAAGTCAGGAAGATAACCTCATATGCTTTCTAACCCCGTAATATTATTTAGGGAGGGGAAAGTAATGTGAATGACCACCAATATGCTCTGGTGGGTCTATGAAAGATGGATACTGATCCTTGTATATTCAAACAAAGACGTGAACCGAACAAAGAGCTAAACTTTCTCACATAAATACGCAGTTGCCAGCTGCAAAGCTCGTCTCAGAAATGAAACTGAAAATAATGTAACACAGTATTATAGCAGTTTAGCGTAGCCATGCAACTGTCTCACCAATAATCCTGGGGAAAATAGTTTAGAAGCCCCCATCTCAATAATTCACAGGATACGTGTTTATATTTTACAAGCCGTCAGCTGGCCATGCCATGTTCATAGCTTCATGCGGAGAAGAAGAGTAAAGTCTGTGTTGTTATTTTATTGACCTATCCCTTTGGGAGATGTATTACGCCATCTTCAGCGCCCGACAGACGTGTAGAAAGGTTCTCACCTTTGGTTCCGTAAAAGACGTATCTGCAGATTCATGAGACACTGATCACTTCGAACCTCACCTGCCGGCAGGTGATGTTCGAAGTGACCGCTGTCTCAAAAATCTACGGATACCAGTCTTCGAATGCTGGCCCCTATTTTGACTGAACCAAAGAGGGCTTGAAGATGGCGCAATACATCGCCGAAATTAGTAGCCCAGTTTGGAAATTTATATGGCTGAAAGGTGTTTCATTGGACACTCTGCAAGAAGCGTAAAAGTTGACTACCTGTCCAAGCTAACCCATGGAACTGAAATTCGGAGCCAAGCAAGCTGATTGGCTGGTGCTTCTCACTACTCAACCAAAGATAAGGCTATTCTAGCAGAAAGAAGCATGGATTATAGAGTTTGAACTATACGACGGTAACTTGCGTAATCATGTATAACAAACAGATTTTCAAAGTAGTCATGAGGAGCTAATGGGGTTTACAGACACTGAAACGTTATCTTCACCTTTTTATTTTGTGTCTCCAAACAATCTTCTGACCTGGTGTGTAAGTCACTGCACCAACGTTTAGAAGGAGAACAGCTCTGAAATACCCATAGGTTATTCCGGATTTTCTCTAAGTCGAGTAAACGACCCGTTGGTTTCAAGGAGACTGCCGTTGGTTTCAAGGACACAACCAAAATTCTGGCTACTGCTCACAATTTTAATCTCCTCGATATTGAAAAGGTACGTTCATGTTACTCAACAAACAACAAATTGCTGTCGTCTGAAATCTGTGGTCAGACGTGGCTTGAAATTCGTAGGAGGTCCGGGAATTAGCTGAGTATTAGGTTTCGTGCTCAAGTTCTAAGAAGAGGCGGAAATACTATCGAGACTCCTTAAAGTTATTGTAATCAAAATATTGAGAGCAGCATCAACAGATAAATGTAAGGAACACAGAAAGTTCATCTTACAGTCTAATAATTACTTAATATTGAAACCGTTAAAGCTCTACGTACATACTCTGCAAGCCACTTTGCCGTCCATGGTGCAGGGTGGATTCGACGAGGACTCCCAAAATTGGATTTCGCAAACAAAAATGTTCAGATGTGTGTGAAATCTTATCGGACTTAACTGCTAAGGTGACCAGTCCCTAAGCTTACACACTACTTAACCTAAATTATCCTAAGGACAAACGCACACAACCATGCGGGAGGGAGGACTCGAACCTCCGCCGGGACCAGCTTTCGCAAACCGATTTCCCAGTAGTGAGTGCTTCTGGACAGTCATGTAAACTCCTCAAAATCGATTCTGGAAATCCGCTTCTGGTAGCCAGTTTTCCAGTACTGCAGTCGATTTTCGCTCCCATGTATATGCAACCGATTTTGAAACGTGCTTGGGCTGTCAGGTTTCCTCTTCTTTTCAAAAGTTTTCGACTAATATGGACGGAGTGGCTTTTTGCACAGTGAAGGATAAGTAGAAATATTAGACTGAAGCTGTTTGCACGTCGCCCAATTGAAGAGAAATAGCGACTGTGCTGACTAAATCATGAACTGTAACAGCTGTTTTCCAGTCGTCATATATAACAGTGCTATCAAATCCGCTTCAGACCTTGACATGAAAACACGACAGTGACAAACGGTTTCCGAAATTCGATTTTCGTCTTTCGGGAAGTGTGTCACTCGTAAACGTAGTGTGTGTACGCATCACTAAGGGCCCCAGTCTAACTGGTATACCTTATTTGTATAGTTCATACTCGAGACTTACTGTAACGGGACATCCTCCTCTAGCCTTACTTTTTCTCAACAGTACTTGTCGAAACCAGTTTTTTGTTGCTAATTTTGGACAGGCCTATATTATATCAGTTGCTTTTCTGAAAACTTTCATATAATTTTATACACAGTATTTTACATTTCAAGCTAAAATTTCTGAAAAGGAATTAGTTTATAAAATATTTTAGTTTCCATCTCATTATCGATAAGAACTATTTGTGAATGTGCAGTTAAAATTATTTTTTTAGAAACATCTGAAATTAAGAATTATTTGCATATTTACAAATTTCTATTATTAATTACACAACCCTGTACCGTTTACTATTTTTATTTCTGGATTCATTTATGAAATAATAATCGAAATTAATAATGTAACAAAAACTAGTAGGAATTCATTTGTTAAGAAAAATTATAAACCTTTTGGAATATTATTATTCTCGCAGAGTGTGGGAGTCGTAAACTTGCCTCTGGTGTGATCGGATGTATTTTTCTATACATAATCGGTGCGAACAATTTAATTCCGACATTGTTGAAGTGAAAAGTCAACATACTGTATGATATACTAAAATTTGAGACGATCAGTGGACAATATATTTACGTAAAAATTCTGCAACAACAATCTTCCAGTTTACTTAGTTCAAACCAACCGAGTGGACTTGATTGTTAGATTTTCAGCTTCAAGAATCTGACCCCTAGTCAAGAAGAACTGGAGACATCACAACATGGCAAGCTAAGTGAACTTGAAAGTTTATTGTAATCTTCAGTCCTACCTTCATAAAAGACTTTGCTTATTAATTACTTGGAATGGACATCGTTTAATGTGGACAATAGATGGAAGAAGGAAGGAGAGGGGAGATTACAATCCCATGAGCCAACAGAAATTTTGAACAGTATTCCTAGAACAAGCGGTTCTCTAGACATCAGAGAATTTCATAAGGAATGTCAAAGGTTTTGGTAATATAATAACTAAAGTTTCAGGACAAAAATGTAAGACTAAAGAGTAAACGTATCACTAAACATAATCAGTAACATCATATAGAATTAGGTTCAGGCACACTGCAGAAAATTACGTTTTCTACTAATAAGTTTAGGCACGTTGTGGAGGAGGAGGAGGAGATTAGTGTTTAACGTCCCGTCGACAACGAGGTCATTAGAGACGGAGCGCAAGCTCGGGTGAGGGAAGGATGGGGAAGGAAATCGGCCGTGCCCTTTTAAAGGAACCTTCCCGGCATTTGCCCGAAGCGATTTAGGGAAATCACGGAAAACCTAAATCAGGATGGCTGGAGACGGGATTGAACCGTCGTCCTTCCGAATGCGAGTCCAGTGTGCTAACCACTGCGTAGGCAGGATGTCTGAAAGAAGATGGACAAAGAATGTTGAAGCAACTACTCACAAAAATCCCAGACTGCATAAATCTCGAGAGCGTTGAAAAGTTACTGCCACCCCTGTCTGTGATGAATATAGTGGGAAGGGAAGAGTAAAACATTGAAGGAATACAGCTGATTCTTTGTCAGGCACAGGACCCCCCCCCTCCCCCCTAGCAGTCGCCATGGGACTTGCACTCCTGTTAAACATGGTTACAATTCCTCCACTGTTTGACTTGGATCCCTTGTTGCTCATTGCACAATCTAGCGACCATCTGCTAATGTATTTGATAGTGTCCGGCACGTCCTTTCCTTCGGGTAGCTGTACTTGCTGTTCGGAACGTTCCCCATGCACGCGAAACTACGCTGTGAGCAACAAGAAACTCCTGGGCTACACTCTTCAAACTTCGTTCTTCTTCCAATTTCCCGATGATTCTTCCTCTTGTGAAGTCATCCGACTGTTGCCTCCCAGTCGCGTTGTAATGAAGGAAACCACAACAATGCACCGTAACTGCTCGTTGATTGACATACTCTGTCTTTTCTCGTGCCTTGTACGACCAGCCACATTTGGCGCTGTAGTCATGCTGACATCACGCCGTGTGACTTCCTGCTTTCTGAGCACGTCTGAAAAATCTCTGGCTTTCATTCATTTTCACCAAGCCGCCAATATTATTACTTTATCTATCTGCAGAGCAATGTATTTTGAAAGGATGTGAGTGCAACAGTCATAAGTGTGATAAAACTGAAAATACTAGTCCGTAGGCACTGGTGCATGTCAGTTTTAAAAGCTACATATATTACTCGTCTCATCACAACGACAATCAGTAAAGAAAAAATGACATTTGCAGGTGGCACTCAATCATTTGAACTTACGGCCATTGTCAAAAGTACCTCGTAAATACAAGATCGAACATAGCCCCTTCGTTATACGAAGGCTTTTCGGAAAGTAAGATCCGATCGTGTGCGAAATAGAAACCACAGTGAAAATCCGATGAACCTTTGCATTGCTGTGTTGGTCAACGTCTCTAGTATAACTGTCGATCGCGTCACGACGCTCTTTCCAAGTTCTGAGTCCAGAGAGCACCAAAGACGCCTGAAAATTATTGTCTCACGCCAAGTATGAGGATCTTGTAGGGTATTTCCCCCGATGTCATGTAATCCACATAACATAACTGTCATGCGCTTCATTCTTCATGTCAACTCTGGGCAATGAAGATGCTCTGACAGCGTTTTCGAAGGGAAGTGTTTGATCACCCACAGTCCTGGACTGGCGCCCCCTGAGTCTCTTCCCTGCTCACATGAACGCTGGCTATGACGACATCATTTCGGCACAGATAACGAGCTGCAGACCCGCGTACAGGAATTACAGTGAAATGAACACCCTTAGCTAGTTACAGGCGTTGACATACGTCAACGGGAACAGATGAAAATTTGTGCCGCGACCGGACTCGAACCCGGGATCTCCTGCTTACATGGCAGACGCTCTATCCATCTTAGCCACCGAGGACACAGAGGATAGCGCGACTGCAGGGATTTATTTAACTCTGGCATTCCTCCCGCGAAACCCAAATTCTCAACGTATTGTCCCGCACTACATTCATAGTGCCCCCGCCCATTATACTCATTACTCGCGGCGCGTTACCGATTCCCGTAAGAGTTCGGGCTCTGTTTCTGCATTCGCACAGGAGAAGAAGATGGGTCAAGTGGCCGGTGAGCCTTAACTATATATAAACTAAGATGGCATCTGTTCTTTCGGACATGTCCGAAAGAACAGATACCATCTTAGTATATATATCGCGTAGAGGGTTGGTGGGAAGCAGACGCGGCTGCCTTCTATTACAAGTGTATTAGAAAGTTCGTACGATGCTGCGAAAAATGTCTAAGTAGGAGCGGCAACTATGTAGACGAGTAGCTGTCGGTGCTGCAAATAAAACATTTTTAATATTCAGAGTGGTTTCCGTTTCACAACAGATCGGACCTTACTTTCTGAATAGCCCTCTTACTTACCACCCACCCTTTGAAATAGCAGTTAAGTTGAAATAAAGCATCGCATTCAAACAATATTCAGCGTAGCAGAAGAGTAGCTGTCTGGCTTAGTTTAATTTTGCTCTGTAGTAGTGGAGCCGGTAATAGGGGGAGCAGCGAAGCGTGAAAGAAGCAGGGGCGTCCACAAAACTGGATGACGATTACGAAAGGAGGCTGTAGGAACTACATAGAGCATAGCTGCAGCTCGGTAGGCCTCGGGCCATGTGTGACGAGGATGTGTGGTGGTGGCGGGAGTGGTCGGTGGCTGCTGACAGGGGGCGTGGTGGGCGGGGGCGTGTGGGGCGTGCGGGCTGCCAGCTGTTTGCCGGCGCCGCTTTGAAGGCCGCGGTACACACGGTGCAGTCTGCACACGTGCGCTGCACGCGACGGCCACGGGGGCGGACAGCTCTTTGACGTATGAGGTGGCAACTACCAGCCTCACACCTCCCACACCACTTCTGCTCCCTCGGCAACCTGCTGTACGCGATTTGCTTTTTTTGTAAATCTCAACTGCTGTTTGTGAAACTCAAGAAATGTTTGGGACTCCATGTTCCGTCGTTGCCGTTGCGTGCTCAGGGTGGAAGCTGACCGTTTTCTTTTGAAAGAAATGTCCAGTCATTCGCATTATTCAGTTTAGGGAAACCAAGAAATCCTATAACGTTATGACTGGATGGATAGTTGTAGCCAGTTGTACACGTTAATATGACCACCTTTCAATAGGCAGAATAACCAATCTTTGCAGCGCGGGCCATCACGAGGCGTGCAGGAAGAGAGTCAGTGAGGTTCTGGGAAGATACCAGCAGGGATACGGAATCACGCCGACTCTAGTGCTGTGGCCGGCTAAATGAGATGGGGCCCCTCCACGCCCGCACCAACGTGGTGACCAAACCAGAAGTTCTACTGTCACCTCCGTCAACATGTTAGTTATCTAGTAAGTGGATCACAGGATGCTGGGCTGTGATGTTATCCGTGCGTCTGGGTAAGACTACGCATTAACACGGTCGATCAGGTGATAGATAGTGGAGGAAACGCGAGTGAGGGTAGCGATTTAAAGAGCACAGGGAAAAAAGTTCCAAGACTCGTGCTGTGGGAAAAAACCTCTGCGACAGTGGGATGGGTCGTAAGAGCAGTAGTGGCTTACTAGCTGCCATAGCTCATGCATGGTTGGATTTGTTAGTGTGCGTATCATGGATCATTACCGTGACAAGCGATGGCGATGTATCCCAGTTGCTGCAGCCGCTACATTCCTGGAACAATCAAGATCGTTATATAGTAGTGGGAGATCGGCCATAGATCATCTCACTGTGTGGGGGATGTGTGGAGCTTGTCTGCATGCAGTGTACGGTACGGCTTCCCTGCGTGGTGCCAGTTATTCGGCAGTGTATTCTAGCTGGATATCCAGTAATGGCGTCTGATTAACAGTACCGTTGTGTTTGCGTGTGCTTGGGCTCGGTTGACGATCCCTGGTGCGAATGGCGTTATCGATGTGGTCTCATACATTCTCGATTGGGTTTAAACCTGGGAAGTTTAGTGGTCAGGGGAGTACTGTTAACTCTGGTGCTGTGTGACGCGTTGCATTTTCCTTCTGGTAATTCCATCTTGCCGAGGATAAACAAACTACTTGTGGGGGTGGACATGGTCCCCAGGGATAGATAGGTACTTGTGTTAATCCACTGCAACTTCCAGAATGACGAGAACACCTTCTGGCCTGAACCCTTTCGACAATTGTTGCTACAGTGTGTTTGCTTTTAGACGTTGCACGCCGTACACGCCAACTGCCATCTGACCGATGGAGCATAAAACGTGGTTCATTTGGAAAGGTCACCTGTCGCTACTCAGTGGTCCTGGCGTGTAAATTCCGCGCTTCGTTGTCAACGAACAGCAGTGAGCCTGCTGCGGTGGCCTAAGCGCAGCAACGCTCTCAGAAAACTCATTGAGGAGACATTGTTAGTAGCTCCTTGTGTAAGTAGGCTGTTTAGGTTTTTATGTTGGCAACGCCATGTAGCGCTCTATATGAAAATCACTGACTGTGCTGTGTGCAGTCTGTGGCTGGTTTGCATTGTTGGAATTTGCTATTTTAGTGTTGGGCTGCTGGCTGTTAACAGCGCGTAGCGTTGCGCAGTTGGAGGTGAGCCGCCAGCAGTGGTGGATGTGCGGAGAGAGATGGCAGAATTTTAAGAGCGGACGATCTGGACGTGTGTCCGCCAGAAAGAGTAATTTTGTAATACTGGATATTATGAACTGATATATATATATATATATATATATATATATATATATATATATATATATATATATATAATGACTTTTGAATACTATTAAGGTAAATACATTGTTTGCTCTTTATCAAAATCTTTCATTTGCATAGTATGCCTATGAGTAGTTAGTGCCTTCAGAAGTTAGAATCTTTTACTTAGCTGGCAGCATTGGCGCTCGCTGTTTTGCAGTAGTTCGAGTAACGAAGATTTTTGTGAGGTAAGTGATTCATGAAAGGTGTAGGTTATTGTTAGTCAGGGCCATTCTTTTGTAGGGATTATTGAAAGTCAGATTGCGTTGCGCTAAAAATATTGTGTGTCAGTTTAGTGTTGATCAAAATAAATAGAGAAATGACTGAGTACGTTCAGTGCTGCTCAGGTGTTTGAAAATCAAATAACGTAAGGGGTTTATCAGCACAGTAATTCATGAATTTTACTAAGGGGATGTTTCAAAGTATATTGGAATTTAAATATACTGATGGAAGAAAGCGCAGCGCCAAAAAATACATACTGTACGATAGTGTAATTTCGGGAATACATTTCTCTAGCTAACATATTTAAATGTTTAACATTGCAAGATCACAGGTTAATGTAAGAGTGAGATATGCCATTGCACTAGGGAAATGCTGGTACAATAATAACCACTGTAACCGCCAGAATGTTGCATGAATTGTGCTGTACACGTGTCGGATGTCAGTTTGAGGGATGGAGTTCCATACCTGTTGCACTTGGTCGAGCAATACAGGGAAAATTAGCGCTGTTCGTTCGTCGATGACTCTGGAGCTGTCGTCGGATGATATCCCATATGTGATCGACTGGAAACAGATCTGGTGGCCGACCATGCTACAGCAACATGTCGACACTCTGTAGAGCATACTGAGGTACAACAGCGGTATGTGGGTGAGCATTATCCTGTTGGAAAGCACCGCCAATAATGCTGTCCATAAATGGCAGCACAACAAGTCGAATCACCAGACTGACTTACAGTCAGGGTGCACTGGATACCCACGAGGTTGATCCTGCTGTAGTGCGAAATCGTCACTGCGTCCGTGATTTTTCATCCTCGTGGCGGCGCTGCTAGCGCCACTCTTATGCAACAGGCACGAAGTCTGAAAAGACGTCATTTTTCTGATGTTGAAACACGGTTACCAATTTATGTCGCACAACTCCATTTTTTTGGTCACCAGTGTATGTAGGAGACAGCTTTCCTTTCGCCTGCGGACGGTGTAATGTTGATGCATTAAGTTGTTCTGCAAGCGGTGCTGATATTCGAGACAATAAGACCGGGTTAAAAGCTGTGAAAGAGAATTTAAATAAAAAGAAATAAATCAGTATATATTTGGGCATTTATTTTTAACATTGATCATTGTTCCGTTAAAATTTCAGCATATTAAACTTGATTCATAACTAAATTGGTGCCTTATTTAGGATTGTGAAAATATAAGTTTGTAATCTTACGGAACACATCAAATATGGAGCCAAGATTGGGAGACTGCATACAACACTGCAATCATAAAACAACACACGAAGAATGTTGAAACATATGCAAGAGGAAATTAACCACAACCAACCGATTAAATTTTCACCCAAAGAAGTTACGTTCGTAGCGCAATCCTCTCTGTTATGAAATTACCACACACTGGTATACTAAATTCATACTAACTCTCTGTGAAATCTTCCCAAAAAGAATAGCTGAGGGCTACTTTGATGATTACACCACATGCTTCACGTGGTCAGCTTGGTTTACACAAAGAGTGTAACTCCATAATAATTTTGATAATTAAAATAAATTACATCGAAACTCAATTTACAAAAGAAAAACATCAAACTGGTTACTATCGTCTTACTATTAACCTGATCGGTCAAAAAATTGTATCAGCACATGGTACTGGTCTCACAAAGTACGCCCCACGTGGGTTGAACGTAAAGAAAAGTTGCTATATTGAAAAATATTGTCAAGACTAGACGTTATAATCTCATGCACATTCGCGTTTAAGATTGATAATCTTAGAGTTACGGCTCATCAACACGTGGTTTCACTTTACTCACAAAGTAGTGACAAAGCAACTACTGGAAGATATTCTGAATTTCACACTCGAAATACACTGCATTGCAATTTAAGAAAACATGATATTTTAGATGTAAACCTGAAATAAAGATGATTAAATTTTCAGTTAGGCTGAACTTAATAAATCCATTGTCCTACAGACTTAGCAGAGACGCGCTTAGCCAGAGATATTACTTCAGGCGCTCACCACAGACCGACTGCCGTGGGCCCTTACCGAGGGTGCTTCACAGATACAAACGAAAGTGACCAGAGAGGCAGCTTCCTATACCAACATGACAAGGGACGGACAGGACCATACAAAGAATAGAAACCTTTTTGCTTTTAGAAAGCGTAGCTAACTGTTCCGACGTTGGTCCTACTATTCTCTAGCAGACAGGCTTGTCTGCTACCATCGATCATGCAACTAGAAATACATTTGCTCATTCATCCTTTCACACAGAAGGAAAGGGGGATGACAGTATCTTATCATATACAGTATATAAAAGAAAGCGGATGTAGGTTCCGTATGAGACTGTGTGACATGAATTAGATATAAACTGTGGTTGAAACTGTAGTAGTGCGACAGATCGTTCTTGTTTGTGTGTAAAAGTAACACGTTCCACTGCTCAGTCTCCTCCCAGATAGTCGGAAACACCACAGTAAATGTAGAAGTGGAATGTATGCCGTAAATGACAACAGTTTTAAGAAATTAACATGAAAGGAATCAAACAGAGACCTTTCAACGGGCAGCTCCGCAGCGCCAGCAGCTGCGCCGGTGAGCTCCCCCACCCCTCGGCTCGGCCGGCCACTGCCCGCGGCAGTGTTTATTGGTCGGCCGGTAACAAAGAGCAGGGGCGACGCGCGGCGCGCTGCTACGCGGCTCGCGGCGAGGAAGCAATCCCCGTGCCAATATCCGCCCCCAAATCGCCCTCATTAGCGGCACCGGGCCTCGCCACGCCACGCCAGGGCAGAACTGAGGCCTCAGCGCGCGGCCGCAGGCCGGCCGGCGCGGCGTCTCTCTGGTCAACACGTGGCCCTGGCTGCGATTCCCACGCCGATCACCACCCCGCTACTTTTGGCAAAACCGCGCTTGGATCCAAGGGTGAGAGGAGGAGGAGGGCGTCGCAGGGGTCATAACACTCATCGCAATATACATTTGCTGGATTCAGTTACCGTATTTACTCGAATCTGAGCCGCACTATTTCCCGGTTTTTGTAGTCCAAAAAACCGCCTGCGGCTTAGAATCGAGTGCAAAGTAAGAGGAAGTTCTGAAAAATGTTGGTAGGTGCCGCCACAACTAACTTCTGGCGTCGAATATACAGGGTGAAAAGTATTTAAAACGATAACCTCTGGGAGGTTGTAGGGGACATCAAAACAAATATTTTTCCCTAATGTCATTTTTTCCTATGACGGTTATTTAAACCGGTGGAGGCCGTATTACGCTCTTCAGTTGTTAGATTGGGTATTACGATCTTCAGTTGTAGGCAACTGCTGTCTACCTCTGTAGTAGTGCATTGTCTCTGTTTACTAATGGAGCGATATACCTGGAGTGAGTACAATGATATGGTTGGTGCGTACTACGTAGCGCACGACAACGGAAGAGCTGCACAGGGGGTTTATCAACAACAATATCCTAATCGCCGTATCTCGCCTCATACGACCTTTGCTGCTGTGTACCAACGTCTGCGTGAGACCGGGTCATTTAGCAGATTACTTGGACAGGGACGCTGTCTCACGGTAAGAACGCAGCAATTTGAGGAAGCTGTCTTGCAGCATGTGGAGCGGGATCCTTCAATCAGCACTCGTGCAATCGCACGTAACATGGGGACGAATCAGACGAATGTAAGAACAGTTGTTACGTCCATTTCACTTACAGCGTGTCCACTACATGGAACCAGTTGATTATCCACCAAGAGCACAGTTTTCGCAGTGGTACCTGGAACAGTGTGAAATTCATCCTACATTTCCATCCTCTGTGTTGTTTACCGATGATTCGGGCGTGATGGAGTCTTCAACATGCACAATTCGCATGTTTGGAGTGAGGATAACCCACATGCCGCAGTTACTAGCGCTCATCAAGTGCGGTTCTTCGTTAATGTGTGGGTCGGTGTTGTTGGGGATTGTTTAATAGGGTCGTATCTGCTACCTAGGCCATTGAATGGCAGGCACTATTACAATTTTCTCGCCAGAGCACTGCCAGAATTTCTGAAAGACGTCCCGCTCCTTACAAGACAACGCATGTGGTTCCAACATGACGGGGCGCCGACAGATTTCAGTCGTCGTTTGCGTCGATTCCAGGACCGACGGTTCCCAGAAACGTGGTTGGCAGAGGTGGTCCTGTACCATGGCCTGCTCGATCCCCAGATATGTCCCCTCTGGACATTTTTGTGTGGGGAGAGATGTGCAACCTTGTTTACGCAACTCCTGTTGCATCAGAAGAGGATCTGGTTGCCCGGATAGTAGCAGCAGCAGGAACAATTCAGGATACTC